>NC_083820.1:5373423-5973423 GCF_015708825.2 Lethenteron reissneri | reverse complement strand
TCAGAACTAATTTCGTCGAAAACAAGAAGGGGCGGGCTGTCGAAATCGAACAGTTTTGGAATGGGTCCTTGTCGCCGGGCCCCCAGGCGGGACAAGAATGGACTTCCTGGGGACATCCGGGACGATATGTTAATGGCCTAATGGGCACGCCCCCTCCAGAGAAGAAGACAAAGGAGAACAAGGAGATGACGGCGCATTTCATCATCTCAATACGTCCAGTGCATAGAAAGGGGGAAATAAACAAAACTCGGAGAAACAGTCAAGAACTCTGGGAGTAAAGGCCAGCTAGTTAAAAATATGTTAATCGTTTCCGATTCCAATTTTTTTTTATACAAACTATTTTGTTGTAGAATGTATTAATAGTGGATTAATACAGCACGAATAGTTTAAGAAGTGATACAAATGATACTATATACATAGACAGAATAAAAAGGGACCTTATAGCTGCTCACCCTGAGCTATAAATGTTCTGATCGTGCATTGTTTTTGTATTGTTCGCCTTTCTCTCGTCTGCCACTCGTGAGACTAGGCCCTCAAGAAGGCTCTCTCTAGTGTAGGCCAAGCAGTTTCAAAGACAATGCATATGTAGTGTAGTGAGTTCTGGAGACGTTGGAGACTGATCTTGGAGGCAACACTTTTTATTCACAATACTTCGGCAATCCAGCCCCGGCTCACTCAGGGCAATGGCCCTTCTATACACACTGCCTGGGGAGATATTTCCTCTGGCTAACGTGCCCTAACACTGGACCACTCCTCTGACACTCGGCAATACAACCCCAGCTCACTCTGGGCAATGGCCCTTCTATACACACTGCCTGGGGAGGTATTGCATCTGGGCTATCGTGCCCTAACACAGGACCACTCCTCTGGGTCCTCCGGCTACGGGTGCCTAGGGGAGGCTACTCTAACCCAACCTAGTCAGGGTGCGGGTTCCGACCACTGGTCCACTCGGACCCGGCCCTCACAAGGACGTCTGACCGGGGATTCCAGGCTCTCATCACTGAGCCACACAGAGTCCCGGCCCTTACAAAGGCAGTGAGGCTAGGGGTCCCAGGGTCCTATCTAGCTAGTCTTCTTGCTTCTGTCTTGGACTGGCCCCGGACCCTTCCAGGGGTCCGGCTTTTATACCCAGCACCGGTGCGTCAGCCCTGGCTCCGCCTACCTTCTAGAAAGTTGCCGAAGGGGCTCTGGGGTATCCGAGAACACCCCACAGCCCCCTCCTGCTCTGGGGCTCGGGATATTGCGACTGCCCCTGCTGGACTGTGTCTGCCCCTTCAAGTAAGTGTACATAGCCCATTTACGTCGCTACACATATATTATCAGAGCATGTTTGTTTACATGTTCACCACAAGTACATGTGGTTAAAGCGAACTTGATTCCTTGCAAAAGGTTTCTATTTGGTGTTTGAACATCTTAACACCTGTTTTATTGCCAGAAAGAGTAAAACTTATTGTTATTTTTTCAGAAACAGAATAAACATAAAACGATGGTTCTGAATATTTAGGGGAAGTGGGGGGAAGGTGGGGGGAGGTGGGGGATGTGGGAGGGAAGTGGGGGTGGGCTTGGAGTCGACTCTACAATATCCGCGTAAAGAATCGATTCCCATGCGTTCCCGCACGACCGAATCGGGAATCGATTCTTCAAATTTTCAAGAACAAATTCCGCGTGCGAGCGGTCACTCGTACCCTGTCGTCCTGAGGCAGCTCCTCTCCTCCGTGTGGCTGGTACGTGTCCGTGTTCATGGTGGTTTGCCCCAACAGTCTGTTGAGACTGTTTGCGGCGAGGGAGGTGGGCGTCTTGGTTGATGGTGTGGCAGTGTCACGGCTGGATGATTTATAACCCTTGCGAATTGTTGCAAGCGCAGACGTCGTTTGTGGAACGGGTGTAATACATTTAATGCTTGTCGTAGTCTTCCGTTTTGGGTTCGTCCACGCGTCGGCGTTTTTGCAAATAGTTGTGTTTTAAAGTTTTCGAGTTAATGCTCCAATTGACGTGGATTTGCGAGTGAATCGTCCGTGGCTTGAGGTAAGAATTCAGTACCGATTTCCGTCTTCACTGGCATCAACACCATCGTCACTGCCACCACAGTTACAGGTGTATAGTCGTTACAGCAGACATGGTCTAAACATAATATATGGTTTTGGGTCAGATCGCGTTATTTATAAATGTGTCGTAACCCTCCACCACCCGACACGGCCAAACAGTCAAAAATGTGTCACGTTTTTCAAAGGACAAAATAATTCACTTCTTTAGCCCACCGGTGTGTTGAAGAGAGAATCAACAGCATTTTTAAATTTGAGTAGTACGACGTTTCGCTGATAATTACAATCAGCTTCATCGGGCAAGAATGCACACCGGTGGGCTACAGAAGTGAATTATTTTGTCCTTTGAAAAACGTGACACATTTTTTACTGTTTGGCCGTGTCGGGTGGTGGAGGGTTACGACACATTTATAAATAACGCGATCTGAACCAAAAACCTATATTATGAATAATATTGGTCGCGAAAGCTACGTGTTAAATGGTCTAAACAGCCAACATCATCGTCATAACAGCATCACATTAAATTCAGCATCACTGATTTATTGGCGTCATTGTCACTTACATTATCATCACTAGCATTGTCATCGATGTGTGTGTTATGAAGAAGGTGCATTGCCTGAAACGTCACCTTTTTACCAGGTAAGGTCCACTGAACTATACAAGTATCGCTATTTTTCCGAAGTGACCTGGCCACGAAATAATATCTCGACGAAGTGGCTTATAATTTGGACATATATCTATAGCAACCGCATACTCTAAACCAGTGGTTCTTCACATGGGGTGTGAGACATGGCCACATTTGTTCAGAAGGTAAATTATCGAAACAAATTAAGCACGGGCACGTAAGTACAAGGAGGTCTCATAGTGTCAATGCTTACCCGAGCTCTCAATACTCTGATAGTACGCTGTTTTTGAGTTGTACGCCTTTTGGCGTCATCTGGTCCAACACCAGTGGAGACTAGGCTCTAAGAAAAGCTGTCTCGGGTGTGGACCAATCAACTTCAAGGACAGTGCATATCATTACCATTATCAGAGTTGTTTCTTTTTGTTTGCATTTTGACTGCTCGTCTTGTGGTTATTGCAAACATGATGCCTTGTATAAAGGTGTCAGTTTTGTACTAGTTTAAAGGGTAAAAACCTACTACTATATTTTGCCACTGGTAAAGGAGGTCTCATAGTACAATAACTTTGTTTCATGAAACCTGTGTACTTAGTAACATTCTACATTTTTCCAACGATTGATAATCAAAGTGGGTGCAAGGCTGCAGTGAATAACCACTGCTCTAAACGCACGTTTCGATTACAAATGTGGAAGGAAAAACAGATAAATTAGAAACTCCAAATATACAGGTCGTCATGCAACTGCGACTGGATCGTGAGCAATGACAATGGGTGTGGAAAGCCTTCATCCAGTAGGGGATTGACGAAGGCCGATGATGGTATATACAATATTGTGATGTATTTATAGTGGGCAGTAATAGAATGTGTTGAGATGTGGCATGTTATGTTGTATCGTTGTTTGTATTGTATCGTATAAAGGACCAAGTAATGTTTCAAATGTCCGTCATGACTCCGACACATTTGGCCTACTATTTTTCAAATAATGCCACAGGCTTTTTTTAATGACCATCGTGAAGGAGACGGTGTGTGTTCGTGGATAGTACAACTGAAGTATTAACCAGGGCGTCCGGGAGGCTCGAACTTTGAACCTCTGATACAAATGACAAATGCACTTCTGCTGGGCCATGTCACCGCCCCGTGTTGTATTGTGTTATATCATTGTGTTATATTGCATATTATTGCATTGTTGTGTAGAGGTGATTCATAATGGCCGGCTTGGTGCTGTTCACATCCTCATGGGTCGTGGGGTTCCTCGTCATCATCGGTCTCGTCCTGTTCGTCACACGGAGAAAACGGTGAGTGAGGCTCACCATTCTTCACCACTGCTTACCACACTGATCCGCTCATCACCACTTCTCAATCGCAACACCTTATTGCTCCTCACAGTTACCACTCCACACCAATAAAACACTCGCGATGCTTTTCCATTACACACTCGGCACTCTTCAACACTACACACCCGCCACACTTTACCATTATACACTAACCAAACCACACCACGACATTTTGTATTAAACCTCATCACACCATTGCACACCTTGCTACACCTAAAAAAATCATAGCATACCTAACCACTGTTCACCTCAGCACTACACATTTCCACCCCATTACACACCTCATTATTACACATTCCACCAAACTAATCAAACTAATAAGTACCATGGCCTAATCTTCTTCTATATATATGAAGAGCAGTCGGAGACTGGTTTAAGCACTTTTTTATTTCTCCAACTCGTTCCAAAACCAACCCCGAACACGGGTCTCACAGCCCCTTTTAACCCCTCCATCTCCGCCCTCGCTCCCAATACACATACACGTCTGGCACGCCTGGTCATTGTCCTTTAACCCCTGACCCCTGTCCAGCGCATTCCCGTGCGTGTGATTGGTGCGTGTTATAGTGAGAGTGGAGATTTCGTGTCTGCGTGGTGCGTGTGTGTGAGGGTGGCTCGCAGATCCCTTATATCTATAAAAGTCAAAAATTGTCTGTTTGTGGGTTTGTGTGTGGCTTTGTGTGTGTTCGCGCGCTTGCGGACGATTTCGCTCTCCAACTGTGGGGTTTACGTTAAATAAAAATAGCCAGGTACCATGCCGTAAGCCCTGCCGTGAGCAAGCGCTATTCCTTTTTCACATCCGTCAACTTTAAATTAGTTTAATTTGCGATTTAGTGAGATTTTTGCATGCTATCTCTTTATATTTTTTATTTATGACGCGTGCACGTGCCTTTGGTGGGGGGGACGGCCCATGCATACACTAAACGCTCAGGTAAATTCTTGACTGTGTGATGTCCCCCCCACCCTGATGCGCGCAGTTACTACTATACAGTCGGTAGATGCTACCACTATAGGCCATAGATGTTACTGCAGAGCGGCCGGGGAGATCGTGGCTAGGGGGAGGTGGGGGGTGGGCGTCAGGGGTAGCAGCCCAGCCCCAGCCTGCCAAGGTGCCACCTCGGCCGGCTGGACAATCTAGGCGAAGCCAAAGGCTCTGCATGGGACTAGGCCTCACCACGCCACTCTGTCAGGTGATTACTTTGTGCTATAGAGTCGATAAATACTGCTATAGAGTCAACATGTACTACTGTAGTGATAACAGGTACCACCACAGTCAGTACGCACTGCTGTTAGATTTTGAAGAGGAGTTTGGAAATATTTTTTGGGCCCGGGCAATGCCGGGTATATAAGCTAGTGGGCTATAAAACTGGTAGCACACCCCTCCTCCTGTCCCTAATGCGTGAACTATATCTCTAGCCCCTCTCCTCATTCCCTGGCCTTGCTCTGTTCCCCCCAATCAATACCCACATGCCCCCCCCACCTCAATGCCCCTCCACATTCCAACCCATCAAAGCCGTTTGTGCCCCCCCCCCCCCCCAGGCGCCCAGGAGAGCCTCCTCTTGATAAAGGCCTCATCCCATGGCTGGGCCACGCCATCGAGTTCCGGAAAAATGTGTACGCCTTCCTGCGGCGCATGCAGCGCAAGCACGGAGACACCTTCACGGTCAGCAGCAGCAGTGGGGACAGTGGGAACAAATAAACGTGGTACAAATAAACGGGATATGATGGGAAGCAGAATATCTCGCACAATAACAAAATAGGGCAGATCAACATGCACGTGCATTGTAGTGAGTGCTGTATTATAATGCAATTTACACAAACAGGGAGTTTAATGTCGCAAGAAGACTTGCAGATCTCCTCAGGCATCTTATTTGTGAAGAGGATGTCCTAGGAAGACCAGGACAGGTGACAACCGTAGTGGGGGTAAGTAACTTCTACGCAAACTCTCCTATGCCTAGGTTACAAAACCAAAAAGTACAAACTTCATTTTTAAAAATGTGGGGGCCGCTAATTTTGACATTTTGGTTTTAAGATTAGTTTAGTTATTACCTTTTCTTTCCAGTCAATTCGATGCCTCTAACTTGCACATCTGATGCATGTATCCCTCTCTCAGTATAATTCCAAGCATGCACCTCCTCTCCCGTGATTTTCTGTAGCCATTTTGTTTCACTTTCTTTGTATGTCAAATGTGGTTGTTTTATTCCTTAAGCACATTGGTTATTTTCATTCAGTTTAGTTTTTCAAAAGAATTGCAACCTACTCTTGTCCACCTCTTTATTTCATCCTTTTAATCCCGGTCAGCCTTCACATAAAGCCTGATGTCTATTCCAGTTGTGTTCCTCCAACACAAATCTTCATTTGTTTGTTGAACTCTACTTGTTTTTTACATACTTATCTTGAGCCCCACATTGCAGCCTTCTTTTTAAATTGTGTTGCCCCTCACACCAACATGGCATGACCAAGTGTGGACTCAAATTCTGACAGTGAATAACTAAATAAGATCCAGACTAAAACCTGAATAGAATTACACAGGTTGTCTTCAACTAGACTAAGACTATGACTAATATAAAATGTACTCTTTGGTTTTTTTGGTAAAGTCACGTAGGTAAAAAATAGAATAAATTAAATCACGACGTTTCGGAGGAAACACAAGCTTCCGTCTTCAGAGGCACCGTCACAGCAAAACGATTGTATCAAGTGACGGTGCCACCTGAAGACGGAAGCTTGTGTTGCCTCCGAAACGTCGTGACTCAATTTATTTATATTTTATTTTTTACCTACGTGACTTTACCGAAAAAACAAAGAATATGGACCCTTGCCATCACGAAAACTTCAAATCTAGAATATAAAATGTGCTGAATAAATTCATCCTACTGTGTACGTGTGTGCACTTGAAATTGTGCGTGCCAATCATCTGCGTCTGTGCTTGGCACAAGCACCATGGTGATGTCACCGCCACTTAGAGGCCAATGGACAGCGGTTGTTTATTGTTGTAACTTAGTGGATAGCACATATCACTACAAACTCAGTGAAGATTGTTTTATTTCAACTCATGGCCAACATCAGTGGTAAATATGGGCCTCCCCTAGGTCAACTCAGCTATAATTTCACAGCTGTGCGGCGCTGGCCACATCACCACCTTGCGCACCCTGACGTCCTCCGCCAACTTCCTGTTCTTTGGGTTCAAGGATGATATACAATCGTCGGCTGTTCTTCGAAGTCTGCATGTGGCTTCATTGATAAATTCGGGAGACACAGCACTTGTCACTTAATGCAGAGCCACGTGGGTAGTCGGGCTGATCGAGATCGACGCTATCTTCGTTCCTGGTGCTACATCTCCTCCTGTGCAACGAGATTCTTTTCAAATTTTCGGACGCCCTTTTTAATGGCGTGGTGCCACACACTACTCGCTAACAGCACTCGCTTCAGCAGCCTGCGTAGGCAATATGCTGGATCTTTTCATTGTCTCTTTGTGTCTCCCCTGCACCGCCGCAGGTGTGCTTGGGCGGGAAGTACATCACGTTCATGCTGGACCCACACGAGATGGCGGCCGTGGCGCGCGAAGCACGCACCGCGCTTGACTTCAAAAAGTTTGCACGCCAGCTCGTCTTGATAGTCTTTGGCGTAAACTACAAGGTCGAGTTCCATAAGGCCACCAGCGCCATCAACGTTAGGTGCGGCACCTCAAGCTACAGCTCACACCAAAGCTCACTCGTGATCCTTTTAACTCTGGCGCAGGGTGGCGCAGTGGTAACACAAGCTTGTGTTGCACTATTGAGTGTGGTGCATGATCCAGTCACCTCAGGCAATCAAACCAGAGCACCTAGGTATGTACGCTGACCTGCCAGCAAGCCTCCGACACTTCACCGTGGCCTCAAGGTGCAACCAGCCTGGCTCATGCACCATGGTGATGTCTCTGCCACTTTGTGGCGAATGGCGGTTGTTGGTGTGCTCTTGCGTGTGCTCATGTGGGGAGCTGTAGTGTAGTGGGTAGCCCACTGACCTGGCTTTACTTGCCACTCACAGCCAACATCCGTGACGAATATCTGTTGGAGCCCTCCCCGGGGTCGACTTAGTCATAAATTAGTCCTTGGTATGGTATGTAAGCAGCACTTGGGAGACAAGGTCAGCCAAGTTATGGGATGATGAAACACTCCCTTGCTCCAACAGCTGCACGGGGGACCGTTGTGTGCTCACATGTGTCACGTGTGCATGGTCGCGTGTGCGTGTCGCCTCGCAGCCACTTGCAGGGCGACGGGCTGGTCGCCATGACAGACGCCATGATGTCCCAGCTGCACCTGCTCATGGGGCCAGGCTCATTCAATGAAGGAAACGGTCGTGGGGGGTGCGGAGGGCACTGGGATGCGAAGTGGCATGAATCTGGTCTCTTTAACTTCTGCTATGACATCGTGTTCAGGTATGCTACACTGAGTTATGCTCCTCTTCTTATGCTCCCCTCTTGGTATTTTCCCTCTGTTGTTTTCATTGTGATTTTTCGACATCGTTATCATTGCCATCGTCATCATTGTGGTTATCATCGTTATTGAGTAATGCCTGTCCATGCTGTACGTAGAGCCGGCTACCTGGCTGTATTTGGCCAGGAACCGGGCGGGCCAGCTGTGCAGACCACACGCTCCCTAGAGGTGTTCAAGGAGTTCCGCAAGTACGATCAGCTGTTCCCCGCCATCGCCACTTCCACGCTCTGGCCCGGTATGACACAATGTTCATGATATGTCTCTCAAGTATCTTTTATAACTGCAGTGCCCGGAGAACACCCACAGGCCTACAGAGATTTTATCAATTGTCACGAATGTGAGGTCAGCATTCGACTAAACAAATTAAATATTTTGTCCCGTTTGTGTTATCTGTCATGCATGTTTTGTCTCGTGTGGCCCATTGTCATAACTGTAACTGCCCAGCAAGCTACTCATTTGTTCACCAACCCAGTTACTCAACCACCCGCTCACCTACCCACTCACCCGCTCACCTACCCACTCACCCGCTCAATTACCTGCTTACCCACATGATTACCCACTTACGCATCCGCTCTCCCACACCCTTACCCACTCACTCCCCCACATGCTCACCTGCTCATCCACTTACTCACCCACTGACTCACTCACCCACCCACTCAACTGCTTGACCGTCCTCTTGTTCCCCAGCTCACTTGTCCCTCCGTTGTGTGTTTTTTAAAACACCCCCTCACCTCTATCTCTCCCTCCCCCCTCCCTACACATCCCACCCCTCCCCCAATTCCCTCCTCGGCGCAGCCCAGCGGAAGGAAGCAGACCGACTCAAGTCGTGGTTCTGGGGGCATTTGACGGCGTCATTGCTGCGTGTGCGTGAGCACGTCAGCCCCTGGATCTTGGCCCGCGACGAAACGCTTGCCGAGTTGCAGGCCGACAACGAGACCCGCGATCGCACCTTGTTAATGATGCTCTGGGCCTCTCAGGTAAGGCCCCTGAATTAGCCCTGCAGCAGAGCCTTGTGTGTGGGGGGGGGGGGGGGTGTTGATGTACAAAACTCACAACACTGTTCATGTTTAAACAGGCTTTTAAAAATTGTTAAACACTAAAAGGAATGAGTAACGATGCGATTTGCTTTTGTCTATAATTATAACAAGCAAACTGCATCTCCTTTGGATGTGGGCTTCCGTACATCCCAGACAGCCAGCCAGCAAAACTTGTTATCTTGTATAGAGCCCTCTCTCCACCTTCCTCTTGCATTCCTCTGTACTATGTATCCCAGTTCATCTCTATTTCTCGATTTGTTACGTTCTCAATTCCTGTCCCTTTTTCTCCCTCTCCCTCCCTCTATATTCCTCTCTTCCACTGTATCTTCCCTACCCCTATCTCTTTGTTTATCTCACTCTCATTATTCCAACTTCTCCCTTGCCCATCTCAATCTCTCTTGCCTCTCCCGAATCCTCTCACTGTTTGTCATCTTCCCTCGCCCTCCTTTTTATTTTCTGCTCTCTTTTACCTCTCCGTTTCACACCCTTTCACTCTCTCCCTACCCCTCTCCTCTGCGTTCCTCTCCATCTCTTCCTCCCTCCTCTATCACCCTTCCTCACCTCCTGCTATCTCTCTCTTCTATCGCATGTGGGAGATATACGGCCAGGCTGAAGGGTGGAAGGATGGGGGGGGGGGAGAGCCATGATGTCAGCGCAACGCACAAACCCGACTCAACACTGTGGGATCATCACGCAGATCTGCATGATGATGTCACCTCTGCACATGCGCGCTTGCTTGTGTGCCAGGAATCCAGCCAGAAAAAACTTTTCTCTAATACATACGGTGCGAAAGAAGTTCAATATACGTACGCCAATTTGGCTAATTTTGCTTAAAGTGCCGACATACCCATAACTACACCTGCGAAGTACGCATTGGTTTAATACGTTTTTACTTGACTATAAGAATTTACCTTGGCAAGTCAGGAGGTGGCGCCCTTAATACGCACGGTGAGCGATGGAATTTGATGAAATTGTTTGATCGACCAACCTGGCCTCCAAAGTGCAGGCGGGCAGCAAAGCGACCACAGGCTGAAATGTCCCCCATGTGACCAGGGTAACACGGGCCCCGCGTCGTTCTGGACGCTGGCGTATCTGATGAGGCACACGATCGCCATGGCGGCAGTGCGCGCCGAGGTGCAGCAGCTGCTGGAGGCGACGGGGCAGAGCGACGGCGCGGAGACGCGAGTGATCTCGCTGACGCGTGACGCGCTCGTCAACACGCCCGTGCTGGGTGTGTCTACGCACGTGCCCACTCACCTGATCACTCGCTTACTCGGCCACCTGCCCACCCACTCGCCTATCCGCTTAATCTAATACTCACAGAGATCACCACCCCCCTGTATAGCCTTTAACAAACTTTTCGGGCAAGTGCGATTGGCGAACAACTTTGAAGGCCGACAGAGTATACGAGGAGGTGGGTGGCAAGCATCACGACTGTCCACCTTTGTTACCGCAATGCTGACGTTTACACACTGCATCAGGTACTCATTTTAAACTGAGTCGATAGAGGGGAGGACAAGAACCGGTTCAGATATTTATCACCAATGTTTGCCGCGAGCGGGAATCAAACTCGGTTCGCCGGGTTCATAGCACAGTGCGCCAACTACTGCTCAAATGCTCCCCACAATCACCTGCTCACGCACCCGTAATGTGCATGCCGCATCAGTGCGACTTGGCATCATGACTCCTCCTTACCCCTCGCCCCTCTTCCCCATGCAGACAGCGTAATTGAGGAGGTGCTTCGCCTACGCTCGGCTCCCATTCTCATACGTGCCGTGTGCCAGGACAAGACGCTGCAGGTTCCAGGCGCCAGCGGGCCAGGCCCCAAGCTCCGCGCCGGTGATCGTGTCGCCATGTTCCCTCACCTGAGCCCCCACATGGACCCTGAGATCCACGTGGATCCCGAGGTGGGGGAGACTGCTGTCTGTGCGTGTCTGTCGATGACGCCCGGGCATGTGCTCTGGTCTCCTCCCACACCAAGAAAAATACTCGTTGAGATGGAATGACCAATTAGGTGGCAGTACAGAGAGTAATCATAGTAACAATATTGTAGTTATACTGTGTTGGGAGGTTTTTTCTGGTTTTCTCCAGACTCCTCCCACACACAAAAACTAACCAAGTAATTTACTAAACAATTCCAAGCAGGATTGTGATATTCTTGCGACTCAGTGCATCCTTCATTTTGAAAAACGAGCACCCGATTAGGCCATCCTCTTGTTCCGCTGCGCCCCATGGCAACTGCCTTGCAGCTCACCTGCTCATCTGTGACGCGTTGTCTCATTCCGCCGTCGGCAGGAATTTAAGTTCGATCGCTTCCTGAACGAAGACGGCTCCAAGAAGACGGACTTCTTCAAGTCTGGACGCAAGCTCCGGTACCCCACAATGCCCTGGGGTGCCGGTGTGTCCATCTGTCCTGGGAGATTCTTCGCCACCAACGAGATCAAACAGTGAGTTCCCCTTTTGTGATGAGTGCCGGATAAACGCAGGGTCCTGAGGGGATGCAGCCCGGGCCAAAATTTATATTACTGCTACAATCTCTAGCTTTAAGTGGGGGGGGTCATCGTGCTTGTGCTCATGCGTCAATGTGCATGCGTCAATGTGCATGTGTCAATGTGCGTGTGTGCGTGGCTCTGCTCAGGTTCATTGTGCTGATACTGATCCACTACGACATCGAGTTCTGCGACCCCGCCACTAAAGTGCCAGACATCAACGTGTCACGATTCGCATTTGGCGTCATGCACCCAACGCACGAAATTTGCTTTCGTTACCGCCCGCGCTTCTGAACAGCGGTCGACACTACCCTCCTTGCCCGGTCTCTTAACCCTGCCCTGCTGCTCTTTCTCCCTCTCCTGTGAAGTTGCAGTTTGTATCTCCGACATCTCTCAAATTAGACGATGAAGGCTGTTTCAGTCGCTTGAAACTGTTCGTCCATCTTTGATTGTTAAACCTGTTTGGTTAAACTCTTGTCCATTCTCCCACCTGTTAATCTGGCAGTACATCTGTCAGTGCATCTCTCTGTACAATTATCTCTTGGTTCGTCTGTTTATCTCCGTCTATATTTCTGCCCATCTGACTACATGTCCGTTTCTGTGCTGCATGGCTGTCTCTCCACCTGTTTGTCCAACTATCTGTCGGCCTGCCGTTTGTCCATCCACCTGTTAATCTTATCTCCATTTTCATGTATCTGCCCACATGTGTATGTATTCATCTATCCTTTCATTAGTCTGTCATTATCATAAATCTTACTGACTGCTTTAATTGAATTCTGTGAAGGTCAGCGACGTAAATATGGGTGCTGCAACCCAGATAGAATTGCAACATTATCTGATGTCGTGCCTTGTGTTAAATACGTCTTTGGCATGGAAAGTAAAGTGTTGTTTATTCGATTAAACGTTGTTTGGAAAAAAAAATACAAAGGGTGGATGAATTAATTGCAGTATATGCATCCTGCAAACAACATATCCTACTCCCGAAAAGAATAAAATATTCATAAAATCAAGTGTACACGTATTTTATAACTTATATAAAGATTTACGGTTATATCTAGTTTAGAAATAGCATTGTCACCCATGCACATTGCATCTCACAATCGCTATGTAACAAACAAGCTGGAAGACAGCAACCAGGTGGTGAGCCGGCGCTTTCAACAATTGCCCAAGCTCTGCAATCCTCTATATTTTAAGATGTTTTGAGCCAATTAATGAGTGCAGAATGCATGTGGGAAGAAAATGGAGCCAACCAGAGAAAGCCGACGTGTGCGAGGGAGCAACACTATATACCACCTCCTGGCAAGGCATGGTATCCATGGGAAATGATTAACAATAATTGTACGATCTACAAACTCTTACCTCCACAGTGCTGGATTATAGGTGTGCCCCACCACCACTAAAGATGCACAGAATGAGTTTTAGGTTAAAGTAACCTACACTTGACATTGCATCCAATCAGTGACAAATTATGCGACTGGACTAAAAACTACACGTAAATTACTGTACAGAACCAAATGCCAGAGTAACAATTCCTTCAGCTTTTATATGTTTAGTTTTTATTTTAAAGCTAAGCAACTTCAGTTTCCCAGATTTTTTAAAGTTATTTTTCCTATCTAATCTCCACTTCAGCTGCCACGTGGGCTGGGTGACCTTGGAAAGGGTCACGGCCACATGACAACAGACTGCGCCATGGACGTTCAAGGTTTTACAAGAGGCAACCGGGTAAAGGTTGGGGGCAGGGTGCACAGATGGAGGTTACAGGGTGGATGGCATGAGGTTGCAATGATTTTTGGTTGAAGTTGACCATTTAACAAAAAAAAACACATTCCTGCGGAGGGAGCTGGTAGGAACGTTGGGTTGCTCGGTCAATGGCCAGGGTCAACGGCGGCGTGGTGTATTCCGCAAATATGCCGGACTGTGAGGGCGGGCACAAGCCGGCGTGAGTAGGTTAAACGTTGAGTTTTATAAGGGCACCACGGGGTGACCAGCCCCTCCCCACCCAGCCCCACTCCTCCCACCCCCCACCCAGCCCCACCCTCCCCACCCAGCCCCTCCCCACCCAGCCCCTCCCTTCCCACCCAGCCCCTCCCTGCACGACGGACACAATAATCCCCTGTGGGCTGGTGTAACCAGGAGGTTCCTACCAGGATAAGCTTGGACTTATTGCGCGGTTGAAAGTGAAGTTTGCGGTGATGGATTTGTCATCCAAGGCAACCGACTACAGAAAACTGTCCGATAAAGAACCGGTTTTTCAACCAGTACAGAACCTTTCTAGATTTGAAGTTTTCGTGACTGCAAGGATCCATACTCTTTGGTTCTTTCGGTAAAGTCACGTAAGTTTAATTTAATTTATGTTTATTTTATTCTTTTTTCATCTACGTGACTTTACCGAAAGAACCAAAAAGTACAGTACAGAACCCTCATTGCGCGTGATGAAGAACCGTCGTCTGATACAGAACCCTCATTTCACGTCCCTTGTCTCATCCAATGCAGAGGCCTTTTCTCGTGTGATACAGAGTCCTTGTCTCATCCAATACAGAACCCTCATCTGATCCAATACAGAGCCCTTGACCAGGGACAATTCGCACACAAAAACTGCGGAACATTTCAATTGGGCAGCAATATTCGTAAGAGCCAAAAGTAGTCTTCTCTGTCGTGAAAACCCCGCAGGTTAATTGCAGCCAGTTCAGGACGAGGTCACCACTCCCGCTATGCCAGCCAATCGGCTGCCAGGAAAGTTATCCTGATGCAACATGGGCGCAGAGACGTTATCGCTATGGCCTGTGGCTGAGCTCAGTTGTATATTTACGTGATTAATGGGTTTGTCATACTCTTGGGTCTTTCGATCAAGTCACGTAAATAAAGAATAATCGATCACGACGTTTCAATCGCAACACAAGCAATCGTCTAGGTTGACCAAAAGACCCAAGAGTGCGAATTCCTGCAGTCACGAAAGCTTTAAATCAATATTTATTGGGTTTGTCTTTTAATTAATGCGAGTATGAATTTGCGTGAATTTATTTGTACGTGTGAGATAGTGCGGTAGTGTAGCGGTTAGCTCACGGCCAACACCAGTGACGATTATCTGAACTAGTTCGGGGCCTCCCCTAGGTCGACTGTTAAATAAACGAGTAATTTTAAAATTAAAATTTTCCAATTTTTTTTTATTTGAACCAAAAAATGTTGGCATTTCCATTCCACCTCCCATCGTGGCTTAGCGTCCGCTCCGTTTTCGTGAAGAATCCATTCCAAAGCATCTCGTCGGGTTAATGGTGAATCGAATCTTCTGGAATAAACCGGTGAGAGGGCATTTACGACCGCCCGTCTGTCTGTATGTGGGCACCCCCCGCACCCACCACTCTCTATGCAGCAGACATTTGTTTGCGCGTCTGGTCTCTGTGTAATAAATGACTCTGTCAGGCGATGCTGGTCTCCGTCTTTTATTTAGGTTCTTCTCCACACCCCCACTGGCCTCTTCCTCGGACCAGTGCTGTCTCGCGTGCGCCCCGCGTACGCTCTCTCCCTCTCTCTCTCTTGCCCGCACACTCCCCCGTTAACTCCCCTATTCCCGCACTCCGCTGGACGACGGCATGCAGAGGTCCTTCGGCCACGTGGCCGATGGCGCGGATCCCTCTCACCACCCAACGTGGCTCAGCCTCTTAGATTCCCCAACTGCCCCGATCTCTTCCGGGCTCCCACTTATATACATTCCCCCCACGTGACCCTGACTCCTCCTCTTCCGGATCCTCAGATCCGACCTTCCCATACGATCTCTCTCCCGCTGGCTCCGCCCCCATTCACCTCGCCCCCCATTGGAGCCGAGGCGAACGGTGGCCCCTCCCACACGCCCCGCAGAACAGGCTCCGCCCACCAATACCCCCGGCCTTGTGATTGGACCCGAGCCCAGCAACAACCCCATTTACGCTCGCATTACATCTGTGTGTTTGTTTTAGGGTGCAGCTTTATGGCATTTGTCGCAGCCAAATGGGAGAACACCAGATGCTTTGTTCCGAACAGCCCTGGGGTTTAAAAGTTTTGCTATGCAAATTGTTAAAAGCGTAGCCGTATTTGTGCAACGGGTCAAATAAATGCCGCAGTAGTGGGTTCGTAATCGTCTTTTCTTTCGTGAACGTTTGGTTCATCCACGTGCAGGTGCTTTGCAGTAGCTGTGCACGTTTTAAAGTTTGGGTTATTGCTCCTATTGACGTGGATTTGCGAGTGAAGCTGTCGTGACTTAAGGTGAAGAATTCAGTACCGATTATAGTGTTCACTGACATTGTGACCACCATCGTCACTGACACCACAGTCACCACAGCAGACGTCTAAACAGCCAACATGATCATCGCATATTCTTTTTACTGGACATCTGTAAAAAAGAGCTCTATGGCTCATCGGATTCCTCCAGTATGAATATATATTCTGATATTCACCATCACTGATATAACGGTATCATTGTCACCAACATTATCCTCACTAGCATTGCCATCAATGTGTTATGAAGGGCCATTGCCTGAAACGTCACCTATTTCTTTCAAGTCGTGATGCAGCTGCTACGTGGGTTACTGCATCGCGGAATCGTGAGCAATGGCAAGGGCTTAGAAAGGCGTTCATCCAGCAGGGGATTGACCAGGATGATGATGTACAATCTTGTGGTGTATCGAGTTAAAAGTGGGCAGTAATCAGCATCAGAATCTTTATTGAGACTGGGAGAATTCGATGCGCTATGAAGCTCATTTTCACAGATGTCCAGTCGGGGTGGGTCAGAAAGTCACAACAACAAGACAAACATCGATAGGATTGCAAAGTATAGGAAAGCTAAGCGAGTGATTAAATAGAAAAAATAAAGTATGTAAGTACAAATTGCATAACGGATTGTGTTGATATGTATATTATGTTGTGCTGGAAGTGTTATATCGTTGATTGCATTATACCTGTGTACGGTAATACCTTGATTTATAAATTAGATGCGTTCCTGGAGCTTTGTATATCGAAACTTAAAATATTGAATAACTTCCAACATCTTCTTGGTTCTTTCGGTAAAGTCACGTAGAATGGAAATAATAAAATAATAAAAATAAAACATAATAAAATAATTCTCACGACGTTTCGGCCACAACGCAAACAGCCGTCCTCAGGTGGAGAGCAGACCTGCTCTCCACCTGAGGACGGCTGCTTGCGTTGTGTGAGAATTATTTTGTTATTTATTTTTTATTATTTTCATTCTACGTGACTTTACCGAAAGAACCAAGAAGATGAATCCCTGCAGTCACGAAAGCTTTACATCGAAATTTAACTTCCAACAGTGCTCTGAGAATGCGTTCCTCGCCTTCGTAACTTACCACGTCAGACTATAAGCACTTCATAACTTACCATTAATATTGTCAACAAAGACAGTTTATATTGAAAATAATATTATATTTATACCGTGCAGTATTCTAATTAAAAACTGACATACATGTAGTGTACTTTACTATGAAATATATTCACACTAATGAGTGTAGTTTTTGGTGACGTCACAAGCTTGCATTGCCCAATGAACACCGTAGCTCCGTCACGTTGTGCGTTGATGCGCGCTGATTGGCCGAGACGAATGTAAACAAACATTCAATGACCCATCGCGATGCGCAACCCTCAGGTACCGTAAGTGGGTAGTTTTCATTTTTATTCGTTTCGGTGTATTTATTATTGAACTCAAATTTGTTGTTTTACCATTGATATAATGGTAATGAATGCAAAGTTCGTTCGACTGAAATTTCGTATATTGAATATTCGCACATCGAAGTATTACTGTACAAAGGACCAAGTCATTTTTCACATTTCGAAGTTTTGTGTTTTAAATAATGCCACAGGGTCCTTAATGTCCACTGTGAAGGAGACGGTGCGTATTCATGGATAGTACAACTGCAGTATTAACCAGGGCGGCCGGGAGGCTCAAAACATGCACTTCTGCAACAAGCGGCAAATGCTGGGCCATCTCACCACCCGTATTGTGATTGTGCTCTAGTACTGTATTGTGTTATATTGCGTTGTTGTGTAGAGGTGATACATAATGGCCGGCTCGGTGCTGTTCGCGTCCTCATGGGTCGTGTGGTTCCTCGTCATCGCCATCATCGGTCTTGTCCTCTTCGTCACACGGAGAAGCAGGTGAGTGAGTCTCACCATTCCTCACCACTGTTTACCAGATTCATCCGCTCCTCACCACTACTCAATCGCCACACCTCATTGCTCTTCACGGTTACTCACCACTCCATACCAATAAAACACTCACTAACTCACTATGCTTTGCCATTGCACACTCGGTACTCAACACTACACACTCACCACTGCTCACCTCAGCACTACCCACCTTTCCACCCCATTACACACCTCATCATTACACACCTCACCAAACGAGTAGGTACCATGGCCTACTGGGCCATAATACTGGTAACACACCCCTACTCCTGCTCCTAATGCCCACATTTCCTCCGGCCCTCTCCCCTCATGCGCCATTCCCCCCACTCAACGCCCCTCCCTTCCCCACCCATCAATGCCCTCTGTGCCTCCAGGCGCCCAAGAGAGCCTCCCCTTGATAAAGGCCTCATCCCATGGCTGGGCCACGCCATCGAGTTCCGGAGAAACGTGTACGCCTTCCTGCGGCGCATGCAGCGCAAGCACGGAGACACCTTCACGGTCAGCAGTGGCAGTGGGGGACAGTGGGAACAAATAAACGGAATATATCATGGGAAGCAGAATATATTGCGCTACCTATTAACTTTCAATTGCATTGTCATGAATGGTGTATTATTATTATTTTGAAATGTCACGGGAGGACTTGCAAATCTCAAGCATCTACTTCGTGAAGAGGATGTCCTAGGAAAACCTAGGTGGGTGGGAACCGTAATGGGGGCAGGTAACCTTTAACATTTCCCTCTACGAACTTTCCTAGGCTGATGTTACAAAAATAAAAAAGTACAAACGTTTTGTTCACAATAATTGGGGGCCCCAAATTTAGACATTTTGACTTTCAGATTTGCATAATCATAACCGATTGACAGTCAATTCGTTATCTCTAACTTGCACATTTCCTCTGATTCATGTCCCTTTTTCTGCCTCTCAGTGTAATTCCAAGTATGCACGTCCTCTTCTATGCTTCTTTACAGCCTCTTCAGCTTCTCTTCCACTTTCTTAGACTCATGTCATAGCTGGTAATGTACACCAATTAAACGTTTCATTCTATAGGGCATCAACTTCCTGTTCCTTGGTTTAAGGATGACGTCTGCAATCGTCAGCTGTTCTGCTGGGTCTTTATGTTCTTCATTGTTGTAACATCCTAACCCACCTCAACTTGACATCTGTGAAAAAGAGCTTCACAGCTCATCGGATTCCTCCAATCTAAAGATAAATTAAGATTATAATTTATGTGGCTTCAAAGATCAATAGGAGACACACAATGTTTGTCACATCAAAAGCAGAGCCACGCGGCTGGCTGGGCTGATCGAGATCAAAGCAATATTTGTTCCTGATCCCGCATCTCAGTGCGCATCGTGATTCTTGTCAGCATTTTGGACACCCACTGTAATGGGACAGTGCCACATGCTGTGGTCAGTTGCCAGCTGCTCGAACTTCTGGCCGACCTTCACGTGTGCTCACGAGCAGCAACGCACTCCAGCAGCCTGCGCAGAGGCTATACGCGATAACTTTCTTGTCCTTGTGTGTCTGCCCCCTTAACCACCGCAGGTATGCTTAGCCGGGAGGTACTTCACGTTCAAACCTTTTCCTGCAATCCCTTCAAAAGCCTGCCTCCCGACCAATCTCTGTGGAGGCCTCTTTCTGCCAATCAGAGACTTTGGTTCATCTTTGAATAGCCGTTAGGCTGCACATTGGCTTGGGGTCATTTTCGGTCATTACAACAGGACTAAAACAGCCCTGCTTAGCTTCTTAGATTATTCATTGCTATTTGGTCATAGACAACTTGGTTGCTGATCTATCTCAATAATAAGTTTGTTAAATGTGGTATCCACGAAACCATTCAAAGCAGTATCATGAAAGTCGTGGGACCCAGTGCCTACCGTACGTTGACTCAGCCTAAAATGAGAACCTCTGATTGTCTCAACATTATCCTGCAAAATGAGCTACCGATTAGGCCATTCTCTAGATCTATTCAGCTTGAAAGGGCGACTGGTCCCATACCATTCGTCCTACCTTGCCCTCACCTGCTCCTCCGTGACGTGTCGTCTCGTACTGCCGCCGGCAGGAGTTTAAGTTCGATCGCTTCCTGAACGAGGACGGCTCCAAGAAGACGGATTTCTTCAAATCTGGTAAAAAAAAAAAATATACGCAGCACACTGCTACATACATACGTGACGTCACTGCAAAAGAGCCCCCCCCCCTCATCATTAATAATCATGAGCGGGTGGATTTTTACACTCCCGCAGAAGGTCGAGCGGAAAGAAATATACGCAAATTCGCTTTACATTTTGACGTTTCTTTATTGAAAAAGTTATTCAAATAAATCATTCTACGCAGCAACAAAGTGTTTTTGGTGTCTTTTTTTATTCAGCACTTGAAACAAGGGGTAAGTCTAATTTTTGCTTCTAAATTTACCACTAAAATGAGCCAAGAATGTGTCCTCCGCGTGACGTCACTCCACGTCGGCCAGCCCCCATTCATAATCATGAACAGGTGACGTCCTCCACATGGACCCCCCCCCCCTCATAAATAATCATGAGCGGGTGACGTCACTCCACATGTACCCCCCCCTCATTAATAACTATGAGCTGAACAATTTTACTATTGAATATGTCAGATTTACTGCAATATACACCCGTCCTTGGACGGGCAAAAAAAGCTAGTTCATAAAATAGAATAAAGTGTGCACGTATTTTATATCTTGTAGAAAATATAAGGTTACATCTAGTTTTTAAATAACGTCGTTCATGCACATTGCATCTCACAATCGCTGTGTAACAACAAGCTGGAAGACAGCAACCAGGTGGTGAGCCGGTACTTTCAACAATTGGCCAAGCTCTGCAGTCCTTAATATATTAAGATGTTTTAAACCATGTGGGAAGAAAATACAGCAACCAGAGAAATCCGAAGTGTGCGAGGGAGCAACATTCCATACCACCTGGCAAGGCATGGCACCAAGATGCCCATGGGAAGTGAGTGTAACATTGTATGATCCACCAACCACTGCCTCCACAGTGCTGGAACACATTCCTGCGGAGGGAGCTGGTAGGAACGTTGGGTTGCTCGGTCAATGGCCAGGGTCAACGGCGGCGTGGTGTATTCCGCAAATATGCCCGACTGTGAGGGCGGGCACAAGCCGGCGTGAGTAGGTTAAACGTTGAGTTTTATAAGGGCACCACGGGGTGACCAGCCCCTTCCCACCCAGCCCCACCCCTCCCACCCCCACCCAGCCCCACCCTCCCCACCCAGCCCCTCCCCACCCTCCCCACCCAGCCCCTCCCCACCCAGCCCCTCCCCACCCCACCCTCCCCACCCAGCCCCTCCCCACCCTCCCCTCCCCACCCAGCCCCTCCCTCCCCACCCAGCCCCACCCTCCCCACCCAGCCCCTCCCCACCCAGCCCCTCCCTCCCCATCTAGCCCCTCCCTGCACGACGGACGGACACAATAACCCCCTGTGGGCTGGTGTAAACAGGAGGTTCCTACCAGTATTATAGATGTGCCTTACCGCTACTACAGTATAGATACACAGAAAGAGGTTTAGGTTAAAGTAAGCTACACGTGATATATAATACAATCACCGACACATTATGCTACTGGACTAAAAACTACACGTAAATTACCGTACAGGAGAAATGGCCAGTGTAACAATTCCGTTCAGCTTTTACATTTTGTTCTTATTTAAAAGCTGAGCAGCTTTAGTTCCCCAACTTATTTGAGTTATTTCTCCTATCTAATCTCCACTTCAACTGCCATGCGGGCTGGATGACCTCAGAACGGATCACGGCCACATGACAACAGACTGCGCCATGAACGTTCAAGGTTTTACAAGACGCAACGTTCAGAGTAAAGGATGGGGCAGGGTTCCCAAGAGGGAGGTCAGAGGGGTTGGTGGGGTGGAATGAGGTGCAATGTTGAGTTTTGATTGAAGTTAACATTCATTTATTGGACGTATTGTACAAATTTTTGGACGCATTGTGCGGTTTGCAGTGGTGAATTTGTCATCTGAGGCAACCGACTACAGAAAACTGCTCGATATAGAATCTGTTTTATCCAGTACGCACCCATCATTTTATCTCATGTAGAACTCTCATTTGATGTCGAACTATAATGTTACGTCACTTGTCTCATCCAATGCAGAACCTTTTTCTCACGTGATACGGTGACATTGTCTTATCCAAAACAGAACCCTCATCTCATACATCATCGAAACTTTTGCCACAGAAAGTTAGTTTGTAACAAAATTACCCAGAATGCGCCCAATCGCATTGGATGTCAGAAGCTAAGCAGAGTTGAGCCTGGTGCGTGATTGGATGGGTGATCAGGATTTAGTCAGGGTTGCTAATTTTTTTTATATGGGAGAGAGGAGTTCGGATCCATTTTCTCCACCATGCAATTCCCTCTATATTTTTATAGGGCACCAATGCGTATTGTAAACGTGCTTGAACGGCGACGGAAAGTCAGACAATAACTCGATCCAGAATGCAATGAATCTTAACAAGATTTTGAATTTATTAACAAGGCCTTGATTCGTTATGCACTACCGATACACTATGCACAAGGACGCGAACCGACTGGCAGATCATTTCTTGACATACTCTTTGGTTCTTTCGGTAAAGTCACGTAGGTAGGAAAAGTAATAGATCACGACGTTTCGATCAGCAGTTTTTTCTTGCCGTGATTGTCCCACATGACGACGATTGCTTGTGTTGCGATCGAAACGTCGTGATCTATTATTTTGTCTACCTACGTGACTTTACCGAAAGAACCAAAGAGTGTGGATTCCTGCAGTCACGAAAGCTTCAATTTCTTGACACACGAACATAACCACGGAGTTCACCGGCTTAGCACAGCGCCCCCGCGCGTCGACAACCATCAAACACCGTGGCGACCATTCGCACCAACCACCCAAACCGCACTGAGCGATGATTCAACGCATCAGAAGACCGCAGGGTTATGTAACGTCAGTCTCAGGGACTGTGTTGGCACTTTCAGGAGCCTTTCGAGCAACTCAAGGCAGCTGCAGCCTCGGAAGTTGGCGACTCAACGCAGGATTGCGAGCGACTCGGTACGACAACCGTCCCCGGCCAGTAGAGGTCGCAAACGGGTTTTGATTCCTAACCCCGTACCCGGCCGCACCAGGGTCGCAAATGGGTACCCGTACCCTACCCGAAATGAGTGACAAACGGTTACTCACCAGTAGGCCTCGGCAAGGCAAGGTAAAAGTTAAAAACAACGAGCCTACCTTTACCCTACCTTTTACCTTACCACAACACAATCACTCTAAATTTCGATTTAAAGCTTTCGTGACTGCAGGGATTCATCTTCACTCTACCCTACCTTTTACCCTTTAGCAGGTAAGGTAAAAGGTAATAGGTAAAAAGCAACGAGCCTACCTTTACCCTACCTTTTACCATTACCCCATACAAATTACCCGATTACAGGGTAATTACTAGGGAACTACTACACCTGAACAAGGTTTATAACGGTAAATGCTAGTTAGAGCGCTTTATTCATATAGAATACTCTCGATGATTCCAATTTTACACGCTTGTTGTCCTTGTTGTTGTCATTGTTGTCGTTGTCGTCGTCATCGTTGTTGTATCCTCAAATCTTGTAACTCAATTTTTACCCACTTCCTAATGTGGTATCGACTGCAAACTTGGTATACTTATGTCATACTGATGACAACACTATATTCTATCATTTAAAAAATATTTTTTTTAAACATTCTTTTTTATATGTTATGTTTCGGCTTGGGTCTAATTGTTCACGGTAAACTGACGTTGGCTGTAAATCACCACGGTCCCTTACGTTATGGCAAGATTTGGGGCCACTTCCTGGAGTCGTGGAGTTCTGCCATTACTAGTACATTTCATAAAAGCGTGTTTTTAAAAAAGTTTTTTAAAATATTACTGATTAAATGGAAGCCACGGACTGCACCACGGAGCTTTTAGTGGTAAACAAGGCATCGTATTTACCGGGTAATACTTTGCGCTACCTTTACCCTACCGGGTAATTCTTCCGAGCTACCTTTACCCTACCCTTTACCTTACCCCTTGGCATGTTGACACCTTTACCTTTTACCTTTACCCTTTTACCCGGTAAAAAGGGTAAATTACCTTACCTTGCCGAGACCTACTCACCAGTGACTCACGGCCTACCCGTACCCGTACCCGGCCGCACCAGGGTCGCAAACAGGTACCCGTACCTGGCCGGGTACGGGTAGCCGGGTATCGGGTAGGGTACGGGTATCGGGTACCCGGTTGCGACCTCTGCCGTCCAGCAGCCGCGGGTAGCAGCAGCCAGCCCACAACAACTGCAGCAGCAGCAGCAGCGCCTGCAACAACGACCCATCGCAACAATCGTCCCGGTCACTGAGTCGCCCGTATGACAGCAGCTCTTCGCAACAAGCCAGCCCACGGGCTCCCCCTGGCCCTGGTGAACGTAGACCACAGAGCCCCCCCCCCCCCGTAGACTGATAATGCTCACTTAAATACACAAATTTGGTCCGGCACTCACAGCCTCTGTCAATCAACTTGACTCGTGCACCCCCCCCCCCGCCATTCGTGACCCCGGAGCAATCGCTACATGAGCTCTGACTTGTTGGTGACCTCACTTCCCACCAATCACGCACAGCCTCATCACCCCACGCCCACCGGCCTGTCCTCCCCATCCCCGTCAAGGCCAGACTCCGTCGCGCCTTGGCTTCCGGAGATGGGGAGTTTAGGGAATCCCCCCCCCCCCATAACCTCACGTAACCACGGCCACCTTACATAACCCCGGGGCGACAGTGTTTGTCTATGCTGTTACAGGCTTGACAGTTGTTGTTGGCGTATGGCTGCGAGGTGCCAGACAATGGCTATACAGCAATAGGTGCAGACCAGAGATATTGATCCACTTGCTGGTTTGTGTTTGTGTATTCAATGTCTGGTCTTTGCTCTCCACTTGTGCCCGTGCACAGAGCCAGGTGCGTTTTTTTATAAGTGAAGACAATGATTATGATTAGAGATCGGACCCTGAGCCTCACGTGCACAGCATGCCACGTCCAGCAGTGTGCAGAATATTCAGAATACAGGGCACTTTCCCAAATTTAGATTTGGGGTGGTGAGATACATATTACATTTGTAGACAACTTACAAACCTTCAACCCCTTATTAGTGCCTACCTTATTACAGACCAATTCAGACCTTATGAATCTCAACGTTCATCATACAAAGTCCCATCACAAGAGAGAACAAACAAATAGACAAAAAACATGTTTTGCCCATATTTAAACGGCTTTACGCCGCATGGACCTGTAGTATTGTAAATTACAGTGGGAGACCACTTGACGGGTAGCACACTTTATTAACTCTTCTCTTGGGCACAATGACACGTGTGGACAACTACAGCTCTTCCTTAGCCACAATAACACGTGTGGACACGACAGCTCTTCCTTAGCCACAATAACACGTGTGGACACGACAGCTCACGCTACGCATTCCACCTGGCTACACACACACGGGCTCTCCAGCCCCGTAGCTCCCAGGGGAACCTACAGACCCACCCCAGCTTGGGTATGGGTCACGACCATTGGGTCCCGTGGCCCGGCCCTCACACAGACGTCCGGCCTCGGGTCCCAAGGTCCCGCCTCTGAGCCGCACAGGGTCCCGGCCCTTACAAGGACAGCGGGACTAGGGGTCTCAGGGCCCTACCTCTTCCTTCTCCGTCTTCTGTCTTCACTGGTCACCAACTCCCCGAGCGCCCGCGCGCACCGCCTTATATAGCCCTCCGCTCCCGAGGAGACGGAGTCTATGCAGACCGCGATGTGAGCACCCACTAGTCGACCAATCACGACGCGCTGTTCCTACGATCCGTTTTCCCCAGCGCGTGTTACCACCACACAACCAATCGTCCCGCGCTGCCACACGACCACTCCCCGTCAGCGCGCGTCACCAACACACAGCCAATCACCACCACATAACCCATGACCCCGCGCTGCCCTATGATCCCTCACCGTCAGCGCGCGTCACCGACACACAGCCAATCACCACGCGCTGCCACACGATCCCTACTGTCAGTGCGTATCACTACTACATCACCCCCTCCCACATAGCTCGCAGCCGGCCCGGCTGCCAAAAACCAAAAAAAACCCCACTCACCAAGTGTGCCCCGTAACATTAACCACAATGCAACACAGCAACACAACACAACAACACAACACAACAACACAACACCTGAACGTTAACTAGTAACAAGAACGAACTATGTACAAACTGACGAGTAACCGGATAAAAGTTATTTCAAAAAGACCGACGAGTCCAGTGTCTCCTCGACTCCCGATCCCCCTCCCGCTTGCTCCTCGAACGGAACGATAGAGCGGTCGAACGGACGGGGAACGCCGTGACGAGACGATCCGGGCGACTCGTCCCGCACCTCCACCTCATTTATTGGGTCAGGAAAAGTTGCGCGATCTAGCGCGAGTCCGCCTGGCCGGTCCGTCGTACGGGACAAGACGCTGTCGACCGTCCGGTGGCTCCGGCAGCCCAGGAAGGCACGGATCGGGCCTGGAAGAACCGTCCGTGCCGCGGGGATCCGGTCGCCGGTCGTCGGCAGCCGTCAGTTCCGAGACACCTGGGAGCGGATCAGGCGAAAACATGTGAGGATCAGGCGGAGACATTTCCCTCCCCGGGTCGTCGGTCACATCACATGCTCGGTCCTCCCGACACAAAGGAAGGCCATATGGTGGCGAGAACGGTTTCAGCCAGGAGGGGTGAACGTACCAACGCCGCTTTCCCCATTTTATCTGCACACACTGGGGGCGTGCAACCCGCACGACCTCCACGGGTCCCCGCCATGGCCTCAATAATTTAGGCGATGTAGCCAAAGGTGCATGAGGGCAATGCAGCCAGGCCCTATCGCCCGGTTTCTAATCGTGCACGGACACCCTCCGTGCACGCAAGCGCTCATTGGCAATTTGGCGAGACCTCGAATTAAGCCGTGCGGCCTCCCGTGCCTCGGCCAGTTTTGCAATGTTAAATTTAATATGATCGGCCAACTTGAAATTAGGCCGTGGCACGGAAAGTCCCAGCTGAGTCTCCATGGGCGGATCGGCCTCCCGACCGTACATCAGATAAAATGGGGAAAATCCCGTTGCTGCATGGGGGGGCATTCTGTACGCGGCGAGGACCCCCGGGACCTGCAAGTCCCAGTCAACCTGTGCCTCACACACCTGCTGGCACAACATGGAAGTTAAAGTTCTGTGGAGCCGCTCCACCATCCCGTCAGTCTGTGGGTGGTACGGGGATGTACGCACCTTTTTTGTACCCAACAGGTCGTACACCTCCTGCAGTAATTTGCTCGAAAAATTATTTCCCTGGTCGGTCAGTAAGCGTTCGGGAGCCCCCTTGTCCAAGACGTAGCCTTGGACAAAGGCATCTGCTACGGCCGCCACCGACTGGTTGGCGAGTGGCCACGCCATAGGCCATCGGGTAAAGTATTCCACACCAACCAACAGGTACTTGTTACCCCTAGGCGTGACAGGAAAAGGCCCCAAAATATCCAGCGCGACGAGCTCGTTAGTGCGCGAGACCTGAATGGACTGCAGCGGTGGATTCGGCGCAACGGCCGGTGGTTTCCGTTTGGCGCAATCCACACACCCCTTCAGTATATTGACCACATCGCTCCCCATCCCCAGCCAATAATAGTCACGCTGGAGCAGAGCGAGCGTTTTGTTTACACCCAAATGCAAGAGGCGCTCGTGTGCGGCCAGAACGACTTTGCCCCGCATAGCGAAAGGCACGACGAGTGCGTGCCGCGGGACATATTGTCCCATCTCATTAGCAGGCCCTGCTTGAGCAGCCAGGAGCCAGCTTGCTTTCCACCCTCCTCGGGACCCCCCGCCCTGCGACGCAACGCGAGCAGGGAGCTGTCAGCCATCTGGAGTCGGCCCCACTCAACGAGAGACAGTGAGAGCAGCGAGTCCCCGCCCGCAGGGGTAGCGGGAACGTCAACCATCGGCGCATTCGTGGCCGCGACCAACTCACTCTCAGGTACCGCACCCGGCGGTTTACAGCGCGCCGACCCCGTCAAGCACGCACATTCGGGACGAGGCGACAACCGCGACAGGGCATCCGCGTTGGTGTGGCGCAACCCCTTACGGTAAGTGGTCGTAAATTGATAGTCCTGGAGGACTTCCAACCACGGTGACAATTGGCCTGAGGGTTGGGCGACCCTCAATGAATACTGAAGCGCCGCGTGGTCCGTCCGGACCGTAAAATGATGGCCATAGAGATAAGGTCTAAATTGCTGCACAAAAAAGACAATAGCCAGCAACTCGCGACGGGTGACGCAGTAGCGCTGTTCCGCAGGCGACAAAACCCTGCTACCATAAGCGACCACCCGTTCAACACCCCCAACGACCTGTGAAAGAACCCCCCCAATGCCCGTGTTACTAGCATCAGTATCCAGCAAGAAGGGACTCGTAAAGTCAGGGTAATGTAAGGGCGGGGCACCCACCAAGGCGTCCCGGAGGGAGCAAAACGCGGCCTCCTCCTCTGGCCCCCATCAAAACCTGACTCCTTTGGTTGTTAGAGCGTGCAAGGATTTGGCAATGGTGGCGAAATGCTCAACGAATCGGCGGTAGTAGGAAGCAAACCCAATGAAGCTGCGGACCTCAGAAACCGACGTGGGCGTCGGCCATGAACTGACACAGTTCGTCTTCGCGGGATCGGTGGAGATCCCCGAAGAATCGACAATGTGGCCCAGGTACCTTACGGATTTCCGCAAAAGGTGGCATTTCGCTGGTTTAAACTTCAACTTAGCCGATTGCATCCGCGAGAACACCCCTCTCAATCGCTGGAGGTGTTCCTCAAAAGTTTTACTGAAAACAATTACATCGTCGAGGTAAATTAAGCAAGTATCCCATTGCAACCCCGACAAAACCAATTCCATGAGGCGCTGAAACGTCGCGGGAGTGGAATGGAGCCCCATGGGCAAGCGGTTGAACTGGAACAGGCCCCCTGGGGTCCGGAATGCGGTCTTAGGTTTAGACTCATCGTCGAGTGGCAACTGCCAGAATCCCGACAGTAAGTCAAGCGTAGAAAAATACCGTGCCCCGGACAATGCGTCCAGGGACTCATCCATCCTAGGGAGCGGATATGCGTCAGCCACAGAGATTTTATTAAGGCGACGGAAATCTACACAAAAACGCAAGGAGCCATCTTGCTTCTTAATCAGCACGATAGGTGCTCCCCACGGACTGGATGAGGGCGAAATGATGTCGGCCGTCAGCATGTCATTGACGGCCAATTGAACGTGTTCCTTCTCGGCAGGACTCAGCCGGAAGGGATTCTGCCGGACTGGTGCCGCGTCACCTGTTTCAATGTGGTGGCATAACAGGTCCGTGCACCCAATATCATATTTGTGCTTGCTGAACACATCGGAGAATTCGATGAGCAAAGCACGCAGCGCACCCAATTGCACCCTTGACAAATCAGTGGAGTCCGCACACAGCGAATCGACCCATCCAAGGTCATCACCCGGTAGAATTTTCTGCGCCGGGACGGGATCAACATGTGCAATAAGGCGCTCCTCCACAGGGATCCGTGACGCATGAGCAAGCACGGTGCCCTGCGGAATAACGGCCGGCCGCGAACCAGCGTTTAAAACCATAACGAACGGGTCCTCGTCAGCCCGAACAAACGTTTGAAACCACCGCCAAATCCAGACCGCCGACAGCTCTATTCGATGGACCCAAAAGCACGCCTTGTCCCGCAATCTCTGCACCCAATGGCTTCCGCAACCGGAGGAGTATCAACATCTGCCAACCCGGGGGCACGTGCACCGTCTGCGTCGCTAGCGCTTGGATCGTTGCGCACGCCGTCCGTATTTCAGTAGGATTAGACAAAAACGAAATACGGCGACTTGATGGCAGCTCAATACAACGTTGATCCACGAGAATTTTAATGGGCATCTTAGCCAAAAAATCTGTACCCAACAGACAAGGAACCGCTAGGAAAGAGGAGACGGAAACAGGTCCCGCCAATTTAATATCCCCTATGCAAATGGTCGCCCGAATCTGACCGATAATACCCAATGAGCCCCCATTTGCAGCGTAAAATGACACGTCCACCGGAAGCAGAGGTCGACATTGGACGGGGAGAATGTTATAAATGAGGTTGGAAATTATAGTCGCCGACGCTCCCGTGTCCACCAACACCCTGACCTCGACCCCGTCTATGAATCCCGTAACGACCGAGGAACCCGCCGACGCAGCCACTATTCTGTGGCCCAACTCAGACCATTTAACGTCCCCCCGGCCCCGTACGAACCCCCCTCTCCGAACCAAATCCCCGACCCCCAATCGGCCATCCTCCGCCGCAAAGCGACGGCCCATGTGTGTCGTGTATGTAGGCCGAGCATGTGAAGTGCCGCGATTTGCCGGGGGTAGTTGGGACGACTTGGGGCCTTGGTCGTCGTCCAGCCGAGATCCCGTGGCATGCTGACGTGGAGCTCGGCACCCAGACGCCACGTGGCCCCGAAGGCCGCAGTTGTAGCACGTGATGAGGGACATCGGAGATCTCGGTTGCTCCAGCTTGCGGGCCGATCGCAGAGGCGAACGACCCCCCGACCTCCAATCCCCCGATCGTGCTGCAGCGAACGCCTCCTCCCATGGGTGAACGACCTGAGCCTCAGTGACTACTGTGGCCGGAGCTTAGACCGCGGCAGCAGTGCAGACGACCACCTGTTTCCTCTTCAAGACCTCGTGCGCCTGGATACTCGTTGCAACACGCAACGAACATATGTCGACTTCGTCGGCTGTGTTGATGGGGACCCCCAGGTCGTGCGCCAACTTCAGCAGTTGTTCCAAAACCATAGCGTCCTGCCCCTCCTCGTCCATACGAGGGAACGCGGCGTCCGCGAGGGCCAACAACGCCGTGCGGTAGGCGAGCGCGGCCTCCGTGTCCGCCTTCCGTCGTTCGTAAAATAGGTGGCGGCAGGCCGATGGTGGGCCGTACACCTTGGCCATGAGGCCCAGCGCAGCCTTGAGCGTGGAGCGGGCCGATCTCGGTGCGGCCCCGAAGGCCGCGAGCGCGTCGTCGTCCAACATGGCAGGCAGAGCCCGCAGCGCCGTAGCGTCGGACCAGGCCGACATCTCTTGATGGGCGAGGAATCTTCGCTGGAATGCGCCCCAGTCACCCCCTTCCGCTTTGAAGGCTGTCAACGCGGGAAGACGCTGCTGGAAAATAATATCATCCTCCGCCTCGAGACTCTCCCGCGCCGCCCCGTCGACATGCAAAATGGCGGCCCCTGTGGCGGGTGGCTGATGGCGGCCCATAGCGCGCGATGATGACGCGAGCGGCAGAGATTGGAGGACCCACGCCACGTGTTGCTCGCAGTTCCCGCCAAAAGATGGCCGCTCAGCAGAAATGGCGGGAATTTCAAAGTCCTTTTGGCGGGAATCAGCAACGCGAGCCCTTTCAATGTCCGTCGACGTTCTCGCTCCTCCAGACGCGGTGATCTCCGCTAGGATGGACGCCGCGGCGAGTAGTAGTTTTGCCAGGCGGGAGTGCGCGTCGCGGAGTCCGGCATCAGCCCCCAGTCGCTCGTTGGGCGCCCATGAGGGTTCCTGTGGCGCCGGCATCTCCTCCTCTTCTCCCCCTGATGCCTGCTGGCCCGAGTCGTCGTGGTTTTCCTCCCGGTCACGCTCGTGAGTCCGATGAGTCTTCCTGGTATCCATGGCAGGAAGACTGTTTCACTCCTGACGCCAGTTGTAGTATTGTAAATTACAGCGGGAGACCACTTGACGGGTAGCACACTTTATTAACTCTTCTCTTGGGCACAATGACACGTGTGGACAACTACAGCTCTTCCTTAGCCACAATAACACGTGTGGACACTACAGCTCTTCCTTAGCCACAATAACACGTGTGGACACTACAGCTCACGCTACGCGTTCCACCTGGCTACACACACACGGGCTCTCCAGCCTCGTAGCTCCCAGGGGAACCTACAGACCCACCCCAGCTTGGGTATGGGTCACGACCATTGGGTCCCGTGGCCCGGCCCTCACACAGACGTCCGGCCTCGGGTCCCAAGGTCCCGCCTCTGAGCCGCACAGGGTCCCGGCCCTTACAAGGACAGCGGGACTAGGGGTCTCAGGGCCCTACCTCTTCCTTCTCCGTCTTCTGTCTTCACTGGTCACCAACTCCCCGAGCGCCCGCGCGCACCGCCTTATATAGCCCTCCGCTCCCGAGGAGACGGAGTCAATGCGCACCGCGATGTGAGCACCCACTAGTCGACCAATCACGACGCGCTGTTCCTACGATCCGTTTTCCCCAGCGCGTGTTACCACCACACAACCAATCGCCCCGCGCTGCCACACGACCACTCCCCGTCAGCGCGCGTCACCAACACACAGCCAATCACCACCACATAACCCATGACCCCGCGCTGCCCTATGATCCCTCACCGTCAGCGTGCGTCACCGACACACAGCCAATCACCATGCGCTGCCACACGATCCCTACTGTCAGCGCGTATCACCACTACAGATCTAAAAACTAAATTTCCCTGTACAAGAATACGGGTAAAACTGGGTCCGCCAACACAAGGCCTATTGTGATATCAGAGGGGCACCGATGCTTTAATTGCAACCGACTTGAGCACATCTCTGCTGACTGCCCATTACCACGTAAACCTCGCATTTACAGCATCTGTAAGTGGGAGAGACATGGTTCTTCAACCTGCTCCGAATGGCCACACCAGAGTGGCCATTTCATGGGTAAACGCACATCAAACGTATTGAAATTCATCAAACCAGCCCTGGTCAACGGTATCAGTTTGCAAGCGATGACTGACCCACAAAGTGGGACATGTACGATGCTGGTGACTGCTGCCCTACACTGTCGAGCAAGGATTAAAGATGCAGATGCATTGGTATTTGGCTCCGGTAACACAGAGTCAGCTGCAACCACCGTACTGGAAAGGCTGATTAGAAATCGAAATTGATAATGCAAAGGGAACAAAGATAACTTTCCTTGTCGTGCCAGACATCACGCACAGCCTCATCACCCCACGCCCACCGGCCTGTCCTCCCCATCCCCGTCAAGGCCAGACTCTGTCGCGCCTTGGCTTCCGGAGATGGGGAGTTTAGGGAATCCCCCCCCCATAACCTCACGTAACCACGGCCACCTTACATAACCCCGGGGCGACAGTGTTTGTCTATGATGTTACAGGCGTGTCAGTTGTTGTTGGCGTATGGCTGCGAGGTGCCAGCCAATGGCTATACAGCAATAGGTGCAGACAAGAGATATTGATCCACTTGCTGGTTTGTGTTTGTGTATTCAATGTCTGGTCTTTGCTCTCCACTTGTGCCCGTGCACAGAGCCAGGTGCGTTTTTTTTATAAGTGAAGACAATGATTATGATTAGAGATCGGACCCTGAGCCTCACGTGCACGGCATGCCACGTCCAGCAGTGTGCAGAATATTCAGAATACAGGGCACTTTCCCTAATTTATATTTGGGGTGGTGAGATACATATTACATTTGTAGACAACTTACAAACCTTCAACCCCTTATTAGTGCCTACCTTATTACAGACCAATTCAGACCTTATAAATCTCAACGTTCATCATACAAAGTCCCATCACAAGAGAGAACAAACAAATAGACAAAAACATGTTTTGCCCATATTTAAACGGCTTTACGCCGCATGGACCTAAAAACTAAATTTCCCTGTACAAGAATACGGGTAAAACTGGGTCCACCAACACAAGGCCTATTGTGATATCAGAGGGGCACCGATGCTTCAATTGCAACCAACTTGAGCACATCTCTGCTGACTGCCCATTACCACGTAAACCTCGCATTTACAGCATCTGTAAGTGGGAGAGACATGGTTCTTCAACCTGCTCCGAATGGCCACACCAGAGTGGCCATTTCATGGGTAAACGCACATCAAACGTATCGAAATTCATCAAACCAGCCCTGGTCAACGGTATCAGTTTGGAAGCGATGACTGACCCACAAAGTGGGACATGTACGATGCTGGTGACTGCTGCCCTACACTGTCGAGCAAAGATTAAAGATGCAGATGCATTGGTATTTGGCTCCGGCAACACAGAGTCAGCTGCAACCACTGTACTGGAAAGGCTGATTAGAAATCGAAATTGATAATGCAAAGGGAACAAAGATAACTTTCCTTGTCGTGCCAGACATCGCGCAACCAGTGGATCTGTTGGTTGGGCGTACATGGACCAAGCAGACACACATTGCCTACATCCGCATGGATGACCAACTTAAGATTGGCTACCGAAATGAGTCACGTTTCAACCAATTTCGAAGTTGGCAACAATCCGAAACGCCTCACCCTTACTGTGGAGTGTCACTCTGCCAAGCAACGCAATTAACAGGATCACCGTACTTGCTCCGGGTCACAGAGGATTCTATGATAATCATTTACGAGGATGTGATATGAGGCATATAATTTCGACTCAGCAGGGGTCACAGAGCTCCCCATCATAAATTCAAATTGTCATGAGGTCAAGAGCTGCAAGGGAGAAACATTAGGACGTGCTGAGATCGTCCAGACTATTTGCAATATTGTGACGCCAAAAGAGTAGAACCCGAGTGTGTCACCACAAGAGGTCACGCAGGAAACAGGTTTGCTACCGGCATTTGATGAGCAGATTGCACTGCGCAGTCTTATCCGATCTTAACTGATTGTGTTCACGTTTACGGTGACTTTCAGACCGCAGTCCACTCGCTGGCATTGACTATATATCTTGTATTCTCTGCGGGGAATGGATTCTTTGCTCCGCTGCAAGTCTCCAACCACCACTCTCCCATTGACATATTTCGTTGCTTCCTCTTAGTATGTTTCACGCGACGGTCAATGGTATAGTGTATAGCGGATTGTATAATAATAAATAGTATAAAATTGTAATGTTTAATACAATGTATAAGGTAATATATAGTATCGTAATCGTATAGTGAATATACAGCAGTGTGATATACAGTAGGGTGGATAGAATAATACATAGTGTAATATTACAACGTATAGTGGAAGGTATAGGGTGGTGTATATTAATACAGTATATAATTAAATGTTGAGTTTGTCTATGGCAGTATATAGTACGGGGTAGACCCGTGTGATGTAAGAGAATAAAGTTTAGCTGGAAGCATATTATATTTTCTGCGACATAGAATTGTAATGTACTACTTACTGTTAGTATCTCAGCTTATTGGAGAGTATATTTAGTATACTGATGATACTATGTAGTTTATACTTTAGTTTTTTACGTGATGGTTCAGTTACTGCAGCCACATACTATTAACATTCCTTCCCTTTATTAATGCTACCCCTATCCCCTCCTTTTGATGCTGCTAATACTGCATAATATGACTTTGAAAACCCGCCACCCACCTCCTACGCATTTCACAAGTAGTACTAATCCCATATCTGCATTTTCCATAAATATGCTAAATTCCTCTTGATATGCAAATTATTTTGTCAAGGCGCTCTGCCCCCTCCAACCCAGCTTAAATATACACTCCAAGCCTGGGGTGTTTCATTCAGACTCTGTCTTCCCTACAAACTTGTTCTTTACCTGAGGACGGCTGCTTGCGTTGTGGCCGAAACGTCGTGAGAATTACTTTATTATGTTTTATTATTTTATTATTTCCATTCTACGTGACTTTACCGGAAGAACCAAGAAGATGAATCCCTGCAGTCACGAAAGCTTTAAATCGAAAGATGCCCCCAATACAGATGTTACATCAAACGTGGTGGTGGTCAGAGATAATGAGTTCCTAGATGCATGAGGTAAATTATCTAGCCGGGTGTCTGGAGTGTCGTGACTCACCTGGTGTTATAGCACAACAGCCACCGATGAAGAGGTGAACGCCATCGTGATGTGCAGAGGGTCGCTCCTGCAACCCTGCGTGATGTGGCCGGGCCAGCCGCAGCGATGGCAGGTGATGGGTGGGCCCCACAGTGGAGTTGCAGTCTCCCCTTCGGTCCACAACCTCGAGGTCACTGCGAAGTTTCCCCGCCCGACACCGTCCATCTGTGGACTGCCGCCACCACCTCCTCTCGCGGACCACCGCTGCTCTTGACTGCTGCTGTGATGAGTGGGCCCCCGCCGATAGCACCCTTTGTCCTAAAGTCCGGGCAGGATGTGCAGGCAGCAGTCTTTGAGGTCCCCTGCACTCGGGCCACCATCTGGGTCTGTTGATTCATCTCCTCCTGGGCCTGCAGACACCGGGACACCCACAAGGAGGTCTGCGCCTCCTCCACTATTGGCAGTACCACAGCCATCTCGTGCACCAGCGACAACATCTTCTCCATCACTAAGGAGTCCAGCACTGCTTCATCCAGCCGAGGGTAGACTGCCTGGTCGAGCACTGCGGTAGGCGGGGGACAACTCGGCTTCATCTCGCCTGCGCTGCTGAAATTTTATTTTGGCATTTGATGTCAGGTTGAAGACCTCCACCATATCGCGACAAGCCGTTTTCAGCATCGTCCTCCACTCCGCCGATATCACCTTGAAGATGACAAGGGCCTCGTCATTCAAGGCATTTAGCGCTTAGGCCTAATACGCGGCCTTGAACTGTCAGATGAAGGCCCCCCAGTCGCCGCCTGCCACCACGAACTCCTTCACCGGCCCCAACTGGCAAGATCAGTCGACCGCTCTTTTTCATCACCTGAGCTGTCTCTGGCGATGGTGCCTCAGTCGCCACCGCTGCTCCGGATGTCCCTGGCTTCCTGGTCTCCGCAGCAATTGGTTGAACGGCTCTGACCGCCAGATCTCCCGTCGCCATCACCACCGCTCCCTGTTTGTCCTCCCTCCCGGCAAGCTGTACCACCAGCTGGGAGACCGCGACTGTTAGGTGGTCGATCCACCCCTCCAGCCGCTCCCATCCCTGGGTCGTGAGTGGCGCTTGGTTTGGCAGCCGCTCCGGTTGCTGTTGCAAGCCCACCATTGTTACCTCCAGCACCACCACAGTCTCTCTCACGCTTCCGAGGTTAGTTCTGCTGGAAGACCTCCTCGTCATTGGACGTCATCAGTGGGTTTCTTCGTCCGCTTGGGCGCAACATTCTTCTGACCCCACTCGCTGACACCAGTTGTAACAACACCGACACATGAAGCTACTCGGAGCCTTTTATTTGACACAGCACCAACGCTGGGGCTGGGCTTCTTTCTTGATGATTGAAACTCGTACTCTCCGGGAGCGTCTCTTTCTCTTATGCGTTCCCCTTTTATACCCTTCGAGCGCCCTCTCTCGAAGCTTCTCTCACCTCACTCCTGTCGGCCAATCCTCGTCCTCCTCCACCAATGGTTGTAAACTGTCGCCTCTCTCGTCAACCCTCACTTCCTGCCTTTTACATTTGAATCTCCCCTCCCATCCTTTTGAACCTTGCCTCCCGATTGATCCATTTGGAGGCCTTTCTGCACGAATAGGACGCCTTGGCCTACTTCCTGACTGTCTGTCTGCCCGTACACTTGCCTCAGGTGAGTGGTCTTTTTCCTCGGTCATTACATATGGAAGACAGCAAGACACATGAACTGCAATGCTATAACAATGCACACTAATGCACAAGTGTATATATTGCGACAGAGTATGTAACATGCAGAGAGTTAGCACTTTCATTGAAAGGATTTATATCAACAATCATGAGCAGAACATTTTGTCAATTAAAATAGCAATAACAAGACATTTAAATCTAAATAATGAGCACAGTCCTCACCTGCTTGCTCAACTTCAGCGCGTCGGAACGGGCGTCAGAAAGTAAATGATGCTACTTATTACGATATAATGCGAGTGTAAATGGGGTTGCTGCTGGGCTCTGGCCCAATCACACGGCCCGGGGTATTGGGGGCGGAGCCCGGTATGGGGGGCATGTGGAAGGGGCCGCCATTCACCTCGGCTCTAATGGGAAGCGAGGTGAATGGAGGTGGAGCCAGCAGGGCAGTATGGGAAGGCCGGATCGGACGATCCGGAAGGGGAGGAGTCAGGGTCACGTGGGAGAGAGGATATAGAGGGGAGCCCGGAAGAGATCGGGGTCAGTTGTTGGAGTGAAGAAGCGGGACCACGTTGGGTGGCCGCCGCGCCATCAGCCACGTGGCTGATGGGGCTTCGGCACACCGTCGGCCAGCGGTGTGCCAGGCGGGGAGGAGCGGAGCGACTGACGGGAGAGCGTGTGCGGGGCGCACGCGAGGAGGAGCTAACGGAGGAGCGTGCGGGGCACGCGAGAGGAGCGTGCGCGATACGCGAGAGGAGCATGCGCGGCACGTGAGAGGAGCGTGCGGGGCACGCGAGAGGAGCGTGCGGGGCACGCGAGAGGAGCGTGCGGGGCACGCGAGAAAAACGGCTGGTCCCTTGTCAGGACCAGCGGGGTGTGAGGATGAGTGGAGGAGCTGAGGAGGAAGCGCGTGCGGGGCGCTCGCGAGACAATGCTGGTCCGCGGAGGAGACCAGCGGGGTGCGGAGAAAGAACTTGAATAAAAGACCAACGGAGACCAGCAGTACCTGACGGAGTCTTTTATTACACGAGTATAACTATGTAATCATGTTAAGAATAGCAATAGCAGTAATTATTATTAACAATGGAATTGTTGGTCTTGCGCTGAGGGAGAGGAGAAGCAGAGTGGCCGCTCCAGCGCCATGACGAGAGGCAATATGAGCACGCGCCTTGCATTGGTCAGAGGTACCCCACCAACAAGAGCAGCCACTCTGATTGGACAAGACGTTTCCCTGCGGAGTTGGGCACGAAATTTCGTGAAGGGGCAGAATGTACGAGTATTAACTATTAAAATAAAATAAAAACACGAATAGGCCCTGGAGCTGCGGGACCTGGACCGTTTTTTTAATGAAATCTTGAATATGACGAATCTGTAGAAAATGTCAGCTCGTTCGGCTTCGTAGATCCGAAGATCTACATTGTCTCGGCCTCGCTGTGCGCTGCGTTGCACCGCTAGCTGAGTAGTTAACCTCGCGGTCCAATAAATCCTCGGAGCCAGGGTGAACATCCGACTCCAAACGTCATTTATTGAATTTAACGAGGTAAAACTGGTAAGAAAACAGCACAGATACAGCATCTGTTAATACCCGGAAACATCAACATAATGAATGAACACCACAGCATCATAACATTGTCTTAGATAACATGTTTCTAAACAATAGATCCTGGATAGACCAGGCCCCTACATTACCACTGAATAACTATACAAGAGCATAAGCTGCTGGGTTACATAAAGGCACATCGTGTATTCATCACACTGCACCCCAAATGTGCAGTATTACACATAACACTAAATTGTGGATGAGATATTTCGTCATCCTTGCTCTCAGGATCGCAATATAGTTACTTGGGTACAAGTTTGACTCTACTTATTAAATTACAAGTAACATTCACAATAAGGAAAGTAGCAGGCTTCGTTGTTAACTAGGCCTCGTATTTATCATAACAATTTAACAGCATTATAAAGGCATTTACATCATTATAACGGTCATTCTAACATTCTAACAGCATTGCCAATATTATAAGAACATAAACGAAGTTACAGACAATGCTTCTTAAAGTCCCACAATGGACAATTGCGGCTGGCTTCACTGGGATGCGATGTGTGCCGCCATCTTGAATTATGTGTGTAATGGCCGACGTCCTCGTGGTTGAGCGGGAATCTTAAATCGCAACTTCCTGGTCACGTGACCAAAATTAGCATTAAAAACAGGAAATTCCTGTGTAAATACGCCCCCCCCCCCATCTGCCGTGAGGCAAAACCCCTGCCGTGAGGCAGAACACTCCCTGTCTAGTATCTAAGAGATGCCACCAATTATTTCCTATCTCATAAACAAATGTATAACAACTTCAATGGGTCAACTTATTTTATCTTTGCGAGAGAGAAGTAGTATTGTTTCGACTATGGGCTTGATGAAAGTTCTTGCGACACCTTGCTTCGCAATCATAACCTCGACTTTTCCAACTTTTCCATCGGCACTTGGAATCGACTTGAGGATGCGTCCCATTGGCCACTCATTCCGTTTGGCTTGGTTGTCCTTCAGTAGGACAAGGTCGCCTTCTTGGATGTCTGGTCTGTTAGACTGTCACTTGTTGCGCACTTGGAGTGTCGCAAGGTACTCGTTTTTCTAGCGACGCCAGAACGTGTTCGCGAAGCTCTGCACTTGTCTCCATTGAGAGGTCTGCAGTGCTGGCCTCCTCGGTAGGTGCTGTGAGCACATCTGTCTTCTGAGTAAGAAGTGTAGCAGGGATCAAGATGAATGGTGACTCCGGGTCGGTTGAGACGGGGATCAGGGGTCTTTAATTAATTATGGCTGAGACCTCGGCCATGAGAGTGGTCAAGACCTCGTGAGAGAGCCTGTGTGGACCCGACATCACATAGCATGGAGTCGAGAATGCGTCGAGCAATCCCGATCATGCGTTCCCAGGCTCCACCCATATGCGAAGAGTGAGGAGGATTGAAGATCCATGTGCAGCCTTGGTCACAAAGGTTTTTCCTGACAGAATCATATTCGACATTCTCCATATTGATCTTAAGCTCTTTACATGCTCCAGTGAAATTGGTGCCACAATCAGAACAGAGTTGCTTGGCTGGCCCTCTGATGGCAAAGAATCTCCGGAGTGCATTTATAAAGCTCGAAGAGTCCATGGACTCGATGACTTAGATGTGCACTGCTCGTGTACTCATACAGGTGAACAGCACTGCCCAACGTTTGCTGTTCGCGAGCCCTCCTCTGGTGCGGCGGGAGATGACTGTCCATGGTCCGAACACGTCGATCCCTACAGAGGTGAAGGGAGGTTCCACACTGAGTCGATCGGCTGGGAGGTCTGCCATTTTCTGTTCTTCCTAACTGAAACTTTTTACAAGGAATCATGTCTGCATTAACCACAATGCCTTTTGGCGTCCTCTTTTCTAACACCGTTTGAGACGAGGCTCAAAAGAAAGCTGTCTCTGGTGTAGACCAATCAGTTTCAAGGACAATACATATATTATCAGAGTATATTTTTGTTTGTATAGTGACATAAGAGGGGAGGGGCTGCTGGGGGCTCTGGGACCCTAGGCAGATAAGCCGTCGGCGCCAGGCGCTGGGATCCCAGGCACCCCAGCCAGTTAAGCCCCTTGGCGCCACCAACGGGGGGGGCTGTGTGTGCTCTGTGGGATATCTGGGGGCGCATGCAACCCCACCCCTCGTTGGGGACGAGGCATAAAAGGGCAGCTCCCCGGCCGATCAGGGACAGTTGTAGCTCAAGACCCAAGACCAGCCATCTCAGGACCCTGGGATGTTGTGAAGGCCAGTGGTGAGACTCTGGAACTCCCGGCTCTACGACCTTGTGAGGCGAGTTCCAGAGCGTAGCCAGAGTAGTGTATCTAGGCTGTGTACCTAGGCTGTGTACCTAGGCTGTAACAGATTATCAGGACTGTTGGAGTGTTGGATTGTAATAAAGAAGTTACCTCTACAAGTGTCTCCGGAACCCATTACATTTGCATTCTGACCACAAGCATTGTGGTTAATGCAGACATGATTCCTTGCAAAAGGTTTAAGTTTGGTGGTTTAACATCTTAACACCTGTTTTGTTGCCAGAAAAAATGGGAAACCCCCATTTATCAGATCCGAAGATATTAAGCGTCAAAGATTTGAAAGACCTAACAGACAACAGGGCGATTTCAATAAAAGTGTGTAATAAAAAAAAAAACTGTGCCATTTCCATTCCAACATTTAGAACCGATCGTGAAACTTCCCTGTAAAGTGAACCGGGAATCGAATTTGTTTTTCTGGAATTAACGATCCCGAGCGAGAAGTCCGTGGCACGGTGAGTTTACGACCGCCCATCCGTTTGTCCTCCCCCCACCCCAACACTGCTCTGTGTGTGGAAGGGGGATTGGTCGTGCGTGCGGTGCGCTTGTGGCGTATCAGCTGTCGCCGCATGCGAATTGGATAAAGCTCGCTCTAGTTGTGCAACGGGATCAATCAACGCCGCATCGGTGGGTGGGTTCGTCGTCGTTTTTGTTGTTGTTGCGAGCGTTTGGTTCGTGCGCGCCCGTTTGAGTTTCTCAGTAGCTGTGTACGCTTTGAAGTTTGAGCCATTGCTCTTATTGACGTGACTTTGCGCATTAAAACTGTCGTGACTTAAGGTAAGAAGAATTCTACACCCATGATCGTATTCACGAATATCGTCACCATCACTGATATCATCATCACTGACATAGTCATGAAAGCTGACATTGCCTTAAACAGCCAATATAGCCATCATCATAACATTATCATCACATCATATTCACTCACCATCACTGAAATATTGGTATCATTGTCGTAAATGTATGTGTAATGAAGAACCATTGCCTGAAACGTCACCTATTTGTTTCAAGTCGTTATGCAGCTGCTACGTGGGTTACTGCATCGCGGAATCGTGAGCAATGGCCAAGGGCTTAGGAAGGCGTTCATCCAGCAAGGGATTGACCAGGATGATGATGTACAATCTTATGGTGTATCGAGTTGTAAGTGGGCAGTAATCAGACACTTTATTGAGACTGGAAGAATCCGATGAGCTACAAAGCTATTTTTCACATATCTTCAGTAGGGGCGGATCAAAAAGTTACAACAACAAAATTCAAAAACCGATAGGAGTGCAGAGTATAGAAAGGCTAAGTGACTAATAAAAACAAATAAAGTACATATTTAATCATTAATGGCTGGTCATGTGATGTATCATGTTGTGCTGGCAGTGTTATATCGTTGTTTGCATTGTATAATTGTACGTTAAACCCTTAATATACGAAATAGATGCGTTCCTGGAGCTTCGTTTGCATATCGATGCGTTCCCAGCCTTCATAACTTACCATTTCACACGATAAACACATAATAACTTATCAGTCATATTGTAAAAAAATATCGTTTATATTAAAAATAATTTATTTTATACTGTACAGTATTCAAATTAAAAACTGACGTAAACTCTACTTTACTTTTAAATATATTCACACTCACAAGTGTCGTCTCAATTGCAGTCACAAGCTTGCATTGTCCACCAAACACCATAGCTCCTGTCACGTAGTGCGTTGCTGCGCGCTGATTGGTCGAGACGAATATAAACAAATATTCAATGCCCCATCTCTATAATTTGATAGAACCGTAGATGGGATAATTGTATTAATAATGTGAGTGTATCAGTAATTTTACTTGAAATTTTACCATTAATATATAATGGTCATAAATCCAAAGTTCGTTTTACTGAAACGTGTTATCTCGAATATTCGCATATCGAGGTATTACTGCATAAAGGACTAAGTAATTTTTCAAATTTGGAAGATTTGTATCATGATGCGGAAAAATGAGGCCTACGCTTTTTCAAATAACTAGAAATTATTAACTCCTGCGGAGGGTTTCTCAACGCTTCGCGCCTGCTCGTCAACCCCCCCCACTCCAAATGCCCTCTTCTTCCCCTCCCTCCCTCCCATGCGTGCAGATACTACTGACTTACAATAGAGACAGTAGATGCTACCGACTCGATTGTATGTATATATGCCTACAAAAAAAATTAAGAGGGGGTCAACAATTTTTGGAAACCCGTTGGATCATCTTTTTACGCCCACATCTGGGGGGACGGAGGGACTTTATATAACTTGTTGATTCAGGGCTACTGAAAGTTTTTTTTTTTTATAATTTAGTTGACGGACAAGCGGAACGCAGGGCTTTTATAATAAATACTACAGGCTCTTTAATATCCACCGTGAAGGAGACGGTGTGTATTTAAGGACAGTACAACTGCAGTATTAACCAGGGTGGCCGGGAGACTCAAACCATGAACCTCTGCAACAAGCTGCAAATGCACTACCGCTGGGCCATGTCACTCCCCGTATTGTGTTATATCATTGTGTTGTATTGTACAGTTTTGCGTTGTTGTGTAGAGGTGATACAAATGGCCATCTCAGTGCTATTCGCGTCCTCCTGGGTCGTGGGGTTCCTCGTCATTGCCATCATCGGTGTTGTCCTGTTCGTCACACGGAGAATCAGGTGAGTGAGCCTCACCACACCGCACCACTACTTACCACACTGATCCGCGCTTCACCACGACTCAATCGCCACACCTCATTGCTCCTCACGGTTACTCACCACTCCACACCAATAAACACTTTGCCATTACACACTCATCACACTTCACCATACCTGACCATTACTAACCAAACCACACCACTGCATATTGTATCAAACCTCACCATACCATTATACACTTTGCTACATCTCAACAAATCAGACCAATACCTGCCATTCGCCACTAAGGTACAGCGACGTCACCACGGCGCCTGTGCCAGGCCAGGTGCACTTTGAGGCCACGTCAAGTGTTGAAGGCTCGCTGACAGGATATCATCCCTCAGCACAATACACACCTCACCAAACTAGTAGGAACCGTGGCCAACTGGGACATTTTACTGGTAACACACCATTCCTCCTGTCCCTAAAGCCCAAACTCTTTCTCCGGCCCCCTCCCTTCATTTCCTGGCCTTGTGCCATTCCCACCTACTCAGTGCCCACATGCCCCCCCACCTCAAGGTCGACACCCCCTTCCCCACCCATCAATGCCCTCTGTGTTCCCAGGCGCCCAGGAGAGCCTCCCCTTGATAAAGGCCTCATCCCATGGCTGGGCCACGCCATCGAGTTCCGGAGAAACGCGTACGCCTTCCTGCAGCGCATGCAGCGCAAGCACGGAGACACCTTCACGGTCAGCAGCAGCAGTGGGGACAGTGGGAAAAAATAAACGTGGTACAAATAAACGGGTTATATGATGGGAAGCAGACTATCTCGCACAATAACGAAATAGGGCAGATCAACATGCAATTGCATTGTAGTGAGTGCTGTATTATTATGCTATTTACACAAACAGGGAGTTTAATGTCACAGGAAGACTTGCAGATCTCCTCAGGCATCTGTGTGATGAAGAGAATATCCTTGAAAAACCAGGACAGGTGGCAATCATAGTGGGGGTAGGTAACCTTTAACATCTCCATAATATACACTTTCCTAGGCTGAGGTTACAAAAGTACAAAAGTTTGGCTTTCAGATTTGCATAGTTATGTTGAGGAGTGGAGTGCTGAAGTCAGGTCACACTCGCCTCGGGGGGAATGCTGTCAAGAAAAATCACGTCATGCCCCCCCGGGGTATTTGAGGGAAGACCCGTGATGTGGACGGGGTCTTCACCGTGAGTCAGAGGATTGAGCGTTAGGGGAGTAGGGGGCTCCGGGATAGAGGGTAGAGACCCAGGCTAAAGGGCTGCTTTACCCGGCTGACCGAGTTGGCTGAACCCTCAGTCAGTGCTATGCAAAGAGCCTGATAGCCTGGCAGGGTGTAGGGAACTCCCAGTACCCTTCCCCTGGGGAGATTAGTTAAGAACTGTTGTGTTAACCCCTTCCCCCAGAGTCGGTGTAAGCCCTGAATAAACAGTTTGGCGTCAGCCCCTACACGACCGACTTCAGCATCCTTTCTACTGCACAACAATTACAACATTTTCTTAGCAGTCAATTTGATATCTCTAACTTGCACATGTCCTCTCATTCACATGTCCCTCTTTTTGTCTCTAAGTGTAAATCCAAGTGTAGTGGGTCAGACACTAGTTAAGGCAACACGATATGTATTACTCTTATCTACAGGGTCCCTAACACAAAGGGGTAGCAGCCCCTTTACCCGATACCTGGGGAGGTATGGCCTCCGGGCTACACTGCCCTAACACTGGGGAGGTACGGTCTCCGGGCTACACTGCCCTAACACTGGGGACCCTATTAATTACCCGACCTCCAGCTGGGGCCCTAGGGGAGGCTATGCTGACCCGACCGTGCCCGGGTCGTCGGGTCCTGACCACTGGCCTCACTGAGCTCCGGCCCTTAGAAGGACGGTGGAGCTTGGGGTCCAGGGTCCTAGCTTCAGCCCAGGTCTTCGGTCTTAGGAGTGGAGGAGACTGCCCCTCTATTGTTCAGAGGTACAACTTATATACCGGTTTGGGGCTTGCTCCGCCCTGGCCCCGCCTTCCTTCCAGAACCTTCCACCAGGTCCTGGAAGGGTGGCGTCATCCCCCAATCCCCCCACCCGGGGTTTGTGGATTGTGTCCTCAGGATCCGTTATCCCAGAGATCACCGTTGATCCCTTTTTCCATAACCCCTTAACATAGGCGTAGCCACTCTTCCGCCCCGTGTTGACCCAATAGTGACTCTACCCGTTGACAACATGGGGAGTGCAGAATAACACCTCTACATTACCCTCCCCCACGATGAACACAGCCTGCCCGTGGCAAGAACCAACCGTCTCGCGACATGGCACGCCAATCGGCACAGTACAAGGCAACCCAGTGGTCCCGAAGCAGGTGAGTCAAGTGGTGTGAGTGCATGGGGAATACAGAGCGACCTTAGGAGAAGCGCAAAGTCTTTGAGCATGTGTGCCTAGCTGGCCTGTCGTAGGGAACAGGGACCCGAGGAGGTGGTGAGGGCAAGACGGGCTCCCTGGAGGGCACGTCAGGCAGGACTGTGTGGCCGTTCGTTGGCAGGCGCGGACGGGCCCGGCCCGTCAATCACCTGGAAGGGCACCGGCATGATCCATCTGAGGGTTAGGCATCACTGGCTCGTCGGACACGTCACAAGTTCAGCCCCTGCGGTGTGTACGCGGCATGGGAGTGTACGGCGCAACGAAAGGCTTTAAACGTGAGGGGTGCACGAACCAGCACTGTCTACCCCATTTAACCTTGACGCATTAGGGACGGATGACCTGGACAATGTCAAAGGGGCACCTCCAGGGCTTAGGCAATTTAGGTGACGTGGACAAGGGCACCTGGAGGCAGTGAAGCCATCCCCTGCGGTCCACGCGTGCGTGGCCGACTTGGGGTTACACAGCCGCTCATTAGCTTTCTGCCGGGAACCTGAATTGACAATGGAGGCCTCCCGCGCCTCAGCCAATCTCCTGATGTTGAACTGAAAGTGGTCCGAGATTTTAGATTTTGACGAAAGCGAGTCAACGCGTAGCCGAACATCCACCGGGGGGTCGGCGTCTTGACCATACATCAAGAAAAATGGCGAAAACCCGGTGGCGGCGTGAGGAGCCAATCGATATGTGGCCAAGACCCCGGAAATCTGAAGGTCCCAATCGAGCTGGGAGTCGCTAACTTAGTGGCACAAAATTGACGATAATGTCCTGTGGAGAAGCACCACCATACCATCAGTTTGCGGATGGTATGGGGAAGTACGGACTTTTTTTGTTCCCAGCAGCGCACAGACATCACACAACAAGATGCTCGAGAAATTATTTCCCTTGGTCGGTCAACAGCCGTTCCGGAGCACCTTTGTCTATGACGTAGTCATGGACAAAGGCCTCAGCAACGGCTGCCGTCGACTGGTTGGGGAGGGGCCAGGCCATGGGCCAACGCTTGAGATATTCCACCCCAACCAGCAGGTACGTGTTACCCCTAGGAGTGGTAGGAAAGGGCCCCAAAATATCTAAAGCCACCAACTCATTGAAACGAGACACCATGATAGATTATAACGGCGGGCAGGATGGCCTAGCCGGTGGCTTCCACCGTGCGCACTGCGTGTAGCCTTTAAGGAGGTCGGACACATCACGCAGCATGCCAGGCCAGAAGAAATGGAGTTGGAGCAATCCGAGGGTTTTTTGAACACCAAGGTGCAACAGGCGCTCATGTGCTGCCCAAACAGCTCTACCCCGCAAGGCAGAGGGCACAACAATCCTGTGGCGGCACGAGTCACTGTCCCACTGCATGAGGGGACCCTTCCGCAAGACAAGAGGCGCATGTCTTTCCCCAACCACAGCCGAGTTACCCACGTGGCGCCGCAAGGCAAGAAGGGACGCGTCTTCCAATTGATGGTGACCCCATTCGGCCGTGGTCAGACCCAACAGGTCATCACGACCAGCCGGGTCAGGGGGATCAACCCCGTGGTCCAGGTCACGGGCAGACTCGTCCGTAGCCGCCACCAGCGGTGGAACTGAGGCAGCGACAGGGGGTTTGCAGCGACCCGACCCCAGAAAACATGCTCACTTGTCGCAGGAGGGAGGCGTGACAGAGCATCGGCGTTGGTGTGGCGGGTACCCTTGCGGTAAGTGACAGTGAAATTGAAATCTTGGAGGATCTTGAGCCACCGTGACAGTTGACCCGATGGCTGGTCAACACGCAAGGCATACTGTAACGCCGAGTGATTGGATCATACTGTGAAGTGGCGCCCATATAGATACGGCCGATGTTGTTGAATTAAAAAAACAATAGCCAATAACTCGCAAAGAGTCACGCAGTAGCGTTGTTCCGCAGAGGACAACACCCTGCTGCCGTTTGCAACAATCTCGTTCGATGCCATCAACAACCTGGGAGAGCACTCCACATATACCGGTGTTACTGGCATCAGTGTCCAGAAGGAAGGGTCTGGAAAAATCGGGGTAGCTCAATGGAGGTGCTTTCACCAGGGCATTGCACAGCGGGTCGAACGCAGACTGCTCAGCCTCACCCCAGTGAAATCCCATGCCCTTCGCCGTCAGGGCATGAAGGGGCTTAGCGATTGACACGAAATCAGTGACGAACCGACGATAGTAAGAGGCAAAACCAATGAAGCTACAGACCTCCCCCACCGTGGTGGGAGTTGGCCATGAGCGGACACTCCTGGTTTTTCAGGATCGGTGGAGATGCCCGAGCGACTGACGATATACCCCAGATACCGTACCGACTCCTGCAAAAGGTGGCACTTCTGTGGCTTGAATTTTAAGTTTGCAGCACGTATTTTCAGGAAGACAGCCCACAATCGATCGAGGTGTTCATTGAACATGCGGCTGAAGACGATGACATCGTCTAAGTAAATTAGACACGAATTCCACTGGAGCCCAGCGAGGACCAGCTCCATGAGTCGCTGGAACATTGCTGGGTCCGAGAGGAGAGGCCGTTTTTGGTTTCGACGTGTCGTCAAGGGGAAGTTGCAAAAACCCCGACAAAAGGTCCAGTGTGGAGAAATAATGAGCTCCCACCAGCGCATCCAATGATTCATCTATACGCGGGAGCAGATAAGTGTCAGCCATAGAAATTTTATATAAACGGCGAAAATCCACGCAGAACCGTAAAGAGCCGTCATGCTTTTTAATGAGCACAAGGGCTGGTCGATGGGGAGATAATATCCGCGGCCAGCATGTCGTCAACAGCCAATTTGACATGCTCAATTTTTTCTGACGCCAGTTGTAGTGGGTCAGAAACCAGGGGATACACTAGTTGAGGCAACACGATATTTATTACTCTTATCTACAGGGTCCCTAACACAAAGGGGTAGCGGTCCCTTTACCCAATACCTGGGGAGGTATGGCCTCCGGGCTACACTGACCTAACACTGGGGAGGTACAGTCTCCGGGCTACACTGCCCTAACACTGGGGACCCTGCTAATTCCCCAACCTCCGGCTGGGGCCCTAGGGGAGGCTATGCTGACCCGACCGTGCCCGGGTCGTCGGGTCCTGACCACTGACCTCACTGAGCTCCGGTCCTTAGAAGGACAGCGGAGCTTGGGGTCCAGGGTCCTAGCTTCAGCCCAGGTCTTCGGTCTTCGGAGTGGAGGAGACTGCCCCTCTATTGTTCAGAGGTCCGACTTATATACCGGCCCGGGGCTTGCTCTGCCCCAGCCCCGCCTTTCTTCCAGAACCTTCCACCAGGTCCTGGAAGGGTGGCGTCATCCCCCAATCCCCCCACCCAGGATTTGTGGATTGTGTCCCAGGATCTGTTATCCCAGAGATCACCGTTGGCCCCTTTTGCCATAGCCCCTTAACATAGGCGTAGCCACTCTTCCGCCCCCTGTTGACCCAATAGTGACGCTACCCGCTGACAACATGGGGAGTGCAGAATAACACCTCTCCACATATATGCACCTCTCTCAAGCGTTTTTTGCAGCCTCTTCAGCGTATATATTACACTTTGTCAATGCCCATGTTTCTGACTCATAACGTATACGATTAAACGTTTTATTCTTTAGGGCATCAACCTCCTGGCCCTTGGTTTGATGATGATATCGTCAGCTGTTTTGCTGGGTCTTAATGTTCATTGATTCCTCCAGTCTAAATAAAGATATATAAATATTCAGATTTTGCTTCACGTGGCTTCACATATCAATACGGGAGACACAACGCTTGTCACATTAAATGCTATTTGGGCTGATCGAGATCGAAGCAATCTTTGTTCTTGATGCCGCATCTCACTGCGCATCGCGATTCTTGTTAAAAATGTGGACGCCCGCTTTAACGGCGCACAGTGCCACACGCTGCGGCCAGTTGCCAGCTGCTCGAACTTCTGTCCGACCTTCACGTGTGCTCACTAGCAGCAACTCATTTCAGCAACCTGCGTAGGCGTTCATTGTCCTTGTGTGTCTGCCCCCTGTGCCACTGCAGGTGTGTTTGGGCGGGAGGTACTTCACGTTCATACTGGACCCGCACGATATGACGGCCGTGGGGCGGGAGCCACGCTCCACGCTGGACTTCATGAAATATGCGTGCGAGCTCATTTCAGATGTCTTCAGCGTTAACTACAAAGTCGAGTACCGCAAGCCCAACGGCGCCATCGACATCCGGTGCGGCACCTCGAGTGACAGCTCACTCTCGATCTTGTACCTGTGGGCACAGAGTGGCGCGCGGTGGTAACACTCATGAGTCCCAGCAAGAAGAGCCTTGGTTCGATTCCAAACTCGGGTGACTTTCCGCGTGGAGTTTCTGTTTAGTGTCCATGTGTGTGAGCAAGTGTCTGCACAAATCCTTCATCACACGGTGAGCTACGTAGTAACACCATCCAAATGTGGACTCCTCTAAGACACCTTTTTTTTCCAACATGATTCCAGAATGTGTAAAGATTACCCTGTTTCTTGGCAAGAGTTTGTATCTGTACTTGCCTCCTCTGACTTAGCGGTGTACCAGCCGTCTCACTGTTTCATGGGCCCTGGAAAATGATATGGCTTCGCGGGCAGGTTGTGACTTGGGAACGTTTGGGAACCCCTGACCTATAAAACCTGTATTCAAACCCCACGTGCTTAGTGGGTCCAGTTCGGCACTCTGAGCTTTGAGCCATCCGGCCACCTCCTAACCAGATTACTTAAGAAACAATAAACACAGACAACACATTTACCCCGATTGTACGAAGGTATTTTTTACACCCCAATTTACATATATTTTATTCAGGCCACCTTTCCCCCTGAACTCAACCAGTGCAACGAGTTTACTGGCGACATATTCCTGCCCAGCTTGTGAGCAACAATGGTTCTGTGTGAATTTCTGTTTAGCATAGGGTCCACGTCACAGAGCGACTTTGTTCAAATTGCCTTGGAAACTTTCACATGTGTAATGCGGGCGTAAACGGCCTCGCGGATGTGACGTCACGGGGGGAGGAGTTAGGTCACGTGGGAGAGAGGGATCAAGTCTTAAGGGGGAGAAACCGGAAGAGAAGAGAGAGAGTTGGGGACAGAGATAGAGTGAGGCCACGCAGGGCGGAGGTTGGAGGGTGGCGAGATCGCCACACACACAGGATAAGACTCGGCACCGTAGGCCAGCGGTGACCGAGCAGGGAGGAACGGGGAGCCGGTTAAGGCTGCAGTGAGGGCAGCCGGAGGCCGGCACGAGGAGATCAGCAGCGGAGCTGCATCAGAGTGGAGCGAGAGGCTACGGGAGCGACGGCAGCATCGGGCTGCCAAGCGGGGGAGTCTCTGAGAGAGAGCCGTGTGGGACAAGTGTAAAGAACCCGAATAAAGGACAACGAAGATAGACACAGTGATCGAGTCCTTTATTACACATGTAACGATCCTCCATAACGGTCCCCACATCAGCATTCCCTTCTCCCTACCATGTCGATGTCAATCCCTGCATCTACTTGACTGGGAGTAACCCCCTGGTATCATGATCTGTGATTGGTGGTGGGAGATGTGACTGTGATTTTACGGCTGGAACTGAGGGACAGGGATGAGGCCAGGGGGAGGTAATGGGAGAGAAGACCGTGGAGATAAAATGGCAAGTTGGAGAAGGGACGTGAGGAGAGAGCTGTGTATGAAAGTGGGAGCTATATGTAATAGAGGTGGAACAAACAGACTGGAACCTTTTCTTGTCTCGGCGTGTTGGTGGGGAGTGTCCGCTACACACAATAAGATGCTGGGCATCTGATTGGAATCACTGAAAGAGGATTACATCTAACACCCAACATGTTTAATTAACATGTATATGTGTGATTGTGTTCATGTGGGGAGCGGTAATATAGTGGTTAGTGAAGTGACCTGAGTTTAAGTGAAACTCATGGCCAAATATACATATCTGTGTTTGTTCACACATGCATGGACGTGTGTGTGTGTGACCTCACAGCCACCTGCAGGGCGAAGGGCTAGTGGGCCTGACGGATGCAATGATGCACCAGCTGCACCTGCTCATGGGGCCAGGTTCATCTGATGAGGGGAATAGACACAGGGGGTGCGGAGGGCACAGGGACACCAAGTGGCACGAGTCCGGCCTTTTTGACTTCTGCTACAACATCGTGTTCAGGTGCGCCGCGACAAGCTCCGCCCCAATCTCCTGCCCCCCTTTTGGAATTTTTGCGCTATTTACATTGCGTTTCTTCACATCATCACCATCGGCATCATGCTCGGCGCTCTTATTATTGCCCTCGTGATTGTTGTCATCATCGTTGACATTCTTTAACGTCGGCATAGTCATCATCATCATCGTTGCCATTATCATCATCATCATTGAGTAACCACTGTCGGTGCTGCGCATAGGGCCGGCTACCTGACTCTGTTTGGCCAGGACCCAGGCGGGTCGGCTGTGCAGAGCACGTGCTCTCTGGAGGTGTTCAAGGAGTTCCGCAAGTACGATCAGCTGTTCCCCACCATTACCTCGTCCACGCTCTGGCCCGGTATGACACAACGTTCACAATACGTCTCTCAAGTATCTTTTGATTTAATCAGGTTTCTATAATCAGGTCACCATCGAAAATGAGCATTTTTTTCCCAGTGGGTTTTACCTGTGAAGTATTTGAATTGACGGCAGGAACTTCTTGACGGGTAACACACTTTTATTAAATCTTGACGTGTCGCAATACAACGGGTGGTCTCTATCCTTTGGACTATACACTCCACTTAACTCGTGTAGACTCTATGCTTCTGGCTACACACAATACACTTGACTCGTGTAGACTCTATGCCTCTGGCTACACACAACACACTTGACTCGTGTAGACCCTATGCCTCTGGCTACACACAATGCATTCGGCTCGTGTAGACTCTATGCCTATGGCTACACACAATACACTCGCCTCTGGGTTACACAGAGTCCCGGTCCCGTTAGGACAGCGGGACTAGGTACCGCAGGGCCCTATGTCTTCATCCCCGTCTTCATTCTTCGCTGGTTACATACTGCCCTTACGCCTGTGTGCATCCCCTTTTATAGCCCCTGCTCACGAGAGACGGAGCTGATGCGAACGTCGACGTGAGCATCGCTCCTTAGTGAACCAATCACGACGCACTCTCTCTACGATCCGTTTTCCCCAGCGCGTGTTAACACTACTCCACCAATCACACCGCGCTGCCACCCGGTCACTCCCTCTCAGCGCGTCACCGGCCCACAGCCAATCAGTACCCCGTAACCCACGACCCCGCGCTGACCCCTGATCCTCCACCGTCAGCGCGTGTCACCACATACACAGCCAATCATTACGCGCTGGCATACGATCCCTAATCCCAGCGCGTATCACCACTACATCACCCTTTCCCACATAGCTTGCAGCCGGCCCGGCTGTTAACCAACAACACAACCTAACGTCAACGCAGTAATAAAGAAACTCCACCCCCCAGTGTGCCCCGTAACGCAACAACAACAACACAACACTTAAATAAGAAGCAATATATAGCCCGACGAACAACACAATAAAAGCGAACACCAGAAAACGAACGCGCCAAGTGTCTCTGTGACTAAACGCAGTGACGAGGCGCTCCGGCTGCCTCGACTCCTCACGTGGTAGGTCATAAAAAGTAGCGCGACCTAGCGCGAGTCCGTCTGGCCGGTCCGTCGTATGGGACGGGACGCTGGCGACCGTCCGGTGGCTCCGGCAGCTCTAGACGGCGCGGATCGGGCCTGGAAGGACCGGCCCCGCCGCGAAGATCCGGCCGCCGGTGGTCGGCAGCTGTCAGTTCCGAGACACCTGGGAGCGGATCAGGCGGAGACATGTGAGGATCAGGCAAAGACATTTCCCCCTTAGGGTCGTCGGTCACGTCACATGCTCGGCCCTCACGACACAAGGGGAGGCCATATGGAGGCGAGAACGGTTTCAGTCGGGAGGGGTGGACGTACCAACGGCGTTTTCCCCATTTTATCTGAACGCACTGGGGGCGTGCAACCCGCACGACCTCCACGGGTCCCCGCCATGGCTTCAACAATTTAGGCGACGTAGCCAAAGGTGCCTGAGGGCAATGCAGCCAGGCCCTGTCACCTGGTTCCCAGTTGTGCACGGACACCTTCCGTGCACGCAACCGCTCGTTTGCAATTTGGCGAGCCCGCGAATTAAGCCGTGCGGCCTCCCTTGCCTCTGTCAGCTTATGAATATTAAATTTAATATGCTCTGCCAATTTCGAATTAGTTCGTGGTGCGGGCAGGCCCAGCTGCGTTTCCATGGGCGGGTCGGCTTCCTGACCGTACATCAGATAAAACGGGGAAAATCCCGTAGCTGCATGGGGGGCCATTCTATACGCGGCGAGGACCCCAGGGACCTGCAGGTCCCAATCAACATGTGCCTCACACACCTGCTGGCACAGCATAGAAGTCAATGTCCTGTGGAGCCTCTCCACCATCCTGTCCGTCTGCGGGTGGTACGGGGAGGTACGCACCTTCTTAGTACCCAACAGGTCGCACACCTCTTGCAGTAATTTACTCGAAAAAATTTTCCCTTGGTCGGTCAGCAAGCGTTCGGGAGCCCCCTTGTCCAGGACGTAGCCCTGGACAAAGGCGTCCGTCACAGCCGCCGCCGACTGGTTGGCGAGTGGCCACGCCATAGGCCACCGGGTAAAATATTCGACCCCCACCAACAGGTACTTATTACCCCTAGGCGTGACTGGAAAAGGCCCCAGAATATCGAGTGCAACGAGCTCGTTAGTGCGCGAGACCTGAATAGATTGCAGCGGTGGATTAGCTGCCACGGGCGGTGGTTTCCGTCTGGCGCACTCAACACAACCCTTCAGAATATTCACCACGTCACTCCCCATTCCCGGCCAATAATAGTCACGCTGAAGCAGGGCAAGCGTTTTGTTAACTCCCAAATGCAAGAGGCGTTCGTGTGCGGCCAAGACAACCTTCCCCCTCACAGCAGAAGGCACCACAATCGCGTGCCGCCGGGACAAACTGTCCCATCTCATTAACAGGCCTTGCTTAAGCACGTAGGAGCCAGTTCGTTCATGGTCACCTTCGGAACCCCCCGTCCTGTGGCGCAATGCTAGCAGGGAGCTGTCCGCCATTTGGAGACGGCCCCACTCAATCAGCGACAGTGAGAGCAGCGAGTCCTGACCCCCTGGGGTAGCGGGAACATCCCCAATTGGTGTGCCCGCGGTCGCAACCAACGCCTCCATACCTTCCGTAACTGGCGGTTTACAGCGCGCCGATCCCGATAAGCACGCACATTTGTGACAAGGCAACAACCGCGACAGGGCATCGGCATTTGTGTGTCGCAACCCCTTACGGTATGTAGTCGTGAACTGATAGTCCTGGAGGACTTCCAACCACCGCGACAATTGGCCCGAGGGCTGGGCGACCCGCAATGAATACTGGAGCGCCGCGTGGTCCGTCCGGACCGTAAAGTGACGACCATAGAGATATGGTCTGAATTGTTGTACGAAAAAAACAATGGCAAGCAGCTCGCGACGGGTGACGCAGTAGCGCTGCTCTGCCGGCGACAACACCCTGCTACCATAGGCGACCACCCGTTCGACCCCTCCAACGACTTGGGACAGCACCCCCCCAATGCCCGTGTTGCTAGCGTCCGTGTCTAGCAAGAAGGGACTCGCAAAGTCCGGATAACGCAAGGGTGGGGCCCCTACCAAGGCGTCCCGGAGGGAGCAGAATGCAGCCTCCTCCTCCGGTCCCCATCGGAACTTCACTCCTTTCGCCGTTAGAGCGTGCAAGGGTTTTGCAATGGTGGCGAAGTGCTCAACGAATCGGCGATAATACGAAGCAAAACCGATGAAACTGCGCACGTCCGAAACTGACGTGGGCGTCGGCCACGAACTGACACAGTCCGTCTTCGCAGGATCGGTAGAAATCCCCGAAGAGTCGACAATGTGACCCAAGTATCTAACGGATTTACGAAAAAGGTGGCATTTGGCTGGTTTAAACTTTAATTTAGCCGATCGCATTCGCAAGAACACCCCTCTCAATCGCTGGAGGTGTTCTTCAAACGTTTTACTGAAAACAATGACATCGTCAAGGTAAATCAGGCACGTATCCCATTGCAAGCCCGACAAAACCAACTCCATAAGGCGCTGAAACGTCGCAGGAGAGGAGTGAAGTCTCATGGGTAACCGGTTAAACTGAAACAGGCCCCCTGGAGTCCGAAATGCAGTCTTAGGCTTAGACTCTTCGTCGAGTGGCAACTGCCAGAATCCGGATAATAAATCAAGAGTCGAAAAGTATCGCGCACTAGACAATGCGTCGAGGGACTCGTCCATCCTGGGGAGCGGATACGCGTCGGCCACAGAGATCTTATTCAGGCGACGGAAATCGACGCAAAATCGCAAGGACCCGTCCTGCTTTTTAACGAGCACAATAGGTGCTCCCCAAGGACTGGAAGAAGGCGAAATAATGTCGGCTTCTAGCATATCGTTAACGGCCGACTGAACATGTTCCTTCTCAGCAGGACTCAGTCGGAAGGGATTTAGCCTGACCGGTGCCGCATCGCCCGTTTCAATGTGGTGGCGTAGCAGGTCCGTGCACCCAATGTCATACTTATGTTTACTGAAGACATCCGAAAATTCAATCAGCAACCCGCGCAGCGCACCCAACTGTACCGCTGACAAATCGTCAGAGTCCGCGCACAGCGAATCGACCCATTCGAGGTCCTCCTTCGGTTTTACGTTTTGCGTGGGGCTCGGATCAGCCTGCGCAACCAGCCGCTCTTCCGCAGGGACCCGCGCCGCGTGAGCTAGCACGGTGCCCTGCTGAATGACGGCCGGCCGCGACCCAGCGTTTAAAACCATCACAAACGGATCCCTGTCAGCCCCAACCAAAGTGTGAGCCACCGACAAATCGAGACCTCCAACAGCCCTATTAGAAGGACCCAAAAGCATGCCTTGTTCCGAGGCCTCCCTCACCCATGGTTTCCGCAACCGGAGGGGAATTAACATTTGTGAACCCGGGGGCACGTGCACGGTCTGTGTCGCTAACGCTTGTATCGTAGCGCACGCCGTCCGAATTTCAGTAGGGCTCGTCAAAAATGAAATACGGCGACCCGATGGTAGTTCAATGCAACGCTGATCAATGAGAATTTTGATGGGCATTTTTGCCAAAAAATCAGTGCCCAATAGACAAGGAACCGCCAGGGAGGACGAAACGAAAACGGGTCCCGACAATTTGATATCTCCAATGCAAATGGACGCCCTAATCTGACCGATAATGCCCAACGATCCCCCGTTAGCGGCGTAAAATGGCACATCCACCGGAAGAAGCGGACGACATTGTACAGGGAGAATGTTATAAATGAGGTCCGATATAATAGTCGCCGATGCCCCCGTGTCCACTAACACCCTGACCTCGACCCCATCAATAGATCCCGTAACGACGGATGAACCCGCTGAGGCAGCCACTATTCTGTGCCCCAACTCCGACCATTTAATGTCTCCCCGGTCCCGGCCGAACCCCCCTCGCCGAACCGAATCCCCGAACCCTACTCGGCTCTCCTCCGCCGCAACGCGACGGCCCATGCGTGTCGAGTATGCGGGCCGAGCATGTGAGGTGCCGCGACTTGCCGGGGTTTGCAGGGATGACTTGGGGCCTTGTTCGTCGTCCAGCCGAGGTCCCATGGCGCGCTGACGTGGGGCGCGGCAACCGGAGGCCACGTGGCCCCGGAGGCCGCAGTTATAACACGTGATGACAGTCGTCGGAGATCTCGGTTGCTCCAGCTTGCGGGCCGATCGCAGAGGCGAACGACCCCCCGACCTCCAGTCCCCCGGTCGTCCCGCGATGAACGCCTCCTCTCGTGGGCTGACGACTTGGGGCACGGTGACTACCGGGCCCGGAGCTGAGGCCACGGCAGCGTTGCAGACGACCCCCTGTTTACGTTGAAGGACCTCGTGCGCTTGTATGCTCGTAGCGACCCGTAAGGAAGAAATATCGGTCTCGTCGGCCGTGTTGATGGGGACCCCCAGGTCCTGCGCCAACTTGAGCAGTTGCTCCAAAACCATCGCATCTTGGCCCTCCTCGTCCATACGAGGGAACGCGGCGTCGGCGAGAGCCAGCAACGCCGTGCGATAGGCGAGCACGGTCTCCGTGTCCGCCTTCCGTCTTGCATAAAAATGATGGCGACACGCCGAGGGAGGACCATAGACCTTGGCCATGAGAGCCAGCGCATCCTTGAGCGTGGAGCGGTCCGACCTGCGTGCGGACTTGAAGGCCGCGAGCGCGTTGTCGTCCAGCATGGCAGGCAGTGCCCGCAGTGCCGTAGCGTCGGACCAGGCGGACATCTCCTGATGCGCCAAAAACCTGCGCTGAAATTGGCCCCAGTCCCCGCCTTCCGCCTTGAAGGCTGACAACGTGGGAAGGCGCTGTTGAAAGATGAAGTCGTCCTCCTCCTCGCGCTTCCTCTCCGCCGCCCCGTTGGTGTGTAAGATGGCGGCCCCAGTGGCGGGTGTTTGATGGCGGTCCGCAGCGCGCGTTGGTGACGTAAGCGGGCGCGCTTGGAGAACCGCTGCCACGTGGTGATGGCCGTTCCCGCCAAAAGTCGGCGCAGATGAAATGGCGGGAATCGCCAAGTCATTTTGGCGGGAATCTGCGGGGCGACCCTGTAGAACGTCCGCCGCCGTCCCCGCTCCTCCCGACGAGCTGATCTCCGCCAGGATGGACGCGGCGGCGAGCAGCAGCTCCGCCAGACGGGAGTGCGCCTCGCGGAGCACGGCGTCGGTCCCCCGTCGCTCGTCCGGCGCCGTCGGCGGATCCTGCAGCGTGGGCAATTCCTCGTCCTCACCCCCCGATGCCAGCTGGCCCGAGTCGTCGAGGTTGTCCCCGCGGTCAATCCCGTGGGTCCGACGGGTCTTCCTTGTATCCATGCTTGGAAGACCGTTTCACTTCTGACGCCAGTTGAAGTATTTGAATTGACGGCAGGAACTTCTTGACGGGTAACACACTTTTATTAAATCTTGACGTGTCGCAATACAACGGGTGGTCTCTATCCTTTGGACTATACACTCCACTTAACTCGTGTAGACTCTATGCTTCTGGCTACACACAATACACTTGACTCGTGTAGACTCTATGCCTCTGGCTACACACAACACACTTGACTCGTGTAGACCCTATGCCTCTGGCTACACACAATGCATTCGGCTCGTGTAGACTCTATGCCTATGGCTACACACAATACACTCGCCTCTGGGTTACACAGAGTCCCGGTCCCGTTAGGACAGCGGGACTAGGTACCGCAGGGCCCTATGTCTTCATCCCCGTCTTCATTCTTCGCTGGTTACATACTGCCCTTACGCCTGTGTGCATCCCCTTTTATAGCCCCTGCTCACGAGAGACGGAGCTGATGCGAACGTCGACGTGAGCATCGCTCCTTAGTGAACCAATCACGACGCACTCTCTCTACGATCCGTTTTCCCCAGCGCGTGTTAACACTACTCCACCAATCACACCGCGCTGCCACCCGGTCACTCCCTCTCAGCGCGTCACCGGCCCACAGCCAATCAGTACCCCGTAACCCACGACCCCGCGCTGACCCCTGATCCTCCACCGTCAGCGCGTGTCACCACATACACAGCCAATCATTACGCGCTGGCATACGATCCCTAATCCCAGCGCGTATCACCACTACACCTGTGTCAAGTTAAACCCCAACAGTCAGCGTTGAGGATAGTACCACAGGCCTACAGAGATTTCGACCCGAAAATTGACTCTCCATTTGTCCCGTGTGTGCTATCAGTTTGCAGCTTCTCCTTTGTTCTGTCTCATGTGGCCCATTAGAAATAACTGTAACTGCCCAGCCACCCACTCATATCGTCACCCAGCTGCTCACTCACCCGCCCACTTACCCAGCCACTCAATCACCTGCCCACTTGCTCACACACTTGGTCCCCCGCTCACCCACTCACCCACCTACCCTCCAACTTTCGCACCCGCTCACCCCCCAACATATCTACTTGCTCGCCCAAGCACACACCTAATTACCCACTCACTTATCCACCCACTCACGCACCCACTTGTCTACCCACCCACTGACTTACTCAACCACCCACCCGCTCACCTGCTCGACAGCCCTCTTGTCTCTCTGCTCACTTATCCATGAGCTGCGTGTTTTTACCAAGACCCTCTTCCTCTGCGCCCCCTCTCCCCCGCTTTTACCACGGCTCAGCCCAGAGGAAGGAAGTAGACCGACTCAAGTCGTGGTTCTGGGAGCTCTTGACGGTATCGCTGCTGCGTGTGCGTGAGCACGTCAGCCCCTGGATCTTGGGCCGCGACGAAACGCTTGCCGAGCTGCAAGCCGACAAAGAGACCCGCGATCGCTCCTTGTTCATGATGCTCTGGGCGTCTCAGGTAAGGGCCCTGAATTAGCCCTGCAGCAGGTCCTTGTGCAAAGTGGGGGGGGGGGGGGGGGGTGGGGGTGATGTACAACACTCCGGACACTGACAATATGAAACACGTGTTAAAAATAAAATGTAAAACATTAAGCAATAAATAGCAATGTTCTTTTTTATCTGATTATAATGTAATACGTATGTTGCCAGAAAGCCACACTGAGTCTAAGGACTCTTATTCACCAAAGTCCTACATTATAAGTTTTAATTTTAAGATGTTTTCACCCCAAAAAATATTGTATATGCATGCGAGAGGAAACCAGAGAACCCGGAACAGATGATATTAGTCGACACTTGCTGTGCCCCTTTCTCCTGGGAAGCCAGGGGTGTGGTACCTCGATACCCATGGGAATGGCGTCATGCAACATGTGTGTGATCCACAAACCCTCGCCTCCAGTGCTGGATAACAGACTTGCACTTCTTCTCGGGCTATCATGAATTCTGCTCGATCTCTCACCTCATATATATGAGAAATGGCACGAGAGCCATGATTTAATTGGCGCTTATGTTAAATATTACTCCAACATTTATTTTTTGACTCGATTATAAGAATGTCGTATGGCAAGGCAGGAGATGACCCCCTCAATGCGAACAGGTACGATAAATGTTGTTGACAAGCGCTGGATTACAGGTGTGCAGCAAAGAGACCACAGGCTTGAATGTCCCCCGTGTGACCAGGGTAACGCGGGCCCCGCATCATTCTGGATGCTGGCGTACCTGATGAGGCACGCGGACGCCATGGCGGCCGTGCGCTCCGAGGTGCAGCAGCTGCTGGAGGCGACGGGGCAGAGCGACGGCGCGGAGAAGCGAGTGATCTTGCTGACACGCGAAGCGCTCGTCAACACGCCCGTGCTTGGTGTGTCCAGTCACCCGCTTACTCACCTACTCACCCACCCACTCACTGGCTTACCCACCTGCCCACTCTCTCACTCATCCCGCTCTCTTACCTACCTATTCACACTCGCTTGCCCACCTGTCCACCCACTTGCTCACACACCCACTCATCTGTGTAATCACCTGCTCAAATACAAAGATCCCGACGTATAGCGTTTAACAAATTGTTGTGGCAAGTGTTGTTAGCGAGCAACTATGAAGACCAACGCAGTATACGGGTGGGTTGGTGGCCAGCACCGCAGACAGCCGCCTTTGTTTCCCCAGTGCTGATGTTTTCACACTGCACCAAGTACTTATTTAAGGCTGACTCGGTCTCGGGGGGAAAGTGCGCAGGAACTGACTGTCACCGGAGGCGATCGCTGTGAAGTAGACGGAGGAGGAGGCTAGAGCGTCTTTGGAAGAAAACTAGTTTCGAGAATGTCCGACTTGCTTACAGAGCCATCTGCAGATCTGCAAACCGACTCATTACTGAGTGTCGCAGATCGTTTTAAGCTCTGCTCGCATCTCCTATGCTCTGTGGCGCCTCGTGAAGGGTTTACTTGCACTCCAGCCACTCATCAAATAGTCGACCCGATCTCTGCACAGTACTTACGATGCTTTTCGGAAAGACAATAGTGATGTATATTCTTGGTTCTTTCGGTAAAGTCACGTAGAAGGAAAATAATATAATATAACTATAAAACAATAAAAATTCTCACGACGTTTTGACGTCGAAACGTCGTGAGAATTTTTATTGTTTAATATTAATATTATTTTATTATTTCCTTTCTACGTGACTTTACCGAAAGAACCAAGAATATGAATCCCTGCAGTCACCAAAGCTTTAAATCAAAATTTAAAACAATAGTGATGATCTAGATGGAAGTCTCTAACTTGAAGGCAATGCATTCTCCCAGTCTGCCATCTGAGTTTGATCAACCTGGCTTCAACGTCAATAGCAGAGGTGTCGACGTTCATCGCACGTCTGCCAAATAAGGCATCGTTGCTCGACTACATCCACACGCCGATTATCAAATCGTGCTCGGACGTGCTTGCACCGCTGATTGTCCACCTGGCAAATCTTTCGTTCAGCGAGGGTTGTTTCCCATACCGATTCAAAATGGCGCAGGTAACATCGCTTGTGAAAAAGGTTGGCTTGAGCAATAGTGCCCCATCAAAATATCGCCCAATCTCAAACCTGAGCACGATTTCAAAGGTTGTATAGCGCCTTTGTTTGAAGCAGTTACGTCCCTACATTGCTGCAATGGGCAAATTAAATCCATTGCAGTCGGCATGCCAATTCTACAGCATTGAGATGTCTGAACCAAAGATCACATGTCCCATAGATATAACTGCTCAACCCGAGCTATAAATGCGCCGATACTTGCATTGACATTGTACTGTTCACCTTTTGGCATTCTCTGGTCAAACAGTGATGAGACAAGGCCTGGTGTAGACCAATCAATTTCAAAGACAATGCATATATCATCAGACTTTTTTGCATGTTCTACCACAAGTATGTGTGGTTAATACAGACTTGATGCCTTGCAAAAGGTATCTATTTGGTGTTTCAACATCTTAACACCTATTTTATTGCCAGAAAGGGTAAAATCTATTTTTGGTACTGGCAAAAAATGTCCCATAGATATCACTGATTACCTCTACAGGATCATGGATGACCGGTGTGCTGCAGCGTTTTTTGGCTTCGATCTCTAAGCTGCCTTCGACACCAACGTCCATCGGATAATTAATCATCGGGTGGCTAAGGCCAAGGTTCGGTGTATCGGGTACGGCACTGGGGTGGATTGAGTAATATTTACAAGCTGGTCGATGAACAGTCATCGCCTATGCTGTGCCTAATTGGTGTACCACAGGGGTCTGTCCACGGGCCCTTCCTATTTTCAACATACGTCTCTCCATTCGCCGATGTCATCTCATTGCATGACGTCAAGTTCCATCAATATGCTGACGATACACAATTGTACACCACGGTGAAGTCTGGAGAGCCTCGGTAACCTTGCAGTTTTCATGCGAGCGGTGCACATGCGGTTTGCATGGAACGAAATGCTGCTAAATCCAGAAACGCTCTTCCGTTATTAGGAAGCCACTGGAGCTGTGCACTTTTGAATTTAGATTGAAAACTCATTTCTTTAGAACTGCTTTTTGTGTTTAGTTGTACTTCCCTCGCACCTCCAATTAGCACGGCTGGCTACGTGCGATGCAAAAGAAGTTCATACATATGTGTCACTGATGTTGGCCGTGAGCAAGAATCAAATTTTCATCACCGGGTTCGTAGCACAGTGCATCAACCAATGCTCTACCACTTCTCACATGCACCTGTACACCCACCTGCTCGCCCAACCATAACGTGCATGCCACATGAGTGTGGCGTGGCTTCACCTACCCCCTTGCACCTCTTCCCCATGCAGACAGCGCCATTGAGGAGATGCTGCGCCTGCGCTCGGCTCCCACCCTCATGCGTTCCGTCCAGCAGGACATGACGCTGCAGGTTCCAGGTGCCAGCGAGCCAGGGCCTAAGCTCCGCGCTGGCGATCGCGTCGCCATGTTCCCTCACCTGAGCCCCCACATGGACCCCGAGGTCTACGTGGATCCCGAGGTGGGGGAGGCTGCTGTCTGTGCGTGTCTGTCGTAGACGCCAGGGCAGGTGCTCCGGTCTCCGCCCACCCGGATAAAAACACTTCTTCAGATGGAATGATCAAGAGGGCCAATTACGTGGCAGTACAGTGAATAATCATAGTAACAATATTGTAGTGATACTGTAAATACCCTGGATTGGGATCAGATTCCTCCAGGATAAGTAAAGATTCTAATTCTTTAAATCCCAATTCCCTGCTACAATCTCATGCTCAAAATTCTGCACATATTTGTTTAAGAATCCAATTCTGTATTGCAACCTTGTGGCCCAAGCCTAGAACAAATTTTTCCGTAAAATACAACTAAGTATCCCAGTACAAAAGACTCAGTCCTGGTTAGATATTTAGATTTGAGGGTTACATTCATTGTGATCTGGTTGTAGACAACTTGGTTGCTGATCTATTTCAATAATGAATTTGTTAAATGTGGTTTCCACTAAACCAAAGCAGGATCATGCAAGTCTTGAGACCCAGTACCTCCCATAAGCTCACTCAGCTTAAAATGAGAACCTCTGCTTGTCTCAACCTTATACTGAAAAATTAGCTTCCCATTAGGTTATTCTCTACATCCACTCAGCTTGAAAGGACAATTGGTCCCATACCATTCGTCCTGCCTTGCCATTACCTGCTCGTCTGTGATGTGTCGTCCCGGCAGGAGTTTAAGTTCGATCGCTTCCTGAACGAGGACGGCTCCAAGAAGACGGACTTCTTCAAGTCTGGGCGCAAACTCCGGCACCCCACAATGCCCTGGGGTACCGGTGTGTCCATCTGTCCCGGGCGGTTCTTCGCCACCAACGAGATCAAACAGTGAGTTCCCCTTTTGTGATGAGTGCCGGATTAACGCAGGGTCTTCAGGGGATGCAACCCGAGTCGACATTTATGTTACCCCTACAATCTTGAGCTTTATGTGGGGGTTCGTCGTGTTTTTGCACACGCGTCAATGTGCGTGCGTCAATGTGCGTGTGTCAATGTGTGTGCGTCAATGTGCGTGCGTACGTGTGTGCGTGGCTCTGCTCAGGTTCATTGTGCTGATGCTGATCCACTACGACATCGAGTTCTGCGACCCCGCCACTAAAGAGCCAGACATCAACGCGTCGCGATTCGGATTCGGCATCATGCAACCAACGCACGATATTCGCTTCCGTTACCGCTTACGCTTCTGAACAGCGGTGTCCAGCCCCTAACCCCGCCCTGCTGCTCCTTTTCCCTCTCCTCTGTGAAGATGCTGTTTGCATCTCCGACGTTCTCGAATGCAATTGATTCTTAGTTGTGAATTTGACTATGATGGCTGTTGCAATTGATTTAAGTCTGTTCCTGCCTCTTTGATCAACCTGTTTTGATTAAACTTTTGTCCATGCTACCACCTGTCCATTTGTCAGTCAATCTGTTTGTCCATCTGTCTGACCACCTGTCTGTTCACTTGTCTGTCCAACTGTTTGCCTCCCGTTTGTCCATCCACGAGGTTGTTTTTATCCTCATTCATGTGTCTGGCCACAAGTGTATCTATTCATCCATCTCTCCATCAGTCCATCCATCATTATTTCATCAGTCTGTCATTTAATTTTCCAAGTGCAACCCAGGCCTCCTATGGTGGTGATCTTTTTGTAAACTTGTATGAGTGGCGATTATAGGTATGAGGTGGCAGGCTTTGAAACTGCAGCTCCATCTGCTCCGGAAATCTGAATATTTCGTACACTATTGAAAATGGGCACAAAACATTCAAAGAGTCTATAAAAAGATTATACGCTGGGAAACAGACAATGATAAAGCACATATTCTACCTTGTGAAGTTTTTGGAATACGTTTTACAAAACTGTACTCATCTGTTTTTTGTTCGTAATATTTAGCCTGTCTTTTGTTTGAAAAAATGAGCGATGAGATTAGTTCTTGTGTGGAAGCAAAATGGATTTCTGCATCACAGGACCAGACCATGAGGAATGATGATGGCTTGGAAAGATGTTTAGCAGTATATAGACCATGACTGATGATGACATTGTAGATTTGTTAATTTTAGGTAAACGAAATAAAAAAATACGTTGTATTTATTTAAGGGTAACAAGTACACAAAATAATATATTTCCTTTATGAAAATAAGGCAATTGAACGATTTTGCCTCAAAACTAAAGATAATAGAACTTTAAGTTAACATGTCAAATTTTACTTCAAATTTGGTATATTTTGCATATATTCAAAATATTTTCGCACTGACCTCAACTGACAACACGTGACACCATGCTTGTATGGATGTTGGACTTCTTTTGCACCGTACCTAGCCAACTGCTAATCGGAGGGGAAATGGTGCATTGGCACGATTGTAACTAAATGTGTAAAATGTACGAGAAAATAACAAACAGTTGGTGTTGCTGAGCAGAAAATGTAATTAGATTGGATAGCCTCTTGAGTGATTTGACCTGTACATAACCCAATCTAAAGAGTCAACATGGAGTGATAAAATTGCAACCAAGAGGAGAGGAGTTACCCAAACCACATTCAGATGTACAGTGAGGGAATAAAGTATTTGATCCCCTACTGATTTTGTACATTTGCCCACTGACGAAGAAATTATCAGTCTATAATTTTAATAGTAGGTTTATTTGAACAATGTCTCATTTGCCTCCTTTCTCCTCCACCATCTATATCCTTGCCCCCAACCCCCTGGTAATCGCAGCTCTTTTGCCTATTTCAGCAACTGTGTTTTGCTGTGATTGTTCCCACCTGATGACGGACGCTTGTGTTGCATCCGAAACGTCGTGATTTAATTTACTTTTATTTATTTTTCACCTACGTGACTTTATCGAAATAACCAAAGAGCATGTATATTCTTCTTGGTTCTTTCGGTAAAGTCACGTAGAATGGAAATAATAAAATAATAAAAATAAAACATAAAATAATTCTCACGTTTCGGCCACAATGCAAGCAGCCGTCCTCAAGTGAAGAACAGGTCTGTCAGAAATTCAGACGCTGTCTTTCTGACAGACCTGTTCTTCACCTGAGGACGGCTGCTTGTGTTGTGGCCGAAACGTCGTGAGAATTATTTTATTATGTTTTATTTTTATTATTTTATTATTTCCATTCTACGTGACTTTACCGAAAGAACCAAGAATATGAATCCCTGCAGTCACTAAAGCTTTAAATCGAAATTTAGCATGTATATTATATTTTAGGCTTTCAGGAGTCCAGGGGCAGGACACCAATGAAGGTTTCTGTCTGGTGGACAAGACTTATCAGGCCGAACCACGTGGGTCTCCAGAGTAGAGGCCAGACTTGGAGAGAGCACGCAAGTTGACACTGTGTCGAGCAACGGAGGGGGAATACGATTAGATGCTCGCATGAAGGGATTTATAGATGGGGTTTAGGGGCTAAATCTAATTATCTGAAAGAATGCTGAACTTTAAATATATCGCTTTATTTTTGTTGGATACCTAGTAAAACATCTGTGAAGCGTTATTCCTGCTGAATGAAGAGTATTGTGGTGATGCCAGTTATTGCTATTTTAAAGCATTGCTGATAGTGGAGTGATTACAATTGATGGAGGGAAGCCACAAAGCTCTTAGCCCACCCACAGTTACATGAACCAAGCACTTATCAAATATTAATTCCGGTTCTGACCACCATCGAATGACGCGTAACACCCTGCACTGGCACCATCACTGATACATTTAAAAAAGTAGTCACCTACAGCAGTGACAACCATAAGTGCCACAGCATTGATGCTCGACACCATCACTATCGCATAATAATCAGTGACACCATCAGTGTCGCATCACAAGAAGACCATCAGTGCCACATCACAACAATCAGTGACGGCATCAGTGTCACATCACAAGAAGCAGTGACGTCATAAGTGTCACATCACAAGAAGCAGTGACATCATCAGTGTCACACCACAACAATCAGTGACGTCATCAGTGTCACATCACAACAATCAGTGACGTCATCAGTGTCACATCACAACAATCAGTGACACCATCAGTGTCACATCACAACAATCAGTGACGTCATCAGTGTCATCACAACAATCAGTGACACCATCAGTGTCACATCACAACAATCAGTGACACCTTCAGTGCCGCATCACAACAATCAGTGACATCATCAGTGCCACATCACAACAATCAGTGACATCAGTGTCACATCACAACAATCAGTGACGTCATCAGTGTCACATCACAACAATCAGTGACACCATCAGTGTCACATCACAATAATCAGTGACATCATCAGTGTCACATCACAACAATCAGTGACATCATCAGTGCCGCATCACAACAATCAGTGACATCATCAGTGCCACATCACAACAATCAGTGACATCAGTGTCACATCACAATAATCAGTGACGTCATCAGTGCCACATCACAACAATCAGTAACACCATCAGTGTCACATCACAACAATCAGTGACGTCATCAGTGTCACATCACAACAATCAGTGACATCATCAGTGTCACATCACAACAATCAGTGACACCATCAGTGTCACATCACAACAATCAGTGACACCTTCAGTGCCACATCACAACAATCAGTAACATCATCAGTGCCACATCACAACAATCAGTGACACCATCAGTGTCACATCACAACAATCAGTGACGTCATCAGTGTCACATCACAACAATCAGCGACATCATCAGTGCCACATCACAACAATCAGTGACATTATCAGTGTCACATCACAACAATCATTGACGTTATCAGTGTCACATCATCACAATAGTGGCATCATCAGTGCCACATCACAACAATCAGTGACATCATCAGTGCCACATCACAACAATCAGTGACACCTTCAGTGCCACATCACAACAATCAGTGACACCTTCAGTGCCACATCACAACAATCAGTGACACCATCAGTGTCACATCACAACAATCAGTGACACCTTCAGTGCCACATCACAACAATCAGTGACATCATCAGTGCCACATCACCACAATCAGTGACATCATCACAACAATCAGTGACACCATCACATCAGTGACACATCACAACAATCAATATCACATCACAACAATCAGTGACACCATCACATCAGTGACACATCACAACAATCAATATCACATCACAACAATCAGTGACACCATCACATCAGTGACACATTACAACAATCAATATCACATCACAACAATCAGTGATACCATCACATCAGTGACACATCACAACAATCAATATCACATCACAACAATCAGTGACACCATCACATCAGTGACACATCACAACAATCAATATCACATCAGAACAATCAGGGACACCATCACATCAGTGACACATCACAACAATCAATATCACATCACAACAATCAGTGACACCATCACATCAGTGACACATCACAACAATCAATATCACATCACAACAATCAGTGACACCATCACATCAGAGACACATCACAACAATCAATATCACATCACAACAATCAGTGACACCATCACATCAGTGACACATCACAACAATCAATATCACATCACAACAATCAGTGACACCATCACATCAGTGACACATCACAACAATCAATATCACATCACAACAATCAGTGACACCATCAGTGCCACATCACAACAATCAGTGACATCATCAGTGCCACATCACAACATTCAGTGACATCACAACAATCAGTGACACCATCACATCAGAGACACATCACAACAATCAATATCACATCACAACAATCAGTGACACCATCACATCAGTGACACATCACAACAATCAATATCACATCACAACAATCAGTGACACCATCACATCAGAGACACATCACAACAATCAATATCACATCACAACAATCAGTGACATCATCAGTGCCACATCACAACAATCAGTGACATCATCAGTGTCACATCACAACAATCAGTGACGTCATCAGTGTCACATCACAACAATCAGTGACATCATCAGTGTCACATCACAACAATCAGTGACACCATCAGTGTCACATCACAACAATCAGTGACACCTTCAGTGCCACATCACAACAATCAGTAACATCATCAGTGCCACATCACAACAATCAGTGACACCATCAGTGTCACATCACAACAATCAGTGACGTCATCAGTGTCACATCACAACAATCAGCGACATCATCAGTGCCACATCACAACAATCAGTGACATTATCAGTGTCACATCACAACAATCATTGACGTTATCAGTGTCACATCATCACAATAGTGGCATCATCAGTGCCACATCACAACAATCAGTGACATCATCAGTGCCACATCACAACAATCAGTGACACCTTCAGTGCCACATCACAACAATCAGTGACACCTTCAGTGTCACATCACAACAATCAGTGACACCATCAGTGTCACATCACAACAATCAGTGACACCTTCAGTGCCACATCACAACAATCAGTGACATCATCAGTGCCACATCACCACAATCAGTGACATCATCACAACAATCAGTGACACCATCACATCAGTGACACATCACAACAATCAATATCACATCACAACAATCAGTGACACCATCACATCAGTGACACATCACAACAATCAATATCACATCACAACAATCAGTGACACCATCACATCAGTGACACATTACAACAATCAATATCACATCACAACAATCAGTGATACCATCACATCAGTGACACATCACAACAATCAATATCACATCACAACAATCAGTGACACCATCACATCAGTGACACATCACAACAATCAATATCACATCAGAACAATCAGTGACACCATCACATCAGTGACACATCACAACAATCAATATCACATCACAACAATCAGTGTCACCATCACATCAGTGACACATCACAACAATCAATATCACATCACAACAATCAGTGACACCATCACATCAGAGACACATCACAACAATCAATATCACATCACAACAATCAGTGACACCATCACATCAGTGACACATCACAACAATCAATATCACATCACAACAATCAGTGACACCATCACATCAGTGACACATCACAACAATCAATATCACATCACAACAATCAGTGACACCATCAGTGCCACATCACAACAATCAGTGACATCATCAGTGCCACATCACAACATTCAGTGACATCACAACAATCAGTGACACCATCACATCAGAGACACATCACAACAATCAATATCACATCACAACAATCAGTGACACCATCACATCAGTGACACATCACAACAATCAATATCACATCACAACAATCAGTGACACCATCACATCAGTGACACATCACAACAATCAATATCACATCACAACAATCAGTGACACCATCAGTGCCACATCACAACAATCAGTGACATCATCAGTGCCACATCACAACATTCAGTGACATCACAACAATCAGTGACACCATCACATCAGAGACACATCACAACAATCAATATCACATCACAACAATCAGTGACACCTTCAGTGCCACATCACAACAATCAGTGACATCATCACAACAATCAGTGACACCATCACATCAGTGACACATCACAACAATCAATATCACATCACAACAATCAGTGTCACATCACAATAATCAGTGACGTCATCAGTGCCACATCACAACAATCAGTGACATCATCAGTGTCACATCACAACAATCAGTGACACCTTCAGTGCCACATCACAACAATCAGTGACATCATCACAACAATCAGTGACACCATCACATCAGTGACACATCACAACAATAAATATCACATCACAACAATCAGTGTCACATCACAATAATCAGTGACGTCATCAGTGCCACATCACAACAATCAGTGACATCATCAGTGTCACATCACAACAATCAGTGACACCTTCAGTGCCACATCACAACATTCAGTGACATCATCACAACAATCAGTGACACCATCACATTAGTGACACATCACAACAATCAATATCACATCACAACAATCAGTGACACCATCTCATCAGTGACACATCACAACAATCAATATCACATCACAACAATCAGTGACACCCACTCACACAAGGGCGCCCTCTGTCGCCATCTCCATAATAACTCCATCATCACCACCACCACGACCATCTTCACCACTGCACCGCTGCATTATTATTAATTACCACACCGTATTAATTCACCTGCAATACCAAACCCCACGTGCATAAATCCACGCAAACAGCACAAACAATAATCAAGTTTTTTTTTTTCAATAAAACATACACTCCTAGCGGACCCGCCGTCCTCGACTAGTTACTCTGCCGGCGAAGCGCTCTCAAACCGGGCAAAGCCAAGTAGGCCGCACGCGCCCTCTCGACCACGCCGAGATTTATCATTATAAAAACCGAAAGAAGTCAAGGTTTGACAAAGCCCTGAGCAAGACGTCATGTCCAGTGAGTTCAATTTATCTGCCAAGTTGCTGAAAATTGCTTTTATTGCTTCTGTATATGAAATCACATGTCAACCCATACGGTTTACCACGTATTCTTGTACAAGGGAATTGAGTTTTCAGGTCCGTACGCCGTTTCAATAAGCGCAACGTTTTTGTTTATCTATTTGTTTGTGTTTCTCTCTTGTGGTGGGACTTTATAGGATGAACATTGATATTTGTAAGGGGCACGGGGTGACCAATAAGGTGTGAATTGGTCTGTAATAAGGTTGGCACTGATAAGGGGCTGACAGGAACGGGAATGATCTCGCGTGTCGCGTTCCGTTATTCGTATGTTTGTATACAGTACGAAGGGCTTTAAATACCCCAGCTATTAACATTAATACTCGCAAAGAGCACGCATGTATTAGAGTGTTCATACATTAAGTACACATTTGTACCGTGTACATTTTCGTTTTGTTATTTTTTAAATTGGCAGTACTGTGCCGTTATTTTGTGTCAACACGGCCGGACCGAAGCGTGGCTTTAAAGAGGGCATTTTGAGGTTTTGGAAAAGCGCGTTTGTATTGAAATGTATTTTTGGCTTATCTTGCGTTTAATATTAACAATCTTGTGTGGGGTTTTTGTCGTCTAAAATTATTCACTCTATCATGTTATAATTGGGCATTAATGTATCGTATACAGTACGGTATTCATCTACTGATGAGACTCATTTCATTTGAAACCGGGTAAAGAATCCAACTGGTAAAATGTAGGACATCTGGCAGTACAGTACTTCATAATTGTGAGGGCATTCTCCTATTTATGAGCCTCAAGGTTGTCTGCATCGATAAATACTGCAGGAAAACCTCGGTGGGAAATATATATAAAGTAGTTGCAATGTATCGTGGATAATACAATACAGTATAAGCAACAAAATACATTCCCAGACGTGGGATAGAGTGAGGTTCAGGGTTAAAAGACATGGCATGTGTATAATGCAGAGACTGTAGAATCGTTGTTTGTGTAACTTTATGACCCGCCCAGACTGGACATCTGTGAAAAAAGCTTCATAATTCATCTGGCTTCTACAGGAAAAATAAACATTCTCATTTTGACTGAATTGTGCAAGCATTGAGCAAATCATTTACTTGGTGTCGAATGTTCATGGGGCTTATATGGACCCAAAACTAGGCACGTAATTATTCATAACCCCCTTGCAAATGCTTAAATTGTCTTGATTCGATTCATGAATCTGGTTTTACTGCCTCATTTTATATTGTTTCTTGTTTTGTCTCATTTATACAGTTTTGTCATCATTAGCCTGAAATGTAACAACATTAGCATATCGTGTTGCACACAATTTCTTTCAAGCGTAAATAACTCAGACACATTATTGCATACATGCATCGTGAGCGTACACATTTATTTGAAGCCGAGTATAATCGATGCATCGTTAAATGCGTACATAGAACCCGTTATGTACGCGGATCAGTCTTGAAGTTGGCCCAAAGATCAGAACATTCTAGACACCCGGTCTATAGATCTACATTCAAATTCGCTTTTGCAAAATAGAGATGGTGGGTGCGGATTTAGAGTCAGAGTTGTATTTGCAAGCACGTTATGTGTGTGCACTTGGGTCATCCATGTTCTTAACTGGGTATTGTGGTTGCCTTGGTTTGGGAGGACAAATGCATCTTCCTCCTGGAATAAATGAGAGATAAAAAGACAATTACTGAGACCCAGATGGAGACAAACTGATGGAGCAACGGGATTGGTTATGGAAAAAGTGAGATAATGAATGTCACTAGTCGGTGGATAATTTTGTATAATCTTCTGAGAGCAACAACATTAGAGACAAGAGTAAGAGATAATTGTTCAGGGAAGGAGAGAGAGAGAGGATATGAGGACAATGATAAATATAGTGATGCAGAGATCCTGGTGGTATATTGAGAAACAGCTAGAGAGGAAAGCTGGGAGGAGGGGCAAAGAGGGGGGAGGGTGCAGAGGTTGGCAGGCAGGCGGGCAGGCGATCGAAGCTGCAGATATTCAGGTCGAGAGTTAGGGCCAGGGTCAGGAGTAACAGAGGCACGGCTGTGAAACGGTGATGGACATGTGCGGTGCTCAATGCTGCCCATCACATACCGGTAATGCTCGCCCACACACACATGCACGCGCATGAATGCACATTTGTTTGCTCACTCGCGGAAAGCCTTGTTAATCTGTCCACGTAGCGGGGCTGCGCTCACAGTTGCTCATTTCTTGTAGGACTCCAATGGTGCCTGCTATCCTCAAAAACAACTGCAACAGGAAAAACATTCACGCGCGACAGCTCGCAAGCAGGGAGGGAAGCGAGCGAGATGGGCAGTGGGGTTGGTTACACGATGGTCTGTTGGAGAATTTTGCAGATGTATTCAGGATTCAGGATCATCCACACGCGGCGACAAATCACATCATTTATTATCTATTCTGCCAATCTGCTGCAAAGCCTGATGCCAGTGCTTGTCGGTCTTTCAACTGGGTTGATCAGAGGGCTCATAATATCTATGTTAGTAAACACAAATGAGACTCAAAATATTGTGAGAGAGAGATCAAGACTGAGAGATGCAGAGGCAGAGATGAGATGTAAACAGAAATCGTGATTGCTGAAGGAAAAATAGATACTTTCTTCGTAGATTTATGAACTGATACCACTTAGATCTGATTCATTCATCCACAGCCAGGTCACGAATTATTACACAAAAATCTAAATACATGAACAACTTTCTTCGTCGCTCAATTCGATCTGTGTCAAATACCGGAATCTTGGTAAACCTCGAGTTGCATAGCAAGAAGGAGGGATGTGGTAAGAGAGATGTATTATTTTGTGACTGCAAAAGTAATCATGTATTGTTTGTGGACGGCTATTCCTTGGTGGTGATAATGTGATGCTGTGCTGGCTGACCCAAAGATTCCGTGACGTCATTTCAACAGGATTAGACCAGTGCATGTCGGCCTCGTGGGAATCAAAATTCAGTGGGGAAAACTAAATTAATGAACTTACTATTTATTTTTCCATTATGAACAACGGCTGAAATTAGCAGCGGATAGGTTCCAATTAGTGACCAAAGCAGAGACAGAGTGGTGAGTGTGAGATAGGGTGCACCATCACGCTTATATATTCACTATATATCAGCCTTAATAGGTGCTCGCTCTCTTAACTTGCATCAGTAGACTGTTCATGCTAACACTGGGTTCGGGGGGGTTTTGTGCTTGTGTTGCAGGTGTGTGTGGCTGCTGTGGTGCTCTGCGACCTCGTTACAAGCAGCTAGTAGACAATATATTCCCAGAGGATCCTGCTGTGAGTGAATCACACACACACACAGAAGCAAACACACAAGACACAGGCACACAAACAATATCGCAAACCCCACCTGACATAGAGACAACTATAATCCATGGTAAGTGTTCTCTGTTTGTCTCTATCTCACCGCTTTTATCTCTCCTCTCTCCATTGTCCTCTCTGTTTTATTCTTCATTGTCCTCTGTCCTCCATTCGCTTTCTTTTCTCCCTCCGCATCCCAGGAGGGGTTAATGAAGGCCAACATGGAGAAGCTGACGTTCTACGCACTCTCCGCACCGGAAAAGCTTGACCGGATCGGGGCATACTTAGCGGAGCGGCTCAGCCGAGATGTGGCACGGCACTACCGCCATGGGTACACGCGAATATGAACATAAGCACACGTGGGCACGCAGACGCATATGCTACTCGTTTCAATTAGAGCTCGGATACCTCTTTAAGTCATTCGTTATTTAACGACTATTTAAGTAATTAGGTTGGTTTTAGAGAAGGTTTTTATACCATTGACCACATGGAAATTACAGATTCTGCAGTAGACAAATAAATATGGCTTTCCGTTATTCATAGCTTTTTGTATATTACGAAAATAATTTGATTCAGTATAAACTGATGGGAGCTATCTCAGCTCTCGCAAACCAATGCATTAAAAAGATAACCGGCACACACAAGTTGGTACCAATAGTGGGCTGCGATGGGTTTCCAGCGTTATAGAGGTCGGCCTTTTAAAATGACTGCTGATTAGCCAATTAGTTAATAATAACGTCAAGTTTTTAATAGTGTCATTGATGCAAATTGCAACTCACAGATGAGTTGGAAGGCAGCAAGGCTGTGTGCCGGTGTCAACAATTGCTATGCATTCCTCTATATTTGTTTTGTTATTTTTTTTATAAAGGATACATTTATTCAGCTTGCAGATGTGTTCACCACCTGATCGCACATTTCCTCCACGTGTCTCCCAGCTACGTGTTTATTGCCATGGAGGCGCTGGACCAACTTCTCATGGCGTGCCACTCGCAGAGCATCAACCTCTTTGTGGAGAGCTTCCTGCGCATGGTGGCCAAGCTCCTGGAGTGCAGCGAGCCCGAGATGCAGGTTCTGGGCACCAACTCGGTGCGTTCTTGCCCAGCTGCCTCTCACCCCACCTCATCTCGCTCACTGGATAAGGATAACAATGATGATGATTATAATGATGCTGATAATGCGAACAATGATTTACTTGTTATGTACAGAGCCACCCCTCCCCACACCACCTCTCGCTCCTGAGAACTGATAGGTTATCGCAATTTGGGGGGTGCAATTCTAATCATCATCTAATAATATTTTCGTCTCATTTTTGTCATCTTGTGTTTTTCCTTATGACTGCTTTCTGACTGTCTATTGCGTCCATAACACTCGTAGAAAATATCAAAAGTTGCTAATATGCAAATGCTTTTCCCCCTAACAGCTTCCTGTCAGCTGTCATGCTGCTGATTGCATAAAAAGTGCATGTTGGAAACCATTACGTAAACCATGCATATGCACGTGATTTGGTTGCACATTTCTGTTTGCTATACTTGCCTAAAAGGAATAGAATATCATATGCATATCATTTGCATCAAATCTAATTATTCATGATTGATTTTTGGTTAAGCTACATACTGATCATTAGAAGTACTCAATAATATACGAGCCTGTAGCAGTGTTATTATGTGAACCGAAGCTTAAACTAAGTGTGAGAAGTAGCTCCATGTTCTAGCAAACATTTGGACACCAAATATTCGCAGAGACATGCAAGGGAGCTTACACGTGTTCTTGCCAACCACAACTTACCCATTAATCAAGACGTCAACATTGTACCTCCATGCCATCTCAAGTCCAGATCTCCCTTCTCTGATCGGGCTGTCACCCAGATCCAGAAAGACGAATAGGAAAACTACACAAACGCTCTCCTGATGCTCTCTCGAGGCTTACAGACTTTGGCATTAGCATTTTGCTATTGAACGTATTGCCATTTACGAAAATGGAATAGAATTGCATATATTGCCTACTTCTTAATAATCTGTTTCCAAGCCACACTTAAAAGTATCCGCTCAATGTAAGCTATTTTTATATTTGTCTATCCATTCTCACACATGAGTCTATTCATTCATAGTGAACATGAGAATTGATTTTATCCAATTAATAAATGTGCTGTCAAATGCCTTTTATTATTATTATCTCAAGAAAGCTTCACCCATTCTTAAGACCATATGGTTGTGTGAAGTTTTCTCTGGGTCCTCTGGTTTTTTCCCTCCACATTTAGAATCATGCGTTTCGAGTACTTGGCTGCTATACATTTACAAATGATAAGCCGCCACTTTGTTGAGCTGTCATTTTTGGCCAGGTCACTTCTGAAAAAGAGCTATACAGCTCAGTGAGCCTTACCTAGTAAAGAAAAAAAAGGTGTATTTTATAGTTTAGTTTATCTCTGTGTTATTACTCCCGCCCCTATCTCCTTCTTTCTTTCCTTCCCTCACCCCATCGCACTCAAAATCTGCGGCGACAGTTTGTGAAGTTTGCCAACATTGAGGAGGACACCCCCTCGTACCACCGCCGCTACGACTTCTTCGTGTCAAAGTTCAGCGCCATGTGCCACCAGAGCCACGATGATCCGGACGCCACCAACAAGTGCGGTCGCCCTACCCTCCGACCTCTCATCCCATCCCTCAAGCCTGATCTCCGATCTTTGACTGCTCCTCCTTGACCCTTCCACTCTTACCCCTCCTCTATTGGTGATGGTTTCAGTGATGGTGTCAGCGTTGGTGGCAGTGTTATCAATAATGTCTATGTTGTGGGCAGTGACTTTAGCAATGTTGTTGACGCAAGATGAAAGTATCGATGATGCTAGTGGTGGTGTTGGTAATAATGTCATTGATGGTAACAATGATGTTGGTGCCCAGGGTGCGCATGGCTGGCATCAGGGGCCTGCAGGGCGTCGTGCGTAAGACCGTGAAGGATGAGCTTCAGGCCGACATTTGGGAGCCGCAGCACATGGACAAGATCGTACCCTCCCTGCTCTACAACATGCAGCACGCGGACCCAGCTGACAGGTCCGCGGCGCCTCCCAGGCAACGCTACACCACTTCACACTACGTCTCTCCACAGTACGCCACTACAATGAATGCGTGTGCTGGCATGCGCAGCCGGTCCCCGTCCCCGCTGCAGGTGACGGAGAGGGAGCGAGACAGCCCCGCGTGTCTCGGGGAGAGCTGCCTGCGCGACCTGCTCGGCCGTGCCGCCTATGGCAACATCAAGAACGTCATCCGGCCCGTCCTTGTGTATGGCACACCCTCCCTCCCTCCCTTCCATTGCAGGGAGCCAGACTTCCAGCTCCCTCCCATCCCTACCTATCCCCATCTCTCCCTCCCTCTCTGCCATCCCAGACTCTCCCTCCTCATCTCTCCATCCCCATCTCTCTCCCCCTCCCTTCCTTCCTCACTCCCTCCACTCCCTGCTGTCCTCCCTCCCACTCACAACTCCTTTCTCCCTCCCCTCTTCTCTCCCTCAATCTCCCCTTCCTCCCAACCTCCCACACCCTCTACCTTGATTCCTGCCCACTTACCACATCCACCCTTCTACCTTTTTCATTCCCTCCCTCTTTGACTGTGGCTAGGAAGCAGTTGGAGAGACCTCAGAAATATTTCTGTGATGTCATTCCCCGAGGTCAATTCCTCCTTAAATGAGTACCTGTTGCTGTATTCGAACATCAGCATTGGGGAGACCGAGGTAGGTGGGTGTGATGTTGGCCACAGCATCTCTTTATGTGTCATATCGGCCTTAATAGGTGCTCCCCACCATACTTGTATGTATGTTCAACCTCTTTCGCACCGTACATAGCCAACCATGCTAATGGGAGTTGCGGGGGAAGGTCAACAAACTTAACACAAAAAGCAGTTCTTAAGAAATTAGTTTTTAATCGAGATTTAAAAGTGCATAGCTCCAGTGGCCTTCCAGTATCGGAAAGAAGAGCGTTCAAGACGTCCGCAGAAGCGCATCTGAAACCGCGCGATGCAGTGACCGTCTTTGTTCTATGGTTAGCCAAAAGCCGCTGCGAGGATGACCGGAGTTCGCGTGATGGTTTATGCTCCTAGACGAGATCAGCAAGGTATTGTGTGGTTCATTTGTGGTAAGCACTTTGCGTGTTATGAATTATCCCAACAGTCAATGCGAATGCAGGATCTTTGTTTGCACACACATCTTCCAGACACCTGGACAACCATCAGCTCTGGGACCCCAACGCTTTTGCTGTACGATGCTTCAAAATCGTCATGTACTCCATACAGGTGCGTACACACGCAACACCTCCTGTGTCTGTTCCAGCAGCATTGCTGTGAGTGATTGACTCCTCAGGTGAGACGAAACACAGGGTAGGGGGGTGATAGGACCAGCATCGGGCAGGAACGACAGTGGTCACCTCTGTTCTTCGATATCGGCTTCACATGGTCCTCGCTTACGTCCAATTGACAGACTTATCTCTGCCATAGGAATATGGAATTTCCTTCAGTAGCTCTTCTAGGCCCTCACTAGAGATGAGCAGTGCCTAACTCTCGTTTAAACAGGAATGCACTCTGTTGACTTGGGTCAAGGTGAGGACTACCACTTTGTGGGAATCAACAGCACGTGTCCTGTGTAGAAACTATCCTCACCATGAGAGTGTAATTTCCACCACCGACTTAGCGCTGCGTCACCCCATACTTCTTTTAGCAGGGAGCCGTAGTTTATTTGACTTTTAACTTGGACTAGGTCAAGAGGTCATGATGACGATAATGGTACCCGAGCTTCAAACTCGGTATCACTGGTCTTGCGTGCATCAGCGTAGCGTGGCTGGCATGGACCCGAGTACGAGGAATGAAATAGTGCCCCCTATTTACTGTCACTGAGCTGTCTCACCACGTGACTCCTCACGCCAGTGGCACCTTCCAAGAATCTGCCACCCATGCCTTTCCCCTATTCATAACCCGGGATCTGTGCCCCTTTAGCCAGTAGGCCCCGGCGCAGTTGCTCCACCTGCACACTGAACAGCTACGCCCCTAGTTCCGATGTCTAAATTGAAAACTCATTCCTTTAGAACTGCTCTTTGTGTTTAGTTTGTTGTAATTCTCTCGCACCTCTGATTAGCACGGTTGGCTACGTACAGTGCGAAAGAAGTTCAACATATACATACATGTTAACCTATGGGTCCTATGTTAGCCTTTTAGTTCCATTATTTGTGGATCTTTGTGTAAGTGTAGGGGTCTCTGTGTGGGCCTCTCGGTCACTGCTGTGTTAGTTGGTAGGTTACGAAATACGTTAATGGGTATCGGTAGCGTATGTGGTTGGCCTGGTGCCCAGCACAGGCGATGAAATGGTGCTCCCTGTCTAATTTCTCCCCTCCCCCACTCTCCATAGCCAAGCGCCTGGGCCCCTCGGAACCAGGAACCCCAGTGCACTTGCACCGCATGCACACACTCAATAACTACGCAGCACCTCCGATTACCACGGTTGGCTACGTACGGTGCGAAAGAAGTTCAACATACATTCATACACGCCACAGCTTTCCATGCTGTGTGCTGCTGCGTGTGCAGGCACAGCACTCGCACCTGGTTCTGCAGCAGCTGCTCGGGCACCTGGACACTCACAGCAAGGACAGCGCCCGCGTGCGTGCAGGGCTGGTGCAGGTGCTTGCCGAGACCGTGGCCATAGCCGCCGGCGGATCCGTGGGTACGCGCATTTGCGTGCGTGTGACTGTGTGGAGGAGGTTTGTGAAGGACGATGCTGGGGAGTTGGAGGCAGGTCCTCCAGAAACAACGGAGGGCAGGGGAGGGACGCTCACAACAACGAGCGGAGCGTCGGGCGGCTAAAACGCAGAGAGTTGGCACACCACAGTTGGTGCATCTGCCAGTTATCCCAATTAGTCAACCCATGGCACCTGGGTCTATTTCGTGACCTCCTGCCAGCGGGCCTTCAACACTTCACGTGGCCTGAAAGTGCACTTAGCATGGCATAAGTGCCATCACTGCCACTTAGTGGTGAATGGCGGATGTTGTTACAAAGCCTCGTGAAGGATGCTACAGAACAGTAAGAGGCAATGGCGAGCAGAGCACCAGATTGACATGGTGGGGAGCACAAGTGGTGCATTTGCCATTCATTGCAGTCAGTTATCCGAAAACTTTTGGGCCTGTCCTTGACCGCCAATGTTTATAGTTCATTCAGGATTTGAAGCTTTCGTGACTGCAGGAATCCATGCTCTTTGGTTCTTTCGGTAAAGTCACGTAGATAGAAAAAATAATAGATCAAGACGTTTCGATCGCAACACAAGCGACCGCCATCAGGTGACTTCATAGTTCATATTTGTAAGATTTTATATACTAGAATTTTGGCGGCCTATGGCTGCCTTATTCAATCTCCTGCAGAGGGCTTATTGATGCTTTGCCCCTTGGCCCTTCCCCGTCACCCCCACTGATGTCTTCTTCTTCCCACTTTCTATACCTTTTTGCTTCATGCATTCCAAAAGGCTCTTATAATTTAGTTGACGGACAAACGGAATGCCGGGCTTTTATAATAGGTGACTCGCATTCTACTTAATTGGGAAGCCACTTAGCAACTTCCCCCGGCCCCCCGACTGGCAGACAATGCCCACTTACCGGCCGGTGCTGCGATCACCTTGTACCTTCACAGGGACAGCTGCCTCTGGGGGACCCCTATCATAGCACAGGGTACTTTGAGATGTGCTGCATAGGAGGTGTGGTATAAACATGAAGTGATGACGATGAAGACGACGATGATGACGATGATGACGATGATGACGATGATGATGAAGACGATGACGATGATGATGATGAAGACGATGACGATGATGATGACGATGACGATGATAACGATATCTGACAACTGTTGGCCATTATGTGCCCCCAGGCCCCACGGTGCTAGAAGTGTGCAACACGCTCCTCCGCCATGTGCGGCTCAGTGTCGACTTCCAGCTGACGGGCCGCGGAGGCTCCCACGAGGACGAGGACACGGAGTACGAGGAGGAGAAGATGTTCCAGGAGTCGCTCATCAAGACCATCGGTGAGTTGGCCGGCTGCCTCTAGGGAGCTCACAATGGCCATGTCACAGAGGTAGCCATGCAGCTCAGAAGGTGAACACTATGTGTCGGAGCACTCAGATGGCACGGTTGAGATCTCGGATTCAAATCCTGGTTTCAGAGCCACCCGTCATGAAAACTGAGTTCGCAAATATAGCGATGGTCTCAGCCCGGTCACGTATGACTGTATGAAAATTTCAAACAATTTTAAATGTGGTTTGTCACTTGCAGGGCATGAGAGGGTGGTGTGATCAGCAGGATGCCCCCTCATCTTTATTGACCCTTTGCAGGTGTTTACACACCGCGTCAGATACAAAATTAAGGCTGACTTTGATCTAAAGGAGACCCAGGACACATTCTGAAATGACTCGCCACTGATGCAGACAAAGACACACAACAACCGTCATTCGCTACTAAGTGGCGGTGACGTCACCACAGCGCTTGTGCCAGGCTATGTACACTTTAAGGCCACGTAAAGTGTCGAATGCCCACTGGCAGGAAGACACGGGACAAACACACACACGCAGATATACATACCTGTGCACGTAATCGCAAACTGAGACAAAGACACAGGCAAACATACACACACGGGCACACAAAGGCATGCAGAAATACACTCAGATACACAAAAAAACAAAGGCGCATAAAGTGATAGGCATGCACAAGCACACGTACATACATACACACATAGACAAGCATCTGCACAAATGCACAAACAGATCATACACAACAAGAACATAGCCGCCATTTACCAGCAAGTGACTTTGATGCGCAGATTGAGGCCATGTGAAGTGGAGAAGGCTCACTGCCAAGAGGTCACGTGACAGGTTCCCATTTTTATGGGTTCTGACTGAGATGACTGACAGATTCACCACCAACTGTGCTTCCCACTGTGGCAACTTGCTGTGTTTTAGAGGACCAGCACTCTGCCGTAGTTGTAAGCCTCACTCCTTCCACCCTCCATTGTCTTTGGAGGGAAAATACATCTCAACTTCCCAGTCGCATCATATTTGTGAGCCTCCTCCACAGACACACACGGACACACTGTGTCGGCTTTGGTGGCATTACTTTGGTCCGTGTGGGGCGAGATGACCGGTTGTTTTGTGCGTGCTTCCTGCCAGGTTCATTTGCCACCACACTGCCCAACTACCAGCGCTCGGAGATCATGTTCTTCATTATGGGCAAGATGCCTCTTCCAGGGTGCCAGCCCAGCCTCTGTGCTGGCCACGGCGGGTACGCTTACAATACACACACACAGAGACATGTACGGCGACACACACACACTCATACATTTATATATATTTACACATATGCTGGCATGTTTGCAAGCACACAACACACACAGACACACGGAGACAGACACAGTCACATTTATATACACATGTGCATGTCCACACACACACTACATACATTTAAATGTATACACACATACACTACACAGAGGCATGCACACACTCACCATTATTATTACTTAAGCTGGCATGATCACACCCACACTATACAAAGACAAAGATCCCCCATATAGAGTGAACAGACTGTTGGGGCAAGTGCTGTTAGCAAGCACCTATAAAGGCCGGCATGGCACACGAGGAGGTGGGTGGCCAACACCACGCCCGGCCGCCTTTGTCTCCCTAGTGAATATGTTTACACACCGCACCAGGTACTCATTTGAGGCTGAGTCGACCTAGGGGAGGCCCAGAACCGGTTCAGATAATCATCACCGTTGTTGGCCATGAGTGGGAACAGACCTCGGGCTTGCCATGTTCATAGTGCAGCACGCTAACCGCTACACTACCGCTTCCCACACCATACACAAAGACAAAGAACCCTCGTATAGCCTTAACAGACTGTAGGGGCAAGTGCTGTTAGCAAGCACCTATGAAGGCCGGAACGGTACACGAGGGGGTGGGTGGCCAGCACCACGCCCGACCGCCTTTGTCTCCCCAGTGGCGATGTTTACACACCGCACCAGGTACTTATTTGAGGCTCGCATAATAGCACACACATTGACATGTGCACCTGTGTACACAGGTTTGGACGCACACTTCCACGAACACACACACACACTCTTATACACACTCAAGTCATTGGGTTGTACGTGCACACACACACGCACATATTTACCAAATTTTGCTTTACCAAACTTCACTGCTTTCACACTGAGGAAAAAGGGGGACAATACAAAATAGTGCGCCACATTAACGCACACGATTACACAAAAGAACAACTAAGACAAAGCCGACGTGGAGTTTGATGCGTGTGTGTGCGTGCCGTTAGGCCAGACTCTGCGGTTCCTTTCAGGGAAACTCTTTTCCCTCCCTCGCCTCCCTGGGGCCCGTCCCTGTGCTTGGAGAGGTAGCTTCCTACCAAGTGCCACCACCCCTATCCCTTCCCACTATCCCTTTCACTTACTCATGCCATTCCTTTCCCTTCCCATAATCTCCCCCTTACTAACTGCCGCCCCTATTCATTATTTTCCTTCCCACAATCCCCATCGCTAACGACTGCACCTTCCCTTACTATCCCATAATCCCCCTTTCTGTCTGCGAACCCATTCCCTTCCCACAATCCCCATGAACCCCCTGAGCATACTGTGTGTGGTGTGCCCTGCGCCCTTGCTTGGTGTGGCTAACACAAGCGGTGCACACTGAGTCACCCCTTTGATGTTCCTTCGCGTAATTTTTTTCGTTTAAGATCATGCCTCTGGAGATCTTTTCGGTCCATTCAAACAGAGCGCGGCATGCATGTTTATATAATGCTTCAACAGGATCGCACAAACGATTGGATTCGTGTGCACGTACATGTGTGCAGTGTGAGGGTGTATAACAGTGTGGTCTGTTAATGGAATTGTGTATGTGCACAGGAGTGATTCACGCACTGCACGACAAATTTGACAACATGAGTTCAGTTCCCAGCTAACATGACTGACATGTGGTGTCTAAACCAGTAAATCATTGCACGCTGACTAACACCACTCTCTGCAGCAGTCTTGAGTAGATTAAATGACCGAGAGGGGGGGGGGGGTCTTTATGTGTGGTTGCAGTGAGGAGGCCATGTATCTGATCCAGACGATGCTGCTGCGCTCTGTGCTGCAGGTGAGGCCTGTGTGGCGTTTGCACCGTAACCTGTACACACATGTCCATGCTTCTGGGTGTTTGTACAAGTTCACACTGGTCTACGTGCACACCTGTGTGTGTACACATGCCTTATATAGTATTCACGTCTATGTACAGCCCTTTCACGTATATGTCAGTCCACTGCTGGACGAGTGCCTTCCCCTAATCTGTGCGGTTTGGCGAAGGCAGCATAGATGGGGAGAGTGTTTAAACATGGGGAGCGGTGGTGTAGCATTTAGCGCTTTGCGCTATTAACATGGTGGCTTGAGTTCGATTCCCGCTCACGGCCAACACCAGAGACGATTATCTGAACCAGTCCAAGGACTCCCTTAGGTCGACTCAGCCTCAAATTAGTACCTCGTCCAGCCTGTAAACATTGCCACTGGGGAGACAAAAGCGGTCGGGCATGGAGCTGGCCACCCACCCCCTCGTGTGCTTTGCCGGCCTTCAGAGGTGCTCGCTAACAGCACTTCGCCCAACAATCTGTTCAGGATACACGGGGGATCTTGTCTTTGTGTGCATGCATCACATGGTTGTTGAAGCCATGAACCTGGAAACTCAGACTCGATTTCCATCCACGATTAACATTGGTGGTGATATCCAAACCAGTCCTGGGTCTCCCCCGAGTTGACTCAGCACATTATACCAGTACCTGGCATGGCGTATACAATTTCGATTTAAAGCTTTTGTGACTGCAGGGATTCATCTTCTTGGTTCTTTCGGTAAAGTCACGTAGAAGGGAAGTAATAAAATAATAAAAATAAAACATAATAAAATAATTCTCACGACGTTTCGGCCACAACGCAAGCAGCCGTCCTCAGGTGAAGAACAGGTCTGTCGGAAAGACAGCGCTGTCGGAAAGACAGCGCTGTCGGAAAGACAGCGCTGTCTTTCCGACAGACCTGTTCTTCACCTGAGGACGGCTGCTTGCGTTGTGGCCGTGAGAATTATTTTATTATGTTTTATTTTTATTATTTTATTATTTTCCTTCTACGTGACTTTACCGAAAGAACCAAGAAGATGGCGTATACACTTTAGCACTGTGGTGGAGATTAAGGCAGGGGCCGGGCATGGTCCTAGCCCGCACAATCCCTTCGTGCGTTGTGCCGGCCTCAATAGGTGCTCGCTCACAACACTTGCCCCATCAGTCCGATGAAGGCCACACGAGAGACGCTTGTGTTTGTGCGCGCCAGGTGACGTGCGGTTACCACGTGTCCAACATGACGAGCGGGCTGCCATCTTCCTTCCTCGAGCCGCTGCTCTCCCTCTCTCTGCTGGAGCACCCCGACCTGAGGGTCATCGTCATGGAGATCCTGCAGAGCCTGGTTGATCGTCATGGCAACCGACAAAAGTTTGCGAGCGTCAGGTGGGTGGGCGAGCAAAACAAGAAGGCATAATCAGCACACGCGTGCGCCCGTTTTGTCAGTCCACCGCTGGGAAAAGGGCCTCTGTATGTGTTGTGGATCACGGAAGTTATTTGACCTTTAAAGTAATCTTCATTCACACTGGAAGTATGTTTATATGTTGAATCTTTTTCGCACTGTACGTAGTCAACCATGCTAATCGGGAGGTGCGGAGTACCTTAAAGCACACAAGCGCAAAGCACAGTTACCAAGTTTTGGGAAAATTGGGTAATGGTCATGTAACGAAAATGTACATCATGTTGTACTGTGAAAATTGTTCTCGCAGCAAACTCGTTGGCTACACGTTGACATGACCCAGCAGTCGCACGTTTGACGCTTGTTGTAGATGGAGTGCAGTTTGAGCCCAGCATCCGTCCTGGTTAATACTGCCAGTGTATTAACCATGAAACAAACATTGTCTGCTTCACAGTGGACTTTAAAGATCCGATGCGATTATTTGGATAAGAGTAGGCCAGTCTGTGCCTGTGTCATGTTCCAAATGTGCCAAGTTTGATAAACTACTCGTGAATAACGCCTCCACTCGGTACACACATGGCAATATCACCCCCTCCTGGCAGACTAATGCCCCAATTGTTGGCCAGTTGTGCATTCGCCTGACACCTCACTGCATCAGCTGTCACTGGGAGTCCCCCTGCTGCAGTTCGCCTCGAGAACTCGTGCATGGGAGGCACGTCATAAACACCAAGTGACGATGATGATGGTGATGAACCGCACTCTCTGCTGCCACCGCAGTATCTGGCCCGACATCGCGGTGCTGAATCTCAAGATGGAGAAGTGTTCCCGCCAGGACGTGCTCTTCATGAAGAAGGTGAGGCCGGCATGGTGGCGGTTTGGCTCTGGCGGGCTTGGTGGTGGGCCCGCTCAGGGGTAACAGCTGGCTTGAGACCACGCCGCGGATGCGAGGTGGCAAGCAGGTTGCAGTACGGCAAGGGATCCTACTTCGTCAAGTTTTAGAGTAACGCTACCTCGGTGGCCGGCACAGTGGCCACCGCACACGTAGCAATGAATCGATTCAAATCCATTGTAACGCTCACATTAATTGCATGGTTACGCTAACATTTTGCAACATACCCTGTGTCGATGGGTTCCTATAAATCCTGCAGCTGCTAGCAATTCTGCATTCACCCCAATGGCCAAATATAATGACATTTTTAATCAAACTGTGACGCTGAATCGTGACGTTTCGCTTGGGATGAGCATCGGTTCAATCCTCGCAGTCTATTGGCTGACGTCACGTGCATTGCATACAACATTAGCCCCGTCCCTGACCCAGCTTGGCCATCCTGTATATTTCGAATGTCTTGTAAGGCCAGCATATCACGATTTTGTCAACAGCTCGGCATGGTAAATAGCCAGTGGAAAACCACCCGTACCGTGAGGGCCCCACTCGCATGTGCCGGTGGAAAAGGGAGTGATGAAAAGAGTGATGCTTCTGCGCCGTGCCAGTCCGTGCTCGTACGTCACTGCCCTGCGTGCTGCTTTGTGTCGTTGTCTCCGTTTGTCCCGCTTTGTGCCGCGGATGCGCTGCGCCCCCTCCGCCGCCGTGCCGCACTGCAGCACAGCCAGCAGCTGTACCGGTACCTTTACCTGGCGAGCCAGCGGGAGGACAACTCGGAGAGGAACTTCCGTGCGCTCTTCGGGACGCTGGCCGTGCTGAGCGTGGAGCTGGCCGGCGAGGAGGTGGTGGTCGACCTCGTCCGCTTGGCCCTCGCCATGCAGGTGTGGCTGTCGGCTTTGTTCCCTTGGCCCTTGCCACACAGGTGTAGCTGTCGGCCCCGTTCCCTTGGCCCTCGCCATGCAGATGTGGCAGTCAGCCCCGTTCCCTTGGCCCTCGCCATTCAGGTGTGGCTGTCGGCCCCGTTCCCTTGGCCCTCGCCCGTGCTTTGTTGCGTTGATCAGACAGTTGGACCCTAGCTAAGCAGCTCGGAATTCACCGGTTGGCATTTGAACACAGGTGTCTGAAACGGATGCGAGGAATATCGTGGCAGGACCGGATAAGCAATGCAGAAGTCAGAAAGCGAACATGCCGGCTAAGTGTTGTGTTTATGATTAGGAAAAAATCGGCTGTGCTGGGTGGGACGTGTGTGCATGATGGGTGAGGGCCAATTGCAGAGACAGGCATTGGAATGTTCACCATGACTGCAGTGACCAAGGGAAAGACCTCAGAACCAGTTGATGGGGTACTCATAATAATAGGTTTTTGGGTCAGATCGCGTTATTTATAAATGTGTCGTAACCCTCCACCACCCAACATGGCCAAACAGTAAAAAATGTGTCACGTTTTTCAAAGGACAAAATAATTAACTTCTTTAGCCCACCGGTGTGTTGAAGAGAGAATCAACAGCATTTAAAAATTTGAGTACGACGTTTTGCTGGTAATTACAATCAGCTTCATCAGGCAAGAATGATGAAGCTGATTGTAATTACCAGCAAAACGTCGTACTACTCAAATTTTAAAATGTTGTTGAGGTGGGATCAGCAGATTTGGCCATGCTGATCTGTTTCCCCGTGTCCCCATGGGTTTGTCTCCCGCGATCCCTGTGTGAGAGAGCAGGAGGCAGCTCTGCAGGGCGAGGACGGAGCGCCCGTAGCCACGCGCTGCTCCGTGCTGGCGCTCGTAGTCGCCTACTGCAGCCTCCTGAGCCAGCTCACTGCCGTGCCTGCCTTCTGCCAGCACGTTACGCAGGTGCACATGCACATACACGAAGAGCCTGCCAGTTGTTGTTTTAGCTCACTGGAGGGGCACACGAACACACCGAAAGACCAAGGTCCTCTGTGTTATTGTTGTAGCTCACCGGTAGGTGCACACACACATGAAGATCCTCCTTATTGTTTTAGCTCACTGGTAGGAGCACACCCACACACCGAAAGACAAAGATCCTCCTTGTTATTGTTTTAGATCACTGGGAGGTGCACACGCACACACACACACACTCACAAAGATCCTCCGTGTTATTGTTTTAGCTTACCGATCAGTCGAACGACTGTTGTGAGATTAGCCAATTAGATATGAATACAATGACAATTTAGCAATTGTTAAACGGGGTCCGTGTCGTTCACAGGTGGTTGACAGTCGGAGCAAGAAGGCCCCGTACCTGCTTCCTGCGCACGTGTTCACTGAGAATCCCAAGTGAGATGGGGGCTGGGCGGCTGTCTTTACGCATTTACGCAGTGGGCAGCACTCCGACGTGCAGAGTGTGCATCTGCAGATGTATTAGTCGCGTCACATGTGTAAGGACAGTACGGGGTGATCTAGGGACAGTACGGCTCCCCGTGGCCATGGTTACTAATTAACGTAACGGGAACAGACAGGGTCACGTGAGGGTAATGTGGGACCTAAGTGGTCGCTAATAATGATTGATGCGACAAGCGTTGACAGGGTCGGGTGAGGGAAAGCACGGAACCTGACCGTCGTAAATTGTAATAAGGGCAGATACAGACTGGGCCAGGTGCGGTGAGAGAGGGTTCGGGAATAGGGGCGTGGCCGGGTCGTGAGGGGGATAAGAGCCGGCGCTAATCGGGGCTCTGGGCTGCTGTTGTGGGGGAACTGCTGTCGCCGTTGTCACCTTGGAGCGGTTCCTTGTAGTCTTGGAAGGCTAGAGTTACGTTGTCTCAGAATAGAGTTATCTGCGTTACCCAAGTGTATATAGGCACTCGCGGTTACTCGTTAAGTCGTCAGTGAGTCGGCAATCGATTCGTCGACCGATTATTGGTTCACTTGCTCGTCCAATCAGATGACATGAAATAGCTTAAATGTTCATAATTGCCGATTTTTAAGAACACATTTTTTCTCGTTTTCCCGATTTATGTTTCTTGCTAGCTTGCCACGGACGTTGGACCGGTTGGATCCTGAGCTGTTGCTGCTATCGGCGAAGATCGGAGAGGCTCTGGGCGGGAGCGGCTACAGCGTGGAGCGACTGACGGTGCCTTACGTGCCACAGCTGACCGGTGAGACACGCACGGCTACGATATTGAGTAGCCTTCTGAAAAGCAGTTTGGGGAAAGTGCTGTTAGCGAGGGCCTGTCAATGCTGGCAAGGTGCATGAGGAAGCAGTGTGGCCAGCACCACGCTCGGCCGCCCCGGGTACTAATTTAAGGCTGAGTCAACATATGGGAGCCCCGTGACCGATTCAGATAACCTCCACTGATGTTGCCCATGGACGAGAATCGAACCAAGGTGGCCAGGCTTATAGCCAAGTGTGTTAGCCACTATTCCATCATGGCCCGTCCGCATAAAAAATGTACATATGTAAATGCACACATATGCATGCATGTATATATACAGCCATATAAAACATACGGATGGAAATATACAAAACACTAATTTCAAAATGTAACCATGCACTCCCCCCCCCCTTGTTCTGTATGAAGTCTACATAAACATCTAACCATTTCTCCAACCCTGAATCTCATCCACTACAACTATCAGCCTGAAGAGTCCATGGGCCAGAACAGAAATTAGTACCAATTTAAAGTAGTAAAGCATTACGAGTACCGATCTATTTATACGGCTAATACAAGTGAATTATTGGATAATCCACTAATTTAAAGTGGTTATAACATAATTCACTGTTATCGGCCACACAATATGATTGGAATGAATAAAAATAACAACCGCCAGTTGCTTTCCGTGGTGCTGACGCTAAGAAAAAACCGCCACTTTTTTCAAATTTTCTTGCTGTGGTTTTCACACCTGATGATGATTGCTTGTGTTGCAATCGAAACGTCGTGAGAATTTTATTGTTTTATATTTTTATTATTTTATTATTTCCCTTCTACGTGACTTTACCAAAAGAACCAAGATTATGTTTCAATATATGTTGCTTCAACGAGCCTCTCTCACCCCACGCTAGACGGCAATCCCATCATGCTCCGTAGAGAGTTGGCTCGCCAAGTGGCAGTCGTCCTATTTGTTTTAGAAATCCTGTCCCTTACACAACCATTGGTGACCAAGCACTCCGGAACCTGGCTTATGCATGGATGGCTGCAGCCTGGATTTGAACCTACGGTTTCAGCAGTGTTGGCTCAGGGCCTTCGGCATGGCCATTATAAGTCTCCAGCGAGATAAATATACAAGCTGTGGACCTGAACCCATGATCTCTGCTGTGTCGGCTCGGTGATCTGACACGGCCATTATGAGTCGCTCTGTGCCACCCGTGGATGACAGTTGTCCTTTTACCCTGAGACGATTTGTCGCACCACCCCTCCCTCTCTCTCCAGATGAGGACCGCTTGTCAAAGCGTAAAAGCACAGTGGACACCATCTCCATCCAGGTGGAGGAGGAGGCAAAGGGGAGCCCCAACCACGGGCAGGTAAAGCTACCCGGAGGAGATCGACAAACTAGATGGACATGGACAGATAATGCGGCTGATAGGTCGATGGACAGATGGACCAACAGAAAAATCGACGGAAAGACAGATGCACAGGTAGTGGGACAAATAGATGTATGCATGTTGATTTATTTCGCACTGTACATCGCCAGCCGTGATAATTTTCAGAGGTGCGGGTGAAAGATGGATAGACAGATGAACGAACAGATATAAGTACAGATAGATGGACGGATAGATATTTAACTGAAAGATGGCCAGATATATATGGATAATGAGATGATAGATGGACACAAGCCATTTGTTAAATCTCATTTGTATTGTTTTTCGGTTTTTTTTTATCATGTGCAAAGAATTTGTTCAATCATCTCACCTCCATTCTTCCATTGCAGAAAACCCCGGCGGAGGAGATCACCTTCGAGAGCCTCAAGAAGGCGATCGGTGAGCGGCTCACACGCGGCGACATTGCCCATTCAAACCAGACGCTACACAAACAAGGAATAAATAAATCATTCGTGTCAGAGGCAGATCTAGAAACTTCCCAGGTTGGTGGGGGGCGGGGGCGGGCGGGCGGCAGTCCTGAAATCTAAAGCGTTTTTAACGGCACATTAATTTAATAAAAACAAAAACTCCACACACAATCGATGATTTTCTCTGGTGAGTATCAATGCAATGTATGTTTTTCGGGTCGCAGCGGCTTTTGTCTAACCATTGAGCAAAGACGGTCAACGCATTGCACACTAGTTGCAGCTGAATTTTTCATTGAGATGTACTTGTGTGTACGTCCGTGTGTGTACTCATGTATGCGGGACGAGTGCCAGTGTGTTTGTGTGTGTCAAAGCGGGGAGCAGTGGCGCAGTTGTTTAATGCATTGCACTACGCACCCAGTGACCTGAATTGGTTAACATCAATGGCAAGTACTATTTGGACCAGTTCTGGGGCCTTCCCCAGGTCGCGTCGCCCTTAAATGAGTACCTGGGGTGACAGAGGTGGCTGGGCTTTGTACAGGCCACGGTGCACTCCTTTGCTCGCCATGCAGGCTCTAATAGGTGCTCGCTAACAGCACGTTGTCCCAACAGTCTGTAACGTCTGTGACGTCTGCACGGGGATCGTTGTGTGTGTGTAGTGGACAGCGCAAGCCGTGACGAGCTGGAGAGGGAGCGGCGGCGCCAGGTCATGGAGCGCTTCCAGAAGGCGCCGTTTGAGGAGATCGCTGCGCAGTGCGAGGCCAGGGTGAGGAGTGCTCACGTAGACGGTCACCTGAACCCCTACGTGCTCACACGCTGCCGTACAGTGCTCACCCGTACACCTACACGCTCACCTGTGCACCTAGAAGCTCGCATGCTCACCTATAGCGCTCACCTACGCGATCATCTACACGCTCATATACTTACATGCTCACCTGTACACCTACATGCTCACCTGCATACCTCCACATTCACCTGCATGCTCACTCATCTTCACAACATAGCTACTCACCTGCACACCCAGTCACCTGCAAACTCACCTGCACACTCAAAATACCTGTACACTTACCTGCACACTCACTCACCTGCACACTCGCTCGCACACCTATAACTTTGCACCATCACCTGAGCTCCATTCACTTGACGTGGATTGTTTGTGTCCCCGTCTCCCCCCCCCACACCCCATACACCCCAGGCCAATCTCCTCCAAAACAAACTGAACCAGATCTTCGAAATGACCATACGGTAAGACCAACACGCACACAGCGATGAGGGGGCTTCACGTAATAATATTGGCATGCATCTGTGATACTTGTCTTTCCAAAAAAACACAAGAATCAAACTATGCTATGAATCAAGTTTTGCTGCCTGGCGTGCAAGTGCACAGCGGTGACGTCACCGCTCCGTGATGATGTCACCCGCATCCCACAGCGGTTGAGCCAGGTTCGTGCGTCACGCTGACATCCTGGGCTTTCCCAGGACGTCCGCCGTCTGGGAGCAGATGTCCTGGGAAACGTTCGTGAATGGGAATCGAACTCGGTTTTCCGTCGTCGTGGGCCAACACCAGCGATGAATATCCGAACTGATCCTGGGCCTCCCCTAGGTCGACTCAGCCTTGTGTAAACATCAGCACTGGGGATACAAAAGCAGCCAGGCATGGTGCTGGCCGGGAGTGGTACTGGCCACCCACCATTTCATGTGTGCCGTGTCGCCTTTAATAGGTGCTCACACGCAGCACTTGCTCAAACAGCCTATTAAATGTTATATGAGGGAATCTTCGTTTGTGAGTGTGTCTGTGTATGTGCGTGTGTGTGTGTCCACAGGCCTCCCCCCAGCCCCTCCGGCTCGGTTGGCGTGGGTGCCCACGGCCCCGCGTCCCGCCGCTCCGTGCCCGTCTATGAGATGTCGCTGCCTGACCTCTGCGTCTACTGAAGCCGGGTGTTTTCATCACCCTTGATGCCCGCGGTCCACCTTGGTACAGTGTTGTTTATGTGAAGTCGTCAACGCTGAAACGTCTCGGCGGTGACATCAGTTGAGCCGTCATTCCATCTCGCGGTCGCGATTCAATCCCGTTTAGGGATTGAGCGGGACCATCCTCATGATCCTCATTATTGTCATCATCATCATTATACCTTCATGGTCGTTAACACGAGTAGTACCATTTCGTAAGAAGTCAACAGTTGTCATCCTATGTTTATACCGGTCCCTGCCATAGGTAGGCGGAATTTCCATTGATGGCTCGGGACCACCAGTGGATATGAGCATCACCCAACTTTTGCTTGAGCAGCGAGACGCTGACGTAACCGAGAGCGAATAGTGCTTCCGATGCCTCTGTGCTCAGGTGGCCTCCCACAGCTGCTGTTGTTACCGAATCTGCTACTGAAGCTTCAACTGTTGACTTCCTGGATTTGTCGATTTTCGTGGCCGTTCGGGCTTATTCTTATATTCGTCGGTAGTTGCTGCTCTTCGCAATGGGTTCAAACGAAATGCTTTATTTACATTTAATTTTATTAGACTTGCGTGTGTGTCCTTTACTTTGCAGTATTGGTACGTAAACTACTCTCGTTTTAAATATCCACGTTCTCTTAGTGAATATATTTTTTTAACTCTTTCTTTGTCGCCTCATGGCCACAACATTTTGAAGTCGGCCGCACCCTCAGCATCTTAGCCTGCGGTGGCTGTGACGAGGCTACTGCCCGTTCTTCCTGCGTCGCTCGTTGGCAGCACCTCCGTCCTTCTTCACGGCGGCATTTTTATTATTTGCCCCCAACGCACCTGGCCTTGCCGAGTGCAGAGGCAAAAGTCTTTCTTTGCAGGCACATGGAGTGGGATCTCTGGGCAAGCTGTGGCCCGCAGTGTAGAGAGAAGAACCCCACCATACTGTGCGCTCTGAATATTCGTCATCTTCGCGGAGTGTGTTGTCCGATATATTATTACACATATCACTCCTAATGCATCATCGCCATCATCAACGTCCTGATCATCGGTGGCAGGTGGACTGAGGATGTTTTCTCCCCAGAGGTTGTGCACAACTTTTTACCGACGTATTTGTGAGACGTTTGGTGAGATTCTTGAACTGACAAAAAAACATCCACGAAAGTAGTATTTATTTTTACCATGTGCAAACTTCAATGTAGTTTATATTTTAAAAAGTGTATACATTTTTATGAAATTGGTCATACTGAAGAACCACTTTTGCTCCACATGGGCCTATCTTTCCATGTTTACCATTATTCTCTGCATCACACAACTAGTGCACTCATAAAGACCTCAGAAGATGAGGAAGCATACATATTCATATCAAGCACAATTTTAGATAATGTACTAAATGTAACATGCGCCTTCAAGGTGGATTCTGGGTAATAGATTAATGAAACAGGCCGTATCGCCAAGCACAACTTAAAAACGATATTTAGGTCCCATCACCCAAATGCCCTTCTTGACCGATGTTCCTGATGTGGGACGGCAGGAGTCACCACAAGCACAGTTAAGCCTGGCGGTGGTGGCCATCACGTGGCTGCCTGTAACCCAGCACTGTGGAGGCAGCGGGGGTTGGTGGATTACACACAGATGTTGTGAAACTCCCCGTTGGCATCGAGGAGGTGCCGTACCCTGGCTCGCCAGGAGAATGCGGTCCGGCAAATATGTGGACTCAACCTGTTCCGTCTGTGTGGGATAGAGTGTTGCTCCCTCGCACGCCTGGGTTTTTTCCGGGTGTTCTGGTTTCCACATCTAAGCACTTGTTAATTGGCTAATAACACCTTAATATATAGAGGACCGTAGAGCTTGTGGTGAGGGGGTGGGGAATTTGGCTTCAGCTTATCGTGTTGCTACCTTTCCTTCTTGTCTGTGTCTCCTCCTCGCGACTCCGAGTTGTTCTCTCTCTTCGGGAGTCAGCGGATACTGTGCGGCATGTTACAAATTGTCGTAATTATTGTTGTTATAAAGCGGCTTATAGCTGGAGCTGGGAAAATTTACTCTGGGTGATTAATAGAATAAAGAATGTAATCAACTACTTTTTTGTGGCCGATTACTCTGGGAACCTCGAAAGAAACGTGGCTGCCCCCCCCCCACATCCTGTTCCCAAAATTCGGAAACTCCCCCTACAATCCGCACCTGGCATGATACGGCTGATGACTCTGATGACGTCGCTAAGCCACGCCCATCACCTCCCGTCCAGTGACACACGTTGGAACAGAGGTGAGACTTTTTCACCCAAAATATTTTCCTGTTCGATTAGTTGAGTAATTAATCCAATTGTCGTGAAATGAATTACTTAAATACCAGATAGCCCAGCTCTAGTCATATTATCAGGCAACCCAGCAGCATTTGTTTCTCTGGCCACCCTCTGCCGATGAGACTCATCGCAAGTGACAAACGGTTCAGAGTTTATATTCTTGGTTCTTACGGTAAAGTCATGTAGAAGGGAAATAATAAAATGAAAATACAACTATAAAATTCTCACGACATTTCGATTGCAACACAAGCAATCATCATCAGGTGTGGAAACCACAGCAAGAAAATTTGAAAAAAGTGGCGGCTTTTTCTTAACGTCAGCGCCACGGACAGCAACTGGCGGTTGTTCAGACGGACGACTCCATCTATGCTCGGAGCGGAGGAGGGGGGAGAGAAAGAGAATGGAATGAAAGTCACCGTAAGCGTGAACACAATTAAGACCCGAAATGGTTAATCAAATCTCTCCAATGATTGCTTTAACAAGTGCTCGTGGAAACCATTGGTGCAGAAGGGTGATTGATCAACTTATTTTATTTCTGCATGGTGATAGACTCTGGTACGTTCATGTTATTTTATTACTTTCTATTTTGACATGTTGTGTAATCGTTAGCATCTAGGCTGACAACGTCTGTTCACTTCCGTGCGAGTAACCGCGCTGCCTTGGTACTCGAACCCAGGACCTCGGACGGTCTGGTGCAGTGCTCCAAAGCAGGCGTCCTCCATCATTTGACCGATTGGTAAATGTGGAAAGACGGCTTGTAGGGGTCCCCATAATCCCATGGCTGGATCCCCCCTCCTTCCCTGTCATATCTGTCCACGTCATGTAGGTACATACATTTGCATACCAGCATATTGTCAAAATCTAGAGTCGTTATTAACGATGATTAATCGTTTGTCATCCGTGTTTGAAAAGACATTCGCTCCAGTGTTTATGGCTGAAGATGTATTTTGTGAAGTGAATGCCCCGTGTTGCCGTTTAACCTGCTTGTGTGTGCGTGTGTGAAGGTTTAAACTCGGTTCGTGGACGCGTAGGCTTGGGCACGTCTGTTGTTGATGCCCGTGTTTATGTGGTACGTGCGCGCGCGCGAGTTTTTCTTGTGCAATAAACCGAGACGGAACTAATGCTCCCCGTTACCGCTTGTGTCACGCACTGCTAAATACGTTCTTGTTTGGCGACACCGCACATCCTCGTCGCTTCTCTCCTTCCGCGAGCTCCAGCAGCAGCTGTTGCAAGGTTTGACACGCAACCATCGAGCGTTGTTGCTCTTCAGTCGAACACTCCGTCGTTATTCAGCATGGTTATTTCAGGTCTGGTTTATTTTTTATTTTATTTGATATACACATTGTATTACTGCGAAGATCAAGAGTTAAAATTAACAACTATTTACATTTTGGCACGTAACTGGGAATAATACACTTGGTGATGCTATGGCGTTAAATACCACGTTACCTATAGCGTTGAACGCAATGTTATAGTTTGCGTTATTTTCAATCCCGCGTCTTCAATGCTCTATCACCAACAATGCCCAATGCCAAACACTGCATTGCTATTCGCCTTGGTCGTTTCAAATCTAGGTTTTCTTTTGTTCATGTGATATACGAATTGTAAAGCCAACCCAAAGTTAAAATTAACAAAAGTTTTAATTTGACACATAACTGGCAGTAATACACCCAGTGATGATATGCCTTTATCAAATTACCCATAGAATTTATCGGTGCTACAGTATTGAATTTCAACCATCATAAAGCTGTCTATATATTTATTTTGGGAGGGCCCTCAAGGTCCAAGGCCCCTGTCCCTGCCGGCAGGGGAGGATGGTGCGGTCAGGACCAAGCCTGACGCTGTTAAAGCTCCGTGGTTCGCGCACCTGCGCTACAAATCGTCCGCGTGGGTTCGATTCCCGGCCATGACAACATGGATGCCAAGTTATGGCCAAAGCTCTTCTTGGGGCCTCCTCTTGGTCTACTTAGCCTTGACTGCGTACCCGGCGAAGTGCGCTCACACCGGCGACGTGGAGACTTACGCAGAAGACCCCAGCGTCTTCTCTTTCAGAAATAAAGCCTTTTGTCTTTATTGGGGAATTTCAAGCACGGTACAAAGTCACAAACTTACAACAGAGTGGCTCCGTAAAGCCTTGGCTGCGGTGGTTCAGGGATGCGAATTCGTTTCCACGATAGCTTTTTACATTTGTACGCATGTAATCATGGAAGTGTACTATAGATGCGTGTATGTGTACACAAAGACAAAGATCCCCCATATAGCCTTAACAGAGTGTTGGGGGAAGCGCTGTTAGCGAGCACCTATGATGGCCGACATGGCACACAAGGGGGTGGGTGGCCAGCACCACTCCCGACCGCCTTTGTTTCCCCAATGTTGACATTTACACAACGCACCAGGTACTCGACTAAGGCCGAGTCGACATCGGGGAGGCCCATGATCGGTTCAGACATTCATCGCTGGTGTTGGTCCATATTGGAAATTCGATTCCCGCTCACGAACATTTCCCAGGACATCTCCCCCCCGCCCCGCCCCAGACAGCGGACGTTCTGGGGAAAAACCCCCAGGACGAAGCGCTGACCCCTAGCGGCCTCCCCTACAGCTCGTCGTGGTCCAGGTGGTGACCTGCAGCCGCGTCGTGCCCCAAATCCGCCGACAACGCCCTCAGCCGCCCGACGCTCAACGCCTCCACATCGGAGCGGCTCAGATGCCCGTCCCCGACGCCGGCGCCGCCCAGGAGCCGTACGAACGCCTCGCCGGGCTCCCGCGGGGCCTCCGGCAGCGCCGCGGCGCGGAAGAAGCGGGCGAAGGCGGCGCCGTCCAGCGCCGCCTCGGCGCGCATCGCGGCCATAAGGTCGCGCCGCAGCCCCGCGGGGTCCAGGCCGTGGTCGCGCAGAGGCCGCCGGACGCCGCCCCGGGCCAGCGTCCACGTCGGCGCCGTCATCTCGGACAGCGACGGGAGGCCCCGGCCGGGCACGCGGTGCTCGCAGTCGGAGACGCCCAACGGCGACGGCACGGGCGACAGCAGGAAGGTGATGGTGAGGGCACGGCCGTAGGAGGTCACCTGCGGGGTTGAGGGATGAAGGAGGTGGGGGGCCGACGGAGAGACGTGGGGAGAGGAGGTGAGGAGAGAGACGAGAGGAGATGAGGTGGGGAGAGACGGAGATGAAGTGGGGGAGAGGAAGGGACAAGGGGAGATGAGAAGAGTGACATTGGGAGATTGGAGAATCGAAGAGGCTAAGATGTGATTTTGATTGAAGACAGAGTCAGTGTTGGGGTTAGGGTTGCTATGGATATAGTGACGTGTGGACACATGCCCACATCGGGTCTGGCTGTTGTTGTCTAGAGGTCAGGTAAAACGCGGGGAAGAAATTAATTAATTAATTGAACTGTGGGGAGAGATTGGTGATTGTGTGCAGGCTGCCCTATATTATGTAATTACAACTGCATGGACCACAAAATGGATTCCGTAGAATTGGAGCAATGCACTGGTGGTCTCCATCCTCAAGAAGGGGCACCAGCAATTGTACAACTATCAGGGCATCTTTCTCCTCGATCCGAGATAACGAGTTCCCATTCCTGGGTCATGTGCTCACGACCAGCTCCGGTTTGTCAGCGGAGGTCTCACGTTGAATCAGTCGAGCTGCATTATCTTTTCATCGGCTGTGTAATTTTGTCGGCAGGTGTCTGGCCAGTTATTTCACATGAAGCACTGGGCCTCCTCAGCCACATTTATGCCCTCTTATCTACGCTTGCAATACGTGGATCCCTTTATAAAGGAACACCTGCCGCTGGCTTGAAAATTCAGGTTGGCCTGCCAAGGATCCATTCTGGATTTTACCAGTCGACATTGTCTGATGATCTTATGGATCCTTGAAAAAAATGGACACGGTCCCATCATTGGGCTCCTCCAGGGAGGCTCGGGTCATGAAGCTCGCATACCCAGCTCCCGCATGCCGGTGGTGAAATGCTGCTATCGCCCTCGCCTGGTACGCAGGAGGTTGTGGGTTCAATCCTGACCCTGACGATACCTGTTCTATATTTAGAGTCCACGTGTTCTCTCTCTCCCCGTGGTGGTCAAGTGGATTTTTCTCCAGATCCCCCGGTTTTTCCCTCCGTAGTCAAAATCAACACGCGGTCAGATTAATTGGCTACTACGATAAATTCCCACGTGTGGTGAAGATAGAAACCACTGTTGATGAGCTATCGTGTGTGGCTCAGTGGGCTTTACCTGGTGAAATAAACGTTTATTTTAGTTTCAATTTACACCCAAGCAGCTTGTTTGGCTGGATGTAGGGGGCTAATCGGGCACGGCACAGCCTAGAGAAGAGACGCCCGGTTGCCTCGCGACCCAGTCCGACGCTGGCCTCACCTGGAACAGGTGGCCTGCAGGCACGAAGATGCAGCTGCCGGAGCGCAGCGTGGCCCAGCGCCAGGAGGCGCGCGCCGCCTCCTGGTGCGCGAACACGTTCACCATCTCGACGTCGAGCGGGGACGTCGCTCCCTCCAGCTCCAGCTGCGACCATTCCAGGTCGAACGCACCCTGGGTAACCACGCCACCACCACCACCATCATCATCATTATCCGCCGGCAACAGCTGTTAGCAACGGTCCTGTGTGTCGAGTACAACTCCCTCACCCCCCCACCCCCCCCCCCCCCCTAGGTACGGTCTCGTCACGCCGAATTTTAACTTTCACGGAGTTTCTGTTTCCCTCCCCGCAATCCAATGTCGACCAGGCTTGCGTTTTATCACAATAGATAAAAAACAACGCTCCTGCGGTGTCCCCACGCACGGCACGCTGTGTTCCGCCGTGCTGCACGAGCCGGCCACTATGTGCCGGGTGGAGGAGCGCGCACCTGGAAGCGCGGGGGGATGACGATGTAGTCCAAGCGCCCGTCCATGGCGCACGTGAGCTGGTGGTCGTGCAGAGCACGCACGGGCTGGTTCATCCTCCCAGAGCTCAGGGTCAGCACGGCGCCCTGCATCCACTGTCTGTGGTCAACACAGCGGGGCAGCGTAGGGGTTGGGGAGTTGCTCAGACACACACACGAATACCTCTACAACCTGGCTCACCTAATTTGTATCGTCTTGCAGGTCTCAATGTTTGTCCCGATGTCTCCCGATGTCTCCCAGTGCCCTGCCCCGTATCGTCCGAGCGATCTCGCCAATGCCCACCCCACCGCAACCTTCCTCTCGCCTCGGCCGTATCAAAAGCGTCGCCCGGCGCTTCTCGCCAAACCTCGCGCGTCACGGTTCCGCCCCTCGGCGGGGGCCACCCTCGGCGAGCGCACCTGAGCGGGCCGCAGTGGAGGCCGCTGGGCACGCGCACGTGACGGCGCATCTCGTCGGGCAGCAGCGAGCGCAGCTGCCACTCCTCGGCGTGGAACGCAGACAGGAAGCGGCGCAGCGGCAGCACGTGCTGCGCCACGCGGCGTGATCGCCGCTTGTCCACCTCCACCTATGACGACACACCGCCGACGAGGGAGGAATCCGATGAGCTGTGAAGGTATTTTTCACGGATGTCCAGTAGGGGGCGGGTCACCAAGTTACAACAACAAAAACAAGATAGGCGTTTCGGGCAATAGGTGGTTTTAATTGGATGAGTGAGCGAGTGGATGAGTGACTGGGTGAGTGGATGAGTGAGCGGATCAATGAGTGAATAGGTGAGTGGACGAGGGAGCGGGTGAGTGGATGAGTTAGCGGGTGAGTGGACGAGTGAGCAGATAGATGAGTGGACGAGTGAGTTGGTGAGTGGACAAGTGAGCGGGTGAGTGGACGAGTGAGTGGACGAGTGAGCAGATAGATGAGTGGACGAGTGAGCAGGTGAGTGGACGAGTGAGCGGGTGAGTGGACAGGTGAGCGAGTGAGTGGACGAGTGAGCAGATAGATGAGTGGACGAGTGAGCGGGTGAGTGGACGGGTGAGCGAGTGAGTGAGTGGACGAGTGAGTGGACGAGTGAGCAGATAGATGAGTGTACGAGTGAGTAGATGAGTGAGCGGGCGAGTGGACGAGTGAGCGGATGAGTGGACGAGTGAGCGGGTGAGTGGACGAGTGAGCGGGTGAGTGGACGAGTGAGCGGGCGAGTGAGTGAGTGGACGAGTGAGCGGGTGAGTGAGCGGGTGAATGGACGAGTGAGCGAGTGAGTAGATGAGTGACCTGTAGGTCTCCAAACGCCTCGCGGAGTTCCTTGTCTCGGCTCCAGGCCACGCACTCTGGACACGACTCTGGAGGGAGACCCCCAGGCATGAAGCACGGCTCCCCGGGCTCAGCGCAGCGCGCCCACACCTCCTGGGGGCTCGGCTCCCCCTCCACCTCGAGCACGCGGCCGTCGGACTTGCGCTGGTAGCCTGTGGGGGGGGGAGGGGGTACGGGAGTGGTGCACGGGGGGCATGAGAGCACAGAGAGACGCGATAGCACCACATGTTCTATTGTTGTTTTTAGAAGGACACGTCCGTACATAGTTTAGCTGGGATGATACCCCCCCCCCCAATTACTGTCAATCCCAACTGATGATGTAGTGATATTGCGTTGGCAGTGGTGCACAAGTACATACAACAACAGAATCAACTAATTCGTCAACAATGCGGCCTTAAAAGAAACATCTATACAACAAGAGGCGACGTTTGGAGTAAAAATGCCCTTCTCAGCACACACGTGGTGGGCGATCGACGTGCTCTGAATAAGGGCCCTTGTCCGAAACGTCGCCGATTACATATTCCAAACTGTGCCAGTCCGAGTCACGAGAGACGGGCCACATTTCGGAAGCTCTCTCACAGCGAGCAGTGCACCACCTTGCGTCGGAGAGTGCCCCCCACCCAAGCCTGTAGGGGTGAGCACTGCACTTGTACTTCTCACGCGGCTCGCGGTTGCCTCTTTGCAAGTTTAATCTTAATTTTGGAGCTTTCGTGACTGCAGGAATTATTCTTTGGTTTTTTCGGTAAAGTCACGTATAAAGATAAAATAATAAATTAAATAATAGCATACGACGTTTCGATTGCAACACAAGCAATCATCATCAGGTATAATGAAATAGCCACATAAAATCTAACCAGAAAACTATAGACAGATATATAAGCAGACAGATATCACCAAGATACACAGAGCGGGCAACACAGGTACAGAGAGGGGAGATCGTCTCTGTGGGGTGGCCTTAAATAGACAGAGGGGGGCGGAGGCAGAGGGAGGGAGGGGTTAGAGAAAAAATTTACATGTCAATGAGTACGAAGAGACGCGTAGTAAAGTACGCAGGCTTAGAGGGAGACAGAACACACTAAATCAAATAACCTAGCAAAGTATCGAAATGTTATGTAAAACGACACAGAGAGTCGGTCAACACACAAGTCTCTTCGGAGGCGCGCTGCACGATTCTCAACCACGACCCTGGCGCGTTTGTGAGCCACATTGGGGAGTTACTTTGACCACTAGACGGATGTTTTAGTGCAGTCATTGGCAGGGCTGTCCAGTGGGGTGCGGGGGGGAAATCGCACTGTGTGGACAACCTCCCCCCCCGCCCCTCCGACTCCCTCAAACTAAACCCGAAGTATCACAGCTGTGACACCGTCACGGGCCCCTCAAAGCGCGGGGCCCGGGGCGGTCGCCCCAGGCACGGCTCTGGGCTGAGACCCGAGTCCTCCCGACGATTGTAGACGTCAAACTGGACACCGCGGACACGAGACGAATGCCACTTCAGGTAATTGATGGTAGGATCCGGGGAATCGCGATTTTAGTTTTAGGAATCGCTCACCAGGACGGTATATTTTAGAACGTGGTGGTGGTGAACGTAGCGGCCTCTATCGGCTGCAGAGGGGCCAGCCGCGTGAATGCGTTGCAACGCGAATCGACAAACGTCGGTTCTGTCGTCGGTTGTAATCATCGATTATAAATACTCAAGAAGCCAGTCGATCGCCTTTCGAGTCAAGAACAAGGTTATGCATTTTTCTTTGGTTCTTTCGGTAAAGCCACGCAGATTAAAAAATAATGATAATAAAAAAGAAAGTGAATTAAAATAATAAAATACAAATAATAAAGAACCACGACGTCATCGGGAAAAGGGGGGGTTATGCATTCTAACGTATTCCAACTTTAACAGTGCTGTTGCTGGCATATCTGGGCCTTGTGTCGTCCCCCCTCACCTCCGATTATCACGGTTGGCGACGTACGGTGCGAAAGAAGTCCGACATATCATGACATAAAAAAAATCAACACGTGCAGGAATTTCCGCTGCACTCACCCAGGGGTCTCAGATGTCCGTCCGGGAGTCCAGAATCCGACCTCCGTCCACGAGGAGGGAACTCCACGTCCATGTCCTGGTCTTTGGGGAACGGGATGTCAGCCTGGGTACCATACAGCCCGGACAAGCAGCAGCCAGAGTAGCAGTGGAGAGAAGGGGGAAACCTGGGCCCCGGCGCGAACCGAGACGGAGCCAGCTGTAGATGTCATTGTGGGATAATTGGATTTTTTAAAATATTTTAAACGGCAAGTTCTTGATGAACGGGAACCGCGGTGTTTGCGAAGGGCAGGGGATGCACAGATGGGTCAAGAAACAGACCCAGGAAGATTCGTTTTGAGACGCAGGGAGGGAGATGCAGAGGGACAAAGATATTGAGACGCAGAGACACACAAATACACAGCTGCACAGACAGGTAGGGATATAGATACGAATATACAGGGACGCAGGGACACACAAATACACAGCTGCACAGACAGGTAGGGATATAGATACGAATATACAGGGACGCAGAGACACACAAATACACAGCAACACAGACAGGTAGGGATATAGATACGAATATACAGGGACGCAGGGACACACAAATACACAGCTGCACAGACAGGTAGGGATATAGATACGAATATACAGGGACGCAGAGACACACAAATACACAGCTGCACAGACAGGTAGGGATATAGATACGAATGTGCAGAGACACAAATACACAGCAGCAGAGAGACAGGCACGCAAAGACAAACGCTGTTGTAACTTTACACCCACAAGACAATCGAGACACTAAACAGTCCGTGACTACACCACTAACACAAACCGCTTCACAATAGAACCAAAAACCACACTAAACTACAATTACAGAGCTACAGCTAAAACAGTAAAGGGGAGAGAGGAGAGAGAAATATAAATAGGGCGAGACGGACTTAACTAAAAGACGTGGGCAAAGGGAACATCAAACAAAGAGGCTGGGCTGTGTGTGTGTGTGTCTGTGTAATGGGTTTATGTGGCCAAGCCAATGAGGATTGCCCGCGTGTCAATGTGGGGACGAGGGGGGCAGGGTGGGGATCAATGAGCGAGATCCGGGTCCGTTTCTCTCTGTGTACAAAATCCGGATTCTTTTGCTTGAAAACGTGGGGGGCTTTGACTGAGGCTGTATTCATAGACTGTATTACTAACCCATACGGTTTGGTGCTTTCGGTAAAGTCACGTAGTTATAAAATAATATAAATTACAATAAATTAAATCACGACGTTTCGGGCGCAACACAAGCGTCCGTCATCAGGTGGGACAACCCTAATTTATTTTATTTTTTGTACCTACGTGACTTTACCGAAAGAACCAAAGAGTATGGATCCCTGCAGTCACGAAAACTTAAAATCTAGAACGCTACAAATGTATTTCATCATGGACAAATGGATGGAGGATTGTGAGTTTGGTTGCAGTGGTTCGTGCGTGTGGATTGCAAAGCAGTTCATGATTTTTAACTCACTCGACAACCAGCGCTGTTTTCGCAAAGCAACTTCTGATATCACTTACCTACATTTGCACGACACGTTTGTTTGTAGCACGTCATTCAAACAAAAGCGTTCAACTATCTGAATAACAATAAGACAAACTCGGTGACAAATGAAAAAATAAGTTGTATTAATGGCGACACAGGCTATCGACTTCTCACAATAGAGAACCAGGTTAATCACACCGCCACTATTTTTTTTATTTCGGCAGGTAAAGGCCCACCCAGCGGTTATAGCTATTTTTCAGAAGCCACCTGGCCACAAGCGATGAGAGCTCAACGGAGTGGGCTTGTCATCGTGTGTGAATGTGTGGCAGGCAAATACTTGAGTCTAAATGTGGAGGTAAAGACCGTGTCTGTGTGTGGGGGCTCCCCTAGGTCGACTCAGATTATTTAAGTTCTCGTTATTAAATTTGATCTACGAATTAACGCTACGCCTCGAATGTCAACATGAACAAAGCGGTTATAATTCCACACATAACTGGTGGTAATACACCCAGCGATGATGTGGCTTTAAATCCCAAGCTTACCCATAGGATGTATCATAGTGCCACAGTGTTGAGTTTCAACCATTATAAAAGCCGTAGTGGATGTAGTTTTGGAGGGGGTTTGGTTCAGATTCCATGCTGCAGTCCCTCAAGCTCCCAGAGTTCCTGCTGGTCAGGGTTCGACTCAACCCATCATCACCATCATCGCTGTGGTGGATAAAACCAGCCAGTGAAGCGGTGGGGGACAGAGATTAAATCTGGGGCATGATAAACATCGGTGGCGATGGCCGAAATGTCCCTGGGCCCCTCTTGAGCAACCCGCACCCTATGGGCACGATGTGTGGTCAAACAACCACCATAGCGGACACGGCGTGGGAGAGCTTTCGCCCAGACGTCGAGTATTGACTCAGGGCTGTAAAGTAGTGTTGAATACGTTCGTCCCAGTGCTGACATAAGGTTGCACTCATTACACACAAAGTGCTTCTTTCCACAAATGAACCTCAATACCTCGCTGATCTCAAGGTGCATAAACCATCACGCAAACCCCGGTCTTCCTCGCAGCAACGCCTTTTGGCTGGTCATCGAACAAAGACGGCCACTGCACCGCGCACTTTCAGATGCGCTTCTGCGGCCGTCTGGAACGCTCTTCTGATATTAGGAAGCCACTGGAGAGCGATGCACTAATTTCCTTAAAACTGCTTTTGTGTTGTTTGTTGTCCTTCCCAAGCACCTCTGATTAGCACGATTGACCAGGTTCAGTGCGAAGTTCAACAACATACTATACATATCGATTTAAAGCTTTCGTGACTGCAGGGATTCATCTTCTTGGTTCTTTCGGTAAAGTCACGTAGAAGGGAAGTAATAAAATAATAAAAATAAAACATAACATAATAATTGTTTTATTATGTTTTATTTTTATTATTTTATTACTTCCCTTCTACGTGACTTTACCGAAAGAACCAAGAAGATACTATACATATTCTAGATTTGTAGTTTTTGTGACTGTAATGATCCATACTCTTTGGTTATTTCGGTAAAGTCACGTAGGTGAAAATAATATTGAAATAAAAAAATGAAAACTAAATTAAATCACGACGTTTCGGGCGCAACACAAGCGTCCTTCACCAGGTGGGGACCACCACAGCGAAAACAATCGCTGAAGTATGCCAAAGAGATTGCTGTAACAAGGGATTATATAGCTGAGGGGGCGGGGGGGCAGGGTGAGTGTGGGGGCAGGGAGAGCGGCAAGGATGTTCCTAGAGTTCGAACTAAAGCTGTACGTTGGGTGGGGGGGAGAGGGTTGGGGCGGCAAATCTGCACGATCGAAACACTGCACGTCAAATTTCCTATTGATGGTAGTGTGCAAGGATGGGAGTGAAAGACTGGAGATGTGGATATGAATATAAACTATAAGGCAGCTAAAGTTGAACTTGGTTAATAACATCCTTCCAATGATTGCTCAATTTGAATCCATCTTCTCGGTTGAAGTTATGTCTATGTTTGTACGTCTGGATGGCTTCATGGACAAATCTTTAAGGACATTTCCACGATCCAACCCAAAAAACGATTATGAACATGTGTCACGAAAGCCGACGTGTTAAGCTAAAACACAGCAAGTTAGCAGTGGAGGGCACAGGTGGTGCATCGGACAGTCATCTCAGCCAGTCAACCTATGGCACCTGGGTCTGTCCCGTGACCTGCCCGCTTCACGTGGGCCTTCATGTGCACATAGCCTGGCACACGCGCCGCGGGGACGTCACCGCCACTTAGTGGCGAATGGCGGCAATTGTTGTCAGCATACACTTAACAAAGCCACCAAGTGAATCCTGTTGTCTGGGGTGATGTTTTTATTCGCAATTTATCTGGTAACAGCAGTGTGATTCAATGATCCTTACTTTTTGTTGGCATCTTAATTTGTACAAGTTTTAAACAACAAAAATATTCAAGCGTGCACAAACCTTTCGAAAGCCAGTCGCAATAAACACCTTTACACAATACATCTTCATTTAGACCGTTTTACAGGACGTTACGGAAGATGTCACGAAGCGTCAGATGCGTGTATTGGCAGAAAGGCAACCTCTGATTTGGATCAACTCTTGCCAGGTCTCAACCATCTCGTGTCGTGCCAGGTTTCCTGTTTTTCCAAATAATAAATCTGTGGCAAGGTTCAAACTAACACAAGAATCATTCCTCGAGGTATTGTATTCCACCAGCAACAGGTATCAGCGATTTCTGATGGTTTACAACCGACGCTCGCTCAAATGGGAGGAAAGGTATAGTTAATAGACCTTGTTTATATGATCACGTGTCCGAATTGGTACTTCAGGAATCCAAAGACAAATAAAATGGAACAAATGTTCAGAATTGACAGACGATCACATTTACCTGTGTGCACGTGGCAGATGCCAGTCACAACCCTCTACTGCACTCATGAGAACCATCACGACCCCGACCACCACCACCTTCATTACAAACGTGCATGAGCCTCTGAGCTGCATGCCACCGGGTGTCATGAACGTGGGCACTTGCTTAAAGACTTACACCATGGGATGAATAAACTACGTTCACACTGGGCAATGTAATCTTAACATCCTGTAAATAACGAGGAAAACGGTATAATTAAATTGTTTGATAGCAGCTACCCATACTTACTATTGTAGATAACCTCACTGACTCCAGAGCTCACTTTGCATGTGGTATGTATATGTGCTATGTTAAGCATTTTACATCTAAGCAATGCACTTTTGATATTTGGACAAAATGTCTAACAGAAATGTCTATTAGTGATTGTTTTTTATATTATTTATTCTTTGCAAAACTTCAAGAATTGGCTGGGGTTCACATTTTTACAAAGATTTATGTTATAAAGTTATTTGTTGGCATCCCAGGTCTCCCTTGCGAGCACAAATCTTGTCTCATGGGCTCTCGCATGCTTATACATACAATTATTCCGTGTGTAGGGCAGTGGTTATCACAACGCTCTATGAACCTGGCCACCCGAGTTCAGTTCACAGCGACGGCAAACATCAGTGATATCGTAAATGGTCCCAAAGTTCCCTACTTCAACTCGCACTGACCAGCGTGGTGAAGTGTGGTCCAAAACAATAATAACGAAAACATGGAGGACATCTCATCCAGCAGTGGATTAACAAACGGTTGTATATTGCTATGACATGTACGCAGATTGGTCTAAGCCTTTGACTAAATCACCCGGACTTGGCCCGATCGCATCACATCTCGTAAGTTAAGCAGAGTTGAGCTTGAATAGAATATGGATAAATGACTTTCTCGACGTCCGGTGGCAATAGGCTTCTGCATGGCTACGTGATTGACAGTTGAGGGTGGTGCAGAAAAAAACATTACTGTTATATGCTCCTGCATCTCTGCCCCCGCCTTCACCTTTACCACACTGCAGCGTGGTGAAAGTGTGAAGTATACTCAAACAAGCCCCGTGATGGCGTGGGGAGGCACTCATCTGGTGCAAGGTTTTCAGAAGGGCTGTACATCTGCGTGTACACGCAGCGAGTTCGAAGGAAACTGAACAAGAGTCCACTCAAACATTTTTCGTGGAGACATCGAAGAAATGGCCTTTTTAAAAATAGCGTGAATGAGATTTAGTTTGATCACATCGAGTCCGATGTGAACAGACTGCCCCCAGTGTGAACGCAGATATTGCAGAGTTCAATAAGCAGGAGATGCGCCAAGCGTAAATGCAGGTAACAGGAAACTCCTTTGCAGTTACTGTATTCCAATTGTTATTGTTTTGCATTTTCTTTACACGTCAATGTCTTCCTTTAATATTCACCCAAGACTACTGTGAGGAAAAAGTAACTGAAGGTTTGCTCATGAAAACCACCGGATTAAAAAAACGCTAATAAAACAAAATATGCGTCTTACTTTGAAGGCGACTTGAACTAAGAGCTGTTTACTCTGCTTACTTGTAAGAAGCACAAACGGCAGCAGAACACAAGCATCAAGAGCTAATGTAATGACACTCGGTTCCAAACGGAATATTCAATATAATTATAGGAACCCGATGCAAGTTCAAGTGTGCAAAGCTGGTGGCATTTTCCAATTCCCACCACATCCCCTCTGGCCAGACCCTCTGGAACCAAGGTGCGGCTCTTCACGACAACAAAAAATATCCTTCCCAACAAAACAATACGACTCTTCAGATTTCCGAATGAAACAAGCAATGGAGAGGGGCTTTCCATTTGGCGATGTCAACCAGACATCTGCGACCAGGTTGGGCCTAACTCCCAGCTGCATATGAAGCTACACCAGCCTCAGACTGTGTGCTTGCTTGAAGCCAAGATGTACCGTTCGCACAAGCCAAGGGGGGGGCCATCACCAGTGCTTCTCCACCCGAGTGCACACAAGCCTCAGGCGATCCCATTTTCCTGCACTTGGGGAGACTTAATTGAGTCTCTAAATGTCAGAGGCAAGACGCAGCAGCAGAAATCTGCTCGAGTGGATGTTTTGGAACTCGGCTATATGCCACCAATTGGCCCAGTGTGCCACCTGTGGCATAACATTCCAGGTCTTTAATCAAAAACAAACGGTCCCCGAAGAAATCAACGGTAAAAATAAGAACTGTCCATTCATGTCTACAGATAGTCGAGTTATTTTTGCTCGACACGACTCTCATGGTGCTCTCGGCCAGGTTAACTAAGGGACGGCGAGTGCGCGCGTAGAAACAAAAATTCGACGAGGAATGGGTGATTACGACGGTGGGTTATGATGCGTGCAACATACGGCTAAACACATGTAAGCAAGGTGCTTGCGGTGCAGAGCTGGGGACGTCCAATTATTCAAGTAATCATTTACTCTACCGATTATCGGCTCGATTACTCAACTAATCAGAAAACAAAACTGTTGCAAATAAGGGGGCTTTCTACCACATGTCCCGGCTGCGCTGGTGATCTGCTCAAGTCAGCCTTCAGGAGGCAGGATGTGGGAGGTGGCAACCATTTTAAAAGGGCCCAAGTAATCACTACAAAACGGTAGTGGATTACAAATTTTAGTCCATTCATTGACTAATCATCCCAGCTCTCATCACGGAGTAAAAAATAAAGTAAAATGTGAAACAACAGTAATTCAACAAAAAGTGGCTCGCTCACAACGTGGACAGAGTCAGCGCCGTTGGCGGGGGGGGGGGGGGGTGGCCCTTTGGACGCGGCCGGCCCCACGTGTCGGCCAGGCTCCCCCACTGAGCATGGGGCCTCCACAAATAACAAAATGTTAACAAAAACAAAACAGTGAAATTAAATATAAACCAAAACTCGCAACTCCCCACTTGGCAAAAGGCGTAATAAAGTGAGCTACGCTATTAGGCCCTCTCACCCTTCCTCGTGTCTTATCTATTCTCGTTACTGTTATTAGTTTATACAGTCTGGGTGTACACGCTGCCAAATGGCTTCACCTTGACGTCCGTTGTCGCATGGCACATTCGTACGAGAGCGGCCCCCGGTTACGCTTTCATTTCTTTTTTCCCATTTCTTCTTTTTTGTTTAAAAGTGTTTTTTTGTATAATTATCTTTATTTTACAGAGGCGAATTATGCGCAAACCCTGCCTCCTGAGTGCACGGTCACCGCGGCCCTTAACGATCGAGCGCGCAAGCAAGTGGTCGGGTGGACGAATGGTGGACGGGTAGACAATAGACAAGACGTGCCGACAGGCCCCGCTACACAAAACCAAAGTTCTTGGTCTTGATGGCCAGCAGCAGCTTCTGCTTCAGGATCTGCCGCGAGGAGTAGAGGGGCACGTAGAGGCGCGAGATGCACGTGTTGGCCGTGGGGAGGTGTTGGTCGTCGGGCGGGCGAATGGTGATAGACGGCATCGGCTGGAAGCCCTCCTCACTAGCCGGAAGGGATGGTGACGACGTCCAGAAATATACCTGCGATGGTGGGTGGAGAGGGACAAGCGGGGGAAGGGAGTGCAAGGAGGGTTGATGAGGAGGAGAGGGTGTTAGGGTAGTTCACTCATAATTTAACGACTCACTCCAACTGACATCACGATAAGGGGATTTGAGCCAATTTAAGCGTTTATTATTTTGCGTCCCGTCTAACTTTGTCTGTTTTGGTTCATTAGCTATCATGCACATTTGCATAGAATGTTTCATGAATCGCCATTAACAGGTCTGACATGCATTCTTTGAAGCATGAAGTGAGCATAAGAAAGAATTTGAAATCAATGAATGTCAAGTGACTAAATATGCTAGAATGCATACAACAAGGTGATATGCTCGAAAGAGTTGTGTGGGTATTGTGTTTGCGGAGTGTGGCCTGGGTGTGAGACTGTTGATGTATGTGATGGTCTGTATGTCAGTATTTTGGTGCTGGTATGCGTGTTGGCACAACTGTTAAGTTTGTGTGTGCTGCGTAAGTGCACTCATGTCAACAGCATGGCATGTGCACTGGTGTGTGTGTGTGTGTGCATGTGGTGTGTGTGGCATATAGGTTTGTGTTTTGATTTGTGTGTGTGTGGTGTAGTGGGGATGTGTGGTGTTTTTGGTTGTTCATGTGTTACGTATTGGGTAGTGGAGTGTGTGTTGGGTTGTGTGTTAGGCATCGTGGGGAGCGAGTGTCGTAGCTAGCGCACTGAGCGATCAATCAGGTGACGCGTTGAATTGCCGCTCAAAACCAATAACAGTGGCGCATATCTCAACTGGTTCTGGGCCTCCCCTAGGTCGACGAAGCCTTAAATGAGTACCTGGTGCAGTGTATGGGGAGACAAAGGCAGCCAGGCGTGGTGTTGGCCACCCACCCCCTCGTGTGCCATGCCAGCTTCCATAGGTGCTCGCCAACAGCACTTGCCCCAACAGTTTGTTAAAGGCTACACGGGGGATCTTTGTAGGCAATGGCTCGTGTACTGAGTTTATGTGCACGGGTGCTGTGACCCCTGTATTTACCAGGTCCTGCCGCTCGGCCATGTTCATCTTCTCCACAATCGACCAGAACCAGCGCTTGAACTGCAGAAGCTTGTCGGCACTCTCGCCTGCTCACCCACACATGCCGCCAACATCCTCTCACTCACCACCACATTTGCCCACTTGTTCACCGACCCACCCACACTTATTCACCAACTCGCTCGGTCACTCACTCACCCATTCTCACGAATGTAGAGAAACGCACTCTTGCTCCCTCAATCGCTAACCAGAAAAACTAATCCATCCACCCACTCACTCACGCTACTGTTGGGAGGCTCATTCAAGTGTGTCACGCAATGGGTTCGCATGCAGCGATGGGATGACCGAACTGAGACCAACAGCTCTCGCTAGGCACGTGACCACGGGTCGAAGAATCTCACGCACGCAGCCAAAATCCCAATTCGAAAGCGGCGAGCGCCGCCTCTCACCGGACTCGTCGTTGAAGGACGTGTAGCTGATGAGCATCTGCACGTTGACCTCGCCGCAGCCGTTGACGAGCAGCCTGAAGTCCTCGGCGGTGAGGTCCTCCAGCGCACTCCGAGGCAGCACATCGAGCACGCCGCGGCGCATTGCCTGGGCACGCACGGCAGGAGACGCGGGGAGGTGAACGGGAGATGCGGGAACACCAGGGGGTTCAAAAGGGAGGCACGGGGAAGTGAACGAAGGTACAAAAGAATGCACAAGGGAGGCACATGGGGCACAGGGGACACACATTGACAGGCAGGGATATGCACGGCAGGGGCCGCAAGAAGTGCGAGTGTTGCACAGGGACATTTTGGAGAGGAATGGGGAAACAGGAGGAAATTTAATCAAATGGTGGGCACAGGGACAGGAACAACAATGCACAGGGACACAGAATAATTTAGAGGCAAATGAGGGGACAGAGGAACACATGGACACAAAAATGGAACAAAGTGGAGAGACAGAAACACATTCGGGTACATGGGCACACACAGGCACAAGTATACGAGACAGGGAAACAGCAAACCAAGGCTACCAACAACCAGAACACAGGGCGGTCATAATCACAACACGGACTGGCAACGTGAATCTGGGCGGCAATGAAAACACAATGGTGCACAAGTGGGGTTCGGCGCAGGGATCCGAGGCGGCGCTCACTCACCAGCGCAGGCTGCTCGGCTGCCACCAGCATGCGGTACTCGGTGTACTTGCGCACGTACTCGTAGACGTTGGCCGGAGTCACCGGCGCCGTCAGTCCCCCTGGCACCAGCTCCATCTACACGCGGCGAGGAAGCGGCGCGTCACGGTAGAGGCCGACCAAAACTGAATTTCTGGTTTCGGCCGAAACCGAACAGTATGCCAAAAGAGGCCATTTGCCAACTTTCGGCACCGAAACCGAATTTCGGTCGGCCTCTACGTCACGGCACAACAGCATGGGTCTCAGCCGACTCCCGAGAGCTCGGCTGGCCACCGCAGATGTTCTCCGGCACCGCTTGGCTATTTTCCCCACTCTTAACAAAATAAACTGGCGGCTTGGTTTCAGACGTCGTGTAATGTATGTATGTTTCACTTCTCTCGCACCGTACGTAGCCCACCGTGCTAATCAGAAGTGCGGGGGAAATACAAACTCAACACAAATAGCTGTTCGAAAAAAATGAGTTTTCAATCTAGATTTAAAAGTGCATAGCTCCAGTGGCTTCCTAATATCAGAATGAAGAGTGTTCCAGATGGTCGCAGAAGCGCATCTGCAAGTGCGCGTGCGCGATGCAGTGACCGTCTTTGTTCGATGGTTAGCCAAAAGCCATTGCGAGGATGACTAGAGCTCGCGTGATGGTTTATGCTCCTTGACGAGATCAGCGAGGTATTGTGTGGTTCATTTGTGGCAAGCACTTTGTGTAATGAGTGCGACCTTATAATGTAACGGACTCATCAACATTGGAATCCATGTACATTCAAGAAGCTGTTTTTGTAATCTCACTTGCACCATTTCATCTATGTCTCAATTGCACCGCCTCGCCTCTACTCTCTGCAGTCGAATTTGTTCCAACTTTTCCCATTTCTTCTATATTGTGTGTTTCGTTCGCCGCATCTCTCACATATGCCGTTCGTCTCATCTGTAACCGTCAGTCCCATTTTTTTCAACCAAGTAAAAATGTTCACCAATTGGAAATAATCGTTCCTTATAAGCGCAGTTTGATGCGTGTATCCACACTAACAGACGGACTAATGGATTGATGACATTGTACTTACTCCGAAATCGAGACTCATTTCTTGGGGTGATTGGACTTTTCAGTCCAGCTCCCAGGTAGATTCTAGAATGATTTGCCTTTGCAAATAGGACAGACTGGCGAGAGCTATTTAAGTGTCTTGAAAGTTCACGTCTTTAAATGGTCCTTTACCCCCCTAGTTCTGGCCATTTACCATGGATCAGTTGATTTCCTACTTTCCATACGTGGGATCGACGGCACCTGAAAAATGTCAATTATTAGCATACGGTTGTTTCACACGGGAGTGAGCCGGCAAGCGAGGAGGGATGTATACCGGTGTGCTGCACAGCTGTCCGCCACCCTCCTCCTTGCATAGGTCGATGGAGAACGTGAGGTCCATGGCCTTGAAGACGGCATCCGCGTCGCAACTCTGCGCCGCCAGGATCAGCTGACGCAGGCTCTCGTACGTCACGGGGTCGAAGAACGCAAAGTCGTGCCAGTTCACCTGCACGCGCGGAATACGCGCTACGGTTACAACCATGCTCCCCGTTACCAACGCGCTACCGTTACCAGGGTGTTACCGTTACCAGCGTGCTACCATTACCAGTGCGCTACTGTTAATACTGCGATATCGTTACCAGGATGTAAATGTTACCAGGGTGTTACTGTTACCAGGGTGTTACTGTTTACACTGCACTACCGTTACCAGGGTGTGACCATTATCACCATTCTGTTACCAGGGTGACGGTGCATTTCGTGCTGAACGCATGATAAGTTAAATCTTGATTTAAAGCTTTCGTGACTGCAGGAATTCACTCTTGGGTCGTTCAGTCAGGTCACGTAAATAAAATATGATAGATCACGACGTTTCGATCGCAACACAAGCAATCGTCTAGGTTGACCGAAAGACCCAAGAGTATGCATTATAAGTTATAACCGACCAGGGAGATCTTTGGTAAAGCTGTGCTACTACACCAGGGGTCACTCACCTTACGGCCCAGGATGACCTTTATGACGTGGCGGTTGAGAGTGATGGGACAAAGCTCGTTCTGCAGCAAACACAGCCCCAAAATCCTGCAAAGAAACGCAGACACGCACCCAGGCACGCACGCGCGGTGCTTTAACTGCTGCCGAGTCAACGATCTTGTGTGATGCGTAACAATTTAAAATAGCAGGAATTTATTCTGTCACCACCAGGGAAGGGAAGCAAGACGGGTTTAACTGCTCAAAATAATCCGGTTGAGATTTCTGAGAATGTAGACATGGAATTTAAATCGAGGACCCGGGTGATACTGGCATTAAAATATCCGGAGAGAAATTCAGACCTCGGGCTTGAATACAGACACTTAACAGTGCCAAGCTCAGGGCTCCGACATGAGCAATATGAACCTTTCAAGACACGCATCCAGTCACAAGGCTTGAACCCAACATCTCTGCCGTACCGCTCGTTGGCTCAACAGAACAATGTCGTGCCCGCCTCACTCAATCAGACCTTCGACAGATGAAATCTGTGTCAATCCCGTATTGCTGACAGCCTGGTTATAAATCCCAGAACCTGGCTCAGTGACCGGCATGCCCATTATGCACCACCCGAGAGACACCCCGCCCCAGGGCTTGAACCGCACAACTAAACAGGGTCCACTCTGTGGCTCTGACAACAGCCATTATGAGCTCGTCGGCATGAGTAGAGCCATCCCTAGGGTACGACAAATCGAGGCGACCGCCCTGGGCCCTGCGCTTTTGGGGGGGGGGGGGGGGCTGCGCTTTGACGTTGCAGCATCAGATGTAATACTTCCGGTTCGGTTTAAAAGTGTCAGGGGGGCTGACAGTGAGATTTCCTCCGGAACCCACACCCCCCGCCCCTATGGACGGGCCCTGGGCACGAGATACCGGGGAGCGTTAGGAAGTCGAGCGCCCTCACCGGCCGACGTTGCGGAAGCAGTTGAGCCGAGCCTCCGTGTTCTTTCCGGCACGCAGGGAGTAGAAGCCGCGCTTGCCCGGCTGGTAGAATAGCGGGCTGTTGTCCTCTGAGTCATCCGAGTCATCTTGGTCCGTGTCCATCACGCTGCGGCTGCCAAGTCGCTTGCGCCCATCCTACACATGACCACGCGTGAACAAACGTACGTACGTACGCACACACGCAAACACGTGGATGTCAATGCAATGGTGCATTTTATCATGAGGAATGTAACTCCTTGAAACATTATTCCGCCTGCGAGAATGCATTTTTTTACCATTTATGGTAATTGTATGCTAGCTGTTGGTGAGGATATTGTAGCTTTCAGGAAAGATAGACCGTCCCCTGCCACAGGAATGAGGAAATTTCAGCACGAGCTCAGGACCAGCAGTGGAGATGAGTATCACCCCACAACGTAGGATGGTAAAGGTTACCTCGATTGTCAACCAAGTCATTATTGAGAGAGACATGTTCACCTCTTGAGTTAACACCAACGCCCACGAGTGCAAGGGGCTTACCTGGGGTCTGTCCGAGTCAGGGAGGATGGGCAGATCCATCAGAGATTCTGCTGCCCCATCCCTGTACACACACACACACAAAGACAAAGACCCCCTTATAGCCTTAACAGACTTTTACGGCAAGTGCACCTTTCAAGGCCGGCACAGCGCACACGGGGGTGGGTGGCCAACACCACGCCCAGCCACCTTTGTCTCCCCAGTACTGATGTTTGTATACCACAGCAGGTACTGATTTGAGGCCGAGTCGACCTCGGGGAAGCCCAGGACTGGTTCAGATAACTGTCACCGATGTTGGACGTGCTGTGCGGGAATCGAACTCGTGTCACCAAGTTCATAGCACAGCGTGCTAACCACTACACTACTGCTCCCCACACACACCTATACAAGCACACACACACACAAAATCACGTACAAAGTAGTAGTCAAAAAAGCAACTAAAAAGAAGCAACTCTGATAATGATAATAATATGCACTGTCCTTGAAGTTTATTGGTCCACACCCGAGACGGCTTTCTTTAGAGTTGCTTCTTTTTGTTTGCTTTTTTGACTACTTGTGTTGTGGATTATTGCAAACATGATGCCTTGAATAAAGGTGTCAGTTTTGTACCAGTTTAAAAGGGTAAAAACCTACTACTATATGTTGCCACTGGTAAAAGAGATCTCATAGTGTAAACACGTATAAAGGTTGAGCCTTACACACACAGAGGCAGCGTCATGCGATGCCTGTAACCGCACGGTGTGGTATGAGACACCCGTAACCTAAGGTGTGGTGCGACAGCCATGCGGTGCGGCGCAGGGCGCTCACCGCCCGTGCGAGATGATCAGCTCCATCGCCTCGTCCACTCGCGCCCTCAGGGAGTCCTCGCTTGCCAGGAGCAGCAGCAGCTGGGCAGGCGAGAGATCTAGCAGCATGCCCGTGATCTTCCCAGCCAGGGCCTGCGTGCGAACACACGCAATCAATTACCAGAAAGGTACTTCGTTGTTTTCCGACCTCCCACTTATATTCTAATTGTGCTATCGGCACAGGTTGTCTTGAAATATTAAATTGCATGTGCAATTGAACCTTATGGCGGGACCCCGGAGTCCCATAAGCCCCCGGCTCTCGCATAAACTGCTTTGCGACGTAATTTTATGTCTGTTGAAGGTGAATGATAGGACAATCTGTTCCTCTCGACGAGCTCTACACGATGCGCTAATCAAAGTTTAGTTTTTTCTGCGCATTCGTCCTCGCTGCGCTTGGACGACACTACAACAGAATGATCCGCGCCAGGTGGGTCGCAGGTGTTTATGTGCGCGTTGGGACGGAGTCGCCAAAATTTTTGTTCATTAATTACGATTTTGACTTTCGTTTATTCGGGACCCCGGGGTCCCGCCATAAGGTTCAATTGGCGAGTGCGAACGTGTGTGTGCAAGCGACTGTGTAAGCAAACGCGTGTGTGAACGAATGCAAGGCGTGTGCGAAAGCATTAAGTGTTCGCGAGTCTGAACAAGTGCGAGTGGGAAGCAGTGGTGCGTGTGTGTGTGCGCGTGCGTATGTGCGAGCGTGTGTGTAAGTGAGCGAGTGCGAGTGTTACGGGCTGCAGCGCCTGCACGCGTGGGTAGAGCCGCTCCCCGAGCGCCTGCCGATGTGCAGGGAGAGGCTCGTACTCCTCGGCCGGGCTGCCCTCCGAGCTGCTGTGGAATGGCCGCGCCTCGATCGATAGCTGCCGCCGAGACTCCCTGCACCACCATCGTCGTCGTCATCATTATAATCGTTAACATCACCATCATCATCGCGGTTGTTAAGCTATGCAGCGATTCACACCACCACTCCCGCCACGGCAATTCGATGTATTGTCAGATTATATTTATTCTTATCCCTTCTGTCTCGTTTGTACAGTTTTGTTTAATCTATTAGCCACAATGGAATAGTAGCATATTATTTGCTACAAGCATCTTCCAACGATGAGCCCCACCATCATTGGCACCAATTGTCATTACCACCAGGACCATTTACAGATTCACTGCCATCAGTATCATCACCAACATCAGGCTGCACTGTCAACATCACAGCTATCATTGTGGTTCTCGTTGGTATATTGAACAGCAGTTACCACCATCAGCATTACCACCATCCTCAAAATCAACAACATTCTTAATACCTTTGTGTATAGCTGTGCATAGCTGATGTATCGCTATTTTAAAGCTGTGTGTGACTGCGTATAACTGCATGTATATGTGGTTGTACGTGTGGTTGTACGTGCGCCGTGCGTGCGGCCACGCGTGTGTGTGTGTGAGACCTCTCTCTCTCGCGCCGCGAGCCGGCCCTCAGGCCGCCCGCCCTGCGCTGCTCGCGCTCTCTCTCCCTCTCCCGCTCGCGCTCGCGGTTCCGCAGACGTTGCATCAGGCCTGCATTGGCGGGGGTGGTGGGGGGGGGGGATGTGGTGGAGAGGGGTCAGGGTGATAGGTAGGGTTGGAAAATGAGGAGCAAAGCAAACAAACTTCGCTCTTCCAACTCAGACGGATGCCTGGGCAGGAACGTATGAAGACGCATATGGTCGTGTAGATAGAACAGATTGCATTGGTTCATCATGGGTCCTCCTTTGCCAGTACCAAAATATGATAATAGGTTTGTCCCCCTTTTTTCTGGCAACAAAACAGGTGTTAAAATGTTAAAACACCAAACTGAAACCTTTAACAAGGAATCATGTCTGCATTAACCACAATGCTTGTGGTCAGAATGCAAACAAAAAACTCTGATAATATATGCATTGTCCTTAAACCTGATTGGTCCACACCAGCGGGAACAGCCAGATGGCGGTGTCGAACAGAGTAGAAGAGCCGCTGAAGAACAGACGGTTAAACCCGGGCTAAGACTAGGCGCCAATGTGTATGTGACCAGAGTAGATAGCGGGCTAGAGAAACGACTATAAGGCAATCCAGTGTAAAACTGGAGAGCACGCCATCTTCTGTGTCAGCGTGCGTGCGTGCACACGTACTAGCGGGCAGTCCCTTGCTGGCCTGCTGGATGAAGTCGAGGCTCGGCAGCTTCTCGTTGGAGAGCAGCGCCTGGGCAACCGCCGTGTAGAAGCTGCGGGCGACGCCGCTGCCTTCGCCCGGCTCGTCCTTGAAAGTGACCTTAACACGGTGCACGGCCATGGGCGTGGAGGCACTGCGCCGCCCAAAGTGGTTGTTCAGCTGCCGCATGGTCTGCTGGATGAGCAGCTCGCGGTCGCGATCCACCTACACGCAGCGCAGGTGGCACAAGAGGGCATCGGGCGAATGGTGAGTGAACAGGTCAGCGGGGGAGGGGTGTGTCGAATGGCTGACACTGTAGAACAGATGGCAGTGTGGAAGACTGGGTGTGCGATTAGTGCACCGTACTACAAACACGGCTGCCGGAGTTCGATTCCCGGCCACGGCTAATATCAGGCCTTGGGCATCTCCTAAATCGACTCGGCCTTAAATGAGTTCCAGGTTTGGTGTGCAAACATAATCATTGGGAAGACAATGGCAGACAAGCGTGTTGCTGGCCTTAATTGGTGTACGCGAACAGCAACTGCCCCAATTGTGTACAAAGGCTATACGGGGGATTTTTATATATTTTTTATAGTTGCGACTAGTTGTAGCACCGGCCAAGGAAACATGGAATCGCTAACCCTGGTTCGGGGCTGCCAACAGAGACAAGCAAATTTCCGATGCTCATTGGAGCTTGAGAGATTTTACTTGAGGGCGACAATAATAAAGTGTCCAGGGAATCCACAAGGAGAGCCACTGCTGCAGGACTTCACAGGCTATGTCACGCCACTTGGCGGCGACGGCCATCTCTCCTCTCTCCAGCGGCGGTGTACTTGCAAATGTTGGCCCTGGCCGGCAAGCTCACTTCCAGGGTGAGGTCGCGGGACTGTGCGTTACGCAGCTTCTCCATCTCCCGGCGGAACTTGGACTCCTTCACCTCGAAGCCGCCCAGCTCCGTGAGGATCTGGGGATCGAGGAAGGTGGGTGGGTAGCAGGTTAGTGTTGGCTCGCCACAAACGCGCGTGTGTGGGTAATAGATGGAATTTTACTTCAGCACGAACGACTCAATAAGCTATGAGGCTCTATTTTATGGGCTTCCTGTGACGGTACAGATGTTATACAGTACAGATCTTAGGTTACAATCGCGGTTACAAAGGTCGTGATACAAACGGCAATAGGGAATCGGTCGAAAATGTAAACAAAAATAGGGAAAGGGCAAGGGAGAAGGGGAGGGAAAGACAAACAGGGGCACTATCAAGCATAGTGAGACAGGGTAGGGAAATGCTGGGTAGAAGGACAAGGCAGGAATGGGCAGAGGGGGTAGGGCAGAGTAAACATCAGAAGCTACGGCAGGGCAGCAAAGGGCAAGGCAGAGAAGGGCAGTGCGTACCGATCCAGGCTCAGCCCCGACGTCCTCCATGAAGACGCGACCAAACAGCTCGAGTGAGAGGCGCCAGCGCCCCAGCAGCATGTCGTGTGAGATTACCATGCCCATGAAGCTGCACTGGGACCTGTGCACGCAAACACACACACACATTTGTTAAAAGAACACACACAATACATTTGAAAAGTGTTTGTAGCGTTAATGTGCAACCGAGAAACACGCGCACAATCTTAATATGCACACATTTACATCAACGTGCAAACACACCACACACTAAAAACACAAATCAGTTAATACTACATTATCATAAGCGCGTAGACACATTATTGTGTGCGTTGTGTTAAAATGTTACCATGAATAAAGAAACGTGTAAACAATATGTAAATATACCAATGTGCACACACATTCACACAAACACGAATGTAAAGACATTCACGCACAAGCAACAAATGAAGAACGGCACTCACAAAACACAAGGCACGGGGGGTTGCTCGAACCATGCCTCTGAGGTTCTGGCTCCGCTCTACGTCGCGGGGACGAGAGTGCAGACCAACGCTCACCTGAACGCAGACAGCGCCGGCTCCTCAGACTCGGCTGCCCCACCACCACCAGCTGCTGCTGCTGCTGCTCCTGCAGCAGCAGAAGATGGTCCTGGCTTCACATCGGCGGCGGCAGCAGCCGGCGGCGGAGGGGGAAAGAGAGATGGACGGAACTCCACAGGCACCAGCGCTGGCAAAGCCGCCTGCTGCTGCTGCTGCTGAGGGGGTGGTGGTGGCGGTGGTGGTGGGGGCTGTTGTGTGGTCGGCGCCTCCGGTGTGGAGGTGCTGGCTCCACCGGGCCGGCGCTGGCGATCGCCGATGCCGCTCACGCTCGCGAGGTTGGTGGAGTAGGACATCTTGGTGGGGAGGACCTGCGTGGGGGCACCAGCAGAAGAGAGGTGAAGCTGGTGCTGGCTGCCGAATGGCTAGGGGAGAGCCGGTGCTTTCGTTCATTTGTGTCACCACCATCATTGCAAATATTCTCTCCAAGCACAACATCATAATCGCTACCATCACCACTCCAACAAATATCACCAACAGTATCACCACTGTCGTCTTGACAATGACCACCCCACTATTACCATTTGCTCCTCCACATTTACCACCAAAATCACCACCTCCATCACTACCACCATCAGCATCCAGGCTGTCATTACCATCACCACCATAATGATGATTTACTCCACTCCCAAAAAACACCATCACTGTGAACATCACCTACACCGCACATTTTAGAATAGCACGGTTGGGGCTACATACGGTGGGAAAAAAGTTCAAGACACATACTACAATCATGACTATCAAAACCACCACAATTTTATAAGTGGGGGTCGTAAAAGCCCACCAGCACTGCCACCACCACCATAACCTCACCTCGAGGCAGCTCCTGGCCGCGTCGTCCCGGGGATCCGGTTTGTCTGTGGCCGCGTGGCTCGAGTAGAGCCCCTGGCTCGGACGCCCAAACAGGTCCTCCTTCCGTGCGTTCGGCTGTGGGCGCCCAGCAAAAACAAAACTTCAGACACATCTTGCGCTAGGTAACCATCGAACGCGGCGGATTCCTGCAGTACTCTCGCTGACAGCGGCACAGGGGAGTTTGAATTAATCATAACGCCACTATTATTAGTATGATACAGGCAAGCTGCTTTGTGGTTTAATTTTGAGTCTTAAATCAACACTTGGATCACGAATGTGGGGCAGTGACATGGCTGAGCGGTAGGGCATTTGCATTGCCACACAGGTTCGTAGTTCCAGCTGAGCAGCTGTCCCAGATTAATACTACAGCTGTATCAGCCAAAAAAATTGTATAAATCTGATCAATTACTGGGAAGCCACATGGCAACATCACATACTACTGGCAGACTAATACCCATTTTCTTATCAGTGCCAAGTTGACCTTTCCCCTTCACAGGGACAGCTGCCAACGGGGCCCCCTGCCGCAGGGCAACTTGAAATCTTGTGTACGAGAGGTGCGGTATAAAAGTCAAGTGATGATGATAACGATAAGGATGATGATTGTGACGACCGCTGCAAGGGGTGGCACCGCGCGCCGTCACCTGGAGGAGGTGGGGCTGGTCGGCCAGGGGTAGCGCCTCCGACAGGGGAACCTCGAAGGGGTTCGGGGGGATGCAGCCGAGGAACGTCATGGAGTCGGAGCGGCGGAAGAAGGCGTGGTGCTGTCCCGACTCCGACGGCAGCAGCTCCTCGTCCTTGTAGGGCAGCGAGCCGCCTGCACGTGTAGCGCCACAAGGGGTGGAGGGAGTAGCGGGGAGATGCATGAGAGTACGCGTGTGTGGGGAGGGTGTTTGTGTGTGTATGGGAGCGATCGCGTAGTTGTTCGTGCACTGTGCTACAAACCCAAATGGCGACGAATAAAATCAGTATTGAATATTTAAACAGATCTGAGGTCTCCCCCTAAGGTTGACTTGATTATCTGGGGTGGAAACATCGGCATTGGAGTAACAAAGGCAGTTGGGCATGGTGTTGGCCACTCACCCCTTCGTGTACCGTGCCGGCCTTCATACGTAGGCTATAAGGGGGACCTTTGTCTTTGTATGGATTTGTCCCCCATGACCTCCTGTCGGCAAGCGATCACTAACCTGCACGTCTTCAAGGCAGTATTGACCAGGGTGTCTGCACCGTGGTGACATCCGACGTCAATATATAATGCTGTTCATATGTCACGAGCGTCGCTACTATATTCTGATTCTCCGGATTATAAAACACTCGGGAAAGAAACGCCCCAAACTTTGTGGTCATTTAAAAAAAAAATCATTAAAATCCAATGTCCTGGTAAAGTGTAAAATATACTGTGGAAGATGCTGGGAATAAAGTGTGTTATAATCCTGAAAATATGGTCATGGTGGAAGTGGCTGTGTGGTGGAAATAAAGTTTGACTGTACCCGGTGCAAATAAAGCAAATCATGTCGCACACATGTAATAGTGGAAATGTTCATGGTGACAATAAAGGTCCCATACCCGTAAAACATGAAACCAATAATAATCCCCAGAAGACAGAATATTGATATATTATTATTATTACTATGGCCACGTGTCTCACTCATGTTGCTGTCCTCGTCGTTCTCGTGCTCCGAGTCCTCCGTCTCCAGACTCAGCTCGAGCAGGTCGCGCGCCCTGCAACACGCCAAAGCACGCAGCCACCACCACCACCACCCGTCATTGCTCCGCACATCGCTCGGCACAAATTAACCACAATACCTTGCTGATCTCGTTAAGAAGCATAAATTATCACGCAATAGCAGCGGCTTTTGATTTGACATTGAATAGAGACCGCCATTGCATCGCGCGCTTTCAGATGCTATTCTGCGGCCATCTAGAACGGAAGCCACTGGAGCCATGCACCTTTATTTAAAACTAATTTCTTTAGAACTGCTTGTTTATAGTTGTCCTTCCCCTGCACCTCCAATAAGCAGTTGACTACGCACGGTGTGAAAGAAGTTCAACATACATACGGCACACACTGATGACAGTGGTTCCTTCACATCGCCAGATCATTCATCCATAGGCCCCACGACTCTTAACGTCTCACAAAGCGCTACAAATGTCCATACTCTGGTTCTTTCGGTAAAGTCACGTAGGTGAAAAAATATATTTATTTATTTTATTTTCACCCTACGTGACTTTACCGAAAGAACCAGATTCAAACCCAGGACCTCAGTGCCACAAGGTTCATTGTCCGACATCATCACTTACTATTAATATCCCCAGTGGCAGCCGTCCCTGTGAGGTAAAGGGTGAATACAGTGCCCGTCAGCAAGTGGGATTTTTTCTGCCAGTAAAGGCAATTTTGGCAAGTGAATTGTAAATGATAAAATTTCACAAATTTGGACCATAAAGCCAGCACACAAGGCATAATTTTGTTTTCGAATAACGTCACAGAATCTAAAACAGACCCTTTGAAACAGACTGTATACATAGGGATAATACAACCACAGTATTAACCAGGGTGGCCGCGAGGCTTGACCACCAGCCTGTGCAATGGCCGGCAATCGTTTTACCGCTTGGCCACTCCACCAACATCATCATCATCGTCGTCATCCCTGAGCCACTCCAGGTGCTAAAGTCGGCGCGCCTCTTCCCGTGGCCGCGTGCGAGCGTCCACGTGCGAGAGTGCGCGTGCGAGAGTGCGCGTGCGAGAGTGCGCGTGCGAGAGTGCGTGTGCGAGAGTGCGCGTGCGAGAGTGCGCTGTGCGAGAGTGCGCGTGCGAGAGTGCGCGTGCTAGAGTGCGTGTGCGAGAGTGCAGCGTGCGAGAGCTCTGCCCCGCCCCGCATACCGCTTGCGGTCCAGCTGCGGCGTGTCCAGTGTGGTCTGCTGGTTCACGGCCTTGATCCAGTAGATGAGCGCCTGGAAGACGTACGCCACGTGCTTGAGCGAGCACACGTCCAGCAGGGGCAGGATGTCCGAGTGCTCGTCCTTATGCGCGCGCATCAGCGACAGCGCGTACGTCAGGAAGTCGCCACGTGCCGACAGCAGCCCGTGGCGCGACGACAGCAGCGTGGCGCGCCTGCAGGGGCACAGCGAGGAGTGAACTCCGGAACACTCAAACATGAACAGACGGACGAAGGACCACACGTGAAGTAAGATGTTACGGTTATGGTGAGTTCAGAGGGATGGAGGCTGGTTGTCTAGTATTCATGCGTATTGTTCGTGTGAGGTATATGGTTACAGATTAGAGTTGGGGTACAACTAGTAAACTGGTACTTGCATCTGGTTGGAATGTGTGGTTCTTGTTCGTGGAAGGCTCGATTACGAGGGATAATACCAGTGGCTAGTTGGCTAATTAATTAAGTCAGTGGTAGAGCGAGTAATGTCCATCTGTCCATTGATCTCTCCCTCTCTCTGTCCATCCATTTCCTCCCTCTCCATTCGTTTATCCATCTGTCCTTCTGTATGTCTCTCCATCCATCCGTCCGATCTTCCCTCTTTCCGTCCATCCGGTGTCTCACCTCTGCGTGGGTGCGCATCGCTGTGCGAGCGAGCGCAAGTGCGTGTGTGCCCACCTGCGTGACTCGAGCCCACGTAGCGCCGCGTCGTCGCGAGGGTTTGGCCGCTCGCGTTCGCGCCGCGCGGGGTTCTGCGAGGCGTGGAGCGGATGGCTTGGATGCGACGGGTCGCCTGCCGACGCCAGCGCCGAGCCGTAGCGCAGCTGCGCCTCCGTCGAGTCCATGACACTCACCATCCAGTTCCAGGTCAACACCAGGTGCTCCTCCACGTACTTCTGCTCCCGGCGCGGGCAAAATGCACTGGGTAAGACTCGCGATCGAGCGGAAAGGTGGCGACTGCGAGCTCCGCACAAACGCCAAGCTATATCGGCCACCACTATAGACCCCCACACAATTTGATGTCAAGACAGTTGGATACGTCCCCTGTGCCTCCCCGCACCCCCACCTGCAGGTGCACGGCATCCTGGAAGCGCAGCGTGAGCGAGCTGGGCAGCTGCGAGGCCACCAGGTGGTAGTACTTGGGCAGCAGGCCCATGAGATCGGACACCTGGCGCACCACGATGCTGTAGGCGCGCGCCAGCCCGCTCGCCGATGTCAGGTAGCTGCTGGAGTTACCGGCTTCCAGCGCTGCCGCCGCTGCCACGGCGTTCGAGCCGAGCGTGGTGCTGCGCCGCAGCGAGTTCGGGTCGATGTAGATGAGGCCACCCGAGCCTGGGTTGGGGGTCAGGGAGTAGGGGTAGGGTACAGGAGGCAGGAAGTGGCAAGAAAGGCTGGAGTTAAGCCGTGCACGAGACGTTATCTCGTCCAGCATGTGACACCTATTCTAAAATGTGAGCATATGATCCCCTGAATTTGCTGCTGCGCTAGAGAGAATACAAGGGCTCTGACAGCCATTTCCCAGAGTCCTCCAGGGCAGCTACCAAAGAAGTAGTGCCACTTTTAATTAAGAAAGGCCAGATTTAAAGCCTCGATGGTTGAAAGTAACAGTTCACTCGCAAGCTTCCTGATCGTGCTCAATGCTAAGGCAGGTAAAATACACTGGCAAGGACATGTGATTTAAGCAATGCTTATTGCAAAACTGCATGCTTAACAGTGATCTGCACGTGCGTGCGAAAGTGCGTGCAAAAGTGCGTGCAAAAGTGCGTGCAAAAGTGCGTGCAAAAGTGCGTGCGTAAATGCATGCGTAAGTGCGCGCGTACTCTGTGCGACCGTGTTCGCGAACGTGCCAGTGAGCGAGCGCGCGGACTGACTGGTGACGGAGGTGGTGGCCGCCGAAGTGGGAGGCGGTGGCCGCTGGGGTTGGGGCGTGCGCACCGCCCACTGCATCGAGCGTGGCGCCTGAGCAGCGCTGCTGGCATGCGCACTGTTGGCTGTGCGTTCCAGCGGCTCGTCCTGCAGGAAGCCATCCTGCTCCTCCTCCTCAGTGGGCGAGCTGCTGCTCTCAGAGTCGCTTGACTCGTCCGACTGCGAGTCGTCCTCCGAGAAGAAGGCCGGCACGCTGCTTGCGCCTGCTCACGAACGGCAAACTAGTTAGCGGACGAAAGGACGATCTGACCGACGAATCAATTAAGTAACAGGTAAACAAGTGGACAAGTGGACGAGTTAACGAGCTAAGCGAGGGGCCGGGCGATGCTGCCTACCAGCCTCAGAGCCGGCGGTGGCGGCGGTCACCACGCTGCGCCGCCCGCTGGCATTGTCCTGGTTGCTGTGGTTGCTCTCGCTGTCGCTCTCCGTCTCAGCAAGCAGGTCCAGCTCCATGTCGCTTGCTGACCACGCGGACACGCGGACAGGCGCACACATGGTGACGTATGTAAACGCGCGTGCAAGTTTGTGTGCGTTTACATACATGTGTACACGCACACAAGAATATGCAGACAAAAGTACAAGCAGGCAGCTGTACATACACTCAAATACAGACGCTAATATAGGCACACACAAAGATGCACGCAAAGATGTATGCATAAAAAAAGCTCACACGCATACACACAAGCACTCGCACAAAGAACTGTTCCGACGGATGCCAGTTGATCCTCCATTATGAAGTCAGTGTGCCACCCCTCCCCGTACCATCTTCATCGTGGTCGTCATGGTGACCCTCGGCCTCAGGATTCTCCTCCGCCTCCTCGTGGTGGTCCTCTTCACCGACGACGCCCTCAACCACCTCCACCTGCCAGCCACGGCGAGAGCACCACCAGCAGAGCACACGCACCACGGATTGGGCTTTGCGTTCAATGCAGCCTAAACTAAACTAAAAACTATTTTTATTTCACCAGGTAATGCATGTACGTTGAACTTCTTTCGTACTGTACGTAGCCAACGGTCCTAAAATAACTATAGTTATTTTTCAGAAGCAACCTGGCCAGAAATAATAGCTCAACGAAGTGGCTTATTATGTAGAAATGTGGAGGGAAAAACTGGAGGACCCAGGGAAAAATCCACGCGACTGCAGGGAGGAACGTGCAAACTCCAAAAATGCAGGCATCAGGGGGGCTAGGATCGAACCCACGACCTCCTGCATACCGGGCGAGGGAGTTAACATGTCACCTCCACAGCCTGGCAAAGCCCTCACAGCAGCTATTGCTTTTCGCTTCGTAGTTTATACGTGGTGCTCTTCCGAATAACATGTGGTAATCCAGAAGCATTTTTTTAACAAGCCGGGAACCAGAAGGTTGAAACCAGTATAGAGTTTGCCTACTTAAACAAATACTGCTGGATAACAATGACCAGGAAAGCGAATAGGCTGATGAGCTAAAACACTAATTTACGTGGAGAAAAAGAATGGAGTTCTTACATTTTCTTCTCATAGCTCCAGTTATTTTGTAAATAAACTATACTTGTGTGTTTGTGCATTTCATCTAAGAAAGCCTTCGAGTCTTTATACATTTTCAAGAGGATAGGTATTGAGATGTTGAGTCAGTTTGCTGTTAAACAGCGGTTGGTGTCATGTGGTGTAGTCGGAAAAAACCCATTATACAAGAGGGGATAACACTCGTAACCATGCACACACAGGTTCACAAACAATTGCTCGACTTTCAATGGGATTGTTTTTGCTCTAATTTCTATTTTCCTAAATGCTGTACTTTGCTTTTGTTATTTTGGTGATCGAGGCCACTCTTGCAACTGAGAATGTCCTTGTCAATGGAGTTCTCACCTGGATATTGTTTTTTTGTATTCACCAAAACTACAGCCCTCTCGTGGCCATCTCGAATGTGTGATAAAGGGAGTGGGGTGTGGGGAGCATGCCAGCAAGAGGGCGCAGCGCACAGATGGGCGAGCAAGGCAGCGATGGGGCAAGTGAGCGGGCGGGCAAGTAGACGAGCGAGTACGTGGGCGAGCGAGTGAATGGGCGAGCGAGTGAATGGGCGAGCGAATGAAGGGGCGAGCGAGTGGTGGCGGGGGGAGGGGTGATCGGACTCTGACCTCCTCGACGTCAGCAGACACCAACTCGTCGGCCTCGTCATCCCTGCCGCGGGCCACGGGAGCGGGGCCTCCGCGCCTCTGCTGGGCCGCGTGCGCCATGTACGCAGACTGCTGCGAGCTCCTGCATGAGCATGCAGGTGCAAGCACGCGCAAATTCAAGTTACACTTGTGCGGACGCACACATACTCGAGTGCACAAAAGACAGATCCCCCGTATAGCCTTAGACAGACTGTTGGGACAAGTGCTGTTCATGAGCCAGCACGGCACATGAAGGTGGGTGGCCAATTCCACACCCAGCAGCTTTTTCTCCGCACTAGTGATTTTTACAAACCGCACCAGGTACTCATTTAAGGCCAAGTCGAACTAGACGAGATCCACTTGGACATATTCAAATATCTGCCATCGTTATTGGTCGGGTGGCTGCGTCAGGAGCAAAGTGCGCCAAGCACTGCGCCACGTTTCTCCAGACAATTTGACACAAGCTAATCCCGCTTGCTTTAAAATATTTTTTAAAAACCTTCATCTGCGGTGCGACACCCCCACTGATGCGGCCTCCCTTGCCACTGGCCACAAACTCCCCATTTACCTCCCCACCGAGTGACATCACTCAGCCACCTCCACACAGACCAACTACTGCCCCCGCCCCACCTCCGCACGCCCTACCCCACACAGTGGCACCCGTCCCACCCCTGACCTGCTGCTGTCGTCGGCGGCCGGGCGCGGTGGCAGCGGCTCCACGGAGAAGATCTCCTCGCTGCCCTGCATGGCGTCCAGGCTGGTGCTGACCAGCGCAAATGGCGCCGTGGGCCTTGCCACGCCCATGCGCACGGGCACGATGAGCGACTCGGCCACGTGGCACAGCTCCTCGACGGCCAGCGGCAGCAACGCCTGGAACACGCGCTTGCACTTGCCGATGGGCTGTGGCACGAAGTTACTGCGGGGGTGGCGGCAATGCAACAGGGACAAGGGGTTTGGGGGAGGACGAGGAGTTTAGCAGTGCAGGGAAATGAAGAGCAGAGGAGGGGACAAGTGACATGACCTTTGTTCTAAAAAGCCAAGATGCTTAGGTCACCAAGCTCCAACACCCAATCATGTTAGCACAATCACTCTTGCACTATGACCTTACAATAGTGTTACACTTTGACATCCACCATCGTGACATTCACTAGCCTGACCCACCCTCGCTTACCCTCCGACCTCTACGCTATCTGAAATGGCCACACATCCAGTTATTTTGTGCTGGTGGTCCAGGATATGGCAGAGCTTTTGTACATGCAATACACACATTCGTGTGTTGGCGAATCCGACGACTTAAACCCTCCAAGAACCTTTGCCCACTCCCAACTCTGCAGCGCGAGCCTCAGAAACCACAGTCCACGGTGAGGCAGCGTACGGTTGTTGCTCCGTTGGGCTGGAAGTAGGGAGGTCCACGTGAGCCAAACACATCGGGGTGTTGGGGAAAAGTTGGAGGTGCCAAAGGTCACAAAAGAGGGGACGCGTCCCTGCACTCACTTCTTCTTCTTGGAGGAGGCCATCTCGACGCTCAGGATCACAAAGATGCGTGCCACCGAGCGCAGGAAGCGGCGCGTCACGGCCACCGCCTCCTCACGCCGCCCGGGCGTGTACTTGTTCTGCAGCTCCGTCACCAGCGTCGTCAGCAGCGTGTCCAGCAGCTGCACGGGGATGGGCACAAAACGAGGTCAGGTCGAGTCACATCAAGTTCAAGTTGCAAGTTTATTTTGTTTAGCCAGGTGAGAACTCAAAGAGACTAGGATAGTCGAATTTGCAAGGGACCCGAGTTGCCAAAATTACAAAAGCAAAACAAATTAAGTGCAGCGATGAAGCAACGAGAAATCAGAAGAAAAACATGTGACTTGAGAAAAGTAAAACATTGCACAAACATACATCAATGTAAATTATTAATTCCCACTTCACAGAAGCATCAAACAGCAGTGTCGTCATGCGATGTGATGTAACGCCACATCAAGGCACAGCAGAATCTGCAGGCCAGAATCAGCATCTTGATTTTTACTGGAGGAATCCGATGAGCTATGAAGCTCTGTCAAGTATGGGCAGCTCAACAAGTTATAGGTTGTAGGTGCGAGGTTAAGGAACGGGGGTCGGCAATTCGCACCCCCATGTCGGAGCACTTGACGAGCAGACAGTGGGTGAAGCAGTCAAGGCGGATGGTGCCGCTCTGCTGGGACAGGTACACCTGCTCCTCCTGCAAGCAGGTGTGCGATGCGGCTGCTGGCGCTCAACCTGAATACACACGCGTACACATCCATGCACACGTGAGTGCGCTAACTCACATGCTCGTACACGCACGCATACACGAGTCCACACACGAGACCACACAAGTACACGTGCTCATACGCGCAGGGACACGAGTACACACGCTTGTACAAGTACACGTAAACACACGCACACTTGGCCAACAGCAATGCACACATACCTAAGCACACAGGTGCACTTGCACTCAGGTGTGCACACACAAGGTGCACAGACAACCGCGTACACAAACACGCATGCACGCACCAATGCACACAAGTATACATTGAACCAACACAGCGACACAAACCCAGGGTTTGTTGACCATTTCAGTGTTTGTTATGGGTCCACAGTATGTGTTATGGGTCCACAGTGTTTGTTATGGTTCCCCAGTGTTTGCTATGTATCTCCAATGTCTGTTGTGGGTCCCCAGCATTCTGCGGGTACTGACGGGTCCTTGTTCTCCTGGGATCCGAATGTGATCATGGACTTCACGGCATTCCAGTCCTTCAGGACGCGCTCCAGGGCCTGCTGAGCAAACCGGGGAGGCTCCAGGTCGTGGTCCGGCATGTCTGCTTCTGAAAATACCCAGCGAGATACACATTAGCACAAGCACACTGACGTAAACACCCACAGCTACACCACACAAATAAAGAGCGCTGCTACACGCGCACCCGATAGTCACCGCACTTAGAAGCACACATGAAACTCGGCTGGTTCAAGGTGAACCTGCCCTCATCATCATCATCAGCAGCGAGGAATCCACTGCCTCCCCAAGCCGTGGCCATCTCTCACGGCCCTACACAGGTAGGAATCCACCCCAGCCCCTGCACACAAGCCGATTTGATCGTGCCAACTTCCTTAGCCACTGTCTTCCTTTGGATTGCCACTCCATCGTTAATCTCGACCCCCAGCAATCATCTCTGATAGTAACGTGTCCTGCCCATGCCCATTATCTTGGAAGTCCATTTCCTCCCACAACTCATGGTGTGTTTCGTAAGGAAATGAAGCACATCGTTTTCTTTGTGTATCTCTGTCTGTGTTTACCTGTGTGTGTGTTAAGGCTATATGGGGAGTCTTTGTCTTTGTGTGCAACTCCGTGTCTGTGTGTGTACGTGTGCATATGGGTGTGTGCGTGTATTTCCGTGTCTGTGTAAATGGACAAATCCTGCAAGCGAGGGACCGGGAATCAGCAGTTTTACCATCGGCGCCAGCCGGCTTGCGCGTGCGCTCGTCCCGCCCACGAGGGGGGCGGTACTGGCAGTGCTCCACCATCTGTCGCGCCACCGTCTGCACCAGGAACAGCAGCAGGTGCTCCCCCCTTAGAGAGGCCAAGCACACAGACGCACACACACGCACGAACACGCACATAAGCAGTCGTCCGTTCAGCTGTGCAGACTTGGCATGTCACGATCAATTCATTCATGAAAACAAATTCTTACTCTCAAGGTACGTGCTTCGAACATTGTGTGCGAGTAGCGATGCCGATGTGTAGGTACGCTGATGAAACTTAGGTTAAGTGAGCAAACAAAACTACAACACAAGACAAAATGAGAAACAATGGATTATTGTTACATCTCTGGTCAGGACTGTAACAATAGGGAGGGGAGGACTGGGAGTGAGTAAAAAAAGTGGGAGAATTAAAATTCAGAAGAGCACAAGGCCAGTCAGAACGGGGCACAGAGGCAGATCCGTTAATCAATTTTGCCAGTTTTCTAGAGGGCACGTCCACAACAGCAACACAACTTGAAAAACCGTTTTGAATATTTTTTAGCGCTATCATGCCAATTCCCCCCCAACATCACACAGGTGGACTGCCAGACAGATAGAGTATGGTCAGAGGTAATGCATCACATTCAACTTTGGTTGGAACATTTTAATAAAAAAGCAGATTGAATGAACAATTAACAAAGTGGTGGGGGGGGGGGAGATACAAGCCATATGAAGGGACGGGCAAGGGTCAGGGATCAGGGGTGGAGGGATGTGGTTACCTGCTGTTGGGCCGTGTGACCAGGTCCGTGGTGGTGAGCAGGCGGTGCAGCAGCTCCAGCCGCGCTGCTTTCTGCCCAGCGATGAGCGTCTTGCACTTACACTTCTCCCAGCAGTCGCAGTACGCGGTGGGCGAAGTCCTCTTCAGCCTGAGCGCAGGTTCAGAATTCAATGCAACAGAAACAATTGTTGAACATCAAATTCTAAATTGAGCACTTTACAATTACACAATTTAATGCCAAAGATGTTTTACAATCAACTGTACCTGGCTCCATGTTAATATGCTAAAGATGGCACAACAGTGTGCTTACAATTTCACAAAGTTTAAAGGAAGACTGAAGCCCAAAACAAACGTATACTTTCAGCCGTACACACGGTGCAGGGGGGGGGGGGGTTAGGAAGAGGAGTGGGGGCGTCTACGCACTTGCAGTCGTGCCCCTTGTGGCAGACACGGGCACACTCCGTGCAGCAGCACAGCGACTCCAGGAGGCCGCACGTGCGACACTCGAAGATGTCCTGCCAAGGGGGGAGGGCGTTAATGTTAACCCAACAGTCTTCACTCTCTTCACCTGTGCACGCAAGATATTGTTGTATGTATGTAGAACTTTCTTTCGCACCGAACGTGGCCAACCGCACTACTCGGAGGTACAACTAGCTCGTCCTAACATCCTTAAGGATCAGTCTTACCAGGGATGCTTGGCCAAATTCTCATGTCTTCCCATGACTAAGCACGCAATTCACCCAATGCCTACAGTGAATATCATTCAAGGTTCTTATGTGCGAGATAATATCACTGGTCAATCCCATTGCTGCTATATAATTGCATAAAATTTGCACAAACAAAAAATAATTCACACCTGTGGTTCAATGCGAGTATTGAGAGACAACAATCGAGTTTAACCTAGGAATTGCTGCTGCTTTATACACCTGCTAACTACCCATATGCTGCCGAGGCTCACCTGGTTGATGTGCTCAGCCCCTGTCCATGTGAAGCTGCAGGTGTCGTTGCAGCAAAGCACGTAAAGCGGCGAGTCGTCTGGATTGGTGCCCGTGGGGCAGATCATGCTCATGAAGTCGTCCCGGTTCTCAGTCTGAGCGTCACCTGGGCACCGGCACACGGACGCACAAGTAGGAGGGAGCGAGCGGTCATTACACCGAGGACAAAACAATAAGTAACAGCTCACTGCTCTTATAATGTGCAGATGTGCAAGGGGCACAACGATATTTGATCATGTGATTCGCCTGCCACAGTCAAATACATCTGGAGAAAAAATACTGCACATGAGTAGCAACGTCAGTGCCTTTTTGTCACGATCACAGACACGAGTTATAAAATAATTAAAAGCATCTGTCATTATTGAAACACTCGTGGTGATAGTAAGCGACCACCCAAGTTATTGATTTAACATTTTACATTTTCGTGTGCTTATGTCCCATTGACAATTTGATGCATATACTCTTCCGTGTAAGAATCAATTGTAATCGATTCATTGTCGTTGCATGCCCAACAGAGCGAAAGACGTGCAAGCAGAACAAAAAGTAGAAAAAGTCAGAGTGGGAGGGGCCAGAAGGGAGAATAAAGACGGAGGGGGGTGAGAAGGGACACACGGAGTCGCGGTGAGTGCCGTGGTGCCTGGCCGTGCCCACCTTTTGCCACCTTCTGCGCCGTCTCGAGCACGGTGATGGCGGCCGGGTATGCACGCCCGCTCACCGCCAGCATGAATGGTGTCATGCCTCTTGCATCCCTGCACACACAGCAGCGCACGTACGCCGTTAATAGAGCGTCAACTCATTTACTCAGCGTTACAAAATATACTGGTCCCAAAGAAGAGTAAATACAGCTCAAAGACTCATAATGGCCATGACAAGAGCCTTCAGCCCACATAGGCGAGATCTGGATTTATACCCTGGGACTGAGTGCCTCTCTTTATAGGCTCGTAATGGTTGTATCCAAGCCCTGAACCGACACCAAATAAGATCCTGAATTGTGGGAATGAAATTCTTGGTTGTGTGATGCAACAATCCACCCAGCACCTATGGTAGCTTGTTGAGCAATCATTTGTGGCCAGGTAACTTCTGAAAGAGATCAGTGGGCCTTATCTGATAAAATAAAAATTATAGTCTTTGGTTCTGTCGGTAAAGTCACGTAGGTAGAAATAAAATTAAATAAATCACAACGTTTCGAACGCAACACAAGTGCCCTTGTGAGCAGCACGATGTCCGCTCACAAGGGAGCGGACATCATGCTGCTCACAGCAGACATCGCAGCTGTCGCGATTTTCACCTGAAGACGGGCGCTTGTGTTGCATTCGAAACGTCGTGATTTATTTCATTTATTTCTACCTACGTGACTTTACCGAAAGAACCAAAGAGTATGGATTCCTGCAGTCACGAAAGCTTCAAATCAAGATAAGAACATTTATTTGTTTCGTTTTCATATAATTGGAAATTAATGTAATTCAAATGGACTTTAATAAACAAAACATCTCTGCATAGGTCAGAGCGCAGGAATACTTCAGGAGGCTGAGCCATTGAAGGAACAAGAGCACAGGTGGTGAAGCTATGGGAGGATTAATGCACGGAGGGGGTCTTTTAGGCTGGCAGCCCAAGGGCCTTGGACTTTGAGAGCCCCCCCCCCCGCCCCCAATTATTTTTTTATCATTAGAATGGTTGAAATGCAATACTGTAACTCTATGATAAAGCCTGTAGATCATTTAGTAATTATTAAAGCCATGGCATTACTATCCATTTCAACCAATTACGTGAAGAATTTGAAGTGTTTGGGCATGGGGGTTGTGGCTAAAAAAGTGACGGAAGGGATTTAATGTACAAAGGGGGCACTCCCGCCAAAACTACATAAACTCTGAGCCCCTCCATCAAACCTAACCTGACCCCAGGCATAGCGGACGGGACCGTACTTGGCGGAGAGCAGCTCGCGCATGTAGAACTTGAGCAGGCTCGTCTCGCACAGCAGCTTGAGGATGGCGTGCGCTGTGGCCTTGCGATCTTTGGGTTCCGACGCCGATGCCTCCTTCGAGGAGCCTGGGGAGCATACGATGAGACGAGCGTCAGCGAGGCAAGCAGTCGGCACAGCCCTCCGAGCCTGCTGGATGTCCGCGTTTCCAATTTATGGACGCCAGTTCCTGGATCTGTCAGAATTTTTCCGTACGTCCATCAGTGTCTGAAAAAGGAGCTAATAGCAGTGGGCTTTACTTGGTAAGATAAAACAAGGTAGTTTATTTGTATATTTTTTTGTTATTTGCTTACTTTCATATACTTTTCACTCCTAACGTGTTTTGTATTGTTTGTTGTTGTAATGTTCTGATATGCCCCTCGTGAAAGAGCTTCATAACGCATCAGATTCCTCCAATATAAATACATATTCTCATTCTCTCCTTGTGTCTGTCAGTGGTCATCCTCGGGTCTCATCAGGGTGTCCTGTCCATGTTGCTGTCCATGTGGTGTCTGTCGGTGTCAATCCATGTGCAAATGAGTGTGTTTGTCCATGTGTCCATCAGTTGTCTATCAATGTGTCTGTCCATGCATCTGCCAGAAAATATTTATTCTGTGCACCGGTCGAATGAAACACTGGCCAGGTGTGGTATGAGCCTGCGATCCAGGAGGCAGAGTTTAGGGGTCAATCAGAGAAGGTCCCACAAATGCAAAGGTGAGAACACCTGCCCACTGACAGTCTAAGCTGTGTATGTGCGGACGTGTATGTATAATTCGGAAGTGGTGGTACTGCGATTCACACAACACACTATGATCTCGGTGACTGGGTTCAATTCCCCATCATGGACAACATGATTAACAAAAGGTGTCTGAACGTGGCAAGAGCCTCCCTTATATCAATTGAACCCCAAATACGAAGGTGTGCAAACATCGGCTGGTCGTGGTGCTGTTAGCAACACCCCCTCAAATGTCGTGTTGGCTTTAATAGATGCAAGCTAACATACAGATTGCAAAAGGGCTACAGAGCGGATGTTTGCCTTCATGTTTGTGCTTGCCAATTACCCGCCAGGCTGGGTGCTCCGGTCGATGGGCCTGGTCCTGCAGAGGACGAAGCTGATAAAAACAAAACAGGACCATATTTAACGAAATATAATTAGTTTATTCACATTTTCACTGTTTGCATTCCCAGCTTTATCCCAATCGTATGATCGGCATCATGCCACGAGGAGGAATCCATTCAGAACTCTCGCAGACCAGTGAAGCGTCTTGTTAAAGAAAGTAATGTTTGTCAAGATATAACTTAACGACAGTTTTATATTCTAAAAGTTAGAATTTAAGTTAAATCATTTGCTAAATAAAATTTACTGCGCCAGTATTTTTTTGGCAAGTTGCTATTGGTCAGCGGCTGACATCAACTGGCTTGCCATTCTTGTGAATTCAAATAAATTACAGGTGTTGCCTGGATTCCAACCGAGATTTATTCACGGTTCCAGCTCATCACTCTGCCCCTTGAGCCACTCGGAACACCACTGATATGTTTGTTTGTAAATTTCATCACCAAGTATACCCCAATCATCCAACACCTGAGGTGCAATCTCCAGTCCGTCACCACATTCCCAGCCCCTGCCACTTACCCCCCCTCCATGCGAGTTGACGTTCTTCCAGCTTGTCTGAGATGGGCACCCCTAACCGTAACCGACATGTCCCTCAAGCCATCCGAGTACACTCTCCCAGCTTGTCCCAGGATGAGTACTACCACTCGTGCCTTCTTCATCATCTCTTCCTTTCTAAACCCGTTCTAAGTTAAAAATCTATATATTTAGAATTCCTTTTTGTGTTTTAGTTTGTTGTCCCCCTCCCGCACCTCCGATTAGCATGGTTGGCTACGTACGGTGCACGAAAGAAGTTCTGTACACGTACCCGGGTCGAACTGCGGTGGCTCGGGGAGCCAGCTGAAGGTGGGGATGGGCGGTGGTGGCGGCACCTGCTCCGCGTGCTCTGCCGCGGCGGCGGCGGCGGCACCTGCGTCGTGCGAGCCCAGCCCGGGGGGCGGCCGCGGTGGGCGGCGCATCATCTCCCTTAGACGAAGGCTGAGTTTAGCGGGGGGGGAGAGGAGGGGAAATCGCAAACGGCCATTATTATTATTAGAAAAATGAAGGATACCCAAAACTAGAATTTAAATGCCAGATTTCAACATTGTCAGCTCAGAAGACTGAACACGGCTATCATGAACCACCTGAGTTACTCAAAAACACAGCACATCAGCACCTTATAAACCTCATGTCAGCATGAGAGAGAAATAAACCCAAGAACTCAATGGTGCCAACTCAGAGGGGCCTTTATAGCCATGATGAACTCCCTGGGTGAGATACTCAAACAAAGGTCTTTCATCTAAGTATCTCAGCAGTATCAGCTCAGTAGCTCCAACGTGGCATTAATGAGCCAACCGATAGATCAACTTCAGCACTTACAACACAGGATTTCAAAAGTGCTGGATCAGAGGCTTTGGCCATAATGAACCGAGTGGTACACACTGCTCGCTCAACGATTTGGAGGCAAGGGCTGGAGGATCATGCAGCTTCGTAAAACACCCAAACCCGTTGCTTTAACACTTCAATGTGGAACCAACATGAAAAAGAGCCTCAAGACAGATAAGACAAATGTCATCTTCACATATTCAATTATGGACCCAAGATGTTAGCAGATTCAGCTCAGGACCCAACAACACCGATTATGGCGGAAACCTGCCCCCGAGAAACTCCAACCAACAACTCAACACGGTCCTCTCTGCAAGTGCTGGCTGGCTCAATGGCTTGGACACGGCCGTCATGAGCCCCGTGCCGCGCCATCACCTGCGCGTGCTGCTGCTGGAGACGCCGGCGCGACTCGTGTTGCACGACACCACCGAGATGGCGTTGGCAATCGCCTCGACCGCCGACATACGCTCGAAGAACGACGTGCGATCCGAGCGGTCGGACTCTGTCACGCGAGAGAAAGGGAACGTCGCAAACGTGGGGAGGGGGCAGAGGGCGCACACAGGAGATTACGTTATCAACACAATTCATGTTACAATATATTGATTCGTCTATGAATATTGTTTTATTGTCAATGCATTGAACGGTGTACATTAATTCTATTCGAATTGTTGATGCAAAGTTTATGCAAATATTGAATTTTATGAGACACAAACAAATGAAATGGCCAGGAGGTACATCAGAGGACAGAAAAAGATGGCACAAACAAGACTAAATGTCATAGATTTTTCATTAAACCATGACAAAGAGTTAAAGTTGCGTCACGGAAATTTTGCCATATTCACGCTCGAGGCAAGGGGAAAGAACAAATCATGGAATGGTCATGTGAGATCATCAACACAGCATGACATCACATCACAGCATTACATCCTCAAAGAGCAGGACATCAACACTCCACACGATAAACACCTTGCATTACATCATCAACACACAGCACAAAATTGTCAACATGTCACAAGATCGTCAAAACATCGTTAATAACACTCCACGTGACAACACCTCGCATAACACGGACCAGGGGTCGGCTCTTTAAGGACTGCTTCGTGACGAAACTTATTAAGGACCACCTTCTCGTATTCACCATAGTGCAATGCGCGGCTCTTGAAATAGAGTTTTTTTTACCGAATTTGAAAAAAATGGCTGTTATTTTCGTTGCCGACCCCTGACATGAACGCACAGCATGACATCATCAGCGATGGACATTACCAACGGGGGAGGGGGCATCACCGTGGGCGCTCGCACCTTCCTCCTCCTTGGCCTCCTTGTTGGAGGTGGGGAAGCAGGTGGAGACGCACGCGTGCAGGACGTTGCGGTTGCCGTCGCAGCGCTCGTGTGGGATGTTCTCCACCTCGCCGGCGTCCAGCTCCATGAGCAGGCTCTGCTCCATGCCCAGCAGCGCCAGTCGGCACGCCTCGTAGTCGCACCGCAGCACCGGCGTCAGCAGCGGCTGCTTCTGCTCGGCGGGAAATTCAAGGCACAGGTTCGAGCATCGATCACCTGTATGTATGTTGAACTTCTTTTCGCACCGTACGAAGCCAACAGTGCTAATCAGAGGCGCGGGGCAAGGACAACAAACTAAACACTGGCCGAGCCACCTCACTGGCTCAACCTGCCCCGATACAAAAGTCGGTCAGGTAGGGGTAGAGCAGAGCGCGCAAAAATGCCTCGCGCCGTCCCCACAATTTTAAATCATCCCCCATGCTGCTGCTTCCTCACAAGCTGCCCTCCGCGTTTTAGCCACCTCTCAAAGCTGCTCTCCATGTTGTCACCGCCACCTCCTGTGAGACTCCCCGTCCACGCTGCCGCCCCCCCTTTGCAACAACCCTCAATGCTTCTGTCCTCCTCGCTGCATCCCCCCGCCCCCTTCCACCTTTTTCCATCGTGCGTGCCACCTTAATTTCAGGCCAGTCTCTGTGCTACGACTTTCCTTTGGGGTAACCCTCAAAGCCAACTTCCCCCTCTACCCTTACCACCTTCCATATTGTCACCACCACCCTCCCCACCTGGCACTCTCCAAACAGGAGACGAGTAATGACCCCCTCATAAATCACCCTTCATGTTAGCCGCCTCCCCGCCGCCCGCGGCCTCACCTCAATGGCCATGACAATGACGGTGGCCTTTTTCTTGATGGAGGAGTTGGCGGGCAGGTTGGTGAGTGCATGCAGGCCCACGCCCAGCGAGCGCACTGGCGGCAGGTCCAACCAGTCAGGGTCACGGATGCCGCCCATGCAGTCGCGCGCAAGCGGATAGAGCGTGCCATTACCGTCGCGCAGGATCACCGGTGACTCCTACACACACGGGGGAAAGGGTTGGATCAGTGTTTTTCATTGCAAGGCCCGTGGGACACTGGCGGCCCCGAGTGGCCTTTAGTGCGGCCCCCCACAATACACAAATTTGAAAACACCCCATGCAGCTGATGTGACGGCCCCCTCACACTGATGGCCACCCTTTGAAAATTAGTGAAATACACTGGCTTAGGTCATTACTCAGGACCAGGCCAGTTTGGGTAAAGAATACATTTGTTGGGTTTTTATCAGTGTAAGCGTCTCTCTGCGCAAACGAGCATTGGAGAGGCAATAATCTTGGGTGGACAAGACGACGTTGCTGTTGCACCGAGGGAGTGGTGGAAATTCCTAGATCCAACGACATGGGATGGTCTCTCCATAAGAAAGCTGCTTTTTACGTTCAACAAAGTGGTACTTACTGTAATGATCCCAGAAGTAGGGGCTAAGTTTACCTCCAACCAAGATACAAAACTGGAATGTTCCAGTTGCTTCTAAAGCAACTCCAAGGTGGAATATGGTGAGGGATAAGTGCTACAAATGTTAGGGAATATGAACTCATTATCCAAGTACCATTAAAGCACCATGTTTGTGGCACCCAGCTCAAAAATGTCAGCAGTGCTGGCCATTAAAAACGATTGCTGTGCTATTACAAGCCACTCTGCCAATGCTTGGCTCAGTGGCTTAATAAGCGTGGCCATTATGTGCACTGTGAGAGAGAGCAGACTCTGTATGAGCAGGTAAGCATGCATGTGTGTGTGCGTGCGCGCATGTTGCACCTGTCCAGCGCTGTAGATGGCAATATTGTGCTCGTCCTGACCCAGCAGAGCAGCGCTGCTCGTTGGAAAGTTGTTCTCCTGCTCGGGTTTGCACGTCGCCAAGTCGAACAGACAGTAGCGAACCCAGGTCCCTGATCGCAGCACAGTGTGCACGCCTGCACCGCACGTCACACACACGACACACATACATCAACGCGGCATCTAATGCACATTACCACTTGTGACATACACACATGCACAACACGTCGGGCCCGTCACCGCCATCGGTGCTCGAGTGTGATGGACATAAGTAGTAGGAAGATGTGTGCAATGTGCATTAGTACTGTGGAGAGATACGTGTGCAATGTAAATTAGTCATGTGGGAACATAGGTGTGCAATGTATATCAGTACTGTGGGGACATAGGTGCGCCATGTACATCACTACCGTGGATACATAGGCAGCCGTGCCTGGTACCTGTTGCGCACTCTGCCATCCTGCAATGGTACTCACAAACAACACTTGCCTCAACAGCCTGTAGACAGCTAGACAGGGGACCCTCATATGTATGCATACACTAATACAGCATGTGTGTGTGCGCGTGCGTGTGTGTGCGTGCGCCCACCCTTGGCATCCACGTTGAGTGCCAGGATGTCTGCCTTGTCCGGCACAGACATCTTGCGCGGCGCTCGCTGGAAGCAGTCGGGCACCTTGGGGGCCCCGCCGCTCTTCACCACCTACGCAGGGGTGGGGGGGTGGGGCGGCACGTGCAGCGACCGAGTCAGAGATCACGCGGCAGCTCGACCCACGGGACACCGCACGAGACATCCTCCATACGGAGCGCAGTGCCCAGAGACTCTCCGTCGACGATGCCATCGCTCGTAACGCGCTGGGAACCGGGCACGTAAAAACTTCCGCGCCACCTCACGATTCGATTGACTGCAGCAATTCTCGATAGCGATTAACCAGGTCGTTCTTCTTTGGCCATGTGGTGAATTTAGCGCCGCCGGTGGCTCCCGACACATGAAGGAAATATATACAATAAAGATGCGTTGTGCATTACATGTGAATCAATGCATAATTACACGCCTGCTAATGATGTTAAGTTTTTATTACACGAAAATTTTCACCTGACCACTCAATGAAAGGTCCTGATTCTGGGGTAACAATTGAATTCAAAAAAATATTCATTTGTAACGTACACCTCGTAAATATTTTTTATTTACTTCTCTGGAGTTTACCCCCTTCGCCCAACGGTATACTTGCATACAATTTGCATGAACTGTAAATAATACAATCCTTTGACCCACAGTTGAATGCATGATTCTGAGCGGAGGATTGCATTTTCAATGACAGCGACGATAACAATGAACCGATGCCCCGATGACTCGCATGACAAGCGTTTAGCAATCATCAGACGCGCACAGCGTGTAACGGACTCCCCCACCCAGCTCGCACCTGCAGCTCGTCAATGCGGAGGAGGCGGCAGTCTTGCAGGAGGGACGTGGGGTCCGGGTCGGGCCCTGGGGCGGGGGGCACGACCACCGCGCTGGCAACGGGGCCGTTGGCGCCGGGAAACCTCACGGCCACGTACGCCCCATCCACTTTGAGCACCTGCGGGCAGGCAAAGTGTTTGTGGGGGTATAATTAGGGTTGACCTGGCACAAATGTCACGGGTGACATCACCGCCACTTGATGGCAAGCAGCTGTTGTCGTGTTATCTTTATCCACTTGTCCTGTGTGTATGCTGCGTGTTGCTGTATATGTCACTGGCATTCATTGAGCTTAAACAATCTACGACCATATCACCCTAAATGCACTGCCAATGTCACATCTCCTAAGCTAGGCATTTGATCCTGGTTAGTACGTGGGTGGCAGAATGCCTGTGAATACCAGGTGTTGTAGGTTTGGTCCTGTGAGGTGGCCAGACTATGGCAGGACAGCAGTAGACAATTTAATATTCCTTTGTATGCGTCTGTTTTCTCTGAATAGAGAATCTTGATTTAACACGGGCACAGCCGTCGACGACATTCAAAGTGAAGGGGAGCGCAAATAAACCTCTCGCGCCACATGGCATGTGGGGGCGAGGGCATGGCGCTCGATGGCTTTGAAGTTGTTGTGAGCGAGCAAACGAGGCCACGACTTCATTTTCAAGATACGATGATTATCGATAATCCAATTTCCTTTAACTTTGTCATTGCATTTCAAATTTGTATCTTAATGTTTTTGTCCCCTACTGTACTTCAAGTACGAATAAAGATTACCGATGACATTGTCAAATGGAGTTCTCAACACAAACCTTCCCTAAGTCTCCAACTCATTGCAACTTTAAAAGCTAAAATGCATATCATGCACATTACATAAAAAAAATGTATGGTGTCGTACAACTGAAGTAGATCACTCTGGGAAACATTCTGAAAAGTACTGATTGAATGTGTAATAGCTATTTTAAAAGTTGAAATATTGTGCCATTTATTATTTCAAATGTAAAAGAAAAAATGAACCATCATAATCATCACAATGACATATTACAAGGCGATATGATCATTATCGACCTTGTAACGTACGATTGTAGTTTCTCCAGAGACTACGTACACACCTTGCCCACCGGTACACTCTTCACGTCTTCCACAAACACCACCTCCTTGAGGTTCCACTGCTCCTCGTTGTGCTTCTCCTCCTCACGAGAGCTCGCCGTCGGGCGCTTGCGCTCTGGCAAAACAAAACGAGGGCAGCTTCACATTCACCGGATTCGCATGCGTACCACAACAAAAACACCTTTACACCCCTTTTCCACTGGCACAGCCGAGCCGTGCTGACGCCATGCCATCGAGGGTTAGGAGGCGGCAGGTTGTTTTGCCACTATAGAAACTGAGCGGTGCTGCTAATGCCGCAGCAGGCAATCTGCGAGGCTGAGACGCACGTAGATGACATTGAGTCGGCTTGTGTCCTCACAGGGTACTGACGGACGTCACATGGGGCAAACACGTCATTAGCATGGCATGGAAGATTGCCAGTGAAAAAAAATCGCCCATACCGTAAAAGCACCGCGCTGGCTCGACAGTGCCAGAACTTGAGATCACAATGGCAAGTGACAATTTTTATGGCCAAGTTGACAGTCCAAAAGCCAAGGTTATGTACCAACAGCCGAGGTGATATCCCAGGAGCCCAAGTGATGTCCCAAGAGTCCAGTTGACAACTCAACAGCTCAGGCGACACACCCCCAAAGTCACCAAGAGCCACTCACTGTAGGGCAGCGATGCGCTGCTCGCGATGGATGAGGTGTCACTGCAGGTTGAGGCAGGAGACGGGGGAGGTCCCATCTCGGTGCGCACGTTGTCTTGCTTCTGCTCGGACCTGCTTGAGATCACACATGGCAACATCCATTATTTAGCCGGGCGACGCTGCATTGACATTCACTGGAGATAAATATTTCCAAGCTAAGAATGGATATTGTTACAGAGGGATGGTTCTTACTACATTAACATCTTTCAGTCGTCAGACTCAAGTGAGAAGGCTCCCAAAAACAAATAAATAGCTTTTTAATAACCATCTACAACCACATCACCCGTTCATGAACTAAGAAATTCGGTAGCGGTAGGAGAGTGAGTATGTGAGGGAGTGAAAGAGTAGTGAGCAATTGAGTTCATGAGCTAGTGAGCGAGTTTCTGATCCATTGAGAGTCTGTGACCTAATGCTCGGATATATAAATGAGTTAATGAGCGAAATATTAAGTTGGTTAAGACACTAGTGAGCGGGGGAGTTCACGAATGAGCGAAAGTGTTAATAGAGCGAGCGAGTGAGTCAGTGATCGAGCTAGTGAGCGTGCGCACTTGGTGTCGGAGGCCTTGGGAGTTCACGAATACGCGAAAGCATTAATAGAGCGAGCGAGTGAGTCAGTGATCGAGCTAGTGAGCGTGCGCACTTGGTGTCGGAGGCCTTGGCGAGGCGGTCGAGGGCCCGCAGGCCGTCGGGCGAGCACACGCGGAAGCGGCAGCAGTCGTTCATGTTCCACACCGACTCCTGCAGCACGCCCACCTTGGGCACGCCGGAGCTCACCGAGAATGCCACCGCACCCGCCTGGTACACCGGGTTGTTGCGCATGCACACCTACTCGCACACGACAAAGATTCCCCCCCCATGTAGCCAAAACATAATTTTGGTTGGGGCAAGTGCTGTTTAAGCGAGTACCCATGAAGGCCGGCACGCCACACGAGGGGATGGGATGTTAGCACCACATCCGTCTGCGTTTGTCTCCCCGGTGCTGTTTTTACACATCACACCAGGTACTCATTTATGGCTGAATCTACGTAAACGATTATTATCGTTTTTACCACATCATTTACACATTTTGCACTCTCCATTTTGGTTTTATCCAGGGCACCCCTACTTTACATTTTCTCCAACATTTGACTTTCGTGTAACAATGGGAATAAAACATTTTTAAAAACAAGGTAATCACAGTGTGGGGCCCTCTATGCAGGGCCAGATTAAAGCAGGGGGCTTTAGGGGCTGCAGCAGCCCAAGGTCTCTGACTTTGAGGGGCTCCTCAATGGACACAAACACACTGATTTACTATCATCAAAATGCAATACAGCAGCACTATGATAAATCCTATAGGTCGCGTGGGAATTAAAACCAAAGCATCACGTACCGATATTAAAATGGTTTTAGAGGTTTCGGCTGCGATGTAGTTTTATAATTCATCATATCACTTTGAAAAACGAGAACTGAAATAACCAAGGTGAATAACAATGGAGCGTTTGGTACTGGGCATGGGTGGTGATATAACAGTTGGGGGGGGGGGGGAGGAGGGAAGAAATTGAATAGGCAAAAAGGGGGTCAGCCCCCAGCTCTGGAAGGCTCCCCCCCCCCCCCCACCGCACCCCCATCAAACCGAATCCGGCCCTTGCTCTGGTACGGCGGTCAGTGCCGACCGACCTGAGTTCCCACGGTGATGTTGGTCATGGAGGCGACGCCGGCGCTTGTCTTGGACTTCTTGTTCTTGGCGCGTGCCTTCTCCAGCAGCTTCTTGCGCTGGCTGAATGGCACCACGCCCCTACGGAGGCCAAAGCAGAGGTGCACACAAGGCTGCAATGTCTCCGGATGTGGAACGTTGAATAGATTTTACCCGACAGACTCTAATTTATTTTTCGCTTATTTTTCTAAATAAAGCGCAATTCAGTAAAGCCTCGGCTAGTCGGGTAAATAGGGTCGATGCCTGGCCTGGCGAGCTGGAATTTCTGGCAAGCTTCTACATGGATGAGAACCTCTGTATATACATCACAAATACTTCTCTACATTATAAACACGTCTACAATGCATAAAATATATTTTTATGCAATTATTATATCTTAAATACAATGAAATAGAGCATAACAGTTTTAAAATCTACATTGCCGTTCCGTGTATTTGTGGAGCTGCGCTGTACTGCGTGGTATGGTTACGTACTCACCACTGGGGTGTATTGCCCTCCAAGAGGTAAACCACATGGCATCCTCATTCAATAAACCCAGAAATAAAGTGAACAAAAAAATGAGAAAAGAAAATGCTAAAAAGGGAGAAAAAAATAACAATAAACCCTAAAAAGGTGTGAAAAAAATAACTGACAGTCTAACTCCCGCATTAAGCAAAGCTACGGAAAGGAGCGGTAATGTGCTGCAAAGCAAGTGGCAGGCCGTGGGTGCAAGGGTACCGCTGCCACGCCTGCTGGCGCTACCAGCATTGTCCTCTCGTGGCGCCAGAGGCTGCGTTGATTTATTTCATTATTTATCCAGCATTGGTGTGGCTTCATGAAGTCCGGCTAGCCGGGTTTTACTGTAATGTGGAAAACATATATAAGAGTGACAGAGCGCCAAAGAGTGTGGTGTTGGATGAAACAGGTTCCCGAGTTCCATACAGCAAATAAGTACAGTACAGCACGCAGCATTTCGAATTGCTAGTTAAATGCATGAATGCTTTCAGTTTAATTATCATGGGCTTGGTGATCCGGTGGGAGATTTAGATTTATTTAATTTTGGACAACTCAAACTTTGGCTTCAAAAGGTTTTACACCGTGGGTTCCATCCAGATGTCTAAGTGAATTTAATCAGAATTTTTCTATTTATTTTAGTCAGTCTTTGTGTCTAGCCAACAAAATCCTGTGGCAATTTAGTCCAGTCTCTGGACTTTTCGTAATCATTATTTTAGTCTAGTTGACTCAAGCAGTCTAAAAAGTAGCTCATTCTTTGTACTTAAATGAACCACGAACAACCACTCGTGTTTATTATTTCATTCTGAGCTTCTGCAGAATTTTCCTTTGGAATATATCATTGTGCTTAACTGCTTCACGTAACCTTCATGTTTACGAGTTCAATTTATATCCTCCTATTCATTTATATTATCTCCATGTACAATGGTCGTATTATTATTGTCTTCAACAGAGCAGTCTTGGCTCTAGCAGAGGCTCAAGTGCCACGTAGAGCTAAGTGGCTCTTCCGGGATTGGAGAACGAACCCATTCCAGCTAGGCACCTGGCAAGAGGCGGGACTAAATGTGCCCCCTTCACCAACACGCACTGACCAGCAGCATGTTAAAATATGGTCAACCCTCCGCCATGACTTACCGCACCTAAACAATGGCCCCCCCCCCCCACCTCCTCCAAATTTCCAGACGTTCTGAAACCACCAGCCACTGCACCAGCTGGGTATGTGAAGCAGAAACGTTGGAAGCTACACATTGTAAAAGATGCAAAGTGTGACCTCGTTGCTTTATTAAGGTGCACGATAAGTCCTCACTTAACAGGTATTCACACATTTTCACTATAGTGCGGTTCTTCGGGAACACTTTTCAAACAATGCGGAACGTGCCCGTTATAACACAGAAGGCGCCGCCGATTCTAGCGTGGTTTCTGAGTGGTCGACAATGAACTACTTTCTAGCAGTTGCGCGGCCAAGCAGTTCGGAACAATACGCGGAATGATACAGTACGCAGCGGCATACCCTCAGTTCCTTGTCCCACCATCTCAATACGTGCGCGCACATAGCATCTTGCCAAACTTTATGGCGAAATCGTTTTGTTAATGCGTTTTTCGCTTTAACGCGGCGCTTTTCAGGAACGCATCTACCGTGTTAAATGAGGAATTACTCTACAACAGGGAGGGGGGGGGGGTGCGTTGGCGTACCACCAGTGCAGCGAGCCCGACTCGAGCCGCACGCACGTGTACAGTGCGCAGCAGTGCAGCGACGCGATGCGGTCGCCCTGCAGCTCGGGGAAGAGCTGCGCCGCATGCTCCAGCTTGCTCCCCACGGGCGTCAGGCTCTCGTCCATCCAGGTGGCCACCTTGCCCGACTCCGTGGCGACGGAGGCGCGGATGCTGCTGGCCGACAGCAGCACCACCACCTCGCTGGCGAGCGCCAGCCCCGGCGCGCGCGGGTGGTGCACGGCCGGGTTCTGCAGGCGACACAGGAACGCGCGCGAGTAAGCGGCGAAGAACGACCGACGGGACGGCAAAGGCAGGAGATCTATATATGGTCAACTTCTTTCGCACTGTACATAGCCAACCATGCTCATCGGAGGTTCGAGGAAAGAGGAATGGAGGCACACACAAACGATACAGTAGACGGAGACTTCCACTGCAGGATTGATACAAGACGGTGAACTATCTACAAATACCAAGGATGCCTAAGTACGAAATACAGGTAATCCCCGACTTACGATGGTCCGACTTACGATGTTTCGATCTTACGATGGCGATAGCGATATGACAAAATTGTAAAAGTTTTAATTTCACGCGGCAGGCAAATGCAGCAGCGTACGAGGTACGATACTGTACTTTATCATTGCCAATCTCCTCTTCCGACAACTAAGTTAATATAGCCATCAACAACCTAACATCGTTCAAGTGTGCAGCCGACGGACAGAATCTTGGCGAGTACAGTACAATATGATACGTTACGATACGTTCAATGCATGTATGATACATAGCTTTAGCGATTTCATTTTAGGGTTACCACGATAAGATACATACGTTCAATGCATGTTAAAAGTTTTTATAGCAGATAGGATTGTTTCCTGAAAAAACTTTCTATGAAATTGCAGTTCATATAGGTAGGCTAAGAATTTACCTAGTTTTTTACTTAAAATGTTACTGTGCAATACAGTATTGTAATTAATAAATACATACAGTAGTTATTACAGTACGGTACTGTAAATTGCTCTGTTTTGCTAAATTATCACCATTCTTTAAGATTCCTGGGTAGGCTAGGACATTTTCGACTTACGATATTTTCGACTTACGATGGGGTTGTCGTAACGCATCTCCATCGTAAGTCGGGGGACTACCTGTACATACATAGCCATAATAACGTATGGGCAAAGTGATGTTGGCAAGTACCTAATATGGCCGGCACTGAAGATAACGACAACATGCCCAGCCACCTTTGTCTCTCCAGTGCTTAAATGTACACACTTAACTACTCATTTAAGTCCAAGTTGACCAATTCAGATTTCCCTTTTCCTTACAGCCAAATTCACTGTGATAAGTGAAGTTGGGTGTAACGTCACAGCCAAATTCACTGTGATAAGTGAATTTGGCTGTAACGGTTCCACCTGAAGACCGGAAGCTTGTGTTGCCTCCGAAACGTCGTGATTTAATTTAGATGCTTTTTTCCTTGATTTATTTTTCACCTACGTGACTTCGCTGAAAAAACCAAAGAGTATGAATCCTTGCAGTCACAAAAACTTCAAATCTAGAATTCAGAACACGTAACGAAATGAAAAAACACAGCTATAAGAGATGAAACAGGACACCCAAACACAAAATGACAGATGAGAGATCACAACACACACAAGCAAGGCTTGGAAACTTATACCAGAAACAACGCACACAAAGGGTAAAAAGGCATGTTGACAAAAGGCATCTGCGCAGGAGACAAGTCAAACACACAGAAAGAATATACGCACATCCATAAAACAAAGATCCCCCTATTTCATAGACTAACGACAAGCTGTTAGCGAGTTCCTACGAAGGCCGGCACGGCACACAAGGTGGGTGGCCAGCACCACGCCAGACCGCCTTGGTCTCCCCAGTGGCCATGTTTACACACAGCACTAGGTATTCATTTGAGGCCAAGTCAACCCTGGGGCGGTCCAGGACCGGTTCAAATACTGGTGTTTTAGCCGAGTGGGAATCGAACCCGGATCGTAGTCTTCATACAGCACAACTGTTCCTCCCATCGCAAACACACACACAGCAATACACATGCGCAAGACCACTGGACACACAAAGCACAAGTAGACACACGGAGATCGAGGTGAGCGTGCTGCATGCCTGTGCATTGCGGTAGGGTTCAGTCTCCGCCCACTTCCACTGGTAGAGCTCCCCCTTGCTGCTCACGGCCACGAGCTCCGAGAAGAGCGCTCCGATGAGCACAAAGCGTGGGGCGCCGTCCTAACGGGACGAAAACACACACAAGCACGCACACATATAGATGACACAAAGCGTTGGTGCAAGCGCCGTCAGCGAGCACGTGCCGATACACACACACGTATACATTTACACGGGTAGGCATATATGCACAAACATGTACAAATGCAAATTAACATATACAAACACCCCCAGTGGAGCCTTAGCAGACCGTTGGAGCAAGTGCTGTAAAAGCGGTCACCGATGAAGGCCGACACAGCACGCGAAGGGGGTGGTGCGAGAAGGACTACGCCTGGTCACCAGTCCCAATGGTTGCACAGCGCAGCTGGTACTCAACGAAGGCCGAGCCAATCCTGGCTTGTTCCCGTCGCTGCCGTCGCCGTACCTTCTCGTGCCACCACTGTAGCTCGTCCCCGAGCGACACCGGGCTCTGCGCGCCGTGCGCTCCGTGCTTCTTGTCTGCGGCGGCCGCGGCGGCGGCCGCTGCGGCAACGGCGGCGGCCGCGGCAGCCGCGGCGGCCGAGTCAGCGTCGCGGCCTCCGGCGGCGCCACCCGCCCGCTCGCTGTCGAAGGACGCGCCGTCGAGCCAGCGGCGCTCACGCAGGCGCAGCACCGATTCGCGCTCCCGCAGGAGCTCCGAGTCGCGCTCTAGAGGAAGAAGAAGAACTGGTATGCGGGGGCGGTCACACCAGTGGGAGAGTTCAGGGTCAGCCGCCACACGGGCCACGCGCAAGCAAGCAGGCAAGCAGGCAAGCAGCACTCAAATGTCTCCGTCAAGGGACCGTCACTATCTGCTGCTGCGTCTCCATTTGATAGTGGGCGAGTGTCTATGCGGGCGGCGAATTTGAGCCCAGGCTGTGTTCATCCGTTTATTTGTTGGTTGGCCTCGGTGGAATAAAAAGGAAACATATTTGTTTATTCAGGGAGGCCTTTTGGTTGTCTCATGATTTTGAGAAGGATCCTGTGTTGGGATATATAAAAACGTTCCACTGGCTCGTGAATCCAATTGCCATACTGCCATGTCCTGGCTGGCACACAAATCTAAGCAATCCACCAATGATTGCCTCCCTAGCACTGGGTAAGAGACGTGCATTGCCATGCCTGGGCACGTTCACCGAGCTTGCGTTGTTTGTGCTCACCGAGTTTGTCGAAGGCACACACACAGCGATCTTTTTTTTGCACACTAAGCAAGGGAGTTAAGAGTTATTTCTATTTATGCTTTCTACTTCCTGAACGGTGGGACACCACCACGTGTAACGTGCAGAGAATAAAGAATCACACTTCTTGTCGCATCCTTATGACTAATGTATACAACACCTATCAGTGTGCCCATTTGATTTATTTCCTGATGTTCACACACCTTACTTGCTGCAATTGCAAATCTGCCAGAGTTGTTTTTTTTTACTCATGTGGGTGTTTTAGTTTCATAAGTGCCAATGAACACGGGCATTCAAATATTGGTTGTAACTTTGCTCGTGTTAATGTGGCAAACTAACATGTCAGCAGGTGCTGCAAGTCCTCTGTGCGGATGGTGGATCATGCCGAGATGTGTGAAAATCCAAATCCGTCCAGGTTGTGAAGTGGCCACAATATTGCGGGACAGCAAGTGGGTGTGAACCGTTGAGCGATAGCCCCTCTGTGTATGGTGCATTTTCTCTCGGTATACAAATTTTCTCCTATATGCAAAACATTGCCTGTAAAGGAAATGGCTAAACAATATGGAACCACCTTGACAAGCAGCCTTGAGACTCGGTAAGGCGTTGCTGGATAAACAAACGATGGTTGTCCGAAATTTAAGCTGGTGGCCAACTAGTGGAGGTAAAAATAATGTAGCTTAAGATCAAAGAGAATACAAATGTGCCGATCTAAATATTTTACTTTTAAGGCAGTATAATTGATGTGTCAAGGTTTTTGTTACATCTGTCACCTCAACTTGCTTCTCAAGTGGGTTTTATTTTAATTCAAAACAAAGTTTTGTACAGATGTGCACCTCCAAATAATGCAACTCGTCAACGCACACACCTGGCATCTTACAATAAAAAATATAACTTCAAGAGCATGTGGTCTGAACTGTCCCATAAAATTGCTAAATAAACTGTATTCAAATGTTCGGAGCTGGAAATGACCAAACATTATGCACAACTGTTACCGAGTCTCCATACCGAGTTTGTCAATGTTGGTCATAAACATTATCGTAATAGTAGTCTTCATGACAACCTAATCCATCATCCAAAGCCACCTTCATGGCTATCAATCATTAATCATCACCATCCCCATCATATCAATCAGCAATTATTCAAGTGACCACGAACCATCGGTACCATCAGCATCACGGCTATCATGATCATCATAATCACAAAGCATCGACACAATCAATCACGAGCACCATAATCATCGATTAAAGCTTTAACGAATAGAATCACCAAAGCATATACACAAAACTGAACTTGTAAAAAAGAGTTGAGCATCCTCTCTGATCGCAAGGAGAAATCAGAGTTTCAACATTCTCTTTCAAACCAGGCCAGCAATGACAAAGACAAAGATCCCGTCAAAGCAGGGGGCCTGGCAAACACTGTGGTCCAACACAGTCAAGACAGCGTTTAATAATCTCATTATTGTGACCGTTTTCCTGGAGCTGTTGTTATCACAGCACACCATAGATAGATTGCGAGCGGTCTCCGTTAATCCCACGAAAACTAGGGCAAGTTTAGGGCAATCGCCTCCAGCAATTGTTGAGCAAGTTGATGCAACAATATTTTCTATCGACTAAAATTACGTGCCCAAACGTCGACGAATATGATCACTGCTCCCCCTAGTGTCAAACTGCGACGACAGCTTCCAATCAGATCGCAGAGGTCCGTGACAAGAGGTCTGTGTGATCAGAGGTTGTGTGCTCTTCTTTTTAAGGACAGGTGTCTAAAGTAACTGATAATTTGAAGCACAGGTGGGATCGAGATAAATGAAAAATATCGTATTAATAATTGCTCACGGTCAACATTATTTGTTAAATATTTCATTACTCAAAGTCACTGTGGCCCCGACCAGCTAACATTGATAAATGCACTGTTAGTAACAACTGCCAGCAACCACCATAACATTGTCCTGGTATTACATTTACATGTATATATCTCATGGCCTGTACGGAGGGGTGTGCAGATACACGATGGAGAATTCCATGGGTCACGGGGTCACAGGGTGAAGGGTGCCCTACCTCGGGAGCCGAGTCGGGAGAGCGCTGAACGACGGAAAGACGGGTATCCGAAATAACTTATGTCGTCCGAGAACATGGCATCGGCGTCGATGATGACGCTTGGGTGCGCCAAGTGCATATCCGCGTCCAACAAGGACATCAGGTCCTCTGTTGCGCAAACACAAGCACACACGTGCACGCACGCACGAAAAGGAGGGGAGTGCAGAATCAAGTTGGACTTTGCGTCCGTCCATACACAGGCAACTCGCACGTACCACTGTGACCTAACGCATTTATTGTACACTTTTTCATGCAATAAATAAGAGAACAAAACACCACAATGATCACTTCACATTGTAATTTAACAAGGTTATGGAGCAAGTTATTTTTGTAATTACTCATGGAGCTTTAGAATGACTTTAGTTCAAGAGTGACCCGTGCAACATTAGTCGCGGAGCAGAGCACCACCGTGATTATTAATGGTAGCCTTATAACAAACATAGAGTACTGTAACGTTTCAGGCAAAGGCCACTGCAGGCAGCACAGATGTTTTAGCAGAGTAATGCACTCCTTCAGCAAATCCTCACCGCCCGTTTTCAACTGCAATATAAACAGTCAATTCGTTTATTAGATGTGGCAACCTCGGACCGGTTTCGACTTTACCGAGCCTCATCAGTAAAGAGGGGAGGGGGGACACTCAAAAACCAATGCCACTTGCAGCCCCAATCTCATGGGCTGTGGCCTCAAGAACAACTAATCTGGAACACGGCCCAGAGGCGATTAAGTTGAATAAGTTCAATGTAATTTTCTCTCCTGTGATCAAACAAACCCCCCCCCCCCCTTTACATAATTCATAGATGGGGGAAAGCAAAAGAAAGTTAAAAACTTTGAGCCTAATTCATGTGTTGGTAAAAAGGACATCTTCCGCCAATATTTGGATTTTCCAAAAGGCCACAATGAAGCTATTTTCTGCCAACTGCAACAACCAAACAGCTTTTATCTTGTGTATATATATATATATATACACACATGCACAACTGGGCTGTGTGTCCCAGATGATAGACACAAGTTTGAAACTTTGTAAAAAATTCTATTTTACGGTCAAGCGTGCCACCACGGTGCTCCAATTATGTCGGCAGTGGCACAGCAGCAATGCCACCGACATCTAACACCACATTCATGACGTCTCCATTTAGTCTGCAGCTTCTGCCAAGATCCTGATCGCTACTAGGAGCTGCTTTCATCTGGTAGATAGAATCAATGTGCTGCTATTAGGGTGCATCATGTTTTCTTATGCCAAATATTAGCGGAGATTTCCGTCAAATCAGCCGAATCTTCAGGGGGTTTTGTGCCGCATGTTTCCCCCCGGGAGCGCAGACGGGCTCGCACGCACGCACGCACGCACGCGCGATACTCACCGCCCGGGAGGTAGGACTCACTGGCAGTGTCATCGCCATCATCGCCGTCATCGTCGTCCCGGCTCAGCAGGTTGTTGACGGCGAGGTTCACGTCCAGGTTTGTCCTCTGCAGTTCACGGATAATGACGTTGCGCGACTTCCCCTGCAATACCATTTGTGCCTGTGTGGGGGAGGGGAGGGCATGGAGCGAGGGAGGTGGGAATAGTATGATGGACGCAGTGGTGGAAAGGGAGTGGGGGAGCAAGGGAAGGATGAAAGGATGGGGATGGAGAGATGAGAATGGGAGGGATAGGGTTAACATGCAGTCCAACCTGAAACTACATCAGAGAGAAACTGGGATGGCTGCTTGCAATCAGATCTGAGGTCACATGACTACTAGTGGCAATTGCCCTGAAGTTTCTCAAGTGTATGATCGCCTTTAGAATGTATTAAATCCCCCACGAATGTGGCTCCAGTAAAACGCAGAAAATAAATGTGAAAACCGGCAGACCACAGCAAGAGAGGAATAGTGGGAGAAAACGAGCACGAGACAGCGAGAGCGTGCGAACTAGAGGAAGAGAAATAGAGACAGAGGAAACAAGCGAGAGCACAAGAACGAAGGAGAGACACAGACTGCGATAGAAATAGTGAGAGGAAGAGGAACACAGTGAGAGAAAACGAAAGCACGAGTCCGTGAAAGAGCAGAAGAAAGAATAGACGGAAAAATAAACAGTGCGATGGAAAAACCGAGTGTGAGAGAGGAAGAAGCGAGTGTGAGCCGGCTGGACACGCGTGCGAACACGTCCGACCTGCGAGATGAGCTCCTCGGGGATGGCGGAGGCCGGCACGACGGGCTGGCTGCCCAGCAGGGCCGAGCTGCGGTCGCGCCCCGTGCGGATCACCCGCGTCTGCCGCCGCGAGTCACGTGCTGCCGCAGACGAGCGGCCCGACGTGCCGCCCACTCCTGAGCTCCACCGCCTAACAGGGGATACGTCCATCATCGTCGTCGTTTTTTTCATCTTCACCATCGTTGTCGTCGTCATCGTGATCGTGTATCATCGATTGGCATGTGATGTACTCTGCGATTCATATTTATTACAATACTTTTCAACAGCGGACCACACATCGTAGTCAATGTTGCCATTAGGCATGTAACATGGACACGCTATGCGGATGAGAATCAAAAAGTAAAACCGGGCCAAGATGTCACATTCATCAAGTGGAAAACAATGGCAAGACTGAAGGACCTCAACGCTATTCTATGGTATTTTCCAGTGGCATCTTTAAAATATCATTAATTATAATCTACAGCCTTGGTCAATCCACTTTTCAAAGGCCTCCTCATGCTGTATCGGTCATGGGGTTGTTGGACCACACCTCACCACGTTGATTAGAGCGGGTTCGTGAAGGGACAATATTAAACGGGTTTATAGCATAGTGCACTGAAAAACTAGGCACTGTGCAGCCCCCCACCCCCCACTATTATCTTCAAAGATATATAATACTCATCACTGAAGGATTATCATGAATAACTCATTTGTCTGAATAAGCTCCGCAGCACCAACAGTAATGACGAGTGTCAGGGCTGGGTTACCCGAGGGGGTGTCCGGCAAGCCGGCCCAGAGAGTCCGACCCCGACAGAAGCCACGGAGATTCGTTGTTTCGACCGAGGCGAGACGAACGCCCGGCACCAGGGGCCCCACTCGGCTTAGAACTGACACACGCACGCATGCACACAGGAACAAGTGCAGCATGCAGACACACACGTACACACATGTATACAGACACGTACACACATGTATACAGACACGTACACACATGCCAACACACACGGATATACAGACACATAGCACACATGCAGACACACCCACAGAGCACACAGAATACATATACACAAACACCCAAGCGCAGCCAAGCACACAGACAGAGAAAAGGGAGGAGAGACAGCAGATGGAACACTTTAGCTGAAATGGCGTGCGGAGATTGCGACGCAGTGCCAAGGAATTCCGCTGCCGATGAAACCGCTTGGCTGGGCAAACGGTTTTCCAGTGGCAAGCGGAAAGCCTGGCAGGACACGCCGGTGGTACCGTTTCGATGGGGCATCGCGCACGATGCACGTGTCCGCCGTGCACATGTTTGTGTTACAGCGCCGATAAGGGAAAGGTGATAACGTGCTGGGCACAGTCGCAACAGGCCAACGCTGTCAAAGGGCATCCCACACCGCCGTGGAATAATGTGGGTGGGGGGAACTGGGGGAAAAAGGGTGGGAATATTCTGAGTTATGGTGATCAGGGGTCATATGCACAAATTAAACTATGAACCCCGTTAACACCAAAAGTTATATTCTAGGCTGAAGTATCGGCCAGTAGCCCTTCCACAGCATTGAGAAGGCAAAGCGAACGGCTGATATAGATGGATATTATGCCAAAAAATTTAGAATTTCTAAGTGAACACAAAGTGCTTTCTACTGGTATTAATAATTTACCATGAGTAGACAAAGAATGAACAAAACACTTAAAAAATTAACTCACTTTCAATCAACAGTAACAGTATTCAATTATGCATTTTGAGGTTATATACTTTAGTGCTTGTGAACCACTGGCTAAGCAGCTCCTTAATTTTCTGTGTGAGAGTGAAAATACATCACAGCTGACGAATGGCAGCTCAGATGACCACACGCCAGTACCACATGTCTACTGGGTTCATGCACTCTGAGCTGTTGGTATGCGACAATGCATGAGGAGCTGCGTGTGTTTGGAGTCGCATTGCCCTTTAAGGGCTGATGAGGTGCGAGGGAGGGCAAGCGTGTGAGAGAGGTGAGTGCTGTGAGGTGCGAGGGGGAGGGAGGCGAGCGACTACATGCGTGAGAAAGTGGAGGACCAAACCTGGTGAGCAAGCACTTTAGCAAGGGGGTGAGAGCGAGGGCGGTGAGCAAATGCAGCGAGTAAGTGAGCTTGTATATGAGCAATGGCGATGAGCGAGGCCAGTGAGGGAGTGAGTGCGCGAGTGAGCCTACCCCTCCGAGCTGTCCGGCTTTCCAAGCTCCAGCCGCTCGGGGTGGATGGAGAAAGAGATCCGGCAAACGCGCCCATCCTGCGGTGGGGAGGGGGAACATGAGCATATGCAGGGAGGGAGTGAGGAACGATGGGAGAAATGGACGAGTAGATGGAGAAGCAAGATGTGGAGTTCAAGGGGAGAAAGCGATTGTATGGAGATGGGGAGATCGAGGGAAAGGTGAGATGAGAGAACCAGGATGGGGACAGGATGTGATCAGGGGTAGGGGTAGAGACAAGCAGGTGACAAGGGAGAATGTTGGGGAGCCAATAAGAAGATGGGAGTGAAGACAAGAAGAGATGTGGGGAGAAGAGGGGGAGATAAGGAGACAGGTAGGGAGAGGAGTGAAGGTGATGCGATTTCTGTAGCCACTGCTTGGGCGTTCCACAACCAGGGGCACCCGTAGGGAGTTCCACAACTGGGTGAACACCACACTAAACGCCCGATCACCACAAGAACATAATTGAGATCGAGTTCAAGGTTCATAAACATCCTGCCAGCCAACACATTGCACATTCTTTGTCAGCGAGTCATCCTTGCCCTTTTATAATGGGAGGCTGCTTATTGCTATGTCTGGGAAATATCATGTCTGTTCCTCCAAGAACAAATCATGTTTTCACAAAACCATAAAGCACAACAAAATTCACCACATAGCTGACCAACACCAATGCCCAGGTGTTAATTTTTTTGTAGTGTCAAAATAAATATTTAAAGAAAAGCATTTTGTTTTTATCTTCAAAGTGTAATGCCGTGCCGTGTACCAACAATTATGAGCTGTGCATTTAAATGCTAGCGCGTAGGTGGGAGCACACTCATGTGGTTTTAACGCATGACTATTTGTGCACTCAAACCCCTAAACAAAATAAATGTTTCGTTAATGGCCTCCTTTGTCAGCGTGCATGTTATTTTGTCCAAAAGCTCTTACCTCCAAGAGGAACGCGGCATGATTGGGTCCAACGACACACTGCTTGATCGGGGACTGCTCCAGACAGCTGAGCGCGTGATGGCTGTAAAACCAAAACAACAATTCCCATTAACCTCCACCCCGTTTTACTGGTTGAGAGCAAACAGACATGCATTGACCCGTGCAACAAGTAGCTTTAGTTTGACAATACAGCTATGGATTCTTCAAGCTATCTGTGCACAGCATTGAGTATTGACCTCTGGTATGCCTGTGTTTTCTCCAACATGCAAAAAGAACAATTATTCAAAAGCAAAACACATTGCCTCACCCAAAAATATATATTATGAATCAATTATTCAAGAAATTGGCAAAATATCCCAGTTAAAAATCCTCCTGAAAAAGTCGACTTGTTTCAGTTTTTGTGGTGTTAAATAATGGGCACTTTTAGCCATAAGTGAGATGCAACTATCAGATTCAAGGCTTTGGATTACAACATTGTGACAAAAAGCGTACATGAGTTTTGCTAAAAAAAGGTACCCAGGACACCCTCGAGTTGCTATCAAGCTCCAGTGGTCGTTTGTAGATCTCGGTTGCGGATGCTACAACCTTCATTTCGGGTTTTTCCGACTTGGGTGACCTATGCAGTTGGCTTCATTAAGAAACTGGCACGATTTGGCAGTGACCTCATCATCAGTGCTTTCTTCCCAGAAGAGCTGGTCTGGCAGGAGACCAGAACTGTTGCACTGTTGTCTTCAGATTTCATGTTAAAATGTATCTGAGAGTTGTATTCCTAGCCATGACTAAAATCAGTGGTCAAATATATCTGAAACTATCCAACCCCACTTGGAGAAGCAAGAACTATGGTCAAACAACACACAAGATCAAGTGTGAAGCCTCTATCCAGCAGTGGAAATACAAAGGATTGTACATTGTTACTATTCACTTTATATAACCATATGCATGGGCAATGAACATAATTTTTTTTCTTAAAAGAGTGAAAAGAAGCCAATTGGGCAGGCATAGCAAGCAGGAGGGGACAACAACTGGCTATCCTTTTTGCATACACTCCAAACCACAATAGGAGGCCCCCAGCTTCATAAAAAAAGTTATTTATAAAACAGGCAAGGCATGTGGTTGTGCAGAGACTATTTAAAGGTATGCATGTGGAAAGCACTTGCCTCACAGACGAAGACTTGGTCAGTTTATCCGACACCTCCCTCAACCTGAAAATACACACACAACACATGGGAAGGCTGGCACGGCGGAAGTGCGTCACTCAGAAATTAATTTCAGTCAGGTGTGTCTGGGTTGGTGAGCCAGGAAATGTGTGCATCTGACAAACCACATTCATAATACCTCTTGCTATGGATATGGCTAGTAGCATTATACCTACTCCAGGCCTATCAGCAACCTGTAAAATATTCCGGGAGAAATTAAGGCTTGTTGTACTTATTGTTATGACATATGGTTGATTTACGGCACAGGCCGAGTAACACCTCAATGATGAATGACAGAAACCTAGCCTGAACATCTGTGAGCTTTATAGCTCATCGGATTCCTCCAGTATAAATAAACATTCTGATCCTAATAGCCTGGTGTGGTGGTGGCTCGAGCACATGCCCTCCAAATTGGAAGACATGAGCTCATATTCCGGTTTTTGGTCAACTCCGTTGTGGCGAGATGTTATCTCCCTGGCATGGTATGCAGGGGCATGGGTTTCATCCCGGACCCTGACGATCCCTGTATATTTGGAGTTTGCATTATCTCTCCCCGTGGTTGCACAGATTTTTCTCCAGGTCCTCCAGTTTTGCCCTCCAAATTTAGAAATGTGTTTACATTATGTGGCTGCTCTGAATTCTCACATCTCCATGTATATAAAAGGCAAAGTTGTGAATATGTGTGTCTGTTCAAAATGTTTAGCGTACTTCCCGACATACGACAAACTGGAAATTTGCCATGTGGGTACTTTCCAGACTGTACACTTTGCAAAAATTATAAAAATACACTTTTGGTTTTTTTTGGGGGGGGTGGGGGGGGGCTCAATAATGCATATATTTTTAGCACAGCAAGTGAACTGTGATGTCAAATCTGTCACGTGACCCGCGCATGTGGAAGCGTAACGCATTGTAGTGTAGCGGGTAGCGCGCCGCGCTACGAACCCGGTGACGATTATTTTAACTGGTCCTGGGCCTCCCCTAGGTCGACTCAGCCTCAAACGAGTAACTGCTGTGGTGTGTGAACATTGCCACTAGGGAGACAAAGGCGGCCAGGCGTGGTGGATCCAAGTCCCGGGCGAAGCCAGGTAGTATAGCTAGTATGATATAAACCACTTCAATAAGCTATCATGTGTGGCCAGGTCACCTCTGAAAAAGATATAATAGATCATTGGGCTTTTCCTGGTAAATTAAAAGTTTAGTTTATCTTGGTTCAGGGTCCATCCGTCGTTTATAAGATGCTTACTCCCTTTGTGGGAATCAAGTGGTTAAATGGAATGGATCGCAATATGGAAATTCCACAAGGAAAGTGCTATACACAGGAGATTAGCTCCACTCACAATAATCCCAACTGAGAAACCAATTACTTTTTGAAGAACAGAAATTTATTTCAACAGTATTAGGAAAGGACCTTCTTTAGAGAGGGCACTTAGAAAATAATGACCGAGTTATAGGATAGTCATTTTGTAACATGTTGCAATAACCCTAGAATTCAGAGAATGAACACATTTATATGAAAAATATTTTAGTACAACCAGGGCAAATGCACAAATAGTGGCATTGAAAGCCATAAATGGGGTAAACTTACTGTATGATGTAGGGTTCGACAATGTTTAGCAAGATTAAACGACTGACGTGAAAATATGTATCTATTAAGCATGTGGTTAGGAAGACCTGAGAAAACCTTATCACTGTAAAGCCAAATTAAACATTTAAACAAGGTGATGACGAGATGGCCTATTGAGACCAAAAGTCATTTTAAGTAGACCTACATTACAAATGGTATATAGTCTCAAAAAACAGCATAGGACAAGTAAACATGTTTCTACACAGCCATGTTTAGAGTTTTTGTCACATTTGGGCTCTGACAACACATCAGTGGCCAATGATTAAAAACGATGACTTCGCTATCTTTAAACTCCACTGCCCCACTGCAAGGTGGACTTCGGTGATTTCCCCGCAGAATTTACCCGGGCTGAATGAAGTAGCAGGAACTCGGTCACTAAATCGTGACATATACTCAGTGTCAAAAGTCAATGTGTGTGCTCCATGAGCAGATGAACATCGGTAAGTCAGTTTCTCATTTCCGTTCTCAAACAGCTGACCACCGATTTATTAATACGGTGTAAGCTGCCCAAGTGTGGAAGAGGCTCAACACAATCACTATGGTGATAATGATGATATCCATATTTATGTTTAATGAGGTTATGAAATGACCTGGGGATGTCAATTTAATAATTTACCATTGTGAGCTAGGTCATGTACATATATAACTGGGTGTCCATTTCGAACAAGGCTTAAGGTGAACACTCCTAAAAGTGCCCAAGGTGTCAATAGAGCAGCGAGCAAACGATCATACATATATCATCAAGTTAGAACCCATTCAGAAATAAGTATATTTTTCTAAGACAAGTTGAACACAATGCTAAAATAAGCAGGTGTTGATTTAATACAAGAAATGTATAGTTATGATGCATATTTGACCAGGTGAGATCGCACTGAGAAAGTCTCTTTTTACAATTAAAACTAAGAAGGTAAAAGTGCAGCCCTGCAATAACTTGCTAATGCTATTTAGCCTACTCATCTATTCTGGCAAACCGTATTGGAAGAAGCGGGAATACCCACATTTTGCCCCACTAAACTGTGAACTGTCGTTCCACTTGATGTGGGGTACCCATTGATACTGCAGAGTGGACAGAGGCAAGGAAATTAAAGAAACTTGCACCATTGTTTCAACTGCCTCGTTGGGACGTGGAATTGAACCGGTAAACTCTGCGAGTTCAGTGTGCAAAGCATTACACAGCTTCTGATAAATGAAGTGCAAAATCAGTTTGTTAAAATTGCTGGCACTGCATTTGTATTGTAATGAGGGCTTTAAGGGGGGGGAAACTATTTCGAGCTGAACACTTATCCCAGATGCCTATTTAGAGAAGTCACAGCAGCGTAATGTTATGTACTTATCCAGGAAAGCCTCACCAAGTCCGTTGACTTTTTCAGGATAATCCTGCATTGATAGGAATGCTGGACCATTCAATTTTAAATATTTTTGTTAACGAGCTGTGTCTGCGTGTACACGGTGAAAACTAACCACACGCATGCCAGGGAATAATGCACAAAGGTCGGCAAAGACTCCTCTAGATTTTACATCATTTGGAAGCCCTTACGCAACCAAACGGGTTTACAGATGTAAACCAAAAAACGAATGTTATATACACGCTGTCTGTTCCGTTAGAGAGATACATATTTTAAACGGCAAAGCAGGTATAATGATGGTTACTTCACCGACACCATTCCGATCAATTTAACACGTCAATATAGACGTACAGAGGGTGTAACTCAAGAGTATTTCTGCTGAGTAACGAAGCTTCAAAATCATGGAGGCCAACCTGGTGGACCCACAAGGGGGTGAATCTACAAGAGGTGAATCTACAAGGGTTGTTTCCTGAGCAGTGTCTTGCTTTAACATCGATGCTTCTGCAAAACTCAGTGAAATTAAGTCTTTGAATATTATCCCTTCGTTTGCGTTGATGATTTCCTCTCGGTGGTCCAGCTTCAACTGTGTCCACCTTTCTGATCCATGCGGTGTAGACCAAATGCACAAACTACCCAACAATTAATCAAGGATGCAATGCATTTCAAAATAATATTGGGTGACTTAATTCAAAAGGAGGTATAACGTGCAGCAACGTGATGAGGGTTTGTAGATTTATCAGTGGAGTGAGAAAAATAGGCGCGCGTCTAATCCAATTTGCAGCCAGCAAAGGCGGAAAAATAATTAATACATTTTATATGTTAAAGAAAATGGGAAATGGGCGTGGAAACGACAAAATTATTACATTTGGAACGAGATTAAATTGAATATAACCGTCAAACCACAGACTGTTACAGGCCTGCCCTAAATAATTTTAACAAATCGGTGCAAGTTGCATTACACTTCAACATAGCCAAACTGTGTTAAAGCAAAACCATGTTCAAATTTAAAGTGTAAGTAAGCGGGTTTTTTGGGCAAACTCTTAGATTCAAATGACTAAAATAGAAAATTGACACGGAGGTCTCCACCTTCAATAATTAATTACGAAATGCTAATTCACAAATGGTAGCCCAAGGGGTTAAAGATGGAACAATGCAAAATAGAGATATTAAAATAACGAGGGTATATATTGTACGCATATCTCTAAATCCAAAATCATATTGCACCGGAATGAGACCGTCTCTGCGATTAAAGGGAAGTTCTAAATGTCATACGAAGTAGCAATTACACATTTCCTATGATAAAAACGGTTAAAGGGGTTTTGTGTGCATTCCCTGACATACGGATGAGAAATATGTTCATAGCCATAAACTGAACGAAATTTAAGTACGCAAAGCATCAGTAGAAGCAGCCTTGCAATCACACTGAAACGGAGTAACGTAATGGATCCGAGTGAATGCTAATGTCCAAGTAAAATTGGCTTGGTAAAGAATAACGATGGAGCGAGTGGAAGCCAAGGGGCGGAACGCGTTGGGGGAGAACGTCGTCGGCTGATAGTTTCAGGGCGATTTAATTATCTCGCCGTGCCGGGTGAATTGCTGCACCGCAGGATGGTGAGAGAATGCGACCGCCACACACAGCAATGTAGACGTATCCCCGTGTTTACTGTGTGTGTGTATTCTAGACGGAATGAACGGGTGTGGATTCACGAGCAGAAATAAAACGGATTATAAAGCCTCGCGGGACCACGAAGAATGGCGACTGCATGTGGAGGCCTTCGTCGAACAGTTAATAGACCACGACTCAAGGACAAATGTTGAATCCGGATTCACAACCACGTACGGGCAGCAAAACACCGACCGAGCGACGATAGCATTCAATTCCCAGTCGCATCGTTAAGTCGCGCGTACATTAATCAACCCGAGCTCGGTCCAGCTCCACATCACCTCCCGAGCTCTTTCCTGGGCAGCTCTGCCGGGCTGGGGGCGAGCAAACCCCGCGAGGCCGCTCAGGCAAGACGGGCCAGAGCGCGAGACTGCGGCCAAAGGCCTCAAAGCCGTAAAGGCGGCCCGCCCTCGCAACTGAACTTCGCCTCCTCCGTCCGAGCGCTCACCGGTCGTACAGCTGATCCTCGGTGCCCGGCAGCGGGTGCACAACGAAGTGAACGGACGTCATGGTGAGTTTAAAGCGGGGCGGACGAGGCCACACGATGGCGGCGCCTCTCGTCTCAGCCCAACGCCATTAAGCAAGCAAACGCCAGCTCGACCCGCGCGGATGAAACGGCGGTTCCTATTGGCTGCCGGGGCCGGTCAGGGGCGTGGCAATGTAACGCGAGACACGATTGGTCGAGACGCCAGCCCCCCCCCTCCCCCGTGCGGCGGGGTGGGGGGATCACGGCTCCACCTGATTGGCTGGTGGCGGCGCCGGCTTGCTCGGTCTGCGGTGCAAGGCGACGCGACGTTGTGATTGGGTGAAGAGGCAATCGGGGAGAGCGGCGATACCCATTGGCTTGGCACGAGAAGAGGAAGGGGGGAGGGGCGCGTTGTGATTGGGCAAGCCGACGCGGGCTTGCTGGTGAGCAATACGGCGAGCTTTTGATTGGCTTTGAAGGGGGCGGCGGCGGGGGGGGGCGATCGGTGTGATTGGCTAAGGAACGCGATTCGTGATTGGTTGAATCTGCAAGTGGGAGGGTCGGAACGTCAGGGCGACGATCTATTGGATGATATCTACGGGGGGCGAGCGTGCGCGAGATGGTAACGCGAGTGGTGATTGGACGAGATCAAGCCCGTCACGACCCCCCCCGTGAGTTGGGTTGCCCGTGTTACCGTGGCAACGCTCTCAGTGTTCACAGCAAGCAACTTCCTCTTCTAGATTTGAAGCTTTCGTGACTGCAAGGATTCATATTCTTAGGTTTTTTCGGTAAAGTCACGTAGGTAAAACATCAAAATTAATGAAAATTAAATAAAATAAAAAACGTCGTGATTTTTGTTTTATTTTATTTTATTTTCATTAATTTTGATGTTTTACCTACGTGACTTTACCGAAAAAACCTAAGAATATGAACTTCCTCTTCGTGTCTCCGATCCCAACCTCCTGTCATTATTGGTCTCTTCCCAATAGTCTTGCACAGGCTTTGGCATTGCCAGATCTTGAGGAGCGCATTGTGGTGCTTGCAGGGCATCTTGGGAGATGGTCCATGGTTTGCTTCTAACAAAGCACATTGTGCCAAGCACATTATGCCACCTAACAAAGCACATTGTGCCACATTGTGCCAAGCACATTGTGCAGAAAACCCCCAATGATTTCATGAGAGTTGGAGTTAGATGCGAGCTACTCACTGGGGATGATTTCTCGCCGGCTCCATTCAGCAGTTTTGTCACTTTCATTTTTTCACGATTCCTTTTGCCAGAGTGAGCAGCAACATCAAGGCACCTTTGAAACCCACGCGCGTCCTCACGACTAACTGGGCAATAAAAAACTGGACGCAATCACACCGCGGTGTGCGACAAACAAGTTGTGCTCTTCCATAATAAAAACATTTTTGGGGGGTTAGATCGCGTAAATATAAATGTGTCGTCGTTAAACCCGCCACCACCACCCGACACAGCCAATTAGTAAGATTAGTCACGTAAACAGAACATGCCAATTCGTTACGAGTACAGCACACCCGTGTGCTGGAGAGTAAAACCCACTACAGCATTTGCAATTCGAGTTCAACGTTTCGCCAGTAATTACAACTAGCATCATCAGGTGGCAGACAGATTAGTGGAGAAATCCTGTGGCTCTTACTGTGGCTCTTGTTTGCATTACAAGCGTTTATCCGATCACTGTGGATCAACAAAAACAAATCGGCACGAGTAAGGTGGCCCACATTTTCCACTGGAGATCAAACCCGGACGTATTTCTCAATCAGCACGTGGTCTATTAATTCTAGATGTGAAGCTTTTGTGACTGCAAGGATTCGTACCTACGTGACTTTACCGAAAAAACCTAAGAATACGTGGTCTAGTGCCTCCTCTAATTCAGGTCAACCCAATGTCGGCACCAGGTCTCGGCACAAATCAATTCCTGCTGTCACCCTAACACAGATGACGCCAGCTCAGCACCAGAATATTTATACTGGAGGAATCCGAAAAGCTATAAAGCTCTTCCCCCTCCCCCCGCCCACAGATGTCCAACAGGGACGGGTCAGAAAGTTGTAGGTGGCAACTCTCGTCAAGCCCAATCAAAAAAAGCGTACTCTTAGGTTTTTTCGGTAGAGTCACGTAGGTAAAAATAAATAAATATTAAAAATACATAAATAATCTACATCTATAATTTAAAAAAATACTAGAAATAATAATAGAAATAACAGGTGAAATTCCTCGCCGTAGAGGGTATTAATTCTAGATTTGAAGCTTTCGTGACTGCAAGGATTCATACTCTTAAGTTTTTTCGGTAAAGTCACGTAGGTAAAAATAAATAAATAAAAATACGTAATTTTTATAATAGAAATAATCATAGAAATAACAGATAGATAAGAAAAAAAGCGTAATTTGTATACGTTCGTACATGCATACATATCAACCCATACGGTTTGTACAGGAAAATTTAGTTTCCATGTCCACATGGCGTACAGCCGTTTCAATACGGTCAAAAAATGTCTATGTGTTTGTGTTTCTCCCTTGTGATGGGACTTTGTAAGATGAACGTTGAGATTTGTAAGGGCACGGTTGACCCATAAGGTCTGAATTGGTCTGTATTAAGGTCGGCACTGATCATGGGTTGACAGGTTATGTATGTATGTCAACTATGTTGATCTTCTTTCGTACCGTACGTAGACAACCGTCCTCATCGGAGGTACATTTGGCTGTTGTACGAATCTCCAAAATCCTGCGGTGACTCCAGGTGGCTTGATAGATGGTCCATAGTTTGGGTTGCTTAGCCACAATCACACGACTGCGGCTTGATTTTAATTTTATATTCATCAAGGAGATGTGCGCATCAGCCTGTTGACGTTCTCATTGGGTTCGTGGCTACACCACTTGTGTCATTAAGGAGGCATGATACCATTCTGGCGAATTGCCCGATGATGCTGGATGCAATTACCAGCGAAACGTCGTACTCACAAATTGTAAATGTTGTGGTTTCACGCTTCAACACACCGGTGGGCTAAAGCAGTGAACTATTTGTCTTTTGTCAACGTGACACTTTTTTTGCTGATTGGCCGTGTCGGGTGGTGGAGGGTTACGACACATTTATAAATAACGCGATCTAAACCCAAAACGTTGATTATGAAGGCATGACAAAGACAGGAGATGTGCTACCTCTGGGTCTTTAGGCCACAGTGATATTGACGAAATGTGCTGAGTTTTTTCTTTGTTAGAAGTGCTTTTGTGATCCATGGTTTTGACATTGATGACCAGGTTTACAAATTAACTCAAGCCAGTAAGGTCCTTAGCACAGTGTGCTGTTCCATATAAACAATGAGATTATTCACATAAAATACAATTACTCCGCGAATTACGGTGATTATTTTACATGTACAGTACTGCATTTCTGGTTTACCAACGAGAATTGTGCTGCTAAATTTCACCGATAGGTGGCAGTATGGTGTAAGACATGGGGTGGAGGCGTATTGTCTGCTAATTTGTGTTATTACTGGACTTTTTTTTATCCAAAACGAAATTCGTATGTCTAGTTTAGTTGTGTACAACTAGAACAAAAAACCTTTAATATGAATATAGCCCATATCTTAAAAAGAGGGTCCTTAGCTACAAACATCTGACAGTTCAACCGCATTGCAGATGTGACTCTGAATGTTCAAACTGGTCCAGAGTTTTCCCGTATTACACCAATGCTGTTGAAAACTGGCACTTCCCGAAAGCCGTGTATGGAAGATGGGATGCGTAAAAACTACCTTTAATTATTTATGTAGAGAGACAGACATGGGAAGGAGACGTAATATCTGTTTATTGATTTTGCTATGAAAAAATGTAATTATTTTATAATCATTACTCCAATAACCCATTTCCTCTCCATCGTTTTTCAGAATCCTGCCACAATATCTATCCCACCCACACACATATCTCCCCTGGTCATCCTCGTGTTTTATTCCGGTAATGTTTTCCTCTGGCAGGCAAGAATGTGTTGTTTGAGTCATGTAGCCCAATATGTCCACCCACTGCATGGCCTAGCAACTTGGAGATGGAGCCATGGCATCAGCTCGTGTGCAGGTGCTAGGCGTGAGAGAGAGGGCCTTCATCCAGCAGTTGATTGATCATAGCTGATGATAATTCCACTGATGATGACAACCTTGTGTATGCAGTGCATTCGCATTAACATGAACGTATTGTTGTTGTGTTCCTGTGTATATTGCACAGTCGAGTAACAAAAATAAGTTCTGAAGTGTGTGGTGCTCTTAAAACTCGGTAAAGTAATTACTTTGTGGAAAATTTGTTTTTTGTCTCATTGAGCGGTTTCATATTTTTTTCATATCTTCAGAGTATAATGGATTTCACTTTACTTGGTGAGAACCCATGAATATTCGCTACCTTTTATTGCAACAGTTTATTCGTGGGTGCTGTCAGTTAAACGTCATTATTCTCACCTGTATTTCACGTGATATTTAATGTGGCACAATATTCACCTTTATTTTACTTCCATGAGCATTAATAGGCAGGGGACAATGTTCCTGCTGTTATTGAAATGTCAAAATATAAACTTGATGGCCAAAGCCAAAAAGTATTATGTTTAATGTGAGTATCACCAATGCTAGTAGTGCCAGACATATTTTCTATTGTCATCGTCACGATTTAAATGGGTGCTTAATAGCTTGAAAAATGAAAATAAAATGAAATTGCTCATATATTACATAAGGTAAACTAAGAAAATATATTCGAGTGCAGCCTTACTTTTGACTTAATAAATGTATACCTTTATAGGTTTTTATGTTAAACATTCTTAACCATCTCAAGGAAAAATCATTAATGCATTTGCCTTAAAAAACAATGTCACGTGAAACATGATATGTATACTATTTGGTTCTTTCGTTAAAGTCACGTCGGTAGAAAAAATAATAGATCACGACGTTTCGATCGCCACACAAGCAATCGTCTTCAGGTGGGAGAAATAAACAGGCTGCTGAAACAAGTCCTGATATATGGCTTGCTTGTGTGGCGATCGAAACGTCGTGATTTATTATTTTTCTGCCTACGTGACTTTACCGAAAGTACCAAAGAGTATGGATTCCTGCAGTCACGAAAGCTTCAAATCAAGAATTATATGTATGTATGATGAACTTCTTTCGCACCATACATAGCCAACCATGCTAATCGGAGGTACGGGGTTATTAATCATCTGCAGAATATCACAATAAATATCAGCTTTGTGTAAAAAAAAACAGTACAGCATATACCACTAATCTTTCTGCGTATGATGGATATTGGACGAAGTGGATACGAGCAGGCACTGCCACACGAGGTGGCACCTACCGACCAACCCCCTTGACTCATGGGCTTGGTGGATACCTCTGGTGAGTGCCAGTGGACCCCGGACTTGGGTACACTACACTGGGTCCCCTTATCACACAGCCTCCCAAAAAAAAACTCAGATCCAGCCGCCACCACACAGACGCCATTAACCACACCTAAATGTGATTAGATATGGATTGTAAACTGGGCTAAGGTAAGCAGGTCTGATGGCCTTAATCTTATGACAGTCTCATAGCAAACCGTACTTTGAAAACAGCCTTAAAGAGATCACTGTCTGGTGTCTGGGTGAGAGACTTCTGCTCTTAATGAACTCATTCTGGGTGATGAAAGTAATCAATCTATATCCAGTCATCAGAAGTTGATCTGTCATGTCAACATCATCATCAGCCTTTATTCATCATCAGTAACCATGGCTTATCAGTTGCTGAATGATATCCTCCCCATCATCAACCATGCTATATCTACTTCTAAATGTATGGCATCCCAATTACCATCAGCAACATTCATCATCAATCCATTGCTATATGAAGGCCTCCTTCTCATGACCATGAGCAGCAGCCATGGTTTATCATTTACACCATTGGAACCTCCTTTGCCAGTAGCAAAATATGATAATCGGTCTTTTACCCTTTTATCTGGCAACAAAAATGACACCTTTTGGCGTCATCTGGTCCAACACCATGTGAGACTAGGCTCTAAGAAAAGCTGTCTCGGGTGTGGACCAATCCACTTCAAGGACAGTGCATACATTATAAAAGTTGTGTTTTTTGTTTGCATTCCGACCGCAGGTATTGTTGTCAATGCAAACATGACTCCTTGTAAAAAAAGGTGTCAGTTTTGTTGCCAGATAAAAGGGTAAAAAAACGATTATCATGGTTTATCATGTTGGACGAAAACCTCCCCATCATCATTATCAGCCATGGGCTGTCTACGATTGGATGAAGGCCTCATGAGCATCATCATCAATATTTACAAAAAAAATCATCATAAGTAGGACCACTGCAGCCATCGGTCCCCATTCGGGGCCCTGTCAGCGTCATCCAATGAAGCTCGTCGGCTCCTGCGGTCGCTCCAGAGGGGAGATGTCGTCGCTGCCAATAGCTTGCAGAATTTCTACCTCTATTGCTATGTGACCTGACCCCGATGTCACAGTTGAAAAATTATCAAGCGCACAAGATCCAAATAAAATTAAAATAACGATCTTCACTGTAAGTCGCTGGGCCCTACTTTTAGTCGAAATTCTTTGAAAAGCACACTGCTCTGTTTGCACTACCCCTTCTCAGAAGCCCAGTAGTCTCATATTCTATGGGCACGATCAATTTCAACGTGCTAAATATACATGAATTATTGCTCGCTCAATCGACGGCTTAAAATAGCTTCAAATATCTAGAGCGCATAGACGGCAGTTTTGGCTTATCCAACCATAATTGACCGGGATTTATTTACGTTATGTTGCTGAACTACACCAACTTCCTAAACGTTCCATCGAATGAAATTAATTTATTGCCGTTTACGTTGCCAGATATTTTAACGGTCACCATGATATGAACGCTATAAACACATACCATGGCATAATACAAGTGCAAAGAGCATTACCATGGGGCGAGAGTTAAATGGTTAATTTGGTAACGTTGGCATCCAAGAGACACGTGCAATATGATTAAAGTTGCTGCCAATACTATTTCTGGCTTAAAAACGTATTTAAATAACTTCTGCACTCGGCATACATGTGTCTGCATTTGTCTTTACTTTGGTTGATTTTTTTTTACTGATAACAGTGGCTTAATCTCGGACATTTTCTCTGAAAATCATCAATGTTTCATTTCTGTATGTCCACGAGCGCATATTTGTTCGTTCTAACCTGGTCGTTTGGTCGCACGTTATTTGTTTAGCCAAAGGTTGTTCAATCTAAAGTGGAGGCCATACATTCCTAGAAGAATAGACACACGGCATCGTAAATGATTATTGATCTAATCTGTCACAGGGTTCACTTGGCACGTGTCACCTGCCGCCAAATGCAAACGCCACATTCGTTTTTTTTCTTTTACTTCCACTTGCCCTGAGATGAATACAAAATAATCCATTCGGAACTCTCGCAATGATCCGCAGGATATATTTAAAACCCACCTCAAGATGCATTAATATTATTTTACTTGTTCTTTCTTCCCCTTGGCCAAGACATTATTTAGGTATTTATTTTTGTGATGTACAGCGCTTTCAGTGCATTGTCAAAAGCCGATGTGTAAATGTAATTTATTATATTACACAGCTGCTTCTGAAATCCCCCTTCAACACCAGTCTTCCTACAGACAAAATGTTGATCTCTCCAAAGATATTTGTCATTCTCAAGAGTTGCAATCGAGCCAAAAAAACGCAGGACTAAAGTTAACTATGGTTATAAGGCAGAGAATCAACTCGCTTCCTTGTTTGAATCAAATTTTGAACCTAGGATCTCAGTGTTGTTAGCTCAGAGATCTCGCTTACAATTTAGCCAGTCACCTCAGTGATCACCACCTCAAACTTCTCAGGACATAATGACACTGGCTGGCTTACCACCATTTGCAGGCAGGCCTTCGTTTCTATGCACAATCAGAAGAGAGTTGACTGGTATAACATACGACTGCAACAGAGCAAATGGAAGCCATCACACAGAACTTCGTAGGTTTTCACAGTTGTGCTGTATAACCCTCGGATGTGTTTGAGTTGTGCCATGTGTTGTTCGACAAAATCATGACGTTTTTCTTCCACCTCCTGGGAGCTTATTCAGGAACTTTATTGAGCAAACTCGCGTTCTTCGTTGTTTAACGTTGCCGGCTGTTGCTGGTCTCTGAAATAAGCCAAAACACGGTAACAACCCAAACACACAGATTGGTACAGCCTACGACCAACTCACCCTGAATGTACGAACTCTAGTTCGGGTCTCATCTTCTAGAGCAGAGGTTAAGCCGAGTTCGTGGCTGGATGGGTCACCACTAAGAGATACCAGTTGCTTATGGACATGTGAGAGGTGGGCCAGATGGCAATACAGAAACATTATTCAGTTCAGACATGGATTTAGTCCATCTGTGAATGAAATCTATACTGTATGTGCATCGCTTTGTTCTATTATGTTTGGGTTTTCTGTGTATTCCAGTTTCCACCCACACACACACCAATTATTTACGGAATTTACCAAATATCGCAATACACGAGCCATCTGAGAAAAAGTAACGTCAGGGAGGCATTTCTGGATAAAAGGCATAATTACATTGCATCAGAATGGCCCTGCAAACCCAACTCCAACAACTACATCTGTAGCCACTACAGGAGACTATTCACCCAATTATAGTTACAGCTCCCAATTGCTCAATAAAAAGTGGATTTCCACGCATGGGTCCTCCAACAGATACACATTGTAACCCTCGGAGATGAGCAGTGGTTTTTTACACGCTTTTATTTAACTCACTGTTGTATCCTCAAATTTTGTAACTCAATTTTTACCCACTTCGCAATGTGGTATTCACTGCATAATTGGTATACTTATGTCATACTGATGACAAGACTATATTCTATCATAAAAAAATCCAAAACATATTTTTGTAACATTTTACACGCTTTCATTTAACTGTCTGTTGTCGTATTCTCAAATCTTGTAACTTAATTTCTACCCACTTCCCAATGTGGTATCCACTGCAAACTTGGTACACTTGTCATACTGATGACAATACTATATTCTATCATTAAAAAAATTGATTTTATAACATTCTTTTACACGCATTTTATTAACTCAGTGTTGTCATATCCTCAAATCTTGTAACTCAGTTTTAACCCACTTCCCAATGTCGTATCGACTACAAACTTGGTATACGTATGTCATACTGATGACAATACTATATTCTATCATTAAAATATATATTTTGAAACAATATTTTTTGTTATGTTTCGGCTTGGGTCCAATTGTCCACGCTCAACTGACGTTGGCTGTAAATCACCACGGTCTCTTACGTTATGGCAAGCTTCGGGGCCACTTCATGGAGTTCTGCCATTACTTGTACGGTATATTTCATTAAAGCGTGTTTTAAAAAAAAAAGTATTTTAATTAATACTTTTTTAATCCAAATGCTACAAAAATTGCAATCATGGGCGGCTGCACCAAAATAACTTTCTATACCGAAGCAGCCGATTTAACAGCGTGCCAAACGGCCAGATTTGGACGTAGTTATTAGCAGTGCTAATCATTAGCTGCTCTTTCATGGTCACTATGAACTCAGAGCCACTTTTCTTTCACGTTTTTCTTAATCCAGCTTCGGGTGTGTATTTATACTCATTATTTGCAGTGGTGCACAAGAACATTTTGATGTGTTGTGGGAAAAGGGCCATTGCTCGAAACGTCCTGGAGATTTTTTTTTATAGCTGTTATTGACGAATTTGTTTAGTTTGTTTAATATTTGGATGTATTGCATGTACATCTCATTTCTTTGGGGACGAAACATTCAAACGATCACTAATAACCGAATATACCAACAAATTCACACGTAACCGTTATGTAATATACTCTGAAAAAACGCTTTAATATATTTTTTGTAGTGATAAAAATATACAAAGGAATTTACAAAAACGTGGAAATTTCAGACAAAAAACAAAAAAATCAAGTCAGTGATAGTAAATAAGAGTGCAAACCGCGCAAATAAGTGTACATTTTGGTTTCGCTAACGATGTGTACAATGCAATACTGTACAAGCAAACAAGGCAGTATAATAGGGATTTGAGGTCAGCCCAAACTGCACACAGAATGTTACGCTTCAAATTAAACCTGACACTATTCATTCGGAGAATACCATTCTGTGTCGATACACAGGGTTAACAAGTGATGGTTGGTGGATGGGGCACAGACAACAGAATCCAGTCTCCAGCTGCAGAGGGTAACAGTCCAGCATTGCAATAAAATTAGAATGGCCACAATATACAAGATAATCATTTCAAGTATTAAAAAAAAAGTTTGATATGCTCGAAATGGATGGAGTTAACCTTCATTCTGAACCGCTTTGAGAGAATGTTTTATGTTTATATAGCACGGCAGAATTTTTTACGTGCAATTTTCACATGGAGATTGGGACATTTGCCATCAATGGAGTTGGCCAGAATCATTCAACTGCTTTTGACACATTCCAAGCCACACAGCAGCAAACGAAACAGCGGGAGAGTGGATGTTTCATCAGCTTGTATACACGGCCACACGAAAGTGCTTTAAAAACAGGTGAACTTCTATATGCATAAGGCAAGTTTGCCAATACTTCATGATGTCGTAATTCAATCAATGGGCCTTAGGACTGAGAAGGCCTAGTTGAGCAACAAGATATTGCTGAATAATAAAGTGTGTAAAAAATACGTTGATAGGTTAGAACATGGTCTGAACCGCCAAGGTTTTACCGGCTGGCATTTGTGATGCACAATTTATGTAAAACTGTATGTACAGTGTACACACTATGTAAAGAAGCACACTTTCCAATAAGTTCGAAAAATGATACATAAAATTGAAACGCAAAATATATGCTTCATTAATCAAGTTTGTAACGTAAAAAAATACAAGGGTTAAAATAAAAACAGAGGTTTTGTAAAAAAATTATCTAATTTGAGAATATTATAGAAACTTGCCAGTCGGTGGGTTTTGCAAGCACGTGCAGTGTAAGTAATGAAGCTCTCTGGTTCAATGTCTTTTGCTCCCTGAAGTGATGACTGTGAACCCCTATCGGGCAGCAGTGTTGCAAGCCCAGGGGAATTACCTCATTCGGTTTTTAACTCCGTGCCAACAAACTTTGCAATAAAATTTAAAAGGTAAACTGTACTGAACCATGTTTTAATTCGGTCGGGAAATGTGCGCGAGAAAGGCAACGATTCAAACATTGGAAGGCAATTTCAAATGATATTTGGTGTGAAAATGCCAATTAGTCACCAACTTAGGCATTTATTTTGTCATCTGCATAAAAACGGGTTTCTTCACCGTTCGATTAAGTAGAACACAGAATCTGTTGTGTTTTTGCACACTGGTGTACAGAGGATCGAATTCTCCAGGCCTGCCAACACTTTTGCCTTGGCCTGGCACGAATCTCATACTGTCTGCTCCCCACCATTACTGGTCTCCCCCAACCTGTAATTGGCAATTGCCGAGGTAAGTTGAAGACTCGACACGATAAACATTTTCCCCTGGGGTGCAACAGCCACAACTCGGTGCAAGTGCCTTGATAAATATAAACCAGGATGATGGGTGGCATCATCACCCAAGCCAAATTTGTCACTCGATTCAGACAAATCAGATGCAAGAATTAATGTATATACAAATCCTCGGCTGAAACTGCCAAGGATATAACAATGTTGTTTTCAAACAATTAATGTATAAATTATGTTTGGTTAATAAACCAAGGGTAATAGAAAAACCAATAGAAAACAAATATTGAAACAACTTATTTATTTATTTTTCATTCAACATATTAATGTAGCTTTAGGTAATATTAATATTTGTTATTTAAATGTAAGGTTATTCAAATTTTAATTTATCTTAATAAAATAAACCAGAGGTGGCCAAGTGGTTCAGTTGTCCAATCGCTGAGTTGGCACAGCGTAGATCCTGAGTTCGATCCAGGCCTGTGACTTAACCAGGTTCTCAAGTGTGAAAAGTCAAGGGTCTAAAGTTGGTCACGACTGACAACACAATAAACCATGTTAAATTTAGTTTTGCACTTAATATTCTATCCCTGGGAATTACAAATGTACATTTTAATGTCATGTGCCATTCTCGAGTGTGGATAAGGAGTTACTTGAATAGATTTCAAAAGTAGTTACGTTATTTTAACTTCTGGAGACCGCTAACATGACAGGATTGCATTGCTCTGCATGAATTCCTAAATTATTCAACTTATGCAATGCCAATTCGGTAAAAAAAGTTGGGATGACAAAAATAAACTTAATTGAATAAAGTTGATTTGTGTCACAATTATTGCCTTGTTCATTCATGTTTAAACGCTTACAGAAGAACCTCGATCATATGAACCTTAACGTGTCTCCAAAGTCACTTTTCATTCATGCCTTAGATCTTATTCCAAAAGAATGCATGCTAAAACTGAAAACACATTTAGGCTGCATCGCGGCATGGAGAACTACACAATGATGGGCAAGCCCTCTGTTTTGAATACAGGGCATTAAAAGTGTATTTTTACAATTCTTTACTATAAACGGCAAATAAGCAGAGACCTTTTATATGTGTTTTACAAGCTAAATTCCGCTGTTTTATGTCAGCACCAACCAAAGCTTTAAAGGATCGAGGTCCTGTTTTACTGCTGAAATAAAGTTGTTTGGTTGAATACAGCTATGACTTTTGACTTTCAATCAAATGTGTTGTGGGTACTTAAATGTATATTTTATGGGAAGGAAAATAAGTGTAATTTGAATATTCAGTTCCTAGTAGATTTACCCCCGTCTATAAAGCTGCTCAAACTGATCAGCAGAAATCTTAGTTAAATGCTTTTACCTAAACGATTTACACAACTATCAATATTTACAATTGCACCATACGTAAGACTATGGATGGCTTAAGATCAAAAAGTAACACAGCTTAGCATTAAGCCTCGATATATATTTCAAAATTAAACATTACATTTGTATTTCCACATGTCTTCCGGAAACACTTTAAGGGGCGGTCAAAAAGTTTAGACTGGAACATTTCAAGGCATGCAAAGACTCGCACTCTCAAATAACAAATCACACCAATATATTCCTATATTCTATAATTATCATATAAAGATGGGGCTTTAAAATAAGCCTTACTTTTAAGTCGGTACGACCACTTTTTAAACCACTATTTTTTAAAGTTTATTGTCCTCAAAAACTTTTTGACCGCACCTCGTACATATGTACATGCATGTAAATCATTCCTCTCCGGAATGAGCCTCAGCCATCCCTGGTCAGTGCGGTGTGGAGAGGAAGAAGAGATGAAGGAAGAGGTAAGAAGAAAAAGATAGCCTTAAGGAAGAGAGTGGAGAGGTTATAAAAGTGGAGAAGTTATGAACGTGAAGCATGACTGTCAGGGGACACAATATGGAAAAGGAGGGGTTGGGTGGCAATGAATAGTGAGGAGCAAAAAGAAAAGGAGAGTAAGTGATGAGAGCAGACAGAAACATGAAGGCAAGAAAAAATAGGTTAATGTTATTGGGAAGAAATTGGGAAGGGAGTGGCGATAAGGGAAGAAAATGGAAAAATAAAGACTGGGAATAAGATACAGTCGGCAAGGAAGAAAGCAGCAGGTGTTGGGACCATGAGAAATTAAGTGATGATCAGAGAACAAAGATGCAGATAAGAACACAAGATAGGGGGGAGGTGAGAGATCGGTGAGTGCAGAAAATAAAAGAGGGACAGAGAGGGGGATAAGAGATAAGTGTGGCGAGGGAATCGCACATCACACGGGTGGCGCAGCGGGCCCCAGCACGCGAACGCGTCCCGTCGTCGGTGCTGGCACAGATCCCCCGAGCCGCCGGACCTCAAGCTGCCAACCCGGCGCGGCGCGGTTCGCTGGCGCCGCGTGCCGCCGTGCGTGCTTGGCCAGGTGGTCGCTGCGCAGGAAGCGGCGTGCACACGCCGGGCAGGCGAAGCGCTTCTCCCCGGTGTGCGCACGCCGGTGGCGCGACAGCTCGTCCGAGCGTGCAAAGCGACGCTCGCAACCCTCCCACGAGCAGCGGAAAGGCTTCTCACCTGCGCAAAAAAAAGACGCGGCGCACGCACAGAGCACATTAAACGTCTGACCCAATGTCACAGGTTCGTTTAAACTTGCTGTAGCTAGTAGATCCTACAACTGGAAAATATCTACTGTACGTTAGCCATATTTTAAAATTTCCTTGCACAAAAGCACTCCTTAAATTGAATAGGCCAAATGTAGCAATGCAAGGAAGAACAATCCTAAAAGAGAACCAACGAGGCTTTGCAGCAACATAACGGTGCTCACCTGTATGTGTACGCAGGTGCGCCTTCAGGTGCGAACTCTTGAAGTAGGTCTTCCCGCACCCCTGGTGCGAGCAAACGTGCGTCCGCCTGCGCGCCAGCTCCGGCAACACCGGCGCCGGCGGCTGCGTGCCGGGGGCACAGAGAGACGACGGGGCCGGTGCCAGCGGTGACAGCCGAGTAGGTGGCGGCGAGCGTCTCGTTGCCACCAGCTGCTGCTGCCCGGCTTGCGGAGGAAGCACCACCATCAGCGTGCCGGCCTGCGACACCAGGCTGCCCATGAGCACCAACGGCTGCTGTGTGGACGGCGTGCGCATCATCAGCACGGGTGCCGGCAGGATGGACGCGGGCTGTGCGCTCGGAGCGATAGGCACGACCGCCTGCTGTCCACGGCCAGGACGCTTGGCTGGGACTGGTGTTGCCGTTGCCACCACCGTCGATGACACGGATGACGAGGATGGCAGGACAGAAACGGGAGTGGTGGAAAAGCTAGGGGAGTGCGTGCGCGGCGCTGCCGTGTGCCCGCGTGTGATGGTCGGACAGATTGCCGAGGATGTGGGCGTGCATTCTGCCGGCGCTGGGGCCGTGTCGGCACGGCGCTCGTTGGGATGGGCCACAGTGTGCATGATGGTGTCAGCCGTGTGCCGGATAACACTCGTCGCCATGGCCACTGGGCGGGTTGAGGGAGACTGTTGGATGGGCTGGCATGGCTCGCCAAGGAGGCTCTCCAGGCTGCTAGGCACATGGTTCTTTGTCGACTGGTGAGTGTGGCTTGCAGTCTGGTGAGCTTGACCCACTGGATGGTCAGTGTGGCTCGTCTGTTGGGTATGGTTAACACTCTTGTGGGTGTGGATAACCGGCTGTTGGGTGTGGCCAAATGTCTGGTGGGCCACACTCTGGCAGGCGTGGCTTACAGTCTGGTGGTTGTGGCCAAATGTCTGGTAGCTGTGATGAACATTGTGGTGGGCATGAACAATCGTGTGCTGGGCGTGGGTGACTGGTGTGTAGGCGTGGCTAATGGAGGAGTGGGCATGGCCCTGCAGGGCAGTGATGTGCATGGTGGCAGGCCGTACGTCGCCCATGACAGCACTCGTCAGAAGGAGGCTGCCACTGCCCGAGTTACTCATGACGGTGGCAGGGGCCGACGGCGTGCAGTTGGAGGGCGGCTGCACTGCCGGGGCTCCCTCAAAGCTGACGGGGCTGTACGGTGGCGTCATCCACTGTGCAGACAACAACACAAACACAGGCACCCACAGACTTAAGTACAGCTTATCTATTATGACCTTGAAAGCGCTCAGAAAAATGCTGCTAAAATTTTTTTTAGTCTCAGATCATGATTTTTTCTGTGTGGATAACTGCCCATTGGGTGTGACACTAAATATAGTAATGATGGAGAAACAATGCAATTGTGAAGGCTGCGGCATTTATAATAGTAATAATGAAAAGGCAATGCAATAGTACAGGTACATGGCGGAGACGAAGATAATGATGATGCCGATGCTATCACGATCTCGATATGAATCCTCACCACAGACGGCTGCCCCACACGCTCCGGATTGAGAGCCACTTCCTCCACCTCCATGGAGCAGTCGGAGCCAGGGGTGAGAGGCCGCGCACTGCCTCTGCCCGACCCCCGAGGGCGGCCGATAGACATGAGCACCTCCACGGCCTCCAGGTCTCCCTCGTCCACAGCAGACCCCTCGCTGTCGCACCGCGCGCGTGCCATGCACGCCTGCAAACACAAACACGCCACACGCATTTAAAACCACTACTACTGGCTTAAAAAAGACTAACAGCTCTGCCTTCAAGACACTGAACTGTATGCATATACCTATAGACACTAATACTTAGGTAATGTAGTTGGCATGTAGTTATTCACAATTGTTTTGAAAAAATTCACACAAATCATAATTCTCATTCACACAACTGGGTGCACATATCGTGCATATGAGTTTAAGTATCTATTTTAATCGATGCATCACAGCACCTCCAGCCAACTAATAGTTCATCGTTCCAGAAATATATATTTTATAACAAAAGGTATTAATTTCAAGCCAAGTTGACCTAAGGGTTGCCGCATACCATAACACGCCTAAATAACTTTCAAATGATTTGTGCCACCAAGAATTGAAACCACTTTCTCTGCGGTTGTCTTTACAATCTGCAAAGAAGATATTTTCCATATGACCCAACCACATAGAACCTGCACTCAAAAGCCAGATAGCAGTTTAGGTTTCCGTCCCTGCAACAGCTAAAAAAAAACCTGAAAACATAATCATTGGTAGGGCGCAACACTGGCCGTTAATGAAAAACGATCCCACAAACGCGCAGAATGTCAAAGCTCATCCGCTGTTCTCCATTAACCTTTGTGACACTTTCCTGTTGTCTATTTTTATTGTCATTCCGATTTCATTGACGTACAGGCCAGTATTAATAGTTGCACCATAAAACAAAGCATGATTTGCTTGGCTGAGCCAAATGCGTTGCTCGACACATTTAAAAAAGAAACATCCTCACAGACTTGGCCCAATTAGGCCAATTTCCTCCCCTTGCCTGCCTCAAAGCATTTCCCGAAAAGTATTTGTGCCACACTGTGCTTAACATTGCCTGTCCCCTGCCCCTCTGTCTACTCAAGCCATCGAGGAGAGGGAAATTTAGACTGATGTTGACTACGATTGCATATCTTTCAAATGTTTCACATGCCAAATGGCAAATGAGTCCCAATGCATGATCTTGAGTATTCACTAGGTATGTAATTAATTATTCACCTGTCTAGATAGAAGAATTGTCATTATTTGGGCAAACGAATAATTGAAAAAACTTTTTTTTTTAATCTAGTTTATACTGGATCTTCCCCTCTATGACCATATACTATTATTAGTTGATTTTCAAATTCGACGTGTATCCTAAGAATCGATTAATCAGTATATGCCTCGTATTAATCAATGTATTTACAGTGTTTACATTTGTTAAAAAATAATTTGCATGTAACAACATTTTTCAAGCTCACCATCATCAGACACAGTCACCACCCTTCCCTCAAACCACTTCCACAAGAAGTTCCTCATTATTTGTTGTTGTGCTTTGGATGAGCTCACTGGGCAAGTCATGACTTGCAAATGTGCTCTCCCTTTTACCCCAGGATGTCGCTAGTCCCGTTGGGGACGACAACTAATCACGAGATCATTCATTACAATCAAAAAACGTGTCGCTCATTGGCAAGAAAAGTGCAGGCGATCCTGCAGTGGCTGCTGTGGTAATTTATTAAATGTTTCCCCACCATAGTAAACGTGGCATTGCCACAAATCAACTCTGGGTCACCAAAAAGGGGAGCACTGCCCCAGTGGGTTCCATTGAGCAACGGGGTAATTTTTTGACGTTTTACTTTGAGGGCTTCGTCATAAACCCTCGGTTATTACGTGGACTTTGGCTTCTGGACAGGCCTTGTATGGGTTGGCAAGGGCCAGCTTGGCAGACAATAAAGGCCAATAAGGGTCCACTGAAATGGAGGCGGAGTGCTACACACATAACTAGATCAATGGCAAAACGGCTCAATGGGAGTTGCATTCACCTAGTAGTGGACAGAATATGGTCCAACTTGGCGATGGCAACTTTCTCTGCAATGACAACTTTTTGTTAAGATATTTATTTTCTCAAAATTCCAGCCAAAATCCTGGCATTTTAGCATTTTATGTGTTTGATGCCTTTAAAGCAAGAGTGGAAAGAGAATGGCCGTTGCAACAAATTTAAACTATACATTTTCCATGACTTTTTGCTGGTGAGCATTGACGGAAAAAATTGTCCCCCTTGTGTTCTATAAGAAACAACTGAAAAGGCCCTCTCTAAGCTTTTTAATCATTCTACGATTGAAATTACTATCATAAACGGCATTCATCTCCGCCTGTGGATTTTTCTCAGAAACCTAACGTTGCACATTCTGACAGGACTTTGTATGTTGTGGTAGTTGTACCCTAATCCGGGCCAAGATCTGGACAATATTGCGGGTGTGGTGAGGGTTTTAAAGTGATATCACCATTCGGTAAAAGCAAACGTGTCTCCAATTTTTTTTTACACATTCCATCGGCCACATATCCTTCTGGGAGTGCATCATTTTATCAGCATTGATTCAACACAAGTAAACTCTGGACAGGAGCTCAACATGCTAGCTTGCTTAAACCAATGCCTGTGATTTACCAGATGTTTTCAGACAAGAACCCTTCTCTGTTAGAAACGAGTCCTAATTTTTGACACGAACAATTATTTAGAGTGTAAAACATGCAAAGAATGCTGCTGTGAAGATGCACTAGAGCTGTTGACTTTTTTTGCGGCGAAGTGAACAGGACTCGTCCAATGGATAGTCTTGTACAAGAAATGTGGTATTTCCACCACTGGCTCGGAGCTATATTAGGGAGATGAGCAACGCCTCAATACTCGTACGAGCAAGGAAAACACTGACATTGTTTATGACTATGATTAGCAACTTTAGACTATTTCAGTTGGTCAGGCCCACTGAGCTAAGGCAGCTCTGTCGCAAGAACAGCGCAAGACCGTCGGTAGTGACGAAAGTTATAGGACACTGAAGGGTGGGAATGTGGACACAGAGACCAACAAGATTATTTACGCGAAACATGCAAAAAAGTACGTAATACGTAGGCTTTCGTTGGCCATACTAAATGTTAGTTATTGAGCAGTTTGGTCCATCAGTTTCAAACACCACACAAAACCGCGTGATGTGTATCGCATAAATCTTTGTTATGTTATTTTTCTCTTATTTACATAACTCATTACATTCGCTCCACTGTTTAATGCCTGGAACCGGATCCCAATAATGGTAGAGGGGGGGGGGGGGGTCAATTGGGGGGGGGGGGGGGCTGTGGAGCGCCGTGGTGGTGGGGGGCGGAGTGTGGTGGTTGTAGATGGGGGGGGAGTGGATGGGGGGTGGTGAAGGGGGGGGATGTGGAGGGGGGTGTGGAGGAGGGGGGGTGGTGAAGGGGGGTGGTGGAGGGGGGTGGTGGTGGAGGGGGGTGGTGGTGGAGGGGGGGTGGTGGTGGGGGGGGGGGGGGGGTGGTGGAGGGGGGGTGGGGATGGTGGAGGGGGGGTGGTGAAGGGAGGTTGGTGAAGGGGGGGTGGTGAAGGGGGGGTGGTGGAGGGGGGGGTGGTGAAGGGGGGTTGGTGAAGGGGGGGTGGTGAAGGGGGGGTGGTGGAGGGGGGGTGGTGGAGGGGGGGGGATGGTGGAGGGGGGGTGGTGGAGGGGGGGTGGTGAAGGGGGGGTGGTGGAGGGGGGGTGTGGTGAAGGGGGGGTGTGGTGAAGGGGGGGGATGTGGAGGGGAGTGTGGTGGAGGATGTGGTGGGTGGTGGTGCGCGCGCGCGCGTCTGGCTTGCCGGGAGTGGGTGGGGGGGAAACGGCGCACAAAGTTCAGCGCGTGCAGCAGCAGCGGGCGGGTAAAGTGGGGCAAAGGGCGCCCACGCGCGCGCGGCGTGATCGGGGGGGGAAGGGGGCGCGCGTGACGTCACGGGCACGGGCGCGCGTGACGTCACGGGCACGAGCGCTGCGCCCGTTGGCGGAGAGCGCGCGCGCGGGGGGGGGGGAGAGCGCGCGCGGGGGGGGGGGGTGCCCCGCCCGCCAGCTGATAGGAAGCCCCCCCCCCCTAAATCCAAAGCCCCCCCCCCTACCAACTCCCCCCCCCTACCAACTCCCCCCCCCATTCCCTCTCCGCCCACGCTGACTGCAGCGTGACTGCCGTGACACCTGCAATGGGTTGGGGGGGGATGATGATGATGAGGCGGGCCCCGTTGCTGGGGTGGGAAGAGTCCGAGGGGGGCGTGCGATATGGCTCTGGCCCCACCAATGTTTGTATCACGCACCGTGATTATGACCGCAGTGGCGGCTGGCTTCTAACAACGGCAATGACGAAGTTTGTGATGATGCCGTCTAAAGCGCAATGATAGACGGACACGCACCGTCGGTGGCACTTTTTATGTTGCAGTAAAAGGGGGCGGCTGGGGAGTGAGGAATTGTTTTTTTTTTGAAGTGTCAAAAGAAGATGTGAGATTATGAATGTAGCCGCGGACTAATTGAGTGTGAAATTGCAATGTAACTGCAGTATGGAATTTTGAGATTGCCTCTACATTTAAAACATAAATTGTACATCGCTTTAGGACGTTCCTCCGATAAAGGTTTTGAAATGCAGTATATTAGATAATAATTTTGCCGTTTAAATGGTAATACTTTGAAGAGATGCCACACAAAATGTATACTGTATATGCAATTACGCAAGATTGCCGTTATGGCCCTTTGTAATTTGCCAAATCATTAATGTATTTTTTTTTATGTCTATCACAAATGCTGCACCATTAAACGCGCTAAGAAATCGGTTAATGCTCCGGTTACGTCATGTTATCGTCCTTATTATCAGCATCGACCCAGATAACATTTCATTTATAGCGAACACCAAGCCCTCTAAATGTTCTACTCTCACAAATCATCCCTAAACTAATATCGTGTTCAAATATTGGCAAGAACGCAGCATCGGTGGCGCGTGACGAGCTCGCAATAAACGGTCCCGAGGAAATGCCACACGCACACATGGCATGACACACACATGGCATGACACACACATGGCATGACACACACATGGCATGCCACACATGGCATGCCACACATGGCATGCCACACCGGGCATGCCACACCGGGGCTCACATGGCATGCCACACCGGGGCCCACATGGCATGCCACACCGGGGCCCACATGGCATGCAACACCGGGGCCCACATGGCATGCCACACCGGGGCACTACATGGCATGCCACACCGGGGCCCACATGGCATGGCCACACCGGGGCCCACGTGGCATGCCACACCGGGGCACTACATGGCATGCCACACCGGGGCCCACATGGCATGGCCACACCGGGGCACGTGTGTCATGCCACACCGGGGCTCACATGGCATGCCACACCGGGGCCCACATGGCATGCAACACCGGGGCCCACATGGCATGCCACACCGGGGCACTACATGGCATGCCACACCGGGGCCCACATGGCATGGCCACACCGGGGCCCACGTGGCATGCCACACCGGGGCACTACATGGCATGCCACACCGGGGCCCACATGGCATGGCCACACCGGGGCACGTGGCATGCCACACCGGGGCACACATGGCATGCCACACCGGGGCTCACATGGCATGCCACACAGGGGCTCACATGGCATGCTACACCGGGGCACGTGGCATGCCACACACCGGGGCCCACATGGCATGCCACACAGGGGCTCACATGGCATGCCACACCGGGGCACACATGGCATGCCACACACCGGGGCACACCGGGGCACAGTACCGTCACAGCATCGGCGGTCACATAAATGAACCACATTTTAACGCGCAGCGTAAACTGTAACAGCCACGGCGTTCAAGCCTTACCAGCTCGGCTTGGAAGTCGGACGGCCCCACACGCCTCACGCCACGGTAGAACGAGCCCATGGCTGCAGCTCCAGAACACCACAAGCACATCAGAGTTGCAACGCGTGGAGCTGGGACGCCAAAGCTGTTCTCCTGCTCCTCGGTCTCCCCGCCCTGGGGTCTCCCGCGAAAAACAAAGAGGGGGTTGGGCCTCGCCTCCCCGTCAGCCAATCGCGTTGCGTGAAATCGGGCTTTCTCTTACGCTTGACCAATGAGATTAGGGCGGAGGCGTGGCCAAAATTGCGAACGAGCAATCGCCGTGGGAGTGGTCACGGCAAAAAAAGCCGTCGCTGCGACCAATCGTATTGCGCGCAGGCGCGCGAGCACGCGCCCCGTTGACCAATGGCGAGCGAGGGTGTGCGCGACGGCGACCAATGGGGAGAGCGGGAACGCGTGATCGCGGCGTGCACCGTGCGTGCATCGCGAAGCTCAGCGCGCGTGCCAAGCTCCTGGGCGTGCTGTGATTGGTCGAAAACGGAGGGTTCGGCCGTTTTTGACCCCCCCCACACCCCCACAACATGCACAGCCCCTCCCGGCCAACCCCCCCCCCCCCCTTCTGGCCGGGCCCCCCCATCCAAAACCGGATTAGATCGGGCACCACAATCCCTCAAGAGATTCATGCAAACGGATATAATGCATCATGAATTATTTAAATCAATTTGTCAATCCACTGCTAGATTAGAGAAAAGCCCTACGTCCGAGGGTCCATCATTTGTGTTTTGACCGTATTTAATCACGATTAAATCGTGGCCGGGAATCGAATTTATCTCTGCGGTTTCACGGCCACCGTTCCACCTACGAATTATATTAAAATAAAATGATAAACATGCAGTCTATGTCATCATAGTACTGTAATAGGGGGGGGGGGGTATAATGACAGTGTGGGGAAATAATTAAACATATATCGCATACTGTACCTCGAAAACCCCTCTGAATAAATATTGAGACTCCTGGGTTAAAATGTATTTCTTCAAATAAATATACTATAAGTTAATATGTAATTCACTTATCAATTATGCTCCACTTTATCGTTAGATACACTACAGTATATACATGTCAACGGCCTGTCAATTAGAAAAATAGAGGCCATACAATTTATCTGTGACTCATTTCCAAAAATGAGGCAATTCTAAGTCTATTATTTGCCAAAATATCAAATTGTGGTCATCCTTAATAATCTGCAAAGCGTTAAAAGTTACAAAGTGGTTACGTCCACTGACAAATTAATATAATATAACGAATAGGATCTGTTTCTACCGTACATAAGTGAATTATTAATTCTCTAATTGAAATCCCTCGCAAGTTAAACTGAAATTGTGTCGCTGACCTGGCAACAGGAATCATCTGCACACACGTGGTGGGCTGATTGTGCGCTTTTTGTCAATTTAATTAATGATCTCCAACATCTGTTGATTTGTTTGATACATTTTACAATAATCAAATCTGACGTCAGGAACGATATAAAACCAGCAGTTTACGACAGGTAATAATGTCGTGGTAATATACTGCTTGACTCAATCTCGATCATTATTTAAAGGAGAGGCATGCTTGAAATATTGAATATATTATCTTTCAAAGTACCATACGTTTCTTCTACATGGCTTAATCCAGAGAAAACCCGTGGAAACTGAGGAACGACACTAAAATGTCCTTACAAGATAGTTATGAATAATGATGATAATGAACGCAACGGGAATATAAAATAATTGCAGTATTTTTTCTGACATGACTCCACACGTTACTGAGATTTGAGATCGTAAGCACCATTGGAATCTTAAATTGTAACAAAAATATCAACAAATCAATTACGTTATAAGCACCACGCTTAAGTAATTAGCCTTGACAAGGCAACCCACACAAACAAAGGGGCTTATCAACATAATGGAAAGGCAACCATTACAGTTGCTATGATCACTGTTTCATTGCGTTCATGGCTTTATGTTGGTGATTTCGAAAAGTTTTTTGGTTTGGCCATGTTTGTTTGTTGTAGTACAGAGTTAGATTGATGAATCTAAGTTGTCTTGTGGTTGTTGTTGTTGTTGTTTGACTTGCATCCCACTGGGATTTTTGCACACAGCGTTGGTGTACGGTTTTTTTCTGCAATATTTCGCTGTCTTTCATAGGATTTTCTGTTTGCACTTAGTCACATATTCACTTTAAGATGTTTTCTTGTTTATGTTTTTGTTTGTTGGCTCACAGGACTCTACCTAATAAATGAACTTGAACCAACACGAATGGAAAACAAAAAATCAGTAACAGACGCGTGACTAAACATCAAATTAAGACGGCACCACCAAATAAAAAAAAATCAACAAGACATGCGGATTATTCTTTAATCTGGCAGCAGGGCTTGAATGCTGCTGCCTGGGTTAGGAGGAGGAGGTGGTGGTGATGGTGGTGCAGTGTTGTTGCTTCGTTTTCTCGGAACCCTGAGCGCCGTGGGGACTGGTGGTGTGGGGGGTGTTGCCGCGATGTACTTTTCACCTTATTTATTTTTATTCCTACTTTAAACAGCGCTACGTGGGTGCGTGAACCCGCGGCTGGGTGCAACGAGTTCGAAATGTCGTCACCGTGGGGCGGCAGGGGAGGAGGGTCCCCCCCTACCCCCCCTACCCTCCCTTACCCTCCCCTACCCTCTTCCCCATCGTCTGGGCAGAGCTTAAGACGACGATTAAACTCCCATCTCAGACGCTGGTCCCTGATTTAAGGAGGGCCGTTGCCCGAAACGTCGCTTGTGTTTGTTGTTGCCGCTTCCGTTTGACGATTTCTTGTTGATTTTTGCTGTGATTTTTATGTTGTTGTTGTTTACACCGAGCTCGGCTTTGCGCCTCGGAGTCACGCTCATTTAAATTCGTGAAACGTTCATGCGCGTTATGAACGGCATCGTTAATGTTCTTATTATTCGAAAACACCACCAATAATTTGTTTAATTTCCGGGAAAAGAAAGGGGCGGCATTTAAATGCAGTGCGCGGGGGGGGGGTCGATTGACGGATGGGCGGGGCTAACGAGAGACGGGGGCGGGGCTTACGTGTGGTGGGCGGGGCTAACGAGGCACGGGGGGCGGGGCTTGCGTGTGGTGGGCGGGGCTTGCGAGACACTGGGGGCGGGTTTGCGTGTGGTGGGCGGGGCTAAAGAGACACGGGGGCGGGGATTGCGAATGGTGGGCGGGGCTTACGTATGGTGGGCGGGGCTTGCGTGTGGTGGGCGGGGCTTGCGGGGGGTCGCGAGGGTTCCTGAAGAGCTCACGCAGTGAGTGAGTGAGGGTCACGTGTCTGCAACACAAGCTGGAGGCCTCGAGGGGGGTGGTGGTGGAGGGGGGTGAAGAGGCACGTTGTAAACTTGTACCCAGATGTGTCGCAATTTTCAGTGTCATTCATTACCACCCCCCTCTCCTTCTCCTCTGCCCACCATGTTTGAGCGACATCCCTCGCTCGTAGTTGGCTGTGAAGGGTTTACCAACAACCGCGTGAAGTGGTTTTATGGCTTTTTTTATTTTACTGCGAAAGTTACCCGTGGGTGACTACTTTAGCCATGTGCGTGCGCTGTAGTTTCAAACGTCGTTTAAAGCGCAGATTCGGCGGTCCGAGCCTGCTTGCTGGGCTTATCATCCGGGAGAGGCGTGCGTTTTATTTTTAGCCTGGGTACATCTCTGCTACGTGCAGCGATGTACTCCGGCCTCGCCCCCCACCCTCACACACACTCCCCCCCCCCTGTGTTTTTTTTTCTAGTTAATTGTGACATGTGGCCAGTCCCCGTGTGCATGTATACATGTTAGTATGAATAGTGTGCGTGCCAGCGGGGAGCGGTGGCGCATTGGTTAGCGCACTGCGCTACGCCACGACTCACATGAACCATGGCGGTTCGACTCAAGCCTCAACATCGATCTCGGGTCCCTGGTTTTGTATCGCAGTGCACGGTTTATATAGTTGAAGATGAACTGTGGTATTATATGTGAAGTGAGGGATACAAAGGCGGCCGGGGGTGGGGGGACTGGCAACAGACCACCCCCTCGTGTGCCGTGTCAGCCTTGAAAGGCGTTCTTGCCTCGGCAGTCTGTAGGGCTAAAACGGGGGTCTTGGCTTCAGTGTGTTGGGTTTATGTGATGTTTGACAATGTGAGGTGGTGTGTGTGGTCGTCAGGGTGGTGCAGAAACCACTCGTGCCTCGGCAAATCAGGACCTGGGTTCGAACCCCTGACTCTGTATGGGGTTGGTATGTTCTGCCCCTGTTCTGGATGAGTTTGCTCCCATTTCTCCTGCCACCGTTAAACATATATAACGCAATCGGTGGAGCAGGGTCCTCCTGAAAAAAATAGTATTCGGACTTGGTGGCTTTCCTGGCTAAGCAAGTAATTATTCTTATCAGCAGCAGCAGATGAAAAATAATGATGAACATCCAATTGGGATTGTCTTCATAATCGAACCATCATCGCCATAAGGTGCAGATGCTGCAGTATGAAAGCCATTAACGTCAAATAATCATTACAATCCTAAACATCATCATCCAATGATCAGTACCATTGTTATTTGTCATCATCGTTATCGATAGCAATCGTCATCATTGTCGTCTGCCAGTAGCTTGTAAATCGTTACTTTTCGTCGTCATGATCCAATCATGGCCCGTTGCTATCTCTACCTGGCCTTTACCTCCTCCCAGATAAGAGAAGTACCTGGTGCAGTGTGAACGTCGTCACTGGGAAGACAAAGGCGGTGAGGCAGTCCACCCACTCACGCGTCTCGCTGACAACAGCATCTGGCCCCCCGAGAGAGACGTCACGGTGAACAAGGAGTGTTTATCGTATTTGTATTGCGCGGAGTGGTTTGTGCGCACCGCACTGAACCCGCTAACCCTAAAGTTCAATTCCACCTCGGGGCAAACAGCACGGGCGAGGTGACATCTGAACCGGTCCTGCCTCCCCACCCTTCACCAACCCGCACTGACCTTCGTGGTGAAGTATGGTCAAACAACTCCCATGGCCGACACGGCGTGGGGAGGTCTCCATCCAGTTGTGGGTTAAAAAGATGAACGCAAAAATATTTACTTCGACAGTACAGTAGAACAAACATCACGTTCGTCAAGAACACTGCTTAAAAGGAAAAAAGAATAGGCGACGTTTCGGGTAATGTCCCTTCTTCATTGCCCGAAAACTGACCCATTTGCATAATAAGTTGACTTTGAATGGCAAGTTGTTTGATGGGGCCATATTACAGCCGTAAGAGCTGCACGCCTTTGTAACGCCGAATGATTCATACGCCTTATGACATTGCACATAACGTGGATTCTGAAGAATTGGTGTAGAGTGACGCATTTCAATGCATCACCTTTGGACCCTATATATAACACAAATACGACGGACAAAACACCCATCTGTAGCGCGGGCCACCGGGCCTGGTCTCCAGAAAAGAGTACAGAGAGGCAGTTTCTGACCGAAACTTCATCAGGGCACTACCCACCTCTGAGTGGTATCCCCGTGATGCATTGGGGGTTTTTCCCAGTGATCCAGCGCGCACACACCCACGCAGACACGCACGCACACGCGCACACACCCACGCACACACCCAAGCACGCTTACACACCCATGCAGACACACACGCACACACGCACGCACGCAGACACACATGCACGCTTACACGCACACAGCCATGCAGACACACCCACGCACACACCCACACACCCACACACCCACCCACACACGTACGCACACACCCACGCAGACACACACCCATGCAGACACACACGCACACACACGCACGCACACACCCACGCAGACACACCCGCGCACACACTCACGCACACACACACGCACACACACGCACACACCCACTCACGCACACACGCACACACACGCACGCCCACACGCGTGAAACTGAAATTCTCGAGAACTGTGTAAACCAGGGGTCGGCAACCAAAATAAGAAAAATGGAATTTTTTTTTGAATTTTGTAAAACAAAAAACCCCTCAATATTTCAAGAGCCGCAATGCAGTGTGAATACGAGACGGTGGTCCTTAATAAACAACGTCACGAAGCAGTTCTTAAAGATCCGCATGCGGTTCTTGAGCCACAGGTTCCATGGAGACCAGAACTTCTGTGGCAATTGGACTTCCATAGTAATTGGACTTCCATGGTAATTGGACTTCCTTGGAGAACTGGACATCCATGGAGAACTGGACTTCCATGGTAATTGGGCTTCTATGGAGAACTGGACTTGCATAGTAATTGGACTTCTGTAGTGAACTGAACTTCCATGGATAACTGGACATCCATGGAAATTTGACTTTCATGGAGACGTGGGCATCCATGGAGAACTGGACTTCCATGGAGAACTGGACTTGCATAGTAATTGGACTTCCATGGAGACCTGGACATCCATGGAGAACTGAACTTCCATGGAGAACTAGACTTGCATAGTAATTGGACTTCTGTAGTGAACTGAACTTCCATGGATAACTGGACATCCATGGTAATTGGACTTTCATGGAGAACTGGACTTCCATGGTAATTGGACTTCCATGGAGACCTGGACATCCATGGAGAACTGAACTTCCATGGAGAACTAGACTTGCATAGTAATTGGACTTCTGTAGTGAACTGAACTTCCATGGATAACTGGACAGCCATGGTAATTGGACTTTCATGAAGAACTGGACTTCCATAGTAATTGGACTTCCATGGAGACCTGGACTTGCATAGTAATTGGACTTCTGTAGTGAACTGAACTTCCATGGAGAACTGGACTTCCATGGTAATTGGACTTCCATGGAGAACTGGACTTCCATAGTAATTTGACTTTCATGGAGACCTGGACTTCCATGTAGAACTGGACTTCCATGGAGAACTGGACTTACCATGGACTCCAAACACAGATAAAGTATCATCTCCATGTCTTTGTACGATAAATATTACGGAATACAAATGTTCAACACACGTCGTGCTGCTGTGAATATTGTATGAGTACGTGTATTGGATACTGTAAGTGAGTGTGTGCATAGGTTAGTGGGTTGATTGATTAGTAAACTGAACTCCCTATCCCCTAGGTCGACTTAGCCTCAAATGAGTACATGGTGTCGTGGGTAAACATCGCCACTGGAGAGACAAAGGCGGCCGGGCGTGTAGTTGGCCATCTACCCCCTCGTGTTCTGTGCGGGCCTTCATAGGTGCTCGCTAACAGCACTTGTCCCAAAAAGTCTGATAAGGCTATATGGGGTTTGTTTTGTCTTTGTAGGGGAGTGGGTTTGTTGATTAGTATGTACCGTATCTTGAACCTTTTTCGCACCGTACCCAGCCAACCGCGCTAATCGGAGGTGCGTGAGTAAAGGTGGGTAGGTGAGTGGGTTGGTTGAGTAGTTTGCTTGGGTGGGTGAGTGGGTTTGTTGAGTGGTATGCGTGAGTATAAGTGAGTAGGTGAGTGGGTTGGTTAATCAGTATGGATGAGTAGGGGAGTGGGTTCGTTAATTAGTATGTGTATGTGGGTGAGTAGGTGAGTGGGTTGGTTGATTAGTATGCGCGAGTGGGTGAGTGGGTTGGTTGATTCGTATGCGTGAGTGGGTTGGTTGATTCGTATGCGTGAGTGGGTCCGTATGTGTGTACGTGACAAAGCTGCACACGTTTTCAGCAACAGGTCGTCATCATAGCAGAGAGACGAGTGGGTGAGCAGATATGTGTTTTATATGGTACATTTAAGTTTATTCATTACATCGGGTCCAACACATACCACTATGCGATGTACATCACCAATGTTGTCATACAAAAATTCTAAACGCAGCAAAAGACAAAAATAAAGTTTCGGTTTTTTTTGGCAGATGCGGTGTCCCAGCGTGTCTTATTACATCAGTATATTTTTAAAAAATACCTTTAAATGGACTGTCCTTAAAAATACCAATTGTTAAAACCCGAAACGTACAACCCCCCCACGCCCCCCATCCCCATTATAGCGTGCGAGATACAGGGGGTAGAGAGACTGCGGGCTGGGAGAAGCTGAGCGCTGCGCTCGGAAGGAACGGGGAACGGAGTCACGAGTGGCGCGTGCGAGCGTCTCGGCGAGGTTACACGAGGACACGCGGCTGGAACACGGCGTCCTACAACAACCCTGATAAAACCAGAGACAAAAAAAACCGCGTGGGAGGAATGACTCGCACATCAGCCCAGCAGAGCACGGTATACAGATGACCAGTTTCGGCACTGGTGCCCCCCCCCCCCCCATGACACACGGGTGCACACACCAACCCACCCACCCACTTGCACACAGACATACACACAGATACTCATCCACCTACCGACACACAGACTTATCCACCCACTCGCGCATGCACACATACTCATCCACCCACCGACACACAGACTTATCCACCCACTCGCGCACGCACACACACACACAGATAATAATCCACCCACTGACACACACTCATCCACCCACTGACACACATTCTCATCCACCCACTGACACACATTCTCATCCACCCACTCGCACACACTCATCCACCCACTCGCACACACACAGAGATACTCATCCACCCACTCGCACACACACACATACTCATCCACCCACACAGTTCACCCACTGACACACACTTTCATCCACCCACTCGCGCACACACTCACATACACTCATCCACCCACCCAGTCCACCCACTGACACACTCATCCACCCACTCGCACACACACAGAGATACTCATCCACCCACTCGCACACACACACATACTCATCCACCCACAGTTCACCCACTGACACACAGACTCCTCCACCCACTCGCGCACACACACACAGATAATCATCCACCCATTCGTGCACACACACTCTCATCCACCCACTCGCGCACACACACACACATACACACATCCACTCACCCAGTCCACCCACTGACACACTCATCTACCCACTCGCACACACACACAGATACTCATCCACCCACTCGCACACACACACATACTCATCCACCCATAGTTCACCCACTGACTCACAGACTCATCCACCCACTCGCGCACACACACACACAGATAATCATCCACCCATTCGTGCACACACACTCTCATCCACCCACTCGCGCACACACACACACATACACTCATCCACCCACCCAGTCCACCCACTGACACACTCATCTACCCACTCGCACACACAGATACTCATCCACCCACTCGCATACACACATACTCATCCACCCATAGTTCACCCACTGACACACAGACTCATCCACCCACTCGCGCACACACACACACAGATAATCATCCACCCATTCGTGCACACACACTCTCATCCACCCACTCGCGCACACATACACACATCCACTCACCCAGTCCACCCACTGACACACTCATCTACCCACTCGCACACACACAGAGATACTCATCCACCCACTCGCACACACACACATACTCATCCACCCACACAGTTCACCCACTGACACACAGACTCATCCACCCACTCGCGCACACACACACATACAGTACACTCATCCACCCACCCAGTCCACCCACTGACACACTTACTCATCCACCCACTCCACTCATCCACTCGCCCAGTCGCATAAACATGGAGTACTCACCCATCAACCCACTCGCACACTCACACATCCACTCAACAACTTACACAAATACAAAAAAGACAAGATCTGCTTATATACTCTTATCAGACTTTTGGGGCGAGTGTTGTCAGTGAGCACCTATGAAGGCCTCCAAGGTACACGAGAGGGTGGGTGGCCGTCACCACGCCAGACCGTCTTTGTCTCTCCAGTGGCGATATTTACTCAACATACCAGGTACTAAAATGAGGCTGAGTCGACCTAGGGGACGCCCTGGACCAGTTCAGATAATTGTCACCGATGTTGGCCGGGGTCGTAGCGCAGCACTACACTACCGATCCCCACTACACAAACACATAGGCACCCACCCCACTCGCACACCTCCTCACACACCCATCCACTCACACACGTATACACTTACCCACCCACAAAAGACAAAGATTCCCCGTATAGCCTTAACAGCATGTAGGGGCAAGTGCTGTTAGCGAGCACCTATGAAGGCCGGCACGGCACACGAAGGGGGTGGGTGGCCAACACTACACCCAGCCGCCTTCATCTCCCGAGTGGCGATGTTTACACATGGCACCAGGTACTCATTTGAGGTTGAGTCAACCTAGGGGAGGCTGCGCACCGATTCAGATAATCGTCACTGATGGTGTTGGCCGTGAGCGGGAATCGAATCCGGGTCGTCAGGTTCGTAGCTCAGTGCGCTAACCGCTACACCACCGCTCCCCACTCACATACCCATCCACTCACACGTATAGACTTACCTTTCCGCAGACTCATCCACAACCAACCCACTTGCACACACACATCCATCCATCAAAACCCACAGCTGTCCATCTACTCATCCATGTATACACTTACTCATCCACTCATCAGATCACCCACTCGCAAACCAAAATACTCATCTACCCAATGCCTCACTCACGTTTAAAGACGTGGATATGCATTTACATTATTATTGGGCGCTTAAATGCCCCCAATATCGCAAAGCGCCTTAAATTACATCTCATCTCACATTTTCAACTCTCAGCTGCAGTACACATGCTAATCCACCCATGCGCTCACCCACTCATCCACCCACTCACCCAAATATAACTCCCCTGCTCATTCCACCCACAGATTCACCTGCTCACCCAAACCTATCCAGTCATTGATTAGGCTTCGCATGGCAGCCAACAACCTCTCAACGTTGCGTTGTAAGACCCGGAGTGCACACCGAATGGCATGAAATCCGCAGGATTGCACACTGGGTAGTCGGGAGCGATGAGAGCGGGATTTTTCGAATTGAAGGTCTAAGAATGTTCAAGTTCCTTTATTATGTATAGCCCTGTGAGCCATTCGGCTCTTGAATCGGGTGCAACCGCAACAAACAAACAAAAAACAAAAACATGAACAAGAAGACATCTTAAAGTGAATATGTGACTAAGGGCAAACAGAAAATCCAAGAAAAGACAGCAAAATGTTGCAGAAAAAACACTGTACACCAACGTAGTGTGCAAAAATCCCAGTGGATGTGTTTCGATGTAAAGCTTTCGTGACTGCAGGGATTCATATTCTTGGATCTTTCGGTAAAGTCACGTAGAAGGGAAATAATTAAATATTAAAAATACAACATAAAATTCTCACGACATTTCGGCCACAACACAAGCAGCCGTCCTCAGGTGAAGAACAGAGCTGTCGGAAAGACAGCGTCCTAAGGATAAGGGGGCATAAAGACAGCGTCCTAAGGACGCTGTATTTCCGACAGCTCTGTTTTTCACCTGAGGACGGCTGCTTGTGTTGTGGCCGAAACGTCGTGAGAATTTTATTACGTTTTATTTATTTTATTTTATTATTTCCTTTCTAAGTGACTTTACCGAAAGATCTAAGAATGTGGTTCACTGGGAGGATAATTTTGTTTCCCTGGTGTGGAAACGAGTATTGACAGGTGGCGCGAAGTGAACGCCGATCCATTGCCACATATCCAGCCACGCACCTACTTACCGACAAACCAAATCGCTCATTCAACTGCCCAACTACTAACCCACCTATCTAGTCACGCACCTACTCACCCATCAACCAAATCGCTCACCCAACTACCCAACCAATAGCCCACCTATCAAATCATCCATCTCCCCACACCATTGAATCTACTCACTCATCCATTTATCCCCCTCCTTAAATCAACAGCAGTATATCCACCTCCACCACAGTTTTTTTCCCCCAAATCAGAGATAGCTCATCGGATTGGTCGGGCAGGCACCCAAGTTCAAATTAAACAGGTGATTACGACGAATGTATTTGATGCCACGACCGCATCTCGCCATCACTTCCTTCCTGCTACCAGATATAGTAATTGGAGCAAAGCCGACGCATCCTTCAAGGACTGCTCTTACGGGCGCAGAATCTGAACACATTCCTGCGGAGGGAGCTGGTAGGAACGTTGGGTTGCTCGGTCAATGGGCAGGGCCAACGGCGGCGTGGTGTATTCCGCAAATATGCCCGACTGTGAGAGCGGGCACAAGCCGGCGTGAGTAGGTTAAACGTTGAGTTTTATAAGGGCACCACGGGGTGACCAGCCCCTCCCTACCCAGCCCCACCCCTCCCACCCCCCACCCAGCCCCACCCCTACTTGAAAAGCGTGAACAGGGGGGGCGGAGTCAGCAGCCTGTGTGGGCGGGGCTACCGAGACGCGGGGCGTGTCTAACACAAGGACGTCACCACACCCCGAATCTACCGCACCTCCCCCCCGCTCTCCCCGCGCTCTCCCATTGGTGTTACCATGGCGACCGGGGCTCTCGCTGTCGACCAATCGCGGGGCGCGGTGTTGGAGTGGCGACGCGCAGGTAAACGCGTGGGTGGTGGTGGTGATGGTGGTGGTCACTTTCACGATTTACCATTCAAACGTTTAGCGTTCTTTGTCAGAAAGCAGCATTAAGCGATCAACATCGTCGGCCAGAGAATTGCTGACGGTAAATTATTGCGGGCACGGCAGTGTTGCAATCGCGCGCGCAGGGGGACGCAGGGAGCACGACCGCGCTGGGTTTACGGGTCTCTAACATAATTAATACGCCGGCGGATGTACTTTGTCTCGCCACGGGAACGACGAGTTTCCACCGGCTGGTTGAGAGCGGTCGATGCAGATTGCGCGTTTGAGCAGCAACAGCAGCAGCAGCAGCAGCGTTGTTTTGACTTGGATACGAGCATGCCCCAATGAGTGTTGGGTCCACCCGGTTTGAATTGCTGAATTTAAAATATGAATCATTTTGTTCAAATTAAAGTGGTTGCAGGTCAAGTGAGCGTGTCGGGGCAATCGTCTATTTTCAACCATGATAATTCAATGGTGGAAATTCCACATTCCGATGACAGAAGTGGGTTGTTTTGTACAAATCAGCCTCTGTTGTCTAACCCACAATGTGGTGCTGATTTTTTTCTTCTAGATTTGAAGCTTTCGTGACTGCAAGGATCCATACTCTTTGGTTTCTTCGGTAAAGTCACGTAGGTAAAAAAGGAAAACAAATATATTTCATCACGACGTTTCGGAGGCAAGACAAGCCTCCGTCTTCAGGTGGAACCGTCACAGCAAAAAATACTGTAACACGTGTTCATCTTCCTACTCATGAACACACACTGGGCATCCAATTAGAAGTATGGAATTTTACTGGTAGGAACCTCCTGGTTACACCAGCCCACAGGGGATTATTGTGTCCGTCCGTCCGTCGTGCAGGGAGGGGCTGGGTGGGGAGGGAGGGGCTGGGAGGGGAGGGTGGGGAGGGGCTGGGTGGGGAGGGGGGGCTGGGTGAGGAGGGGCTGGGTGGGGAGGATGGGGAGGGGCTGGGTGGGGAGAGGCTGGGTGGGGAGGGGCTGGGTGGGGAGGGTGAGGAGAGGCTGGGTGGGGAGGGGCTGGGTGGGGCTGGGTGGGGAGGGGCAGGTCACCCCGTGGTACTGTAACACTTGTTACAGTAATTTATTATTTTTTATTCCTTTTTAACCTACGTGACTTTACCGAAAAACCGAAGAGTATGGGTACTCATTGAGTCGGTATTTGACAGGTGATGGGCCGAGTAAATCCCCGGCTGTGTTTTAACTCGCAACCTTTTGGCTGCAAGGCACGCGCTCCAAACACCGTGCAGTTCAGCCGGATTAAATACTTCGGATTATAAACTTCATCCAGGAAAGCCTTGGCACATGTCAAGACTCCCTATCTGGAGGATACTGCATTGCAATGTTTGGGCAGGTTAATTTCAAAGGAGTGGTAGGAAGCTAACACCTAGAGCATATGAGGGGATGAGGCTCACAGGTCTTCTGTACTGCTACCTTCTGGTCATCCTGGTCATCTGTCTCGCAGTCCTGTGGATTTGGGAGTTCCACAAATCTACCTCATCCGACCAACCTGAATGTATATAAATACATTGTGTTGTGGTATATTACGGTTAATACGATTATGCATGAGAAAATACAGTGGTCCATCAGCCTATGAGCTTTCTGGACCGGTCACCACACGCAAAAATATTGATTCAGAAGGCCAATTGGCTGATGGACAGAAATATGGATTGTTTTCGTTAGTAATTAATGCTCTATGCATATTACAAATTGCATGTCACTGTGTTTCCTCTGACGTAGATCCGATGGCGTTTGCAGCTCCCAAGCAAGTGAACGGCGCGGCGAAGATGCAGACAAAGTTCAGCACTTGGACACCCTTGAACCACGCGCCGAGTAACGACAAGGTAACTTCGGCCACTCATCTTCCTGCTCATGAACACACACTGGGCATCCAATTAGAAGTATGAGATTTTACTGGTAGGAACCTCCTGGTTACACCAGCCCACAGGGGATTATTGTGTCCGACCGTCCGTCGTGCAGGGAGGGGCTGGGTGGGGAGGGTGAGGAGGGGCTGGGTGGGGAGGGGCTGGGTGGGGAGGGGCTGGGTGGGAGGGGTGGGGCTGGGTGGGGAGGGGCTGGTCACCCCGTGGTGCCCTTATAAAACTCAACGTTTAACCTACTCACGCCGGCTTGTGCCCCGCCCTCACAGTCGGCCATATTTGCGGAATACACCACGCCGCCATTGACCCTGGCCATTGACCGAGCAACCCAACGTTCCTACCAGCTCCCTCCACAGGACAATGTGTTGTTTTCTATTACTTTTATTGATCCAACCAGGGGGGGGGGGGATGGTGTACAACTTCCGCGACAGGTAAATGGTGCATAGCGGGATAAGCGGCTCGGACAAACAACCAACGTGGACGTGTAGGACCGTAGCGTTATGTGGTACATGCGTCAGATCTCTTTTCTTCGTGGAAGGAAGGGGGGAAATAGAGGGGGATGGGGGGGGGAGTTCAGTCTCATTTCAAGTTCAGTGAAGCAAACTCAGGGTCTCTGGAGTGGCAATCAGTAAGTATGAGATTTTTTTAAATAAAAAAAATACCTTCGCCAGTCATTGAATAATTGTCAATATTACCAAGTGAGCAGTGGATGAACTTGCGACAGGAAAGTGGAATTTCCACTCCTGGTTGAGGGCCACCCACACCAGTGTCACCCCACGGTCACGTGTCTTGACAAATGTGCAATGATATTGTGCGTTATGTACATTTCCTGTTGCATTGTATGTGCATCCTACGTCTCCCTTTCATCATTACAGACATTTTGCTCAATGGGTTCTCAGTTTTCTATACAGTGCATTGGTTTTGTAAAATATGTCCATGGCTGCAATATTGTACAATTCCCACAATAATTAAAAAAAAATTTGATCATTGTTTATGATTACGCAAATGTTCACCTCTACAACTAGTTCCCGATTGTTATGATGTTTAAATGTTTACTAGAACCCCTTATTAGATTAAATCCATTAAACCAATTTTAGACATCTAAAATAATCTGTAAAAAAAAAAGTTTTACTTGATTGCAATCGTGTTCATTTACCAAAATTGGGGGTAACAAATGTTCTACCTAAAACAAACCCCTCTACACGCGTAAAATGTGCATGTCACACCCTCATTCTACTCGCCAGCACAATGACGATCCATGCACACTCACAGCAAGCCTCCACGTCAGCACGTCGTTATAAATAAATCCTGCTGATGCCTCCCACCGATTGCTGTGTTTGTGCGTGTGCTTGTTCGCATCTGGCAGGTGTTTGAGGAGCGGCGGGAGCTGGTCGCCAAATGGGTGAGAGTTGGCTCTTCATCGTTCCTTGCCAGCACCTGCCTCCCAAAGTCATCTGCCAGCTTCCCCCTCCTATCCCCAGTGCCCCCCCCCCGCACCCTGAGTTGGCGGTAGACAGGAGCGTTGTCTGGCTGGCGCCCGCTGCAGTGTCGGCTTGTCGCCCAACTGGAGGAGAGGGCAACACACATTTTGACCTATCTGGCCTCTTGCCTTGCCCCGCTCATCAGCCTGTCCGCTATGGATACGGGCTTCGGTAGATCAGTAAACGCTTTATTCAACCACACATCAGCGCTCTCATTTCGTGGGACGTGTTTACCGATCATCAGGTGTGCGCAGTGGCGTGTAAACATTTAATTTGTATTCGCAATGAAAACCCAGACATACGTGGAAAAGGCATACTGTGGTGAATCACGAAGTCTGGCGTTTGGGATTCTCTACATTAATAGATTTTGAGTAGCAAATAAACCCCCAATCAAACGCTTACATTTTGGCATACATATAAGAATAAACCTCGTGATGGCATTGGACCTCATAAAACTGAGATTATCGCAACAAGCGTCAGTGGCAGCTGTGTCTGCCAAACAACACCAGCGCTCTCCCTAGAAAGTGGAACTTTGATGGGTTCCCACTGGCTCTGCAGGAATGGGAATAAGTGTTAAAATATGAGGGGAAGAGATGGGAACAGACACGACACATAGGAATGGACAGAAACCCGATTCATTTTAGTAGCTCGTAGGTTTGGATGGGGAGGGAATTGTGCCCACGGGAAGGTGGAAATATAAACCGCTCGTATGAACAGGGGGGAAGGAATGATGATAAGGATTAACGCTGGCATTTAACATTCACATATATTATGGGATAACGTTTTTGGCAATGGATCTTCTTCAGTGAGCTGGGGTAGGAAGATGAACTCATTCATAGATTGGAAATTACAGTTTACACTAATCCTAAGTAGCCTGGGTAATAAAAAAGAAATAGGAGACATAGAAGGCACCGTGAATAATTAATGTTATGAAGTTTGTATTTGTGATTATACTCAACTTCCAATACAGTCCCTTCATTTTTAATTTAGTTTCCATCACATTAAATGTTTTGTTTCATATTTCAATAATCTGTCCATTGCTCATAATTTAACATTCGCTCTGACAAGCTCATGGGATACCTGGGATTGAAAACTGTTGATGAGATGAGACAAAATTCAAATGCCATTCATTCTCGTGTCACTCTCTACTCTCCACCACCCTCCTCGTCCATCTCATTTGCCCCCCCCCCCTTTCCCTCTCCCCCCACCTTCCCACTGGCTGGCGCGAGAGAAGTTTGAACGCTGGACGGATACCCAGCGGCGCCGCGTTCTCGAGGAGGTGCTTTCTTTCTGCTCCGAACGCCAGCTCCGGCACTGCGAGGCGCTGCTGAGCTCGGCGCTTCCTCAGCGTGCACTAGACCCGGCACGTGCCCTCCCGCGCGTGCTCTGCCTCTATATCTTTGCTCACCTTGACCCGCGCAGCCTCTGCCGTGCCGCACAGGTCAGCACCAGCTTGCTCGTCCATTCAGTCCCCCACCCACTTGCTCATCGCATCATCATGAATTAATATCGATACTGCACCTCCCATGCAGTGCATCTTGAGGTGCCAAAACAAAGCAGTATTTGAGATAATTACGCAGGAAGGAAGTAACTGCAGACCAAATACAATGTTGAGGTTGAAAGGTATAATATAGACAAGATATACAACAACGACAGAGAAAAAAACTATTATGGCAAAATGTGCCCTAGTCTTTTTCTCTTTTTGTTGCCCACTTTATTTGAGTTATATACTTTTGAGTTGTATCTGCTTTGCCGATCCACCAGTTGGTTAACCTGCTCAGTCGCTGGTTCCCATTGCGTAGTCATTGTGAATACACCACGCTCCAGCTTTCTGTTGTTATCAATCATCAGGTGCATGCAACATGCATTAACTTTGTTTGCATATGAGTAGAAATTATTGGTGTTCAGAAACTGTCCTATACCACAGTTTAATGCCGTAAATTAGGTCCTTTGAACTTTAAAAAATAATGCATTTTATTTGTCTAGGAAATCCTATCTGAGTCTCAATAGACATCTGAAAGATGTTTATCAGTATTTGTGAGGAAACCAAAGTACCCTGAAATTACCCACACATCCGGGGAGGAGTGACACTCAAAGCTCCAAACTAATTTTTCTCACTCACTCACTTGCCAACCTGTTCACTCACCTATTCCCTCAGTGTTCGAATCCTCATCTGCCTACTGGATCACTTGCCCACGTAACCATGCATTTGGGGTTGTGGCTGATTCAGCAAAGAAAAATAGAGAAGGCACAGAAGATGTTTTCTACATGCATGGGGTTGTCTGAAGGGTTAGCGTACCGTAGACCCTGCCTGTGGAATTTCACAGTTCAACCCCTCCTCTACAGCGAAGCCTCTTCTCTCAGCGCCACAACTGGACCTGTGAAATGTCACAGCCCAGCATCCACTTTAATCTGCTCAAACTTTACAATTTGCATGCCAGATTCTAATAATAATAATGCATTTTCCCTGACTTATTTTCTGGTTGTACTGTACATGGTTGTACTGGACATTTTCCCTGATCTATTTTCTGGTTGTACTGTTCGGCATGAAATCCAACGTTTTTTTCCCAACATGTTTGAGATTTCTTTACGAACTGTCTGATTTTTTGCTGCATGCGCTGGGAGTTTCTTCAGTAACTTCAAGAACTTCTTCAGGAACTGAGGAAGCTCCCAGCACGTGGAGTGAAACATGGAACATGCTGCCAACCAACACACGTGACAACTCCAAAACACATCACAGAGCTATTCATCACAACTGCAAATCCTTACATAGTAAACATTTCTATTTTACATCTCCAATGCTGGTGACATGTCAGTGGCAGATATCTGAACAAGTCGTAGACCTCTCCTAGATCGACCCTGCCTCAATTTGAGTACCTGGTGCAGTATGTAAACATCAGCACTGGGGAGACAAAGACGGTCGGCCGTGGTGCTGGCCTCACCACCACCTCATGCACCGTGCTGGCCTTCATTCGTGTTCATGAACAGCACTTGCCCCAACAGTCTGTTAAAGGCTTTATGGGGGATATTTTTCTTTGTGTGTGCGTGGGCCAGGTTTGCTGGTACTGGCGCCACCTCTCAGAGAGCGACTGCCTGTGGATGCCCAAGTGCTTGCGCTTTGGCTGGAGCCTGGGCTTCTCGCCAACGCCCTTTGAGCAGGGCCTCTGGAAGCGCCACTACATCCAGGCAGTGCATGAGCTGCATTGCCTGAGGCCCAAGGTGAGTTTGTTCTCCGATTTCACACCAACTGGGATGGCGCATCAGTGGTGTGCATGGAAAATGTCATCGCCACACCTAGTAGGTGTGCAATGATCTGTTGACTCGTCAATTAAAGTAGATTATTACACTCGTGATACCTGCAGAATGTTTAATTACACATGATATGCAAGTGTTATCTCTTGTTTATTGCAGGGTTTACTAAACTCTGGTCCTGGCTATCCATGTTTACCAGTTGCCTTCATTACAATAGAAATTAGGTCGTAATACCCTGCACTTGCCTGATGATTGGTAAACACATCCCACTTGACACAGATAACGGTGATTCAAAGTGCACCTAGTCTGGCACAAGCGCCATAGTGACGTCACTGCCACTTAGTGGCAAACGGCGATTATTGTTGTCCCACATGATATAGGGAATGCATACCTGTCAACCAGAGGTCGCAACCGGGTACCCGATACCCGTACCCTACCCGATACCCGGCTACCCGTACCCGTTTGTGACTCTGGTGCGGCCGGGTACGGGTATGGGCAAGGATTTAAAACCCGTTTGTGACCTCTGCTGTCAACCCATACGGTTTACCCGTATTCTTGGAAATGAAATTGATTTTAAAAAAGTTTTCTATTTTTGTGTCTCCCTTGTGATGGGACTTTGTAGGATGAACGTTGAGATGTATAAGGGCACGGGGTGACCAATAAGGTCTGAGTTGGTCTCTAAGAAGGTAGGCACTGGTAAGGGGTTGACACGTTTAGGAATGCTAATTCAAATTACAATCGGGTTAGAGTTAACCCTAACAATAATCATCAGATGTGTACTTGGTGTAATCATTTGCTTTGTATTTAAATGGTGAAGCTTTGTAAATGGGTTAGGTGAATAGACATGCCTTAGTTGGTCGCCACGAGAATTGGAGTGTGAGACACCTTGCTGTAATGGAACAATAGCAATATCAAACAGAATCAGAATCTTTATTTAAACTGGAAGAATCCGATGAGCTATGAAGCTATTTTTCACAGATGTCCAAACGAGACTGCACGAATAGGACAGTGCAAAGGGGACGGTACAAACGAGACAATTTGTTCTTGATTGAACTCTCACCTCGAATCGTAACAATTCTTCAAACCTTCAGTCGTGTGAATCATTACAATGCCGACTGCTTACCAAGGCAATGGGAGCCACCTGTATTCACAAACACAAGCTATTTGCACAGTGATGTCACTAATGTTATTCCTACAACGTAAGACACTCCCTGCCCATGTTCAAGTCTATGCCTAAGCCCTTAGTTTTTTCCTTTGCCTACGAATGACTTCTCTCTATAAAATAAATGTGTTGTACACTAGAATGTTTCAGATGTTCCAATGGTTTATCATTTTAATTCAAACATGTTACATTTACGCTTATTTTTTCAATTGTATCACTTGTTACCTAGTATTTGCTAGTAGAAACGCGTACGTATGATGCTTTAACAAAAGAGATGAAGGGCTGTTTCAACACTTCGTCTATGCCCCTTCAGGAGCAATGTTTTCCAGCAGAATTGTTTTCAAGCTTGCAAACTCTGCACTAATTTGAACATTCTGAGTCTCATCAAGTCAGGCCTGTCAAACAAAAGCTCCTGGAAAGCATTTGTCCAGAAGCCCCTGAGGCTATTGACCTATATGTTATCATATGGTTTGGGTTTATTATAATTTATTTTGGCACCAAAACATCACATAATACATCTCGTATATATTGTACATGGACTTAAACAAAAATTCAACCTCTTTAAAGCTAATAATTGATGAGAATAAAAAAAATCCGTCTCCATTTACTTAAACTGCTCAATGTGATGTGAACCCGGCAACCTTAGTTTTATTCCCAGCCACGGCTATCATCAGTAGTGATATCTGAACTGGTCCTGGGCCTCCCTTTCACCAACCAACGTGGCTTTTGGACTATTCATCCAGCAGTGGATTGGACACATTGTTGTAAATTCTCTCTTGCAAAAGAAGCTCATCTCAGTGGATTCTTACCTGGTCATAAACAAAGGTCATCAATCTATGGCCCTCCCTCTCTCTGGTCTGCATAAGGGACATTTCCATTAGCCCGATGCATAATTAAATGTCTAAACCAGGGTTAATTCGCTGAGCTCCGCTGCCAATGCCACTGTTGAAAGTTTTCCCTGCATGTTGGCTGGAGCACGGTGCACATGAGTAATGAATAAAACATAAATATCGAGTGACTCGCAATGAATGGCCGCCCTTGTCGGAACAAACCGTTGGCCAAGCGTCGTGATCGTGTTTACAAAAATAAACAAGTGAAAAATTTCACCATGCGAACGCGTCATGGATCAGAAATGCGGTAACGCAATGCCGGGTTGGTTGGGCTCGTACATTTTGTTGCCTGCCATCTATGGATCAGTGGCCACACGCCATACCCTGCCATACTGGGAGCACATTCACAGAGTGCTTTTAGGGTGAAAAAAAAATGTGTCAATTATCTGCCAACAGAGTTATCAGTAATTATGTATTTAGATGAAGAAATGTCCATTCAAAATTCTCTCCTCAGTGCACCCGTCAGAACACGTGCAAAAAATGGCAGGAAACTACTTCTGCGGTCATGATACCGATGGTGATGACACTGGTGATGACACTGATGGTGACGACTGCTATCATGCTTATTGAAGTCGATAATGACATAAACGATAATGGTTACATTGATGAGTGTCGTGCGCACGCCTGTCATTCCGCACTGTGGAGACCAGGGCTGGTGGATCACACATGTTGAATTGAGGTGCCATGATGAATCACAATTACGTCGTGTGCAATGGTCGTGGCCACGCGATTAATACTGTAAATGTATTAACCTAAAAAAATGCAGTCTGCCTCAAATTGGACGTTAAAGCTCCTTCAAAATTAATTGAAACGGAGTAGGCCATGTGTGCCGGCGTCACGATGCAATATTTCCAAATAGCATAAATCACTTGAAAATAACTTATTTTTAAAGCCGCATTGCAACATCGCCCCCTACCAGCAGACGAATGCCCACTCAGTGGTTGGTGCTGCATTTACCTTGTGCCTGATAGGGACAGCTACCTCTGGGGGCCCCCTGCCATAGGCCTCCTTGAGATCGAGAGCATGGGGATAGCGGTATAAACATGAACCCCTTCCCATTACGAGGCGTCTGCAGGCTGGGTCCTGTTCACCGCTGAATCACGGAAACGTGCAAGCGAATAGCGTTCATTTTATTCAAAGAGGCATAGCGCCGTTGTTTTTAAAGGCATTGTACTCACCGCAGAGAACTGTAGCAACACGACCACACTCTGTGATAGTTGGTGCCAAATCGTGCCACGCTCTCCCGTACGGCCTTTTACCTCCGATTTCGTTAGGAATCGATTCGATTCTGTCAATGGAACTGAATCTGAAGAAAAACTGATGACACACACGTACGTCATCGGAATGGGAAAGTGTTAAATTGACATGATGACATGATGCAGACACCCCCCGAGGAGGCTCTGGTTGTGGCGGACGTGCAGCCGCTGGCCAGGCCGGACAGCCAGGCCGAGGGGAGGCTCGTGCCGGGCTCAAGATCCATGATGCTGACGTCCGCGAGGGGTGGCGGCACACGGGGGAGCAGCAGGGAGATGCCGCCCTGGCGAGCGTCGAACCCGCGGCCCGTGGACACCCTGCGCTACAACTACCTGGACAACGACGAGCCCGTGGACGCCACCAAGCTCGCGTGCGTCTTGTCGCCATGCCATCACTTCGCTGTCATGTACTCGGAGGGAGACGTAACCCAAAATACAAACAGCCCTTATCTTGTAGATACGTACCCAGGATATCGGCCTCGTGGTCCTCCTGTCGTAAACACCATCCAGGAGCACTCAATTCACCCAAACAAAAGTATTTTTTTTGTCCATTGAACAAAGTGTCCAACTCATTACACGTACGTTTTCATCGTCAACATTATGGCGTATCCTAGCCCAACAATCTCTTATGAATCACGTTGGGAAACATGTGACCCAGCCTTGGTACGCATCTACAAAAGCCGTTTTATTTATGGGCTTCATCTTAAATTGTGTTGAGGAAGTCATGTCAATAATCCATACAGACGATCCAACTACTGGATCAGTGCAATACCCTGTTAGTATTGTAGGGGTCGCCCCAACGTTGGTAAACATGGTTTATTGTATTTATAGCACTTTTAGGTGAACAGTTCTAAGCATCTATTTTAAGGATTTTAATAGACAGTAATTTGGTTCCCTTGACATTGCATGCAACACCTTCAGATAAAGGCAATTGATATCTCAACCTGCCCTGGGCTTCCCGCAGATCAGGGGAGACAAAGTTGATTGAGAACAAATGGTGCCGATGCCACCATCCCCTTGCACATGTGCAATATTGACTTTTGCAGGTGTTTATCGACGGTACATGCAGTGACAGACTTATTGGTGCCCCTTGCCTTCAACCCACACTGATCAGCATGGTGATGGAACTGAGAAGCCTTTGAATATACGTGCTTTTACAAATGGCCCAACATCATATATCTGTTCTAGATTTGAAGTTTTCGTGACTGCAAGGGTCCATACTCTTTGGTTTTTTCGGTAAAGTCACGTAGGTAAAAAATCTAATAAAAATAAATAAATCACGACGTTTCGGAGGCAACACAAGCTTCCGTCTTCAGGTGGCACCGTCACCGCCACTTGATACAGTAGTTTTGCTGTGACGGTGCCTCCAAAAACTGTCGTTATTTATTTATTTTAATTTTATTTTTCACCTACGTGACTTCACCTAAAAAACCAAAGAGTATCACATATCTGTGTTTGTGTGTGTATACATATAGTGTAGCGGTGGCCAACCGGCGTCTCCCGAGCTGCATGCGGCTCTTTAATCCACCACATGCGGCTCTGTCGAAGGGGCATAACGTAGAACGACTATCACAATGGCAAATTATGTCTCCCGTGTTGTACCGAAAGCCGTCAATATATATACGAATATATATTCACTTGGCTCTTTGCAGAAGTCAGGGTAATCTTTGGCTCTTGGTTTGAGAGTGTGTAAATAGCAGCACTGTGGAGACAAAGGTGGCCAGGTGCAGTGCCGCTTACATGATCATTCTGGCACCATTCTGGCCTCAAAAGGTGCTTGCCAACAGCAGTTGCCCCAAAAGTCCATGTGAGCTACACAAGAGATCTTTGTTTTTGTGTCTGAACACCTCAGGCGGTGGAGAAGAGGGGGACCTGCTCCTGACATGGGTAGAACCTCCCTGGGCCCCGACTCACAGCCTCGCTCGACATCCGGAAAATTACGGAAAGCCCAGTCACTGGTGAGGGGATACGACAACCCGGTACTCGCCACATGCCACCAGTAGGCCAACCCAACACATGCAGCCCAAACCCATATCCTGACCCCAAACCCATATCTCCTTGACCCCAATCTTACCCAAGCCTTACCCTAATCTTCATCCATTAGAATTCATATTGTTTGGGTCTTTCGGTGAAGTGACGTAGATAGGTTCAAAGAAAATAACAAAAAACGACGTTTTTATCGCAACACAAGCGGAAACGTCGTAGTTTTTTGTTTTGAACTTATCTACGTCACTTTACCAAACGACCCAAAGAATTCTTCAACCATAGCTTTAACCACATCCTGACACTGATCTAATCATGTAGCTCGACACCTCATCTGAACCATGACCTTACTAAACCTGATCCTAATATTTACCCAAAAACTCAACCCATATCCTAAACCTCACCTGAACATGCAGTTGTAAACATCGTAACCTTAACATGTAGTCTTAATACTGGTAGGAACCTCCTGGTTACACCAGCCCACAGGGGATTATTGTGTCCGTCCGTCCGTCGTGCAGGGAGGGGCTGGGTGGGGAGGGTGGGGCTGGGGAGGGTGGGGCTGGGTGGGGCGGGGCTGGGTGGGGAGGGGCTGGTCACCCCGTGGTGCCCTTATAAAACTCAATGTTTAACCTACTCACGCCGGCTTGTGCCCGCCCTCACAGTCGGGCATATTTGCAGAATACACCACACCGCCGTTGACCCTGGCCATTGACTGAGCAACCCTACGTTCCTACCAGCTCCCTCCGCAGGAATGTGTTCAGAATCCAAACCCTGACGTCATTCTAAATCTTGGCCATAACATTAAGCCCGAGCTTCAACATTAATGCTACTCAAAACACTCATATTGGCCCAAACTCTAATCCCACACAAGACCATAACCCTAATCTGAAACCCAGACGAGACACTTTCTTCCATTCTAATATCAACACTATTCCTACTACTAACCCAATCACTGAACTGGAACTTGAACCGCCCCCCTCCCCCCCCCCCATCCTAGGTAGCGCTGCTTTCCCTGGACAAGGCTGTCGCGACCAGTGGCAGACAGAGGCCCGCGTGGGCCGGGACCCGTGGCGAGACCCCTCCGCCACTCTTGGACGCACAACACAACGCCGGCGTTCGCCCTGCCCCAGCTCGACGTCCGCCCTCCGCCGCGCCGGGCGGCAGCGTGGGTGTTAGGTGGGGGCTCGAGAGGGGCAGCCTGGTTCCGGGCCCCGAGGTGGGGCCAAGGGAAGTGGAGGGAGACCGAGCAACACTGGAGGAGGGTCTGGGGGTAGCGGTGACGCAGGATGTCGCGTTTACAGACATTCTCGCTGGACGGAGCCAAGGGGGTGAAGCAACAGCCAAGGGCAGTGCATGAAACATAATGATGCGTAGTTTTTTTTTATGCGGTCGTTACCATGTCTTCTGCTTTACTGATGATTGGTGAGCTATGAGAGATGAGTGTAGCCAGGATTTTGGATGTTAGGGCTGTAATGTTTCACCTTTCCAGCACAAGGTACATTTTTTGCCATAACTTTTTTACAGTATTGTTTGGTCCGTTAACCTAAATAACACTTGCATATCGTTTGCCTTTAATATGCGTAAATCATGTTCAGTGCTCACACGACTCGATAGCTCGGGAGCCTAAAAATGTATCTTAATCATTGAATTCATGCATCGCTAATAGCTTAATGGATTAAGTGAGGACTGAGCATGCACCTTGCAGCCCCTTGGCAGCAATTTGGAATCCCAGTTTTGATTTAATTTATATGAATTATTATATTCATTAAGGTAATTAATCACATTTTCAGATTGCAATAAAAAAAACTATTTTCTTCCTGAACATGACATTTTAAGCTCAAAACCAGACCTCGTTTTGTAGAATATAACAAGGTGAGACGAGAATTTTTAAGTGAGATAATTTATACAAACACAATTTGCTGGCCATTACAGGGCCCAATACTTCACTCTTTAATATTGCATGTACAATACAGCTTTGTAGGCACTCAATTTTAAGAGCTAATGGGAAAATGCTTTCGATAAAAATAAAATACATTCTCTCACACACACACACTTTCTATTGAGTATTGTTATTATTAAATAACACAATGTGCTACCTTCCAAGTACAATAAGCGCACTGCTGGCCCCCGTGTTGCCCGTACAACCACCATCAAACCTTCTCGTTCTGCTGTGCTTCAGGTCTACCAGCGAGTGTGGACTGTCGTACTCCGATAACGGTCACGTAGTAAAACGTCATTTGAAAGCAGCACAAGATGGAACGCTGCCTGGCATATGCATGAGAGATCCATGAAGGCAATGACAACCTGGGCAATCGTTGCTGGCATCACTGGCAAAGGTTGCTGTATCATCAATCGCAATATTTTACCAAATCTGGGCAATTGTGATCACTGCTCGTCGAGTGAGCAATTGGGATTGCAACTTCCCATCAGAGCACATGTCAAAAAACTCAACAAGGTGGCATGCTCTGTAAACCATCAAGGATACTTGGTAACCGTGTTCATTGGCCAGTCATAACTTGTCACTTTGCCTGTGGTACCAAGTTGCCACGGTTGCTTAGAGTGAATGTGTTTCTGTTGACGATTGCCCGAAACTTCTCAAGTGTATCACGGCCTTTTGGGAGACATCACACGCCATCCTCTGGCATTACCACCATCTTCGCCCCTGGCAGACCATTTCCTGAAGAACTACATATTCTATACAACCATAGTGTTTGGGAAGAGTTCTTGCATTTAACATCAGGCAACTCAGCAGCATTAAACAAACCATGTCTTGCTAATGAGACTCGTAGAAATGAAACGAGAAGTTAAAACTAGTCCATAGTTCGCCTATTTAAATAAAAGCTGCTGAAAAACATGTTAAGAAACACGTAGGCTGAGAAACCTGAATCATTTGTTAGTGTGCTGAAACACAGACCCTTGTCTGTTGAGTCACTTTTTTTATTACTCTTTCCTGGTAAAGATATTTAGTCTCTGTTGAATGTTAGTGTTATATCTAGAATTGGAGACACCACAAACACTTCCTGATGAAGCTTTCCTTATTAAAGGTAATATTTTGGATGCTGTTGCTATGCTACTGAACTCCTATCTGCACAACCGGGTAACGATTGATGATTAACTGAAGTCAACATTGATTTCTCAAGGCAGGTTCAATAAAACCACAGTAACACCTCTACAGTAAATGTGATACCAATTCCTTCCCTTCTTCAAAATTGATTTCTACTTCATCGGCTTTAAAGCCACAGAGTGAGGCACTGCCGATGGAAGGGATTCTTCACCGAGATGCACACACCCCATTCACTCCACCGCACAAACAGTTAAGTCCCTGTATCCATAATTTCCTTCTTGGCTCCCGCCTCAAACACACTCACAAGCCTGTGTTTTGAGATGTTTCTAGTGATGACAGAGTTTTACATTTCCGTCAGAAAAATCCCAGTCCTTATTCACACACTGCTGCTCAATGCAGGATCGCCAGTGCCTCTATCACCTGCTGTGCATAAGCTTCCTTCATAAAACGTGATCAAATAAGCTATATTCATTAACAAGTATACAAGTATATAACACGCCAAATTCTAGATGTTCTATTAGTATTAACAGTTGTTTTTTTCTTCTTCATAATTGATTAATGCCTGTTCGAATTTTGTTGACAAATATAGCACCGTTAAGATTACACAAATCCTAACAAGATGGCCTGCCCGCACATTTGGTTTACACTCGAATACCGGAGTTGTGAATGTTTTTGGTGCACGTTGCACATGTACGCACATACACACAAATACGTACACGAGCAAATGTGTATGTGCACTTGCAAGCAAGTCGAAGGTTGTGCACACAATTACATGCAATGTATGTGTGCGCACAAATAGGTATCGATACGTACACATGCAGGTCCACACACAAACATGCACGAAGACACATGTGCACATTATACATGTGTACAGTATGTGTGCATGCATGTGTAAGGCACACATGTACACATTTAAAATCAGATTAGCAAGGCGTGCATTTTCAGTGATTAAAAAAAAGTGATTACAAGTTAAAAAATAAACTTTTCTGGAGCTATAAACATTAAATAATAACCCTCAAACAAGTCTACACGATTGGCTTTGGAATTCCATGATCCCTTACAGGCCTTGAGCAGTACGAATTTGGCCTCGGACTGTGTTGCAGTGAACAGGGTTTTGTTGTTTTTAACTCCGTGGAGGAGCGACAGGAGGAACTGAGTGCTATGAGATCACGTGCGATCACGTGAAAATGCATTCACTATCACAGGTGATATAATGGGATCACGTGGTACCTTGTGATAACAAAGTGATGTCATGCATATCTCAGTAACATCAAGACACCGCAGCCTCCACCACCCTCCCTCAAAGGTCATGGGGATTACGATTACTAGATCAAGGATACAGTGTTATTTCTTTTAACAGTTAAAGCTACTTTTAATTTGTAATACTCATTGTTATTGTTAAGTACACATTTTTTATGTTTAACTGAAAAGAAACATAAATCACAACCCTAACCACTTACTGACCCATCATGTCCCTTCCCCTCAGCTACAGTGCCTATTCACCTACACTTTTTCACTTAAACATGATTGTGTACATTCATTGTTAAATGTACTACCAGGTTTATTTTAACAGTAAAAAAATACGTCGTAATAGTTACATTGAAACTTTACCGTTAAACTCAAGTCGGTATTTTGGTTCACTCGCCTGTTCCAACTCTTATTGCTTTTCCAAGGACAAACGATAGCCCCCCACTGTCCTCCAGTGGTGTCGCCTATGATTGCAAGTGATCGCACACAAACACGCTCACAAATCACGCACAACCAAAATCATTCTCGACCACGTGCGCGTGTCCACATGGACGAACATTTGCTTGAATCCACTCATAAGCTCTCCCACACACACACTCGCACTAACATCCACGCATTATCACACGTACTAACATCCACTCGGCACATTAACACCGCACCTCTGATTAGCATGGTTGGCTACGTACGGTGCGAAAGAAGTTCAAAATACATACTCGCATACGTTCATAAAACACTCATTCACACACGCACGCTCACACAAAGGGACTCGCATTTCTTAAACAAGTACCAACATACAGGCACTCACAGGTACAACAACAACCGCCATTCGCCACTAAGTGGCGGTGACATCACCACGACATGCACTCACATCCACTCGTACAGCAATGAAACTTCTTGGTGCAACCAACGCAACCGATCGCCAACAACCATCTCCCTTCTCCAGATCTCGCTTGCGCTGGCTTGCCGCGTACCTCAGTGCCAGGTACCACCGCTTCGTTCACTAGCACCCTGTCTCTTGTAACATCTGTGTCACTTCTGGTGCCGTCACTGCTGGCGCTGTTGAGACTGCGGCGTGCCGCAGCGGTGGTGGTGTCAGTCGGAGCTGCGTAGCAGCACTGTGCGTGCGTTCACGATGGCCTTGAACGCGTCCTCCGAGCCGGGCGCCACGCTCTTGTCCGGGTGCAGCAGCACTGCGAGCTTGCGGTACGCCTTGTTAATCTCATCCCTATGCTCGCACGCACGCACGCACATACATATTCAGTGCTGATGTTTACACACACCGCACCGGGTACTCATTTAAGGCAGAGTTCAGAGAGGCCCAGGACCGGTTCAGATATACGTCACCAATATTGGCTGGGAGTGGAAATTAAACTCCGATCACCGGGTTTGTAGTTAAGTGTGTTAACCACTACTCCCCAACACTGAACGTATAGACACATACGCAAACATATTTGTATGCAAAAAAGAGATATAAAAAAATAGTATAGTATACACACGTAATATTCATTTTCATGTGGCGGTGGTTAGCTCGTGGCTGCTGATAATGATAAGTGACTTGGACCTAGCCTGGTCTCGCCTAGATTCCCGGGAAGGCACGGGGGACCCAAGCAGATAAACCAGGCGAGGCCGGCCTGGTCCCGAGGCCACCAGGCTTGCAAGCGCATTTCCATTAAATACAATTAATAATGAAAGCATCATAGTTAATGGCATCAATCAGGAGAAACACACGGTGTGCGATATCACGTGACGATGTCATCTCGTTTAGTTTTTTTTTACATTTATGCAGTTATAAGACCCAGTGTCCTCCTTGGTCTAGGTCTGCCTCGCATGGTTGCACTGTCCAAGGCCCTGCACCTCCCTGAGTAAGGAATCTAGGCAAGACCGTGGTAAGTCCAAGTCATTCATTTTTGGCCATCGCGTGTGACATTATTGCAATAGGTCAATATGCAATATTAGTTCATGATTTAGAGTTTTTTTACCATGGGTTGGCTAATCCTCGGATACATTTTCGAGGTTGTCTACATTACTTAAAAATACAAATATTCTCATATTGGATAATATATACAAACCATTGTTACTCTCCACTACAGACAGAATGAGCTCATGCATTAACGCTTTCAATATTAGTTGAAAAGCATATAAAAAACAATGATTCTTGAAACGAATCATCATGTTGAATTACGACAATTCGTTGTAGTGCATGAAGGCTTAAGCAATCATTACATGGCTAAAGTCGAACCCTCAACTGGCTCTCAATCCAATCCTGGGTCAATTTTGATATCGTACTCAGTGTCTTCAAATTAACCATAAAAAATCACCCCTACCTAACTCTGCTCTTTCATCTCACTCTACTTCCCCTGCCTCTCCCTTCTTACATCGACCCACTCCCCTCCACACACTCTCCTTCCTCTCCTCTCTCATCCCCTCCACGCACCCTTTTGTTGAAACCCCCCGGTCAACCTTCCCTCAGTGGGCAGTCACTCAATCTCTCCTGCTGCACCCAAATTCAAGCAACTCCCTTTCCCCATCCATCCATCTTCTTCTCTAACCAATGACCGACTGCGCGACCCGAGATGTGGTTGCATGTAGATGCTACGTGGTACCGTATCGTATCTACAGTACGACGAGACACGACGAATTTCGAGTTGCGTCTTCCTTCAAGCGACAGCAGCGTCTGTGCGTGCCGAGGGCGTGGCGAGCACGTGACTTGCACCTGTTTGCCCCGGGTTTCAGCCCCAGCATCTCCCAGCAATCGCGGCTGTTGCGGATCCTGCGGATGGCGTCAGCCTGCTCCTTGGTGAAGCCCACGGTGACCGCTGGGGTCGGCCGCCGCCCGCCGTTGTCGCACAGCTCCACGATCGCCGCAAACAGCGTCTGCAGCAGCGTCACCTTAGGTCAGCGTTTCTGCTTTAGTCTCGGTGTAGTCTCGGTGTAGTCTCGGTGTAGTCGACGACAAACCGGTGAGATTTTGGTCAAGTCTTACATTTTCATTTAGTTATTAGTATTTAAGAAAATGCTGACTAATTGCACACCATGTTCAGTGCTCATTAACCCACAACACCTGAGATGGTACCGGCAAGCTTTGGGACACTTCTTTTAGCATCAATGTGTACCTAGACTGGCACAGGCACCTGAAACATGTCTCCGACGCCTTCTCCAGTCTGCGCCGACGTTTCAAAGTAGAGGAACCCACGGCTTTCCGCCCAGAGCCTCCCCTCACTGTCATCCACCACCCTCCTCCGTCCTGTCTCCACCTGCATGAAAAAAACAATAAACACAGTAACCTTGATTTAACCCAGACGATATCCACTGACCATAGGTATAGGGAAATGAGAATCGTGCACTGTTGATGTGTGCATGTGTAGTAAGTATTCAGGAGGCTTTGACGACGGGGTCGGAGGCACACTTATTTATTAACACCAACTTGTGCACAGTAACGGGTACACACAGTACTTAAGAGGGTATCGTCCCCTTCACTCGGCTACAGGGAGACATAACATCTAACCCTGCTAACCTACGCCCAAGTCCTCCACTACGGAGCTAGGGGAGGCTACCTATCCCAGCCCTGGTCAAGCTGGGATCCCGGCACCCTGAGTCTCCAGACCGGCTCTTACAAGAACGTCAGTCTGGGCTCTCGGGGCCACGCCACCGGCTTGCCCTGGTCGGCCCTGACAAGGACAGCGAGCCAGGGGAGTTCCGGGGCCTATTCTAGCTGGTCTTTACTCTTCGCTGGTTTAAGCTAATACTCGACCTCGAGCCCTCCGGCTCACCACCTTTTATAGTACTCGGCCCCCCGGGAGGGGCCCGTGGGGGATGCAGGTGCGGACGTCGGTGTGAGCACCTCCTCTGTGTACGGCTCTAACCACGCCCCTTGTGTTTGTTAGCCATCCGTGCCCATGCACAAATACACCTCTACACATGTGTGGATATGAGTATTTGTGTACATGTGAGGCAAGAGACCAGGGCTTCGAGTTGTTCTTCAAGCTTTTGGGATCACAATAATTCAGGACCTTAATGATTGTCAAGGCCCTGAATGTTAAGTCATGTGACCAGGAGTCAAGAGCCATTCCCTATTCATCTTGGAGTGCGACATGAATGTCCTCTGGCACCCAACATTATTTGACAACGTTTATGACCATGGAGTTTGAGAAGCTCTCCATGACTGCACAGCAAAAATTTTCATCTGGTAGATACAGAAGGAGTCTGACTGATGCCTGTTTCGTCAAGGTTTGGCTCGCTACTGATCAACCATCTTATACATGTTGATGACTTGTAAATCGCTGCTCATTCTGAGAAGTTGGGAAACTACTGCCGAATCTGGAGCTTGCCACTAAAAAGCAAAGGCCTTACTCTCAGCCTCCACCCTGAGGATCAGTGCGTGTACGTGTATCAGTGTGTCAGAGGTCGCAAACGGGTTTTGATTTCTTACCCGTACCCGTACCCGGTTGGGTACGGGTAGCCGGGCATCGGGTAGGGTACGGGTATCGGGTACCCGATTGCGACCTCTGGGATGAAGCCATGTTGCAGGCGCGGGTGGGTTGATTCTAGGAACTTGAATTGTGAGAAGAGACAAGACGTTGGGAAATGAGTGACAAACGGTTACTCACCAGTGACTCACGGCCTTCTCACTCATTGGTTGGGGTAAGTCACGTGCGGCTACCCGTACCCATACTCGGCCGCACCAGGGTCGCAAACGGATACCCGTACTCTCCCCGTAACGGTACAGGTATCGGGTACCTGATTGCGACCTCTGGGATGAAGCCATGTTGCAGGCGCGGGTGGGTTGATTCTAGGAACTTGAATTGTGAGAAGAGACAAGACGTTGGGAAATGAGTGACAAACGGTTACTCACCAGTGACTCACGGCCTTCTCACTCATTGGTTGGGGTGAGTCATGCACCAAGGTCGCAAACGGCTACCCGTTTGCGACCTTGCGTGGGTTCCTCTATTTTGATACCCGGGTACGGGTATCAGGTACCCGATTGCGACCTCTGTGGTGTGTACAGGCGTACGAGTGCCAGCGAGTGCCCGGGCGCACCTTGTTGGCACACACCACCACCAGCACGTCGTCGGGCGAGCCATGCGGCCCCATCTCGTGCCGCATCTCAGCAAGCCACCCGTCCAGTGCGTCAAAGCTGTCGCGCGAGCCCACGTCAAATACCAGCAGTGCACCTTGCGTGTCCTTGTAGAACTCATTACGCACCTAACACACGCACGCACAAACAAGTGTAAACACACGGACACGCGTGCAGGCACATACATATATATTCTTTGGTTCTTTCGGTAAAGTCACGTATAAAGAGAAAATAATAAATTAAATACTATTTTCTCTTTATACGTGACTTTACCGAAAAAACCAAAGAGTAATTCCTGCAGTCACGAAAGCTCCAAATTAAATACATATATACGTTAGAATGTTGCGTATCCTAACATTGCACATTTTTCTGACCAACAAACCGCCCAAGCCCAGCGTATGATTTGTGCACATTGCAACTCATTTTCAATATTCACAAACCCGACCTTTTCAAAAACAGTGATGTAATCTTAATCTCATGTTAATTTGTTTACCTGTAAAGTGCGATAAAAAATTGCTCCTTTCTTAAACGGTTTGTGCTTTACTGCTGCCCAGGTTGTGCATGGTCTAATTGTAATTTTCTATAGACGTTCACACATCTGACCTTTGCACATATCCGCCTATATCTCAGTCCTCAGCAAGTCATAGACCGTTGGAACAAACTCTGTTGGCGAGAGTCGATTAAGGCTGACACAGCACGAGGGGGTGGTGTGGCCGCCTTTGCCTCCGTGGTATTGACGTTTACACCCTGCACGAGGTACTCATTTAAAGCTGATTGGAATTTTTGGAGGCTGTTGACTAGTTCAGATATTTTACACTGCGCTAACCACTATGCCACTGCTCCCCACAAAAACAGACATTTACATGTAGATGCATGCATGGGAAACTTGCTTTTCTGAAAGTTAACATCCCAATGCAGGATCCTTCTGAAACATTATTGAGATGCAGTGAGGCTTTCCTGTGTAAATACAGGACTATTATTATTAAAGCCGGAAACTGCACTCGTGTGAATGTATGTATGTTGAACTTTCGCTCCGTACATAACCAACCGCGCTAATTGGAGGTGCGGAAAGAGGTGGTGGTGTGGCCTGCACCACGTACGCCTGGCCTCCTTAATCCCCCGATTGCCGATGGTCACCACACAGCACCAGTTGCTCATTAGGGGGCAATTTAACCTCGGTAGGGTCCAGGCTAGCAGCAGAAACAAACTGATACTGGTGCTGTTGTGTACCATTGTCAGCAATCCAACTCGGGGATGCGGCACTTGACTGGACTCACTTCCGATTTAAAGCTTTCGTGACTGCAGGGATTCATCTTCTTGGTTCTTTCGGTAAAGTCACGTAGAAGGGAAATAATAAAATGATAAAAATAAAACATAATACAATTATTCTCACGACGTTTCGGTCACAAGAATAATTTTATTATGTTTTATTTTTATTATTTGATTATTTCCCTTCTACATGACTTTACCGAAAGAACCAAGAAGATGATACTGGTGTTGTTGTGTACCATTGTCAGAAATCCAACTCGGGGATGCGGCACTTGATTGGACTCACTTCGTAGAAAAATGGGTGTCCAGCCATGTCGAAGATGTTCACCTTCACTTCCCGGTCTCGAACGTGGACCCTGGATGACATAAAGGGAATGGTCTGTCAGTCTATTGTCGAGTGACATCATCAGGGACCGGTTCACCAGTCCGTTGACTGGGGGTTGCTTTAGCATGCTGGTAAGAGCAGGTTGGTGAAATGGTGGGCTCAGGACCAGCTCAGGTATCACTCAGGCACGTGTTGTTTATGTCGTTTATTGTAAAAATTCGGTCACAGTTCCTATGATCACTGTTACATTGCTTTTATGGCTTTATTTTGGTGATTTCGAAAACGTCTTTTTGGTTTGGCCATGTTTGTTTGTTGTAATACGGAGTTAGACTGATGGCCTTAATCTAAGTTGTCTTGTGGTTGTTTGACTTGCATCCCACTGGGATTTTTGCACAAAGTGTTGGTGTACGGTGCTTTTTCTACAATATTTTGCTGCCTTTTCTTGGATTTTCTGTTTACACATAGTCACATAGTCACTTTAAGATGTTTTCTTGTTCATGTTTTTGTTTTTTGTTTGTTGCGGTTGCACCCGATTTAAGAGCTGAATGGCTCACAGGGCTATACCAAATAAATGAAACTGAAAACTGAATATCAGCCATGGCTGGGAATCGAACTCTGGTAGCTGGGTTCATAGACCAGCGCGCTAACCACTACACCACCACTACTCAACCCTCCCGGAATCAGTGACATTGCCGAGCGTGAGCGCGTTTCCATGCTGCTTGTAACATGAAATGGTTTCTATTTGTAATAACAGTCTTGGAGACAACTTCTGGAACACGTCTTTTTATTTACTTAGGGTACAATTACTTCCCGCTGCTGATAGGCAACGTGAAGTGGACAGATGCACCGAGAGCGACGCACGGCCACGTGGCAACTCGGAGCCCTGCTCACGCGTGGCCCCTTCCTTCCTCCGTTCCTGTTCTGAACACGTGTCGTTCTTCTCTACCCCTATTTAATACCGGGTCACGTGGTACGCTTGAGCCAATCCTTGTTAGCCTGCCTCGAATCTTCCAGGCTCCCTCATCAGCTCCCGGGACCACGCTCCTGACTCATCTCCCCATTGGCTGAGGCCAAAGCCAGCAGAACCAATCTCCCTAGCTGTTACCTCTCCATCACGTCAGGGCCATGCCCCCAGGCTTCACCCCATTGGCTGTAAACCAGGACCGGCAGAGCCAATCACCATGACGAGTTGTGATACGTCAGTGAGCCGGATATAGCCTCATATTACATATTCATAATTTAAGTTATAAGGGATACAAAATGAATGTTATGATTATACACAGTTACATTATTACAACATATATTTAAATATAAAATAAAGCTTATTAATCATGTAAAAATTCTAATGCCAGTAACTGTTCAATTGTAATAGTAGCTTATCTACAAAACAATGGAGATCAATGGTGCTCAACATTATATCTCTCCCCAAGCAAAATGGCGTGTAATGTACACGTCAAAGTTACATAGTGTCCTATCAACTCCTGTATATTGTGGGGGTGACTCTCACTTGGTGACTCCGTAGTCGATGCCGATGGTGGCCATGTACTTGTGCACAAAGCGCTTTTCACAGTATCTCTTGATCAGGCAGCTCTGCACAGAACAACACGCACAAGGGACGAGGAACACGGCAGAGACGGGGGTTGGCAGACAAGGCAGAGCTGGGGCGATGACATGGCCGCGTGCACGTTTTCCTCTTGTTGCAGAGGTCCACAGTTCAAGCCAGGCACCCGCCCTGATTGATACTGCGGAGTGTAATTTACGTATATATGTATTTATGTTGAACTTCTTTCGCACCGTATGTAGCCAACCGCGCTAATAATAAATATGTGCCGCCTGTTTCACAGTTAACGTTAAAGATCGCATGAACATGAGTAGGCCGTGTGTGCCGGCATCATGGTACAGATTTACAAAATCTGATCAATTACCGTACTCACAAAATACTGAATTGGGAAGCCACAAAGCAGTATCTCCCCCTATTGGCAGACTAATGCCCACTTTCTGGCTGGTGCCGTTTTCCCCTTGTGCCTCACAGGGACAGCTGCCGCTGGGGGTCCCTTGCAACAAAATACCTCATACTGCAATGGGATGCACGGTGTAAATGGTAAATTATCATAATGAAGCGAGACTCCGGTGGTGTTTCCATGCCTATCAATAGGGCCATTCATAAAGGATCAATACTCATTTTCAGATTCTATTATCGATTCCAAACCTGATGAAATCGTGAATAGAATCGGTAAAATTTTCAGCCGGAACCATTGTAAGACACCGGTAGCAGGTCTCATTAGTGAGTGTGGCATGTTCACACAAAGACGCGCACACAGGGCAGGACTTTTATTTGTACTGTTGGACATTTCAAGACTTGCAGCAACCAATCTATGTTTTAATATTTTCATGCAATTATCAGTCATGCTGAAAAAAAGTTAATTAACGATAGTTATTGGCCTTCATGATGAGACTGACACATCTGTGATAATACCTTGGTAACACGATGATATTGGGACCGTATTCTTGGTTTTTTCGGTAAAGTCACGTAGAAGGGAAATAATAAAATAATACAAATATAAAACAATAAAAATCCTCACGACGTTTCGACTGGGTATCGGTCCCAAAAGATATTGGAACCGATACCCAGTCGAAACGTCGTGAGGATTTTTATTGTTTTATATTTGATGAACTCTAGGAACGAGATGCTCTGGTAATTCCAGTGGTCTCAATGAGACCCTCCCAATTAGATTCCAGTGGTGATGAAATCTTTTGTTCACCTTGCCGACCTCCGGGTTGCCCATGCTGATGACCTTGACACGAAGGCTTTTGCGCACCTCCTTGCGCTTGGCCAAGTTGTGTGAGTCCATCGCCTCCTCCTGGGTACAAAGTTGGAGTTACTGTATTTAAAATGTACCAGCTTCCAGGAAAAACAAGTATTTCCTTATTCATACATATTAATAACAGTACAATATTTTTCGAGCCTTTTATAGACTCTGGATATCATTCAAGCTATCACAAACAAGGAGCTAATATTTCGATTTAAAGCTTTCGTGACTGCAGGGATTCATCTTCTTGGTTCTTTCGGTAAAGTCACGTAGAAGGGAAGTAATAAAATAATAAAAATAAAACATAATAAAATAATTCTCACGACGTTTCGGCCACAACGCAAGCAGCCGTCCTCAGGTGAAAACCAGGTCCGTCGAGGCGACAGAGTCTGAATGAAGCAGCACACGAGCTTGGAGCATATATATAAGCTGGGCGCATTGACAAAGGAATTTGCATATCAAGAGGAATTTAGCATATTCATGGGAAATGCAGGAATGTGATTAGTACTGCATATGCATGTGCATTATGCACGATTAACAGCATCAAAGGGAGCTACAGTTGCTGCTGCTGCTGCTGCAGTTGCTGCTGCTGCAGTTGCTGCTACTGCTGCTGTAGTTGCTGCTGCTGCTGCAGTTGCTGCCTTATCCATTTTTAATATAACACTATGTATTATTCTACCCACCTTAATGTGTATCACACTGCTATATATTTACTATACAATTACGACACCATACATTACTCTGCACACTGCACCATGCCAGTGAGTGGAACGCGGTTTACGGTGACTTTCAGACCGCGTTCCACTCACTGGCATGGTGCAGTGTGCAGAGTAATGTATGGTGTCGTAATTGTATAGTAAATATATAGCAGTGTGATACACATTAAGGTGGGTAGAATAATACATAGTGTTATATTAAAAATGGATAAGGCAGCAACTGCAGCAGCAGCAGCAACTGCAGCAGCAGCAGCAACTACAGCAGCAGTAGCAGCAACTGCAGCAGCAGCAACTGCAGCAGCAGCAGCAACTGTAGCTCCCTTTGATGCTGTTAATCGTGCATAATGCACATGCATATGCAGTACTAATCACATTCCTGCATTTACCATGAATATGCTAAATTCCTCTTGATATGCAAATTCCTTTGTCAATGCGCCCAGCTTATATATATGCTCCAAGCTCGTGTGCTGCTTCATTCAGACTCTGTCGCCTCGACGGACCTGGTTTTCACCTGAGGACGGCTGCTTGCGTTGTGGCCGAAACGTCGTGAGAATTATTTTATTATGTTTTATTTTTATTATTTTATTACTTCCCTTCTACGTGACTTTACCGAAAGAACCAAGAAGAAGGAGCTAATAAACACACATTTAGAAACGAAAGCACCAATTACAACAATGAAAGAGACACGCGAAGATTACATTAAAACATTACCTACATTAGAATGGGTGTCAGAGCGAGTGGCACGTAGATTAACTGGCTCTTAGACAAGTGATGTATAGACCGAGTGGAACACATGCCGAGTAACAAATAGATTGACCGCTGAGCGGATGTCACTTGCAGAGCCAGGTTCCAGGTCAAATACCCGAATGCAAGACGCACCTCCAACTTTTGCATTTTTAATTGTTAAAGAACTTCTTAGAATGGAGGCAAGTTTATGCTCATTTAGTTCGTTACGTATATTCCCCACAATGACGTTCATTATTATGCATTATCCATTTTTTATTAGAATTTCAATAAATCTGTCAGTTCAAGCTTCACTGCTGATGAGACACTGGAATGTCAAAACTCCTTTATAGGTGTGCGTGTTGAACTAATGGAGGCAGAATTTATGCACTCACAGAAGGGGCCGTGTTGTTGATGGGACGTGTACATACTTTTGTATTTTACCGCTTATTACACTTTTGCGATGACAAGTGCTTATCCGCACTGACAAATGAAATCAACGCCCCACGCGTATCCGCGCTGCGGAATCAAACCGCGCGGCCTACCTCACCCCCCTTGCCAACGGGGCCTGCCGCTCGCCTACGCCTCGGCCCGACTCCCTCACGTCCGCGACCCGCCCATGGTCTCCTCCGGCCGCCGCGCAAGCTCGTCGCCGTGTGTGTGTGCTTCTCGCTCGTCGCTGCGCGAGCATCCGCCGCTGACTGGATGCGAGAGAAGACTGCCAAAGCCGTCGCCGCCGCTACCACGGGACGCAACCGGCCGCCACCACCGCCGCCGCCACAAGGCGGACTCAGCATGGGGCGACGTTCGCGCGCTGCACTTTCGTGGCCTTGGGAGGGAGGGGGGAGGCGTGGTCAATGCGATTTAGCGAATTTGTTTGGCAATGTTTCAAACTCTAAGGTTTTTTCGGTAAAGTCACGTAGGTTATTTTATTTAATATTATTTTATTTTTTAAATTAATTTTGATGTTTTACCTACGTGACTTTACCGAAAAAACCTAAGAATATGAATCCTTGCAGTCACGAAAGCTTCAAATCTAGAATAAAAATAAATAATAAAAATAATAATAGAAATAAAATAATAGAAATAAAATAATAAATCACGACGTTTCGGAGGCAACACAAGTGTCCGTCATCAGGTGGGACCGTCACAGCTAAATTTATTGTATCAAGTGAGGCAAAATTCCAAGAGACAAGCTCTTAAATACAAGTTAAGGGGGAGGGGCTTATCTGAATGTGGTAGCCAATGAATGGAACGTGTTGGGGAGGTGGGCGGGGCTAAGAGAACAATAGGTGCACTGTTTCAAGTTCAATTCTAGATTTGAAGCTTTCGTGACTGCAATAATTCATACTCTTAGGTTTTTTCGGTAAACTCACGTAGGTAAAAATAATTAAAAAAATAGAAATAATGATAGAAATAAAATAATAAATCACGACGTTTTGGAGGCAACACGAGTCTCCGTCATCAGGTGGGACCGTCACAGCTAAATTTACTCACTTGATTCAGTAAATTTCAAGTTCATGTATTAGGTGTAGCCCTGTGAGCTATTCAGCTCTTGAATCGGGTGCAACCGCAACAAACAAACAAAAAAAACATGAACAAGAAAACATCTTAAAGTGAATATATGACTAAGTGCAAACAGAAAATCCAAGATAAAACAGCAAAATATTGCAGAAAAAGCACCGTACACCAACGCTGTGTGCAAAATCCCAGTGGGATGCAAGTCAAACAACAACAACAACCACAAGACAACTTAGATTAAGACCATCATTCTAACTCTGTACTACAACAAACAAACAAACATGGCCAAACCAAAAACTTTTCGAAATCACCAAAATAAAGCCATAAAAGCAATGTAACAGTGATCATAGGAACTGTGACCGAATTTTCACAATAAACGACATAAACAACATGTACCACCAAACTCTGTAGCCATAGCTGGCTGCATAAGTCACTCCACAACGGAGTATCAAAATTTTTCAATGCACCTTTAAGATGTTTGATTGCGTGCAATGTTGTTGTTTCGAAACCCCTTTGTTGTAATCATTTTATTTGTATTGCTATGTGTGTTGAGACGTGTTGGTGCTGTTGTTGAAATGAGTGGCGTAATTATGCGATATTATGGTATTCTTGGTTGGTTCGGTAAAGTCACGTAGAAGGGAAATAATCGAAACGTCGTGAGGATTTTATTGTTTTATTTTTATTATTTTATTATTTCCCTTCTACGTGACTTTACCGAAAGAACCAAGAATATTAATCTCTGTAGTCACGAAAGCTTTAAATCGAAAGATACTGTATTACGGTAGTTATACGTTTCTCACGAGCAGCGGTTGTTCTGCGTACAACAGATTCGTCGAGAATAATTTGATTGACATCCTTTATACAACCACGTGGGAGAGCACATTGAGATTATCTTATGAGATTAAAGCTGTATATTTAACCCACTTATAGTTTGTCTTGTGACTAAGTCACCATCTGGGGACCCTTTGAGATTGTCTCTTGTGATTGAAGTTCTATATTTAACCCATGGGAGAACCCATTGAAAGTAGTCTGTCGTGATTTGCCCCTTATATTTAACCATGTAATGTTCAATTGAGATTAATTATTTATTGTAATTGGCATACTTCTATACAACCAGAGCCATTGATATTCGTTGTATCTAGTGATTGATATCCCTTATTTACCACAGAGCTGGGATATACGATTAAGTAATCGATTACTCTGCCAATTACGGTTAAACGAAGGTACTGATTGACAGACACCGTTGAGTACTCGATTACTTAAAGTCTTAAACGATCGGATGTCCCAGCTGTAGTTAAAAGTGAAACCCATCGCCTTTATAGAACGGGATCGTGGGGGGAACAGTTGGCGAAACCCACCGTGATTACGACTGTAAGATGTTTGCACGGTGAGGTCATTGCCACTCCAAGTCATCGTGGCTTTGCACAAAAAGCCACTTTTTACCAGTTTAGGACATTTGCAAAGAGCTAAGGGTAAAACAAAATTGTAGCAAAAAAATGTTAGCTTCATTTTGACTTAGCCTAGCATTTACCGTTAAATGTTTCACGAGAGAGAAAACTCTGCTCTGCACACAAGTGTTTTATGTTTTATTATTTTATTACTTCCCTTCTACGTGACTTTACCGAAAGAACCAAGAAGATACGTACACACAATTAACAGTGCAGTAGTGTTTAGTGAAGATGATGAACTAATCTAGATTTGTTGGCTGAATAGAATGCAGTTTCAATGTAAGGCGATGCGCCGTTCTTATTATAATTTTATTTCGACTCAAGATTGGTCATGATCTTCCTCGGCCGTGTTCTGTCTACTGCTGGATGGACTCCCCACGTCGTCGTTCTCGCTCACAGTCCCGCAATGTCACAACAATCAATTTCGCAACTGGACACGAGCCAATCTCATCACGACATTTCTGTGGTGTTTATCCTGTTGGGCATGCCCTCTCCTTGACATTACCACTCACCCATCCTGTCCGGGTCCACACACATTCCTTCACATTGAGAATGTGTTTATACTGGTAGGAACCTCCTGGTTCCACCAGCCCACAGGGGATTGTTGTGTCCGTCCGTCGTGCAGGGAGGGGCTGGGTGGGGAGGGAGGGGCTGGGTGGGGAGGGGAGGGTGGGGCTGGGTGGGGGGTGGGAGGGGTGGTGCTGGGTGGGAAGGAGCTGGGTGGGGGGTGGGGAGGAGCTGGGTAGGGAGGGTGGGGCTGGGTGGGGGGTGGGAGGGGTGGGGCTGGGTGGGGAGGGGCTGGTCACCCCATGGTGCCCTTATAAAACTCAACGTTTAACCTACTCACGCCGGCTTGTGCCCGCCCTCACAGTCGGGCATATTTGCGGAATACACCACGCCGCCGTTGACCCTGGCCATTGACCGAGCAACCCAACGTTCCTACCAGCTCCCTCCGCAGGAATGTGTTTATTCCCTGATATATGCGTTTCTGTTTCCACGTCTCTGTGTACATATTTTCAAGGAAGAAATCGTGTTTCTTTGGCTTTTCAGTTCATTCTTGTTCACTGTACCCATGTTTCTGATCCACGTTTAAATGGAAAAACAAACGTAACACATTCGTCAAAACATTGACTTAAAAGCAGAAATATAGAAGGAAATGTTATTATTGTAAGGCCACGGTGTTGTTGAAGGATGTTTTGCGGGTTTGTTGTTGTTTATTGTGCTTGTGCCCCACTACCAAACACGGTGTGTTGCGTATCATGATCACATTCAGTTTTGCAAGAGTGCTCCATCCTGCTGTCGCTTCTTTAGTTCATAATTGTGATCCTGGTTTGCCTTCAATTACCCTCCGAGGTACACACACTGTACTCAAATGTGCTTTATAGTGGTGTCCTTCAACACTTTATCTTAATTTCACCAAACTTGTGCATTACTTTTGTTTTTCCTGTGTTTATCTTGAACCCCACTTTGCACCCCTCTTTTTGTATCTCTTCAATCATTTCCTGCAATTAATTTCCATTGGTTGTTCACATAGATAAATCAGCAATTTTGAGATGGTTACTATTTTCTTCACGTATGCGTTTGCCTTTCTTCAATCTATTTTTTGGAAAACTGCAGATTGTCGGATTCTACGCAGAAGATTACCACAGACTGGTGCCATGCAAGTTCCACTTTAACAGAGGCATGTCGAGGGCAAAGCTAATTACAGTGGGAATACAAGCAATATAGGTAACACAAACAATGTAGGTCATTAGGGCAGCTGATAATGAACGAAATCTCAGCAACATTTTGAAATATCAAGATAGTCCATGGGACATAGCAGAAATCGGCACCACCTACAGGAGAACAAACTTAAATTGTACCAATTTCTTAATACAGCGAATAAGAGTGATGTATTTGATAAGCCCATTCATTTTAAAATGGATATCACATAACTCACTATTGTTGGCCACTTAAAGAAATTGGAACCAGAAATGTTATGTCACGTCAGGGGGTGACAGATGAATGAAATATATTGTATTGGCTCATGGATTTAGAGGAGCAAAGTGATTAATTGGATGGCATCACTTCAATGCAAAGTGAGGGTGAGTGCAGTTCAAGTGGGAGGTTAACGGCAGGGAAAAGTATATGAAGCCACAATTGTAAATTAATCGACTCGTGAATAGAATTTCACGATTCGAAATAAGCAGACAATACACCTCATTCACATCAAGTGTATCTTGTCCCTCCACATATAATAATCCGACATTTTTTTCAACACTTCACATTAGCCACACGACCTTTTGGGAATGCACAATCTCAACAGCACCGGTTCAATGCATGCTCTTTGTTTTTTTCGGTAAAGTCACGAAGGCAAACATTTTAAATAAATAAAATCACGACGTTTCGGGCACTAAGTTGTCCCCACCTGAAGAAGGACGCTTGTGTTGCGCCCGAAACGTCGTGATTTTATTTATTTAAATTTTTTACCTACGTGACTTTACCGAAAAAAACAAAGAGTATGAATCCTTGCAGTCACGACAACTTCAAATCGGTTCAACGCAAACAAAACTCTGGACCGGTTTCGACTTTCAGGGTCTCATCAGCAGATGTTGTAGACACGGACCCGCCGTTTATTGTATTGGGTCTTAGTTCGACGAAAATATTTCTCTATTTTATCCATAACACAACGTAATTATGAGCGTCGTTGTAGAAACAAATTGCTAAATAAATAAGCAGACTGTCTCCCAATATTAAAATGTTGACAAAAGCAAACTTTGACGTCATTGGGAGTATCGCGCGATGACGTCACGCCGGCCGGATCGCATCGAGCGAAGTGACGTCATGTGGGTCAACTTCGTAGTGAGCGATGACGTCCATGGGGGGTGGGGCCAGGATCTTTCGTGCGCGATGACGTCACGCCGGATTAGCCGTTTCGCCCGTTGATGGCACGCGGGGTGGGTCAGGATTGCCGTGAGCGATGACGTCACGGGGGGTGGGGTCAGGATCGTTAGTGCGCGATGACGTCACGCCCGCCGAGCCGTTTCGCGCGTTGTTGGCACGCGGTTGGGTCAGGATTGTCGTGAGCGATGACGTCCATGGGGGGTGGGGCCAGGATCGTTAGTGCGCGATGACGTCACGCCGGCCAAGCCGTACAGCGCGATGACGTCATCGCGCTCGGCGTGACGTCATCGACAGGACGTGGGGGTGTTCGCATCTTGAACAGCGTCGCGAACGGATCCATCCGTCATTGAGTTTCAAGCCCCTCCGAGGAGTTTTGTTTCTTCGTGAACTTCGTTTGAGACGCCGTCGCGATGGTGTGCGGCTTTGGTGAGTTTGGGATACGAGGCCTCGCATAACACGACGCGATAAGCAGCGGTTCCTTGCTGGCGCTCGCGTGTTGATGCCATCGGGGGGGGGAGGGCGCCTCGCCTGCACGGAGCCTCGGGCCTAGCAAGCGCTCCCGGTTTAAATCGCGACTGAGGCACGATAATAACAATACAACTCGGCAACCTTAGTCAATAGCGCTGACGTTTCGGGCAATGGCCCTTTCGCACATGTTACGACGACAGTACAGCAGTCGTACGTGCGGGTGTAATCGTTTGATTGTATCTCCAGGCGCGGCACTTGTAACAATGGGGCGGCAGGTTCCTTAGCCCAAGTCGCCGCTACCGCCTCTCTCTGTCCCTCTACACCCTGTAGTTGCAATTAGTCGATCGGAATGGTTCGTGTGTGTGTGTGGGTAAAGTGTGGGTACTCCCCACCTCTCACATGACGTCTGTCATGCTGAAAAGTATGACCTGTGTTTTGATTTGGTGTGCTGATCTTAAAGGTGAATTGAAAAATGTTGATACTCCGACTGATGCTCCTGCTGCTGTTGTGGAGTGACTCATGCAGCCAGCTATGACTGCAGGGTTTTGGTAGTACGTGTTGTTTATGTCGTTTGTTGTGAAAACTCCGTCACAGTTGCTATGATCACTGTTTCATTGCTTTCATGGTTTTATTTTGGTGATTTCGAAAAGTTTTTTGGTTTGGCCATGTTTTTTGTTGTAGTACGGAGTAAGACTGATGGCCGTAATCTAAGTTGTGTTGTTGTTTGACTTCCCACTGGGATTTTTGCACACAGCGTTGGTGTACGGTGTTTTTTCTGCAATATTTTGCTGTCTTTTCTTGGATTTTCTGTTTGCACTTAGTCACATATTCACTTTAAGATGTTTTCTTGTTCATGTTTTTGTTTTTTTGTTTGTTGCGGTTGCACCCGATTCAAGAACCGAATGGCTCACATGGCTATACCTAATAAATGAACTTGAACTTGAACTGTCCATCGTGGAAGAGTAGACCAAATACCCTCGAGAATTCATCTCGAGAGCTGTGTAGTGAATGCCCTTCCGTCATCAGTGGCGTGAGCAAGACGTTGCACGGCCGCACCTTTAACGTTTTGTTGAATGTCGTTGTTACATTTTTGTTAATTGTGAATTAAGCATGTTTTAATAGCACCTTCGATTAGCACGGTTTGTTACGAACAGTGCGAAAGAAGTTCAACATACGACAATCACATACAGTAATCAGTTGTAATAGTGATAGTGTCCATTTCAAGTGGATCAGAGAATTAACACTAATCGGAGATGATGTTGAACGAATGTCAAGCGATGGTGACCAAAGGCCTACTCTTCCACGATGGCCAGACGCCGTGATAGAGGCGTGGGTACCCACACTTTACCCCACCGTTAACAGCGACCTGCCGAACGGTGGGGGTGCTCCCATTTATGTTGCTGGGTGGACAAATTCGTGGTCTCGGGGTGAACGGTGATTAAATATACACAGTACTTGTATCATTGATACAACTTCCGCGCTGGCAAAGTTTGAATTAAACTGGCGACGTATGAATTGAAAAGTTCATTGCGCTACCAATTTCAAGTTCAAGTTCATTTATTAGGTATAGCCCTGTGGGCCATTCGGCTCTTGAATCGGGTGCAACCACAACAAACAAATAACAAAAACATGAACAAGAAAACATCTTAAAGTGACTACGCGCAAACAGAAAATATCCAGGAAAAAACAGCAAAATCTTCCAGAAAAAGCACCGTACACCAACGCTGTGTGCAAACATCCCAGTGGGATGCAAGTCAAACAACAACAACCACAAAACAACTTAGATTAAGGTCATCAGTCTTACTCTGTACTACAACAAACAAACATGGCCAAACCAAAAACTTTTCGAAATCACCAAAATAAAGCCATCAAAGTAATGAAACAGTGATTTACACGGCGGCAACAGCAGCCCACTTATTTAAAATCTACCTCGTGTTATAATAATACGGCAGTGACATCATTGTGGTTCTTTTGAGGGCTGTTTCAAGGAAACTCAGAGGCGGCTTTGGCTGTGGGCGATGTCTCGGTGTCTCGGGACACGGTGTTACACAACTCATGACTTCGTGCGGAAGTGCTTCTAGCCTGTATACAGAAGCCGCCATAAGCCAGTGATGGACATTCCACATTCCTGTGGCGGGAGTTTATCCATAGGACATTTGCACTGCTATTCAATGACATATTAGGCGGTGGTTGTGTGTAGGCGTAATGTGATAATGAAGCCCACACCTTTCTTTTAAGCTCGCCAACGCCGGTTGCGCAAACAGGATATTTCGACGGACAGCTTTAACTCCTGTTATCTCAGAACAAAGTGGTTCTTATATATTAATATAAGAATAATAATAGGTTTTACCCTTCGTAGAGCGGAGAGCTTTGTGTGATTTGTTTACATTTCTTGTACTTTGCACGCCTAGCGTGTTTTTGTATTGTTGTAACGTTACTCTTTGTTTTTTTTTGGTAAAGTCACTTTACCGAACAAAAACAAAGAGTGTGGATCCTTGCCGTCACGAAAACTTCAAATTTAGAATTATGTTGTAACGTTATTACCCGCCCCGACTGGGCATGTGTGCAAATTTTTTATAGCTCATCCGATTCCTCCAGCGTGTGTCAGTGACCAAGTGACCCGGATCTCGTCATAACTCCGAAGCAAATTCCGAGGATTGTGCCTGGATAGTGCTTAGCGGGGCGGCCACCATGCATAACCGGTGTTATAGGCTGTGGGCATGTTTTATGGGCAGCAGAGGGTAGTACCACAAACATCCTTTATTGTACTACCCTGTCAAGTGCACTCCCCACCTTCACCAACCCACACAGATTATTGTGGTGTAAGTGCTGTATGCTCTATTATATAATGGCCCATAAAACTGTATAAAAACATAGATATACATTATAACAGTATGTATCCCAGTGTAATATATGTATTTTACAATTATAACAATGCTGTGGGGTTGAGCGATGGCGCAATGGTTAGCGCACTGCATTAAATCCGATTACCTGAGTGAGTACTTGCCATGTCTGACATCAGTGGCAAGTGATATCTGTACTGCACCCCCATCAAACTACAATTACCATGGTGGTGAAGTATGACAATACAAACTGGCCGTTACCGACACGGCATTCATCCAGCAGTGGATTAACATAGGCCTATAAAATATTACATTTATGTACAGTCTAGTATATTTCGAGACAACTACAACAGTGTTAAATATTGCACAGTATCGTGCAATGACGTGACTATTTATAAATGTATCTATATACAACACATAACGGAATTTGAATTAATGAATACAATGTTGTCGCACGTATATATTTTAGGCTGAGCTCATTTAGAGTCTGACAAATAGAGTCTATAGTGTTATATGGGTCCTCAATCATTAGAGCTCATCAGTGAAATAAGCCTAGGCATGTTGAATGTTGTTGACATTGAATACTGTTGACATTCAACAATTGTGTCCTTTTTGTTTAGTTGCATGTGCCCTGAACAAGTCGCCAATGACCTGCCTCTCAGTTGACACTGACACTGCCCACATTGCACCTATGACTAATTTTACATCAGACTTGGGCCACGTATGCATCACAATTGCTACCGACAGTGACGCTCATCGTAGGCAGGAATCCAACCAGAGTCACTTGTGGATCATTGAAGTACATGAACTAAAACCGCACCAGTCCGCCGCATCTAAAACATACAGAGTAAAACTACCGTGGCTTTCCAGAGTAATCGATGGCGAGAGCCCTGTTCTGGATAGCTGAAAGGTCTGGCGAGCAGCGAATGCATATTGAAAGACATGTAACAAAAACAATAACATATGTAAAATGTCTATATGTGATAAAAGAAAACATCAGTATGTAGCATATATGCATTTTACTGTACAAACCTAAACACAACAAATACTCTTATTGTGTGTCTCAATGTACTGTAGTTATGTCTATTGGTGGGGTCGATTATATGTTAATTTCTCCCTTCCTCCACCACTTACATTTTAAAATAAACAAAAAGAAAATAATTCATATGCATGAATTCTGTAACCTTTTCAACATGCCGTTGTGTTTGCAAGTATCAGTACTAATTTAGATCTACAAGGCGCCCTGACAGAAAGACTATGGATATCGAGAAATGAAGAGAGGCCTTTTTATATACGTAGTGGGGGGTCTTCAGTCGGGACTTAAACGTCTCCATCGCCAATGAGTTCCTAACCTCCAAGGGGCAGGGAATTCCAGAGCCTGGGTGTATGGTGATGCAAGCCCATGTAATGCCTTAAATACATGGCTTTTAAAAACATGCATATTATCAATTGTATGGTTGTTGAACTTTTTTAGCACCGTATGTAGCCAACTGTGCTAATTGGTACGGATCAGAAACAAATAAGCATTAATAAAATAAAAAGAAAGTGTGCAAAGAATGGTTCGTTTTTAAAGAAGCGCAGAGAAAGGTGTTCACTTTAGAATTACACTGACAGACAGAATAAGTAACACGTGAATCAGAATGTACGAAAGTTAAGAGATAATTTTTATCTTTGTAACAGTGCCTAGAGTATGATGATAAAAGCAGAGAGATGCATGCTTGGAATGACACTGAGAGGCACATAGATTGGGTTCAACTTAAATCCGAAACATATTGGTGTTCATACAGCAGTGTATAGACCATAGCTCATAATAATGTGCGCATTGTGCCTGTCCCAGTCTCCTTTAAGATCTCTTTCCTGGGGAGGTGCGAGGACCCAGGCAGGGAAAACTGAGCCTGGTCTTGGTGGCATGAGATCTCAACTTTATTATAAAATGAATGTATTCATTATAAACTAAGATTACGTCACATGTGATAACATTAACTTGTTTATAAAGAATATATAAATTTAAGCATAAAAGCAGTTGAGGTCTAGTGACATATGACATCAGCTTTGGTGTGTGACTTTAGCATTGTTTAAGAGGACCATGTCATTAACGATGAGTGAGTTCATTAATATTTCATGGCAAACCCTTGGGTAAATTTGCCCAGTCTATAGATCAAGATGTCATCATAGCCAAAGTCGTTGATGTCACCAGAATTCATCACTTAGCCTCTGACAGACTCCACAGCTCCTGCACAGTAAATATGGGACCACCAGCCACAATCCAGGACCACCATCTGGTTTTAAGTTTTTGCCTTGGTCGCTCGACTCGTGTCGACCATTCCAGTGCGGGTCTCGATAACTGGTTGTCCATCATCTTTCACACATGGCCCACCCAGCACAGCCATGTTTTCCTAATCATATTTACAACACTTAGCTACCACGTTTGCTTCCGGACTTGTGCATTGCTTATCCAGTGTTGCCACGAAATTCCTCGCTTCCGTTTCAGACACCAGTGCCCTAATGCCATCAACTCTTTTCCAAGTTACTTAGTGTCCATTTCTGTGATCTGCACAGTAACACAAATAGTGCCCCTTCCTAAAATGTTCAAATATCATCGATAGGGCAAGCCCTGAATAGCACCATAACTAATAACCCCCTTATATACATGTGATCCTCACTTCACACAGACAAATGGACAGAGTTCTGAGATCAATTGCCACTGATGCAAGTCGTTACCGGAAATTGAGTTTGGGTTGCCGGGTTCGAAGCACAATGTGCTTACCACTACCACCACTCCGCCCCGCTAATGTATTAAGTGCATTTAATCAATCTTGCGCACTACTTAGTTAACATCTCATATTATGCATAAAAATGTTTTTGCTGTTAACGGCCGTGACTGACTGACTAATGTATATTCTGGTGATATTCTACGTGACTTTAAGGGTTAGAGACTTTAACATGTGTAGTCGCAAAGTGTTGCTAGCCACATTTCTTTGTTGATCGTAATAGTCTTTCGTGTTGCTATGGAGAATATAAATAACAACATAGATAGCCAGAAAATGTCTCCTTATAACAGTATCCTAATGTAATTTTAAAAATAATTGTTACACAACCCATGAGCCCCAAAATCTTCTCAAAGTACTGTACATCATTTCAGCAGCAGTTTCCATCTGGACACACTCAAAACCGGTCCAGAGTTTCCTTGTGCTGAGACCGATTATATGAAGGAGACATTGTCTGCTTATCTATTTTGGTTTCTAACTGTACTGTTTATGTTTTATGTAACATCCACAACGCATAATACAACTACTGAGTGAGCGTCCGCGTGGGTAAAGTCCAAACCGCTTGCTGCTCAGCATGCTTGTACTTCCCTATCCTGCTGGCTGCAAGGTCATCACAATACACGCGTATTGCCAAACAGTCATGTGAGCGTGTTGGGTAGTTTAAGTGATGTAGAGTGGAGTCTGTATTGAGCATTGCCGGTGGTGCTGTCATCGTCAAAGCTAAGGATGTCTTATTGTGTCAACAAGCCGCCAGGACTTTGAGAACCAAGTGGGAGGACCCCACGCGGGCAATTCGTCTTTTTTAGGGAGGCACCGGGGGAATTACTCGCATCCATCGTAGTCGAATAGTTTAAATATATAACCTCAAGACACTTCTTCTTGGTTCTTTCGGTAAAGTCACGTAGAAGGGAAATAATAAAATAATAAAAAATTTCACATAATAAAATAATTTTCACGACGTTTCGGCCACAACGCAAGCAGCTGTCCCTCAGGTGAAGAACAGGTCTGTCTTTATTTTATTATTTCCCTTCTACGTGACTTTATCGAAAAAAACCAAGAAGATGAATCCCTGCAGTCATGAAAGCTTTAAATCACTTCTTTCAGGAAGGTACTGCCTTGGCATATTTTCCCATTTCCATGAGTGTTGCTATATGCTTGATGTTTGAGGAAACCAGAGTACCAAAAAAAAATCCACCATGCACGCAAGAAGATAGCACTGATTTTCTGTATTGCCAACTCCTGTTCACCTCGCAGCCCATTTTGTGTTTGAAGTGTCACATATCTCTGTGACGTGCCAGCCCTTGCCTCGAAAGTGCTCGGTAATGCGCTTACACTCTTCTCTTGTAATCTATTTTCATAATACAGTATAAATAATGGGGGATTGAGTGAGTCTAGGTAATAACCCATGAAGACCATTATTATCTTTTTTTCCAAGGACACATCACTTTACATAAATGTATAAGCGAACAAGAACAGAAAACCTGGTCTGAAAAAAGTACACATGCACAAGTAGAATTTCTTGAGCGTTTGAAAGTACTGTAATATAGCAAGTGGTTAAAAACACACAGCTTTTATTTAAGTCACATTTCTGTACTCATATTGTGAATTAGTAACTAAGAGAAAACTGAAAGCTGAATGCCATGGTGGAATAGATGCTAAACGTAGTGCAGACGTGACATGCTCTCAATATGCCTTCACGAGGCTATTTTTACTTGCGTCTGTTTACTTTGTAAACAGACTGACTGGCGATATCTTGCCGCCACAGGTTGGGCAGTGCCAATCACAGGTCACACCAACAGCCAACACAATGACAGCCCCGGGAGTCCGTCACCAGATTTGAAAGATAGTTTTCCCGTAGCAAAAATGACCCGGTCAAACGAGACCAAGGACAAAGCAACTGTGACATTTCATCGGTGTGGAGCACCTTGTAACAAGCGAAGATTACTTTTTTTTTGCCTTCCAGGTGATTTTTCAGACTAACGGACACGTTCAGTGGCGCATAAAGCAAAAGCGACATTGCAGCATTTGGCCATTAGTTAGGGTGACATTTGAAGGATTTTCCATTTAGTGTGGCGTTCGTGGTCCACTAACTCCGTCAGGAATTAGCCTCGAAGTAATCTAATTATCCCTATTCGGCCGCACGAATTTGCGGTTAAAATGCATCCACCCGCCCACGTAGTGTAAGGAGATGCTTCTCTCTGAGTTATTGTTATTGAGCAGGTCCCATGTCGTCATTGACTTTTAATTAAAAGTCGTTTTAGAGTGCCCATTCGTTTGCTGTGACGGGAATTAAAATTATCGGGGAGCTGAAAGCTCCGTCGCGATCGGCTTTGACATTGCCTTAATTTATTGGAATAAATTGGGGAGATATTTATCATTGTAATGCTCATTAAATTTTCATGCAGTGCATTGTTTGTGGCAATTGCTTGATAAAGCGGGACTTTGCCGATCCATCTGTGCAATGTTTGACCAGCATTTCATGAAATGGGGGGGAGAGCATTGGGGGGTGTAGTGGTTAGCATGCTGCTCTATCCTAGCTACCTGAGTTTGATTGCTGGCCATGGCTAACATCAGTAGTGAGTGATATCTGAACTGGTCCTGGTAAAGGTCGGGACAAAATTTCAAACCATTGTAATGCTCAAGTTGAGGTCTCCGAAAAGCTTACATCAAAGGTATGTATTTGTTTTAGCTGTTTATTATTCATTTTAAAAAATCAGGTCTAGAGCTTCAAATGCCAAGTGATTTTATCGTTCTGACTCCTCTGTGGACATCCACGCGGATGCATGCCATTTCTTAGGTGCCCACTCCATTAGTATTCTTGACCAATTAAATTGTAATACATTAACATCTCAAAATACAGTACAGAATAAAATCTGAAATTGGGCTAAACGATCTGAAAATAAAGGAAATCTGAAACTCATTCCAATGTACATGTGCACAGCAGCCTGTTCTTTATCGTTGGCCTTAAATAGGCTCAAAGTGGGCACTTAAAAAAATGCTGGCAATGTCACTTAAAAAACTGCTACCAAATAGGGCAATGCTGTACCAGCTTCACCCTTCGCGAGGACAACCTACAAGCACCATGGTGCTGCTGCCCTAAGCGGACCTTTTCATCCTCTCTGACCAATAGTTTAGCATGACCGTCTTAGTCTGCTTGACAGCCGTGTGTTGGCCTCATCCTTACTGTGGAATATCGATACGTGTTGTATGGACCTTCTAGTTGAGTGGAACGAATTTGGAATGGGAGGTCTTGAAATGTTCTAACGTGAGCTGGCTTGTTTTGCGACTTTAGTCTGAAGAGTAAAATTGATAACATTGAGTGTGGGTGCCCGGGAGATTTGTGCCAAGCGTGGTGCGCCTGTGTGTGCGCCCATGTGTGTGTTGGTATGTACCCATTGTGTTGTTCAATGTGTGTCCTTGGTGTGCGTACATGTTGGTCCATGTGTGTGTCTGTTTACGTTCGTGTTTGTGGCTCCTTGTTCCTGTGTGTGTGTTTGTGTGCTCCTCTATATTTATGTCTACTCTGTCCTGTGTTGTTGCTTCCTATGCTCTGTTGCTTGTTCCAATGGGTTGCTTTGTATCCTTCCCTCTATGCTCCTGTTTATTCCTGTGCTCATCTGATTGCCTACCTCCTCCTGTGTGCACCTCTGTCCTTTATGTATGTCTCTCCTATGTGATCCTTTGTGCTCCCGTGTGCTCCCGTGTTGCCCCCCACCCCATGTGCTAATGGGCCACCGCTTTCTACCCGTCGCTTACTCCCACAGACGCTCAGCGCGGCTCCATCCGCCTCATGCGCATCGGCCTGACGCTCATCGTGCTCGGCAACCTGAGCTTCATCTTCGGCGCCATCGTGCACGGCACGGTGCTGCGACATGTGTCGCGGCCCGGCTCCAGCATCAACCAGGAGTACAAGGCCGGAAACTTCTCCTCCGTGCTTTCCGGCTTCATGGTGAGGCTTTGCACCGAGGCATGAGCACGCGCATTTGCGCGTAATGCGCGACCATGTAAGGACATGCGCATCCGCACGTATTGGCGCTCGTGCTTCATGCATATAACTAAAACGCAACTCAGGCTAGCACATGCACACATCCGGACGCAGGAGGAAACGTGAGAACACAGAAGTACACAGGAAGCCACACGAGGATACAGGAGGATACAGGAGGGAATGTATGCACACATGAGCGGAGACCGCAGGAAAAAGTAGCGAGCTGGAGAATGCAGAAGTACACAGGAACACGCATGAGTATACAGGAGAACACAAGAGAAGGTTATCACACGGGAGGATACACAAGCATACATGAGCACACAGGAAGATACAGGAATATACAGGAGGACACTGGAGCACACGTGAGGATGCATCATGCAGAGGGTTAAAGGAGTACTTGTGGGTACACAGGGCGTCAAGATCCCATGATGTCATTCGTAAGAGTAGGCCATTGTGTGCCGCCGTCAAGTGTCAGAATTTGCCAAATTAAAAACATTACCCGCAAATTATTAATTTGGGATTACGTATAGCAATCATCACCTTCTACAGGTGACTCTTGCAAATGAAGACTATCCTGGTCCCTTGAGTTCTCACCTGGGAAAATAAAATACCCATACATCTTTAATATGAGTTGAAGCTTTCTTTAATGGGGGGTTTGTTTAAACACAGTCATCATCATCACGACGATCCAAGGGCAGATAGCCCGTGGGTGTCCACTGCACAGTGCCGGTTGGTAAAATGGGTACCCAGGACTTGTCCAGATATCACTCCACCTGCGGTGTTAGACAACACCATGGGTCAACCTCAAACAGCAGGCTGATGATTCTATTCACAATTACAGCCGCCAGGTAATTTATTTTTGGGGTTGCATTATCAAAGGATACGTCAAAGGCTCTGAACCAGGTGCCGTGGTGCACGCGTGTGATCTGGCTATTTGAAGGGGAGGATTTGGTGGATAACGCAGATTTGCGAAACTTCCAAACCCACCGGGTTGAGAATTGACCAGGGAATTGGAGTACAGCAAGTGGGTCGGTTTACTTGTCTGTGGAGCATTCAGTATTATCTCATCATAACAGGACAGTGGTGGCACATGCCTGCAACCCAGAACTTTCGAGGCAGGGGCTGGTGGATGATCACACAAATGTCTTGAAACTCACTTTTCGTGGGCATCCAGGTCACGATATCTTGGCTTGTCAGGAGATGGCAGTACAGGAAATGGATACATTTCCGTATGTTTAATCTTAATGGTGATTTGGTCTTTCTCTCCTCACTCGCGTGGGTTTTCTCTGTGTACACCAGCTTCCTTCCCTATGTACAATCGCTTATTATTGGAGTTGGCCAAACATCCCGGTTTAGGGCTACAGAGTTTGGGCAATTGTTAGTGCCAGTATTGGATGCCGTTCCGCTTGTGGTTTCCCCTACCTCTGAATATAAGGAAATCTGTGCGTGTGACATGTGTAACTTTTATGCATGTGGTAGGCTTTCTCCAGGTACTCCTAGTTTCCTCCCATGCGTAAATTGTTAATTCATGGCATTGGTCAAATATCCCATTGCAGGGCAAGTAAGAGGCTTGCTACTCACTGAGACACTCATAGGTAAGTATTATCATTATTGCTAACGGCACATGCCAAGAGGGCGCAAAGCCAAACCACTCCAAAGGCCAAGTAGGTAATGAAGGTGGGCCGGATGTGGTGTGTGTATTTAGCATTTTCCACCATTCTCCGTTTCTGCACTTGACTCATAGAGTGTTGACCTGAGCATGGATTGCTTCATCCTGTCAAAGCAAAACAAGTCTGCTAGAAATAATGCTTCTGCAGCTAATCACAGTCATACTATTATGGTAGTGCCCTTTAATTTTCTAGGAGAGGCTCTTGGAATCACAGTACTCTCAGTACTCTTTTGCACATTACTTTAATGAGCGTTTGGCATGCTGGAGGAAATCTGAGTACTTGGAGAAAACCCACACAATGAGGGGTAATGTTTGATGCTTAATAATTTGGGTTTAATAATTTGTTGCTTCAACCTTGCTTAGATTCTCCGATTGGATGAGATCGGGCATTCAGGATGATTAATATAATCTGGCAGGAGTGGGAATTTGGGTGGGCGCAATGTAATCATGCGTGGGGCATAGGGGATGGACAGTTTGAAGACTGGGGATAAGGTTGGGGCTGAGGATAGGGTTAGTGCTCGGGATATCGTTATAGGGATAGGACTAGGGGTTGGGCTAAGGATAGAGTGAGGGCTAAATATAGGGATAGTGCAAGAGATGGGGAAAAGGGCAGGGCTGGGGATCAGGCTCTCAGGATAGAGTTAGTGCTAATGATAGGGCTCGAAATAGGGTTAAGGCCAGGTCTAAGGATCAGGCTAAGGATAGAGTTAGGGCTAAGGATAGGGTTAGAGCTGTAGTTGTATGTTTGAGGAGGCCAGCGGCGTATTATACTTCGGTGCACGTGAGGATGACCAAGTGGGGTCGTGTTTCGCATCCCAGCGTGCGTGAGCACGCACCTATAATGAGTGTTGGGAGGTCTCTGCGTCACCGTGGCTCTGCAGTCTCCTCCCCTGAGGCTCTGATTAATAAAAATAAAAGACGCGTGGGCTCGCAAGGGGGCACCAGTGACATTCCCTTGCGCCGTTAAATGTGGACCGGTCAAGTGAGGCGGCTGGGGCTTAATATATATATTTTAAGCGGATCACTTGAAAGATGGCGCTTGCGCTTTCTGTTGGGGGTTGCTGAGCCACCCCCCTCATAACGTGGCACGTGGTGAGAGCAGGTCGTGATTGTGGGCACATGTGAAAGGGTAAGGTCTGCCCTGAGTTGCACCATCCTGTATGTTCATAGCCGTCAGGCTGGTTTATTTGCGCTTGGGCAGTTTGCCGCTTCGCATGCAGGGCGGTTTCACCTCTGTGTGGAGTTTGGCCAAGGCGTTGGAACATCCTCTGCAGTGGGGCCAGCCCTGGAATTTTATGGATTACATTTTTTTATTTAAATGTTTATGCATTTTTCCTCATCTCGGTGATTAACTGCACATGCCGTTACGGGCTTTGTGCAGGCTTCGGCTCCTACAGAAATTAACTCGTGCTGCCAAAGAGTGATTTCACTGGAGCCAGAATGACTGTCGCATGTTTCCAGGACGGAGACATTGGTCGCTCAGTTTCATAACCGTGGATGCGTCAAAAGCAGCAAAAAAATATTTCAGCAAAGTCCTTCCTTTCCCCCTGCACCGCCCCCCCCCCCCCCCCCCCCACCGTGCTGGTTTAGTGAATCTAAATTCCATCTGGCATGTCGCTATGAGGACAGTCATCGTGCGTAAGGGCTATGACTGAATGAGACCTGCCGCGAATGTTGTGGCATCGTTGTCGTCGTCCTCTTCATGGTTGACGCCTCCTGCCCCGGACGCTGTCCTTGCTAGAGCCCCCCCCCCCGCTCCGCACTTGCATGGTTTGACGACCTCTAGCATCTCCCCCCCCCCCCCCCCCCCCGCTGGCCGTCGCCACGGCAACCTGGCAATGATGTCACGCTTGCGGTGTGGCCGCCTCACCTGGGAGGATTAACAGAGAAGAGCGCTCGCTCGTGCGCTGTTCCAGTCGCGAGGCTGTTTTCCGTGTGCGTGCGCGCGCGGGAACGTGGGCGATACGGCTAACTGCGCACTCTCCCGTACGTCCTGGCGTTTTTAGCCCTGCCTGCAGGAGGTTCCGCTATTTTTAAATGCTCGTCTGTTTATAGTTCTAAAATGATAATGTCATTTACAACAACAAAACCAGAGAAAGCCTCATTGGGTGGGGTGGGAGGGTTGTAAACGTTTGTAGCCCTGCCTGCAGGAGGTGGTGCTATTTTTAATGATCATCTGTTTTTAGTTCTAAGATGATAATCAGAGTTACAAAAAAGAGCCTCATTGGGGGTGGGAGCGTTTTTTTCACTCTGCTTGGTCTTAATGTGGACGTTGGACAAGTAATGATTGATAATAATAATTTCGTACATGTGGTATTTGTGCCATTCGAATCGCGCAATGCTTTCACGATGGTGCTATATTTTACAGACTTGGTTTCACAGTAGGGAGCGACGTTGCTGTGTGTAATCCCAATCGAGTAATTTTCAGGTCGTTTATTTTATTTGGCGAATTTGAACCACGTCGCCAGCACATAATGGTAAACTCTTTTCGAATGACTTCACAGGGTTTTTAACGTCTACTGTGAAGCAGACGCTGCGTGTTTTACAGTTAATGCACCCGCAGTACTTGCCAGGGTGGCTGCTGGGTTTGAATCGCAAACCTCTGCAGCGCGCGACAAACGCTCTACCGCTGGGCCATGTTGCTGCCCCGAATGATTCATTGACCCGGTGACGAAAATGGTTTATTATGTTCACAGCACTTGAATTGGACATTGTGAAAAAGCGCTTTATAGCTCATGGGATTCCTCCAGTATAAATAAAGATGCTGATTCCTAATTGAATCCTGCACTCAAGAATATGTTATTTATGTTTCCTACCGGTTATATGTAAATTATATGCCAATGTAACCTTTGGCCTCATGGTACGAATGAGACTAAACAAACGAGCAAGCACATGAGACATTACAGAGCTCATTGTTGCTGTGTGTACGACCTCATGTTTACTCTCTTGTTCATTCTGATCATGAATATAGTGGAATATTTCACGTAGAATTTGCATGGGGCAATAATAGTGTGTTCTTTCACGCGTCATTTACTGCGTGTGTCGTGACCGTCTTTAGGAATTGATATTCAAGTGATGAATCCTCAAACCCAGCGACAAGTGTCCACTGGAAAAGCCTCGCTGCGTACGTGCACACGCGTGCGCGGAAACTCGTTCCGTCGCACGCCGATGTTGGTGCTTCAGCGAAAAACTCTGCCGCCCCAAAAAACACCGCTTTCGACAATCGCGGTTGTTATTGGGGCCCGGGGGGCGTGGTAATGGGCGCACCAGAGCCATGCAATGGGAACGGAGAGATGGATGGGGTTAGTGCTGCCGATTGGCTTGAGCACGCGATGCTTCGGAGCCAGCGGTGCTTCGCACGATGGCGCCGTTTGTCAGCGCCACAGATCAACGTCCTCCGCCGCCTGTCATCACCGCAGGGGTCAAGCAACAAAGGCCACGCACGACCTCTCCTCCCTCCATCGATCTGCTTTCCCGCTGTCCCACCCCCGTGCCCGCGCGGCTTGCGAAGGGGTGGCCTCTGAGCGACGGGCGAGACGTCGATAGTGTGGTCACGGCGACGCGCCGTTGTGGTGGTGGTGGTGATGGGGAGGAGTGTACGTATGGTGGTCAGACGTACGTTGCAGTGGCGGTGGTGAGGCGCGTGTGGTAGTGTTGGAGAGGTGTGTGTGTGTGTGGTAAGCGCGCCTTGCTACGAATCCAGTGACCCGAGTTTTATTCGTGCTCGTGACCAACACCGGTGGCGATTATCTATACCGGCCCTAGGCCTACCCTAGTCGACTTGGCCTCAAATGAGTACCTGGTGCGGTGTGTAAACATTGCCTCTAGGGAGAAAAAAGTGGCTGGGCATGGTGAGGGCCACCCACTCCCACGTGTGTATAGTGATTGGGTGTTTGTGGCGGTAATGTTGGTGTTGAGGCATGTGTGGTGGTCATGGTAGAGTATGGGTCGTGGTGGTGGTGGTGGAGAGGTGTGTGTGGTGATGATGGTGGCAGCTGTGAGGCGTGTGTGGTGATGATGGTGGCAGCTGTGAGGCGTGTGTGGAGTTGATGACGGTGAGGCATGTGTGGTGGTGGTGCTGTTTGCGGTGAGGCATGTGTGGTGTTGATGATGGTGAGGTGTGTGTGTGGTGGTTGTGGTGAGTGGTAGTGTAGCAGTTAGGGCGCTGCGCTACGAACCTGGCGACCCGAGTTCGATTCCCACTCACGGTCGACACCAGTAACAACACCCCTAGGTCGACTCAGCCTCAAATGAGTACCTGGTGCGGTGAATAAACATCACCACTGGGGAGACTAAAGCGGTCGGGCGTGGTGCTGGCCACCCACCCCTTGTGTACCGTGCTGGCCTTCATAGGTGCTTGCTAACACCACTTGCCCAACAGTCTGGTAATCTTATACGGGGGAGCTTTGTCTTTGGTGAGGCATGTGTCACAAAGACGCCACGGTAAGCACGTCAAGAACGCCACGCACATTTTTTTGCCCGGCTCAAATTTTCCATCACCTTTAACGCAATTAATTTTCACAAATTCCAGACTTGATTAAGTCGGATTAACGCGAGCGAGGCAAAATTAAGTAATCAGCGGGACGTCTCTGGGTTTTTTTTCCAGCCGAGTTCTCGCGCCATTGTGACCAGCGACCGTTGCTTAAGGTGGTGGTACGGGGGCTGCGATTTGTGTGTAATGACCCCGGGGGCACCCACGTGGAGAGACCCGTGCAGCGCCGCCTCTCGCGCCGCTGCTGGTGCAGCCCGTTCCACGTTCTCCCTCCGGACGACGTTCGGTCCTTCGCACGGGCAGACGTGTCCAGCGGTCCTGTAGACCGTACCCTTAGAATAGAACGCTTTGGGTGGTGGGGGTTTGAAGACTTTGCTTTGCCGTCATTCTTGGAGTAAAGCAAGTAGGCTGCTGGGCAGGGTTCGGCAACCTGCGGCTCAAGAGCCACATGTAGCTCTTCAAGGACTGCTTCGTGACATTATTTATTAAGGACCACCGTATCATATTCACAGGCATTGATTGCGGCTCTTGAAATATTGTTATTTTTACCGAATTCGAACAAAAATTTTCGCTTCTTGCTACTTTGATTGCCGACCTCTGCTGATGATCAATCTGCATAAACAAATCTGTAGGTGGTGTCCCCTCGCAGTGTCGGGTTTCTTCAGCTGCTCCTCCCCCCCACTCTAATGTGACAGTTCTTCAAATCAAGGGAACTGGGCCATGCATCCTAAGTGGGGTGGGGGAGGGGGAAACACTCTTGCATTTTTGCGGCTGACGTGAGAGGGGACAGTGGCCAAGGCTCACCTGAGCATGGGGACAATTTGACTTACGGGTGCTATAATGGGTTTCTTAAAGTGATAATAGTGTTTCGTGAGCGATAATAATTTAGCCATAATTACAACTGGAAGCACTGGCACATGATCACGGCTGCGGAAAAGCACCACGCTCGTGGACCTTGTAATTTCCTCAGCAAACCGCGGCATTATGATAATAAAAATTCCGCCGTGGAAATTGGATACCAAAAAAAAAAGAATCCACTCCCTTGACCTTTTACCTTTTTTTTCCCCCGCCGTCTAATTTGTCTAGAAATTGGAGAAAATTCTTTGTAAAATGCGCATCAATTTTTGCGCGCATAGAAAACGTTGCTCGTGCCGTGATGGACGTTTTCATTTTTCTGCCGTGGACGTGAGGTCATGGGAATGTGTGTCCCCCCCCCACACCAACGTCGGGCACCTCACAAACTTATCTCATGACCCCCGCCCGTTGATTTGATCGATTTCCGGCAGCTTCCCAGATAAGAGCGACCAGCGTTGAAATTTCACGCGTGTGCGGGGCGGCACGGATAAGCTCAAGCTTTGATTGAGCGGCTCGAATTGTTGAAGAATTCCGAGGGCGTGAAGCGCGCAAGGGTGTTGTTGCAGGCCTGTGATGTCAGTGCAGTTTAATGAGCTGCCCTTTATTGAACCAGTGGAGAGCTCCTCGAGATAAGTTGTTTATTTTGAATGGGAAACCTGAGTCACAGTCAAAATTAACAATAAACGGGAGGTGGCCGGGTGGCTCACGAGGGACTTATGTCATATCAGAGAACTGAGCAAGCACCGCTGAGATCCTTAATTCATATGCAGGTTTGAGCCGCCCATGATTAAACTGCGATCCCAAGTGTGGTGGGTGGCTGATGCTCTTAGCCCAGGCACCCAATGGCTGCACAAAAGACTTCTCAGTAAATGTGTTGGTTTGCTTTCTTCCAGCATATTACATCTCTTGAAAATTAAATGTTTACTATTGATTACACTGGCCAACACACTTTTTCTGGCATAAGGTATTCCAACGGTTCTAAGGTAATTTTGGGGTGCTGATTCCAAATCTGGCATCAGTTTTTGTCTATCACATCAGGTTTTTGAGATATCAAATATTGCATTTTCAATAAGAACTGCAGAAGAAAAATATTGAATAAATGTGGATATCTACATAAAATGATATTATAAACACACTATCCTAAAAATACAGCACCATATTTTAACACTAAAGCAGTCACTGACTCGCAACAACTTGCAATCATAAGTGACAGAGTTAATTTCGGGTAAAATCAATGAAAATGGGGAATGCCAATAGCATAAAAATGATGTGATAGAGCAAATCTGAGATCAGATTTGGAATCAGCACCCTGAAATTAGTTTAAAACAGCTGCAAAAGTCCAGGCCAGAATTTTTTTTTGTTGACCAGTGTTATCGTGCGAAGGACACTGTTAGCAGACCATGTAAAAAGTGTGCCTCTCGTGTAGTTTAAGACGATTGTAAGGACTTTTTTTTCCATGTCAGCTGTCGCGTTTCCTTCCAGTGCCTTTCCCTCGCACAAGGTGTTGCACTTTCACTGTTGGACTAATTTCTACTAGGCATGTTTCAGCCTCGGAACGTGATGCCGATAACGCAATTGAAGTCTTAATTAGGAGAAAGGCAAAACGTTTTAGAATCAAAGGGCCCTCATGGATGTGTAATCACCCATCAATTAAAATCGATCTATGAGAATCAAATGCTGCATGAAACTACCTGTATTAAACATCGATTATCTTAACAGTGTAGGTTTCATTTTTTTATCGCAGCACAGATTATTCTGTGGATTCCTCTGAAAATTGTTCCAGCGGCGCAGATTCTGTGGATTCCTCTGTAAATTCTACACGTACCAGGGAGTGAAATTAGTTGTTTCGTGACCCGAATTTTGATTTCCAAACCAAGACATGGCTTACGGCATTGAGTATCAGCGTAGAAGCAGAGACGCAAACGCCTCATTAGTGTCATCATTAGCATAGAGGGCTAATGTTTCATCAGCCGGAGTTGGGGCCATTGCCTGTAATGTCAGCCAATTATATTTCTGTTTTATTAGGCATTAGACATGTCACGATTCACCGTCCCCCACAGCGTCACCGTTTGGCACCACGATTTCATTCAAGAATTGATTCCTTTTTTGTAGGTGTTTGCACAATTTCATTTGTATCGCCTGTCTCCTTTGTACTGCCTTGTTTGTCCATGGCAGCATTGGGATGTAATTGGCACACATTGGAACTGATCAATTATTACACACGAGTTTTTCATCGTCTGTCACAGTCCACTGGTTGCTAATTAAGACAACTAGCAACCAATGGATGGCGGCATAGACGATAAAAACAAGTTTTTACCAAGTTACAAAAACGTATGTCCTGTGCCGTGTAGAGTGAATGTAAGAGTAGATTTTAATTAAGGAGCTGATGAATATTTACATTCCTCTTGTTAAGTGTTTATCATGGAGGTCGTGAGCATAGTGTTACATGTTAGCAGTGGGGGCGGTGAGCGTAGTGTTATGTGTTAGCAATGGGGATGGTGAAATGTAGTGGTTCAGTTTTCAGGTTAATTTATTTGGTATAGCTCTGTGAGCCATTCGGCTCTTGAATCTGGTGCAACCGCAACAAACAAAAAACAAAAACATGACCTAGAAAACATCTTAAAGTGACTACGCGCAAACAGAAAAATTCAGGAAAAAACAGCAAAATCTTCCAGAAAAAGCACCGTACACCAACGTTGTGTGCAAAAATCCCAGTGGGATGCAAGTCAAACAACAACAACCACAAGACAACTTAGATTAAAGCCATCATTCTAACTCTGTACTACAACAAACAAACATGGCCAAACCAAAAAACTTTTCGAAATCCCCAAAATAAAGCCATAAGCAATGTAACAGTGATCATAGGAACTGTGACCGAAATTTCACAATAAACGACATAAACAACATGTATCACCAAACCCTGTAGCCATAGCTTGCTGCATGAGTTACTCCACAACAGCAGGAGCATCTGTAGGAGTATAAAAAATATTCAAATGCACCTTTAAAGATCAGCACACTAAATCAAAGCACAAGATCATACGAATGCGCGGTCGAAACTTGTTTATCTCGAATCGTCCGCGATGTTCTGCACGGCTCGAGGTAATTGATTGCCACGTCAACTTTCGTAATGAAATTGAAGTGGGGCCCGCGCCATAAACTGCGGCAGTAACGACCCTCTTCGTCTGCCAGCTCGGTGATTTATGGACTTTAGTTGGGCATGGATGGGCATTGCTCTCGCACACACAAACTTACATTGCATAACACGTGTACTCGGCTTTCTGGCCTCGCCACCCGCTTGTGCACCAGACTGTGTATGAGGCTCGATCTTTGTCTTTCTATCGTGCAGGGAATGATTACGCGGTAGTTGATGCGCTGCATGATAATTCCGGCGACCTGAGTTGTGATTCCCGATCATGGGTAACGTCAGTGACTGGCCTTGATTGAGAATGTTACAATCAATTTGCCAACTCCAACCCGCAACGTGGTGAAATATGGTCAAACAAGCCACATGACCGACATGGCATGTGAAGTCCTTGAGCAATGGATTGGCAAAGGGCTTTAAGATAACAAACTACGTGATAAATACTTACATACATGTAAAGTAGTACCAAATATATGGGGCAGGCAGTTGCCATGTTAAGACGTAACAGGTGACGTTAAGGGAGGTGGTGTTTCTGTGGTTTGTGTTTGTGCTCCCACCTTGAATGCGGTCATTTTGGTTTTCAAAGCATCAAAAGTGCGTTCCGCTCACGCCAGGAGGGAGCGGTGCTCATCTTCTGTTTTGCAGCCCCCAGCCAGATGTGGAAATTCTACATTCCTATAGCAGCAGCCAGTCTGCGCATAGGAGAGGGGGGGGCAATCATTATTGATTTCCATCAAAATGGTGCTCACTGATCCTGTTTGCTTAACTGGCTGTTCGACACCACACACACAGGGATTTTAAAGTGCACTTTCTAAGTGCGAGGCACCCCACCATGTAACCACCCCACCACCCAGCCAAATATTTAAAGTTTTTCCTGCAGCAAAAAACGCATTGATGCACTCTGTCATACATGTTTGGGCTTTAAAACTTGGTCTGCTTAAAACCTCTACATGGACTTCTTGGTATTTAAGTTGGCAGAACCATGGAATACCCGTTTGCCCGTGCCAGTGGTCGAGTCGTACATTCCTTGTAGTTGCTCTGTAAACGGTTGCCATAAAAACTCATTCAGACCAAGGCACCAGCCTTGAAAAATATTTATTTTACATTATACTTTGACGGAATGATGCCAGCGATGAATACCATAAGTCATCAATATTAACTATTACTACCCTTTGTCAATCCCCTGCATAATGAAGTCCTTTCCACGCCGTATGGGTCATGGTGGTTGTTGCCGGTCAGTGTGGTTTTTGGTGAAGCAGGAAGAGGGCCCAGTACCAGCTCAGGTATAAAACTCCACCGAAGTTAGCCACGGGTGGCAGTCGGATTTATTTTCCAGTTTAGGAACTACTGGGCCTCCACCACTCTTCCTCCTGGCCGTGAAAATAATGGATGCGTAAACACAATGTGCAAAGAGAGGTAGCATTCTGGATACCAATGACAATAACAGATCATTAGCAAGAAGCCTTGTCATTTCAAATATATCCGATACGATACATGGCTTTGGAATCTCACGATCCTTGGTGGGCCTTCGCATTTGTGCTGTACTACCGTTCTGATATACTCTTTGGTTTTTTCAGTAAAGTCACGTAGGTAAAAAAGAGAAAATAAATTAAATCACGACGTTTCGGAAGCAACACAGGCAACCGTCATCAGGTGTTGACTGCTCCAGCAAAATTACCGAGTTGACGATGCATGAAGTCTGTGTTTGGATACTTTGAAGGGTCACGTTCAAGGACTCCCCTGCGCCATCAGGAGCCGCAAAAATGAAATGCTCGGAGTGATTGAGCACGGTCACTGTAATCACTGTAATGATAAGGTTGGGGTGTCACTCTGGACGGTATCGCGGTGAATGCTGAGGATAAATTGTGCTTGGAGGTACAAATCTGCCCTAAATCTCGCTTGCTGGCGGGAGTGAGGCGCGAGGGGGTGTGTTGGGGGGGGGGGTGATGCTCGGGTTTGCGTTGTGCGCCGACTGGTTGCGGTGGTGCCGTGTTCACGGCGAGTGCGGCGAGAGATTCTCCCTCCAGCACCAGAAGCCGTGTGCGGCCCTCACCTTGTCGATGCGCACTGAGTCGACCTGGTACTATACGACCCCCCCGCGGAATGATGTTAATTGCCTCAATTCGGGGGCCCGCGACTCGATTCAACCATTTGAGTATTTTTTTTGGCTCAATTTTAGCATCGTCTTAGTTTTGGTTTTTCTCTACGTGTCTTGTATGTATAGGTTTGTTTGCTCCATTGGGTAAATTTGACAGAAGCATATTGTGTGCATATCATTTGCATGACATGTAATATTCTTAAACACGTGGTATGTTTTCAATGGCCATAGGAATGGATTTTGATCATTGTGTGCTGAGCACTAGTTTGTGTGTCCTGTGTATTTGACATGAGTGTCAGGCTCTGGTAATGGGAAATAATATTTTATAGATATCATCAAGAGAGCCATAATATTGCGTGAGCGACATCACTACATTGACGATGTATTAGAACGTATGGTCTTGAAGGCACAGTGATGCAATTATATTTCTATAATGACACTCTGACAGTAAAGCCTTGTGTCACATTCGTACAGCTTCATGCTCATGTTGGTAGCCATCTGGGACACACTTGCTAGGCACATGTCTTCCACGATAAAGCGTTTTGTTCTTTGGGTTGCATCTTAATACACCAGTGCCTGCCATTGACCAGGCCATGAGTTGTGGCCTCACATACAGATGCATGTCGGTTCTCACCGTTAGGCCAAGCCAAATTAATACAGCGTGATGCACTTCTAGCTCTCAGTTCCAAATAAATACTTCTTCATTTCGCAACATAATACTATCTTGATTTGATGCTTTCGTGACTGCAGGAATCCATACTCTATGGTTTTTTCGGTGAAGTCACATAGATATAAAATAAAACACGACGTTTCAAGCGCAATACTAGTAGCAAACATGGAATGGGATTGGGGAGAAAAACCCAAAGGAAATTTTTTTTTCATGGCTTTGGTACGATCATTTGTGGCCAGGCGACAATCCTCATCTTGCTGCTGTGGAGTTGAGTTTATTTTTAAACAGTTTGCAGTTGAGAAGGTTAAGTGTTTTGCAGTGAGCGAAAAACACCGGCCAAAAGTTCACTCAAAAGGCTTGCTCACTCGCTCGCTTGCTCCCACCCGACTGCCTTCTCTTTCACATGGCTGGCTGAGGAAGCTGTTAAGCATTCTCTTGGGAGATGGCCGGGTGGCTCAGCGGCCAGTGCTGAGTGCAGCCACCACTGAGACCAGGGTTTGAATCTGGGTTTCAGTCACCCTTGATTAAAGTGTATTGATTCCATGGTCTCAGTCCATTAACTAATGACCACGTGCACAAAAAAGCACATCTTATTTGATTCCGTCGTTCACTTAATTTGTCTTATTCCGGCTTTGAGAATTAATTTGTTCCGTTTGATTGACACGGCAGGACCAATCGTTTTAGGGCATCGAAAGGTGTGCCCTGAGTGTGGATGAAGAGTTCTATTGAAGTGACTTCAGAAATAGTTGTGTGACACTGGCTTCTGGGGTCACTCACATGGCGGTACACCGCTAGCTGAGAGAGTGCAAGTGGAACATCATTTGTTGGCGGAATAAAACGTTTCTCTGGCCTTGGGAATTTTCCCGACATTTTTTTTTTGCAGCGCGGTGCTCAGTCGGTCGTACTTTAAAGGAACAATAAATCTCCTCGCGACGCCGTCGCCGCGTCAAGGCAAGGCTTGTACCAGCCATCCCGGGCGTCGTGGTGGCGGCAGCCGCCGGCACGCTTCATCGGCCGCGAGAGGCGCTGGCGTCGCCGAGTAATCATCGCACGTGAAATAGTCGCGGCTATTTTATATTTGTTTTCGAGGTGTGATTTAAAACACCGGAACGCCAATCCCCAGGACCCGCTTGTAAATGAAACGACAAAAGGAGGGAGATTGAATTTGAAGGAAAGGTTTTTTTTCTTACTCCCTACCTCTTAAAGCGCTTATGGAAAAAAACATCACGTGCCCGCCCAAAGCTACATCCAAAAAAACATTGCGTTTGGGCCAGGGCCCCGCAAGGGAGCATCATTGGCAGATTGAGTCCAAAGCTACCCATGTCGTAACTCACCCCCCCCCCCCCCCTTCTTCGCGATAACGTGCATGATGGTTAGTCCAACGTGCTGCCGCCGTCACAGCTGACACTGAGCTCCTCATTAGGGTGCCTTCCTTGACTGGACTTGATTGACACTGGCCTCAAACATAAAATGATCCCAGGCCTTGACCTCTGCATCCCCTTGAATTGAAGGCTCAATGCAGGGCAGTTGTGTTGTGCTTGGACCACTGTACTGCATTTTAGCTGGTCCAGGTTTGATTTCTGGCTAAGATGTACAAACCGGTATCAATTGGTGTCTGGACCTCTCCCGAGCCTCTGCTAGGTCGACTCGCCCTTAAATGCGTGTGAGCGTCAAGGCTGGGAAAACAGGTGGCCAGATGTGGTTCTGGCGTTAAGAGGTACTCCCTTACAGCATACATTGTAATTCAATTTCTTGTACAATTCTAAATGTTGATTGTTTGTCTTCTTGTGTGTGTTTGCAGTGCATTGCAACAGGCGTGTTTGCCATCCTTCTCTCCAAGAACCTACAGAGACCTTGCTTTGTAAGTAAATAAGTAACAGAATTGTCACTTACAATGTGTACTTGTACGGCTTTTTTGTCAATCCACTGCAGGATGATGGCTTCCCCACCCTGTGGGCCATGGGGATTATTCGATCATTGTTATACTTCTCTACGCTGGTTAGTGTAGCTTCGTGGCGACAGGGAGCATAGACATGTTGGCATAGAAGTACAGTACAACAGTCGATTCTGCTCCCAAACATAGTCCCGCAGCCCTATCATAACCAGCTTATACGGTACATGCTGGTCACCCATCCGAGAGCTGTCCAGGCTCAAGCCTGCTTAGCATCAGATATCTGTTGAGATAGTAAACCAATTGCAGGTGACTTGCAGATAATTTAGTACTCGGAACAGCAATGTGTTGATGGGCCACATCTTGATTCGTAAGACTGAGTTGAGCTGATACTCCTTAATGGTGTCTTGTCTTCTTGGTTCTTTCTTTCTTGGTTCTTTCGGTAAAGTCACGTGACTTTACCGAAAGAACCAAGAAGATGAATCCCTGCAGTCACGAAAGCTTTAAATCGAAATTTGGTTTGTCTTGTGTTAAATAAACAAACCCTCCTGCCACTGCATTGATTTGAGAAAGCAAATCGATCAATAGATTAAACTTATTTGAATTTCTGTGATTAAATAGACCCACTTGGTAATTTTTTAATGTTATTTTGTTATCACCCTTAATTGTAATCATAATCATTTTTAAATCCTTTATATTAAGTTCACTTGCTTGCTTGCGCGCTTACGACCGTGCAAATCTTTCGGTCGTTTTTTAACCCACTTCCCGTGATCCAATCGAGCTGACATTTTCCACACAGATTCGTTGTGCTTGACAATTAATTTTCGTGAAATTTTTTTTCAAAATTTTTACACTTTTTAGGGAAAAAAAATGATATTTAATTACCAATTGCTTAATGGTGGCAGACAATCATCTGACCCATAGGTGGCAGCCATCTCAAGCCAGAGGACGAGAGGACTCTAGCCGCCACGCATATAAAGGATTTATAGTGAAAAACTTTGTTTTTACAGGTTAATTTTTTAAATCTAATATTAATAATTTTTGTTTACAAGTATCAATACTTACATTTTTCTAAATCATATTCCAAGCTGTATTTTAAACAAAGGAGGAAATATAATTGTTTTAGACCAGTTCATAATTTTTATTGCTCAGATAATTAACAACTGAGTGGCTCGGATGTGTTACACACACCCACACACACCCATACACACGTACACGTGCAGTAGATTCACTGGCTAGCCACTGCATAAAGGATGCTGCCATTATGCTTGCCATCCTAATGTGCTAATTACGCAGAAACTGCATAACATTGGCAATCTTTCCCAAAAACTAGCCACTGGTATCGGTAAACTTGTGCGGTAAGTTTAATCGTAATAGGTTAAGGGGTTTCACAGTTCTAATACTTAGCCGGTCAATGGGGTTGTTTAGCCATACTTCACCACACTTGTCAGTGCGGGATGGGGAAGGAAGGTCCCATGACCGGAACAGATATCACTCGCCGCTGATGTTAGCTGTGGCTGGGAATTTAACTCGAGTCACCAGGTTTATATCACAGTGGTACGAATTGCACACATGTGTGCGGCCCCAATGTCCCCGGAAAGCACACCTCACACCATACTGTGCTCCCACCCAAAATTACACTGCCACACTACATCCCACATATCAGCAGTGAAAATGAAATCTGTGACCCTGAGCAACACTGTATATCTGCTTGCCTAATTTGATCCCTCACTGTGTCGGCCCGGTGCAAGGGCAGGCAGAAACGATGTCTTGGGGAATGAGCCACAGTCTGGCTTTCGCCTCTTCAACCTCTCCCTCTTCCTCACCCCCACCCCCTCCATGCTTTCTGTCCTTGGATACCCCCTTGAATTTGTCTCACCTGCAGTGACTGGGACCGGGGACAAGGGAGGCAGCACTTGACTTTCTTTTTTTGTAAGGAATGATTTTGGCAGCGAAGGCACGAGGCGAATGAGCGGCCTCCCCCTGGGACTGTCACGGCAAGCGGGACCGCCCGCGTAGTCGTGGCATCGGCTAACGACCCCGGAGGGTGACACCGCATGGCCATTTCAATAGGGGTCGCTTCTGTACACAAGGAAAAAATGGCATTGCATTTGTGTAGCGTATTGCAACGTCAAGACCACATGAAGTGAGGACAAATAATGTATAGTTCCTATAAAACGGCAATTAAGAGAGTGAAATTGTTTACAAAAAACACGCTTTGCTGCAACATAAAACGTTATTGAAATCGATTTTTAAAAAATGAGTTGGGCGTGATTTGAGAATAAAGGGATGGTGAATGGGTGACTTGCTGAGGACGGTGATGAGTTTCCAAGGCCTGAAGCGTAATATTAAAAGGTTCTGTCACTCTCCGTGCGTGCTGCGAATGGACAGAGCCAAAATGTTCCTGTGCCATGTGAAAGGCGTGAACGAACCGAGACGAGCACACCGCAGTTCAGTCGGCCAAGAGAGATCGAGTCCATGTAGAGTCTTCTTATGAGCTTAAAGTAGAACCATGATGTCTACTCGGAATAAATTGATATGCCTCTCTCATCCAGCACCAGGTGGTCTTTCTTCATGCGCTGTACACAGAGTTCTCAGTCGTTGGTCGTTTATATGCTAATTGTTAGCCCTGAGAGCTAAGGTTGGCTGATTCACGTGAAAATCCACATTTGTTATATCATGGGTGGGGGGCGTGGGTGCAATTATTGGTGACTGGGACAAGACCATTAAAAACATAACACAACTTCTGGTTTGACCATGGGTGGCGAAACCCAGATCTGAACCCAGGATGTTAGCGGTACGGCCTCGGTGCAGTACTGACAACCATTATGAGTTCATTAGGATATTCGTTCATAAAATGTTTCTGTTTAACCGTTGTTTTTATAATTAAAACACAAAATGGTTCGGAACCAACAACAGAGATTAGCGCTGCCTTATTACTCAATTCAGCACAGAGACTCTTAATCTCAAGACCATTTCGGGAAAGATCCGGTGTGGGATGTTTGGCCAATTTCTCGTTGAGCATTTTAAGAAGATGGCCTCCCCTCGCCTCGCATTCCCTGTTCCTAGATTACATATCCATTCCCCTTCTCCCTTCCCCACCCCACTCCTGTGTCCATTACCATGGCAACAATCAGACCTTCCTGATGTGGGTATGTTCAATGGGTTGCTTATGCCGTCCGACATTTGCACCACATGCGTGGTGTTTGCTGCATTGTGATGAATGTGTGGGAGTGTGTGTGTGTGTGTCTTTGTCATGAGGAGCATTTGTGAAGTGGTTCGCGCAATGCGCTACGAATCTGTTTGATTCCTGGCCAATCGCTAACATCAGTGGCAACCGATATCACAACCTCTCATGCACCTTCCTTAGGTTGACTCAGCCAAACATAAACACACGTGATTGTGTGTGATCATCTGCACCATGGTTTTGGTCACACGACCCCCTCCCCTCATGTAGGCCTCAGTAGATCCTAGCTAAAAGCATTTAAAAGCTAAAAGTACAATGGTCGTTAAAGTTACACGTGGGATATTTGTAGTTTTCTGTGTTTGTATGTGTGCGATTTTATAAAGGGGGTGCGTTGGAGCATATTTGTCAGTCAATCTGGTAATCTAGGCTTGATTCCTGTCCCCCTGTCCTCTGCTGTCCACGATGGCCATCACTCGTAGCAAATCGGTTTCTGAATCGGATCAGCCCGGCATTAAATAAGTACCTGGTGAAGTGCGGTGTCAACATCAGTCACTGTGGAGTGGGGAGACGAAGGTGGCTGAGCATACATCATGTGGCCTCGCATCACTGCATCACTTGCACGCCATGCCTGCCTTGCTGGGTAGGGATAGAACGACTCGCCCACCCCCTCCGCAGTTTGAGCAAGCGCAATTATTCAGGGTCCCGATTCGGTTCACATTTTTATGATTGTTCTTCCTCACCGGTTCACGTTGGCTCCCCACTGCTGCTGGCTATGCAATGATTCACCCCGAGCGAATTGATGAATTCTCAAATACCAGCCTTTCTTTGAATCATGCATGTAGCCTGTTTTCTAAACTTATTGTCACTGTCTCAGTTGTAATAAAAACAAGAGTTGGTCTTGTTTATAAAATGTTGTTTGCTGCATTACCCCGGGCATAACATTTGCGTAGTGTGTAGTTTGCATAAAACGTAAATAATGAAATACAACCCACACCATTTGGTGCATGTTTCTCGAACGTAAGAATATAGATTGCGCGACGACGTTACGGTTTGTCAGGTGCCCGTTGACTGCAGAGTTTTCGTGAAACGCAACCCAAATATGATGCAACGTAACTCATTGTTTTGTCGTACAAAATTGGACGCGTCCACGACAACCAAGAAGTGGTCAGCGTAGCTGCAGGGACAAAAAACGGAGATGCCGAGGGACGATAGGGCACTCTCTGCTTGACATCTGACGCAAGCCGAACCTCGTTCCGTCAATTCCTCGCTACGCTATCCTGAAGCAGAAGATTGGTGCTGGACACAACCACATGTTGGCAAATGTGATTTGTAACTTTGATCCTTACCTGTGTATCGATCATTCAATTTTAATGTGCAATTTTATTGAAGGACTCTGGGATTGTTCTTCTTGTTCTGCTGCCTTGCCCAAGCTTGTATTTAGCGTTGAAAAATCTGCAGAAATGTACATGATTGTGCAATGTTTTCTTATTCAGTGACTTGCTTGCCTTTTCTGTATTTTGCATTCCTATCGTTTTTTGTATTGTTTGTTGTAACTTGCCGACCCGCCCCCAACTGGGACATCTGTGAAAAGAGCTTCATAGCTCATTGGATTCCTCCTCCAGTCTAAATAAACACTCTGATTCTGTCTCCTCACTTGCCGTGGCAGCAAACGGGTCTTTTGGTGACGTCCTCGCTCTGCTGCCTGCTGACGGCGCTGTGCTGGGTGACGCTTGGCCTGGCCGTGGTGCTCACCGTCAAGAGCAACGGCCGCAACCTGGAGCAGGAGTGCATGGAGCCTCAGGAGGTGGCTCGACACCGCTCGTCGGGGCAGTCTGTCACGCAGATACCCTGCGCCAGTGACCCCTCCCGCCTCTACGTGAGTCCGCCCCCACTTACCAGCCTTGGGCGCCGCGGTAGTGAGATGGTATCTACCTGGCCTGGTGTACATGTGGTCGTGGGTTCAATCCCAACCCTGACGATGCCTGTATTTTTGGAATTTGCATGTATCTCTCCCCGCGGTCGTGTGGATTTCTCCCCGGGTCCTTCGGTTTTTCCCTCCACATTTTAGAAACGTGCGTTTTGAGTATTTGGCTCCTATACATTTTGTACTTCGTATGGCTATAATTTGTGGAAAGGTTGCTTCTGAGCACGAGCTGTATAGCTCAGTGGGCCTTACCTATAAATAAATAGAAATATTAAAAAAACCTTGCCAGCATCGACCAACGCTGTCGCCACGTTGCCACGGACATTTGCCATAGCTGACCCGAGCCGTGCCTTGCACGTTCCACTAATGACCCGGTGCTGTGCCGCTCCATGCACCCGGCCCCTCCAAAGCCATCCGCCCCTGCCCGCTGGAGGAAAATAATCGTAATTATTTTAAAGGGTTAACATATCCTTGGGTTATGTTAAGCTGTGCCAAGCCAAAATCTCATACTTTAATTATCACCACAGCCATGTGGTCTTTTTTTTTTTAGACAAAAGTACAGCCACGAAGTTGACTCAAGCAGGAGACGCCTTTGACCACAGCGTCTCTTCAGCATTTAGGCCTTGACATCACGACCCTTAAAGAGCGGCGATCCACTCTCAACGGCGCCCGAACATCTCATGGTAGATGCGGTCACCTCCACACCAGGCACCTACAATTAGAAACCTGGATTCACATTGAGCCAGGCCTGGTGGTGGTGCACATCTAATCCAGTGCTTTGTAAGGGAAGGGGTTAATTAAATACACGCATTTATTTTTGTTACTAAAAATCCCTATTGGGCTGCAATGTGGGCAGGAGATGGCAATAGAGTAAGTTTATGAACCTATCTGTGAGCCGATTTGCTCGTTGTATGTGGGGCTTATCTGAGAACTCCTTATTTACTCCCACGTACTGAGGACTCCTAAAATGCTGTTGGTCAAACATCTGAGGGCGGCAGGACCCTCTTGAAAATGAGCTTGAAAAATCTAGTGAGGATTTCCTGGACGTATAAATAACTTTTTTCTCTTAGTCTTGTCGCCATGGTGTAATGGCTAGAACACTGGACTTGCAATCCAGAGGCACCAGTTACATTCAGTTTACACAATGTGGCCAATTTCTTAAATTCTCCTGCGTCGTTCCGCCCAGCAGTATAAATGGGTACAACATCATCTGTTCGAACGGCAGGTCAAGTGTATTTTATATAACTAGGTGAGATCACAAGAGACCCGGGGTAGTCTAATTTGCAACATGGACCCGGGCCATTTTTGCAGGTCACATGTGGGTTCTTCTAAGACGTTTGATCAGTGTGGAAAAGGAAGCCAAATCTACTCTTGAGGGGCTGGCTAGAGTTCCCACTCAGTCGCGTGAGCAAGCAATGGCAGGGCTACACCTTTACCTTTTGAAAAATAATTTCAAATTTACATCCATGATAACAAAGATTGAATAGATGTCAAAACGCAGCTGGTAGACACTCTGCCGGATGGAATGGCCATTTTGTGTTCCACAGGGGGGGGAGGGTGGTGGTGTGTGTTTGGGAGCGCGTGTTGAATGGCCTTTGTGAGCCTAAGTGTGCCAGCCTGAAATCCCGGCGCGTGTGCAGGAACGCGTGCTAAGAGCTTACGTTAACAAAAAAATCTCGACAACAACTGTCCCTAATGCAAATACAGTTACCCAAGTCTGCCTCCAAAGAGCGATTATGAAATATCAACTCACTCTCGTCCACTCGAATAAGAGACGTTCCCAGTCGGTTGGCAGGAAGCCATTGTAACAGCGACACGGCACAGGAACTGGCAGCAGGCAGACGGACGCCATCCGCTCCAAATCAAATGAATCGTCGTGATTTGTACAAACATTGCGGTCCCACTCATCTCCACGAAGCTGGCCAGGTGGCCTGGCAGTCGGGCCAGCAGCCCGCAGGCGGTAGAGCCAGCAGCCCGCAGGCGGTAGAGCCAGCAGCCCGCAGGCGGTAGAGCCAGCAGCCCGCAGGCGGTAGAGCCAGCAGCCCGCAGGCGGTAGAGCCAGCAGCCTGCAGGCGGTAGAGCCAGCAGCCTGCAGGCGGTAGAGCCAGCAGCCTGCAGGCGGTAGTCTGCGAGTTAAAATCCTTGTTTTGGGGTGCGTTGCCTCAGCCCACCATCCCTCCAGGGTAATAATATCAGCACTTCTTTGTGGGAAATTCAACAGTAGTTGTTCTTTGGATACAGTGGCCCTTGCCATAGAATTGTGGAATTTCCACCGCTGGCTCAGGGCTGTAAACAGGGGATGGGCCACCACCTTAATGCTCATTTGACCCGGAAATCACTTTGCCATCTCCATCGGTGGTCGTGAAGGAAAATTATCCAAAAATAAACTGCTCTTGAAGCGAACCACCTCGGCCACGTCTGGGCTGTCCAGCGTGAATATGAAACTTTGTTAATAAGGAAAAAAATTCCTTAAATGGCATGGCCAGGCATGTCATGATGCCACTTGCGGTGTCAATGACATGTTTGTATTTTGTTAAATATTAATATTATAACATCAGTGGAATGATGTCTTAGTCATCGTCATCATTAGCTATGATCAATCCACTGCTGGATGAAGTATGACAAGAGTGCCTGACCATAATTTTTATTTTTTGTTCTCCTGAATGAATCTTCAAACCCATGTCTGACTGCCTGGGACACACAAACAGCCTAGTTGGTTAGGGGCAGGATGAGAGGTGTTTTTCAGCTGGATTCTTCAAACAACAACAATAAACTGTTGACTTCTCACAAAGTGTTCCTTATTTATGTTGATATTTGGCTAAGTTTATCACCAATCACGATTTGATTTTGCTCTTTCGATTGTGAGTCATTCTCTCAGACTAGAGCACCACCAATTGCATTTACCACCCATTACTCTACGGAGCTGTTAAAGAGTGACGCCCTGAATTCTTCCTGCATTTCTATCACGACACAACTTGTCCCCTCCACGCACACACACTTTGCGAGTTGGTACACACCCCGCCTCCTCCCAGGCCCGTCGTCTGGCGCGTCCCAGTTGGCACCTGCACACGCACGGGTTGCGGAGTTTTCTGGGTAATAGAGATGTCAGCCCGTTAGGCAAGCTTCCGCGCGTGCGTACATTTGTATGCGCGCGTGAGCGTTATCACGCTCCACCAATGTGGCCATCCCTTGGACGCGCGACGCCTTCCCCCCTCCATCTGCCGGCTGCTCGACGTGCTACCTGGCGTCCGTAGCATGTTCGGCGGCCAGCAGGCCCGCTGCTCGCTGCGACCGGGAGCCTTAAATGGGGCGTGATTCATTGCCCCCGGGCAGGAGGGGAGGTGGCCCGTGTTCTGCTTTTTCGCCGTGACGTCGCTCACGAAGGAGCCGCTCTGGAGAGACGTGTTGCGTCTCGGCTCGCCCGCAGCGTTCACCTCGATTTGTAACACTCGTAGGGAATTTTATTGGAACTCGGGGCATGGTGGTGGTGGTGGTAGTGCTGCTGCACCACGCCTGTAATTACGCACTTTACGATGATATTTTTTGATGTAATTTCTTCATGGCACAAATAAGTGCGTACACTGAAATTGTGAACGTGCAAATACGATGCAAACATCATATTCATTTGATATACCGATGTTACATTAAGGTTAACGGAAGCTCACCAAGCTGTACAAACGGAATGGTAGAAATGGTGATATTCAGTGAGACGGCAAAACGAGACGAATCATGACCCCCCCCCCCCCCCCCCCAGTTGTGATATGTCATTGAATCGCTGGGGTGGGGGTCAACCATTACATGCCTACCCATAATCCAGTTCTGTGTGGATCACAAAGACGTATGTTGCTGTGAGACTACCAAACAGCTGTTCTGTGAGGTTGTCAAGACGTAGCAGGACAGCAAGTTTATAATTGACCTTGCATAAATATAACTCGGTTACGGATTCATTCAAAACTTAAGATCCTCCTAATCCTGCCCAGCTGCAATATGGCCGGAAGGTGGTTGTACAGCAAGTAGGTTCATAAACGTATATCTGCGTACACTGTGGAGTGTTATCCCCTATAGTGTGCATGGATTTTCTCCAGGCAGGCTGGTGTCCACCCACATGGTATTGTTATTGTAGCTTTCAGCCTGAAACTTTCCACTGTTGGGCATAGACCTCCCCAATTTTTCTCATTCTCTTCCATGTCTTCATTACTCTGTCGTTCGTTTCGCTATCTCTTCGCCTGAGTTATCTCCGATCAGAAGTTAATTTTGTCCATCTCCCGTCAGTCGAGATATTCAATAATACTCGAAATGGATTTGTTAAAATATTCTAAGCAGGAACCTTTTGAAATGGAGTCACGAGACTCATTTATTAACTAAAGGCTGTAATTGTGAAATCACTTTATCCTTCCTAAAACCCCAACATCTGTTTATGAATATTTTCCCTTTGCTTTCATAAGGTCACGCTCACATTTGGGGCTCCCCTCTGTACCCACACGCGTGTTGTACCTAACAAAAGCTTAAACTGAAACGGGGTATTAATAATATAAAGGGGTGTGAGTGGCTGTGTGTGTGCGCTCCGTGTGCCCATTTAGGGTGCCCAGGGTTGACTCCGAAACTGCTGCTCAGCTCTTTGTCTTTTCTTCCTGGCCATTTGCCAGCACCGCAGTGTTTTTGTTTTTATAACATATTCCCGTGTTTTTTTGTAACCACGGTCTCCCTAAAGGGATTACCTTCGAGAGAGAGAGAGGGCCCGGGGAGGGGTTTTTGTTATGCCGAGAGGCAGCGGTATTTTCTTCCGAATCGCCAGTTCCCACGAGAACGCCCATCGCTAATCCGACATCCGAGCAGTCCCCCCTACCCCCCCCCTCCTTTCACACTTGCTTTCCTTCCCACCCAAAGAGATCCGTTTCCAAGAAAACGTGACATTACACACTAAAGCGCTGGTAATGACAAGAATATTTATTTGCGCCCTTCTGTTGTATTCTTTTAGATGATGCTCTTTGAACGAGATGCACACACACACAACGGCTTCCCCTTTAGCTGTATCGACTGTTGGGGCAAGTGCTGTTAGCGAGCACCTATTGAGGTTGGCATGGCACATGAGGAGGAGGTGGTGGTGCCAGAACAGGACTGCCTTTGTCTCCTAATTGCCAATGCGGATGCTTACACTTTACGCATATTACCAAGCATTCGTTTAAGGCGAAGTTGACCTAGGGGAGGCATAAGACAGATTCATATTTCACTTGCTGCTGATGTGCATCGTGGTCGTGAATTTGCATCCAAGTCGCGGGTATAATAGTGCACGCCACAGACCACTACGCCATCACTCCCCACACAAACACTGGTCAGGAACAGTGCTCGGAATCTTAACCAGCATAATCATTATGAATGCAACTCCACTGCAATGCAAAGTGTCTGCTTAAAACGCTATATAAGCGAAGCATAATGTTGGTTCATGTAATAATGGCAACATAATGCAAGCATATGGTTCACAGCTATAATCTATGCAGCTGCTAAATGGGTTGGGTGAATTGCTTCCACCGCACCCACGTGGAGGTGGGGGTGTGGTGGCATGTCGTGTGGCACACCCGCTTCGAGGCGGGAGTGAGTGAATCACGCAGAATGCGTACGGTTCAAATGAACGACGGCCCCAAAGTGCCTCCTCTACACAGCGTACTTATGACTTTCCCTTCCATTACATCACACAACCTCTCCTTACAGCAATAACTCACTCCTGCCTTTTCAGTGTTTCACCGCTGTCATAATTGTCTCGTGTAATGTACCACCATTAGCGTCTCGCGATACATTTTGAATTATTTATCATTGTCGTTTACGAGGTGGGGGGGGGGGGATGGAGCGGTGTTGGGGGGGGGGGGAAGCGTCGAGGAAGGAGGGGAGTTTCTGAGAGATTTGCAAGCAAGAGACTTAGATCTGCTGATTTACAATAAATACACGTCAAACGGCTTGTTTTTAAGATGTAGGAAGCTCGAGTTGGCACCACAGTTATCCTGGGTTTGGATTTCGGCAGATGCCTGTGATTATTAACAGGGATTTTCAAGTGCGGTGAGTTGATGACCTCTTAGCCCTGTCACCAACCACTGCAAAAAACATAAAATTTGGTTTTGCGCATAATTTGTCTAAATTCCAACTCTGACATGTAAAAACATCAGTTTAGTTGTCTGAGGACAAACATTAATCTCTGTAGCACGGTGGGTGGGAATGTGTTGCCCCTTCAGTGTCGCCCAAGGATCTCTCGAAGGGATCTTCGAGGCAGTTGTGTCATCGGTATCCGCAGGCCGCCCTCTGACATGAAGGGTTGCACTGCGAGAGTTCCTCGAATGGATTCTTCATCTTGTGACACGTTGTAGCTGCGTCACCCCACGCTATGAATGCCCTGATAATGGCATTGTCTTTGTACTGTTCGCCCTGTTTGGCATTCTCTGGTGTGACTGGTGAGACGAGGCCCTAAAGAAGGCTGTCTCTGGTGAAGACCCATCCGTTTCAAAGACGATGCCTTTATTCTCAGAGCATGTTTTTTTTTTGCATTTGTGTGGTTAATGCAGACATTATTCCTTGCAAATAGTTTTTATTTGGTGTTTGAACATCTTGACACCGGTTTTATTGCCAGAAAGGGTGAAACCTATTCTTATTTTTTAATACTTTGATACAGCAAAAAAGGTCCCATGTTGATATGATGTTGTTGCGTCGTTTCATCTGCGATGGCGATGGTGTCGTCCCCCCCCCCCCCCGCCCTGTGCAGGACACCACGATGGCCCTGTGGTTGATAGAAGTACTGATGGCGCTGGTGGAGATGGGGCTGTCCATCCGTTGCATCATCGTGGCTGTGATCCTGCGTGGATGCGGGCCGTGCATGCACCCCGCGCCCTACGAGAACCACATGCAAAAGGTGGCGTAGGCAGAAACATTGACCATACCGGTCGTATGGGCCTCACCGCATGCACCGGCCACACCACCACCACTTCCATCTCACCATCTCTGCCAGCACAGACACAGATCCGTCATCCTTTGCGAGAAAACGCAAATTCACAAAACAAACAACTCTGGTCACCAGGTACGCAACGACGCATCGATTAATATCGATCGGTGTGGAGTCTCGCATTTCCACGACGCGCCCATCGGGTCGCGCGCATGTAATCGACCTGTTGACGACTTGCATACGTTGTGCGTGATTGCATCATTTAAATAACCCTGCAGCCAACTGAGGTGCTACATCAACTGCATGGAGACGAGTAACAAGTGGACACGTGCCCCTGATTTTGGAGCCCGTGCAGCGGCCGGCTAGATGCAGCTCTACTCGTGTGGCTCCTCGCCAGTGGTGGTCGCCTCTCTTTGATAGAGCCTCCATTGAACTGCTGGTTTTGAATCAGAATCTGAAACTTTATGTAGACTGGTGGAGGAATCCGATGAGCTATGAAGCTCTGTTTTTACAGATGTCCAGTTAGGGGCGGGTCAGAAAGTTACAGAGGTTGTGTATGTATGTTGAACTTCCTTCGCACCGTACGTAGCTAACCGTGTCTCTTCCACCTCTGACAAAAGTGCGAAGGGCTGGCGACGAATGTTCGACTGAGAGACTAATATTGGCGGGTTTTTAACTGTGCTCTCCCCATGCACCGTCTCTGGTCAGAGCGTCCGTTTTTGGAGTGCTTGCAAATGTTCATAATCACCTCATAACCTTGGTTCTTTTGGTAAAGTCACGTCGAAGGGAAATAAGAAAATATAAAAATATAAACAATAAAATTATCACGACGATTCGACTGCAACACAAGCAATCATCATCAGGTGTGAAATCCACAGCAAGAAATTTTATTATTATTTCCCTTCTACGTGACTTTACCGAAAGAACCAAGAATATGAATCCCTGCAGTTAGGAAAGCTTTAAATCAAAATTTCACCTCATAACCGTATAGATACACTCACAGGGTGTCTGTCCTGGGCTGTTTGTCAATGAGGGAAAGGCCGTAAAGTCACATTCAGTAGCTTTTAGTGATGGTTATGCACTTCGGACATTAAAACGTTTGAGAGTGCAGTCACGAGCATGTCATTTTGAGTGTCGGCAAAGTTTTAGTTGTTTTGAGTTGAGACTTTATTTCAAGGTTGGCTACGTACGGTGCAAAATACGTTCAACCGAGTAAGAAGTGCAAATAACTCATGTGCCCATTGCTTCTACACTCACCTTGCTTATGTCCTTTCCCGCCACCATCACCGATATCATCACTGCCAATACCACCGCCATCACCACCAATACTCCCACCACTCATAACACTTAACACTAACCCCACCACAAAAATTAAAGATCCCACGTGTAGCCTTAATAGACTGTAGGAGCAAGTGCTGTTAGCGAGCACCTATGAAGGCTGGCACGGCACACGAGAGGGTTGGTGACCAGCACCGTGCCCTGCCGTCTTTGTCTCCCCAGTGGCAATGTTTGCACGAGTTCCTCACTTGAGGCTGAGTCTACCTAGGGGAGGCTCAGGACCGGTTAAGATAATCGCCACTAGTGTTGGCCATGAGCGGGAATCAAACTCGTGTAGCAGGGTTTGTAGCGGAGCACACGATCTGCTGCACCACCGCTCCCCACCAACACCACCACGATCAGTACCGCAAGCACCAGTGCCAATACCCGCCATTCGCCACTAAGTGACGGTGACGTCACCACGGGGCCAACCAAGCACCACCACCGCAAACACAACCATTAAAGAGTCTACCAACTTCACTACTACGCCACCCTGACCACTACTATCACTGACACCATTAGCCTTGCCACCACTACAACTGTTGACGCCATTAATACCCAACACTAGTGCCAACCTGGTCACCACAATTTCCAACAAAACCACCACCGTGATATCCCCCGCCGATGGCACCTAAACACACCACATACAATATCAGAATCTCTATTTCGACTGGAGGAATCCTATGAGCTATGAAGCTCTTCTTGACAGATGTCCAATATGGGCAGGACAGCAGTAACCTCCCCCTTCATCCAGGTTGACTCTGTGTGCATGACTCACTATGCGTGCGCCATTGTGTAAAAATACAAAATAACGGGAAGCCCCACAGAGAAATGTGTGTGTGTATAGAAGGCAAAGACAAAGATCCCCCGTATAGCCTGAGCAGACTTTAGGGGCAAGTGCTTTTAGCGAGCACCTATGAAGGCCAGAATGGTACACGACGGGGTGGGTGGTCAGCACCACGACCGACCGCCTTTGTCTCCCTAGTGGCGATATTTACACACCGCACAAGGTACTCATTTGAGGCTGAGTCGACCTAGGGGAGGCCCAGGACCGGTTCAGATAATCGTCACCAGTGTTGGCCATGAGTGGGAATCGAACCCGGGTCGCCGGGTCCATAGCGCAACGCGCTAACCGCTACGCCTATCCCTCCCCCAATTTGTGTGTGTATATAGAAATACACACACACAAGCATGCACAGCCCCATAGAGAATTGTTGACGGTGTGGGGTGCAGTTGCGCATCTGTTTACACACTACACAGTGAGCCCAGCAAAACGGAGTTCACAAATAGAGCAACAATAAGAGTCAATGGTCTCTGAAGCCGACCTTTCAAAATGAGTACCTGCGACGGTGTGTACAATCACCGCTGGGGAGACAGAGGCAGCCTGCCATGCTACTGGCCAGACGACCCCTTAGATTACCGCGACCGCCGTGTTACCCTTCATATCTGGCGAAATGTTAACTCCCGATATGCAGGAGGTCGTCGGTTCGATCCCGACCATGACACATTTATATTTGGAGTTTGAATGTTCTCGCCCCGTGGTCGCGTGGATTTTTCTCTGGGTCCTCGGCTTTTTTTCCTCCACATTTATGAACATGCATTTGGAGTATGTGGTTGCTATAAATGTCCACGGGATAAGTCACTTCGTTGAGCTATCTTTCGTGGCCTAGGTTGCCCTAGGTTGCTTCTGAAAAATAACGATATGGCTCAGTTTAGTTTATTGTTTAGTTTAGCTGCTCACTTTAAGCACTTACCCGAACAATCGTGTTACAGGCTATATGTGTATGTTTGTGTATATATGTGTGTCGTGTCTTAATATGTGTATATGTATGCATGTGTGTGTAATTGTGTGTGTGAATATGTAAATGTGTATTTGTGGTAGCACTTGCCCCAAAAGCCTATTGGAGTCTTTACGGGGGATCTTTGTCGTGGGAGCATTGTTCGTTAGCCCACTCAAACCCAGTTACCTGAATCAAGTAAATGAGAGATTACGGTTCCACCTGAAGACGGAAGCTTGTGTTGCCTCCGAAACGTCGTGATTTTTATTTTACTTTTATTAATTTTAATTTTTTACCTACGTGACTTTACCTAAAAAAACCTAAGAATATGAATCCTTGCAGTCATGAAGGCTTCAAATCTAGAATCCAGTCACCTGAGTTGGATTTCTGTTTACAGCCACCATCAGTGGCAAATAGCTGAACCAGTCATGGGCCTCCTCTAGGTCAACTCTGCTTTAAATTAATACCTGGTGCGGTGTGTGAACATCAGCACTGGGGAGGCGAGGGCCGGGTGTGGTGCTGGCCACCCATCCCCTTCTGTGCCATGCTGGCCTTCATTGTTGCTTGTTAACAGCCCTTGCTCCAACAGTCTGTTAATGCTATACGGTGGATCTTTGTCTTTGTGTGCGTGCCACAGGCGGATGTTGAGGTGTCGAGTGTCGTGGGCGACGACTCTGACACGGAGAGCGGCGTCAGCAGCAGCGCCAAGGTGAAGTTCAATCTTCCCGAGGCACAGCCGCCCATCGAGAACCGGCAGCTCATCGTGGAGAACGCCGTGTCTGTCTAGAGCAGCGCACCGTGACGTCGCTCCCACGGCGACACCGCTCGCACCACCACATCACTCTCGCAACGTCACATCACTCACACCGCCACGTGGCTTACACTGTGACATCAATCGCACCGTCACATAGCTTATGCTGATTGTTCGTCGGTGTTCTTTATTCACTCTCGCTAATTGGTAACTCGCAACTTGCATTCACTCACGTTGGTCATGCACACCACGTATATTTGGGTACCACTCACTGGCACAAGCAGTTAACACAGAGCGCTCATTCCCGCTTACCGTGCAATCTTATTTACACCCATTCGCACACACACACCACCCATTCACAAAGCTGCCCATTCATTTGCACCGCACACTCAATCATGCACTACAAACTCGTGAACGCTGAACGCAACGCACAGGGCACGCGTAATCACACCATGAGTTCATGCGGACTGTGCCACGTGTGTGCTCGTGCGCATGCACCCACACAACCAAACCAGGTGTGTGCGTGTGCACGTGTGTCTCTGTGTTCGTGCGTGGCCTCCTTTTGGCTGCAGAGCGCACAACGCCGACTCACCGTGCTTTCAAATGAGCGCTGCGAGGGTTCCGCTTGTGTCAACCAAGGGTAAGAGGGAGGGGGGGGGGCGGTGGTGGTGGTTCAGTGACCCACGCTTGCTCCCTCCAGCCGCCTACATTAAGATTCACAAACCACTACTGAGTGCCTTCAGAGGCCCGCCATTCGCGTGCTTCATATTTCACGTCTTGTTCGTTTAGTCGACGCGTCACTTTTACATTAGTACATTGGGAGCCGCGGGTTCGATTCCTGGCCGTGATGCGCCTCAACGTCGATGGTCAATTGGCGTCCTGGCCTGGGCCTCCCCTATGTTGACCCAGCCTTTAATTGAGTACTAATGTAATTCGTGTGGTGAGCAGCAGCAGCATGGATGACGTAAGAGCAGTCGGCTGTGCGCGTCAGGCCGCTGCCTTGTGCATGCTGTGACGGCCTTAATAGGTGCTCGCTGATAACGTTTTCCCCAGCGGTCCGTAATGTCACACGGTAGGTGGGGGCGGGAGGGGGGTACGTGGTGGTGGTGAAAGGGAAAATTTCCAGTAATTACATTGGGGTGGTTGCAGCTGAATAGCGCACCGTGGGACCTTTAAATGGAGTCTGCAGGGAGCGGAGGGGTTGGGAAGGAAAAGCTCGAGACTTTATATCGGTGGGGGGGAGGGAGAGGCATTTAGAGATTATAAAATGAGTAACAGTGGGGGGGGGGAGTGTGTAATTGAGTTTGTGATGTGGGAATGGCAGGGCTTTGGTGGGAGAATCACAGTCATGCTTCTCGACAACACGGCCGCCATTATACATTCAGTGTTGGTGCGAGGTTATGATGAGATGCTTAATCATTTGGGGCTATGGCGCAATAGACTTTGTTATCCTTGAATGAGTCGTAATGTTATTACTCATCATCCCAGGTGACTTTCGGTGCGCGTGATTGGAACTAGAGTTGGGACCGCGTTTGTTTCAGGGTTGGTACCCGATACTGAATTTGTGTTTATAGGGGAAAGCGCGTGCGGGATTTTGGCCTTTTCCTTGCGGAGAGCGATGAGGCCTGACCACCTGACCCCCACTGGAGTCGAGAGCTCTAAACTCCAAACTAGATGTACAAGTTTCATATCCATCATCAGCATCGGCCATGATCTCTCTGCTGGATTAAGACCTGATCCACTCTGTCGCCATTTCTCGTCCTGCGATTCCAGTCTCGTTCTAGCACGTGGACGGAGCTGATTGATCGGTTTCTGTAGTGAGCGTCCTCCCATTTGGTCTGATGTTTTGTCGGGAGTGTCCGTCGGCCATAATCCCCCCGAGCTTCGGCGTGTCCTGCCCAAGTCCACATGCTCATCTTATCAAGTCTTGGCTCATGTCTCCAATTATCGTTCGTTCACTTGCCATTTCTTTTGAGTCGTTACGAACGCGCATCATTCCACACAACAACAAGACAAACGCCAAGCGTGTCTCCCTGCTCAAAACAAGCATTGGGCTGATGTTCATTTCCGAGGAAATTCCACATGACCATGGCAGTGGATGTTTACTGTGGAGAACAACCACTTGTTGATGTCAACAAAGTGGTACTAATTTTATTGACCTTGGAGTGATGATGGGCAGTGTGTGAATCCCGCTACGAGACTATATCACACACTCCGCATAGTTCACGTAATTGGAATTTACGCATGAGATGATCCATCGATTCATTAATATAAATTATTATGCTCATGATATGCTTCAAATTGCACGCATGAGAATTGATTGCTTATAATGGCTGCAAATTAAATGCATGAGATACCAATGTGGCATTGATGATAGTGGAGGGAACAAAACTGTACAAACGAGACCAAATGAAATGAGAAACTACAAATGTGGCGGTGAAAACTCGACCAAAAAGGAATTGGTTCTTGGGTTGTTTCGCAACCCCGAATCGTAGCAATCAAATCGCATGCGGTGGGAGGGGGTGGTGGCGGCGGGGGGGGGGGGGCTGTGGGCGGGGGGGTAAGTTGGGGTGAATCGTTCAATGCCGATTGCAATCGCCCGCTCGTGGCACCGGCCACAGTCAACCGGCGTCCTCTTCATCATTTGAGGCTCTGTTTTTGGAGCTGTAATTTATTTCTCCATCCCTAGCGGCCTCGCTTTTTTAAGCGGCAATGATAATGCCTCGCGGATGTGGGTCGGGCGAACGGGATTGCCTAGAGAATTCAAGCGGCGGGGGAGGCAAGACGCGTGATTGAGACCGGCTCGCCACCCACCTACCCAACCAAACACCCACCTACCCACACATCCATCCGTCCACCCCTCTGTCTTTGAAGGTCAATTGGAAACGCCGAGCCGTAAAGGTAATGAGCCATAGGTGGCTTTCATTAGGAGGTGAGTCGCTCTCTACTATCACCTGCACCAGTCCTAATACGTTCGTCTGCCTCGACCACCCTATTAAAATCCACAATGTCCGGCGAGGGTGTGGAAGGGTGTGTATGAAGGGAAGGCAGGTTCGTCAAACCAAAGTCCCGTCTCCTCGGTTTTTCTAATGACTAGATCAATCTAAATGTGCCACCTAATTTATATCTCTGAAGCCAAGCAGGTTTGATTGCAGTTAGTGTTTGAATGGGCGACTCCCTGGGAATACTTGATAGTAGTTCGGGCTGTGGGCTGTGAGGTGACCAGGAGATGCCAGTAGGGGATTTTGGAATATATCCGTGCAGAGATTTGAGAGAGTGTGGGGGTTGTCTTCCATTAATGCAGATTCCTCCCCGATGCCAAACGCGAAGGAATTGGCTGCCAAACTTTCCAATGCACCCTTCTGAAAATGTTGAGACCAAACCAGGCTTTCGTGGGTATTTATTATCAAACGAGAAATTGTCCAGCGCATATCACCACTGGCAACTGCTGAGCCAGTAGTGAAAATTCCATGTTCCCGTGGCGGGAACACATTTATCGAAAGCGCAAACGCAATTGGCTTCCATCAGTTGTGCACATTTCTAAAGTTTATTTCAACTCGAGGAGGGAACTGGGCAAACATTCCGAGTAGGACCTCCCCGCCCCTCGCTCTCGCCCTAAACTTTAGCCTCAGACAAGGCACCGTGAGGGTTTTCTGAGTTTTGAATCCAGTGCTCGGGAGGCGAAGTTGGTGGATCGAGCAGAGATCGGTGCGCCGATGGCCGTGAAGTGGGGATTTATTCGTGGGTTTGTTGTATTGACGCGTCCGTATAAATATTGGACCCTGTTGAAAAAAGGTCGTCTTGAGACTCAGGAGGCCCCCGTCCTGGGTTTAAATGACCACATCAGCTCAGGTTTGACAGCAGGACCAGCTAGCTGCTGGACTGGAGAGGTATATCGACTTATGATTATTATGATAACTATTATTTCGTCCTTCCTGTGGGACCGAACTGTGACTGTCGACATTCCCAGATCACAGCGATCAGCTGGGTTTTTATAGAATCATTTCGTACGCGGGGGTGAACCAGGGTTTGTTAATGTGCGAGTGTTGATAAAATAAGTAAATTAAAAAGTCCATCATTGACGCTGCCTTATAACAGAAATTTGTATAGTCGGCTGACGTTTGCAGATGAGTAAACATCAAGAGAGCAGAGGAAACGGCTGACGATGTAGTTGCGTATTTCTCTCCATGGCGATGTCCTGAGTCAAGTGGGAACGGTTTTCTGTGCTAATGAGGCAGCGTTAATGACGAGCGCAAGTGAGGGGTCTGCAATGTGTGCACGTTTCGCGGCCCCAGTCCCGTAATGTTGCGTGCAAAGTGTTGATCGCGCCTTGGCAATGCTCTGGCGTAAATGCTTTAGTTGGCACCCATTGAGTTGTCGCTGGGAGCTTAAGCAAGAGGGGCCAATTTTCAGAACCAAAGATAGGTGCTTAGACGAATTTCCTTAATGGCCACGTTTTATTTGTTTCTGTGTTTATGTAACGTGTACGCATGTCTGTGCGTGGGGAGTGGTGGCGCAGCGGTTAGAGCACTGTTGCGAGCCTGGCGACGTTTAATTTTGATTTCTGGCCGCGAACGCCTGGTGGTGTTTCCACATTTCCAAGGCATCCCCTAGGTTGACTCGGCCTTAAATGAGCACCTGTTTCTCGTGTTCAAACATCAGCACTGGGGGATGGCTTTTCCGGCCACACCAGTTTGTTTCGGGCCATTTCAGCCTGAGCAGGTGCTCGCTCATCGCATTTGCCTCGACGGTCAACAATGCACGTCACCTCGCCGACGCCCGATGTGTTTGTGTTATTGTTCATGCGGTGGTCACCGACACGCTCCGACTGACCACCGTTGAACTCCGTCATGTGCGCGGGGCGCTGAGATTGACGCGGCCGGAAATGAGTCGGCTTTGCTTTGTTTGTGTTGATTAGCATCGGCAGGAGAGGGACAAAGGCGGTCGGGGCTTGATCGGTTTCGAGCCCGCTCGTCGCACGGATGCCGTGGTGGCCTTAATAGGTGCTCGCAAACAGCGCCTGCTCCCCTACCGCTGTTTTGATGCACAGGTCCGCGTGGTAAATGGGAGATCTCAGTTTTATAGGAGCACGTGTGTGCTCTTGAGTTTTTAAACGAGACACTGGAGTAGATTTTTTTGCAGGGCTAAGACGTTGTGTGAGAAGAAGAAAACAGCTAAAGCTGTTTTTTTTAAATATAATAATTTGTGAGTTTCAGGAGGTTGCCAGGTTAGGGGGTAGGGGGCTTGGAGCCAATATTCGAGCGGAGATTGTGAGCGCGGCTGGAGGTTCAAGCTCTCGCTCTCTCACACACTGGCCGGCGGGGAGATCGCAATGTGTAAATCGTTTGAGTGGAAATAAAAAAATATATACCGGAAGTGTCCGTGATCCTCCCCCCGTCTGTGTTCTTTCACGGTCGCGAATTAGTTTTTTTTTTACATTCGCCACTTGACTGCCCCGTTGCTGCTTCCGCACACCTCGACTGAGATGACGAACGAGATGAGGAAACGTCATTAATGAGAAGGTGGGGGGGGGGGTGCTTTTGTTGGAAGTGATTGGATTGGGTTTTTTTCTGCCTCGAGTATCCGGTGCGGTGCGTTCATAGCAACACCGAGGATACGAGCGGACGTGGCGATGACCACCACCACCACCTCCTCTTCGTGTGCCATTCCGGCCTCATTGGTTTCTCCAAAGCAAAAGGCGGTGCCTACGGTATGATTTGTATTTGTGTAGTTTCATGAGTAGACAAATGCGCATGTACCACGTGTCGTGATCGAACATTAATTCACTGCTGGATGAAAGCCGCCTCGTCATCATCCTTCGCAAGTCCTCTGATGCCACGTGGGCTGATCTCGTTTCTCCCAACAGCAGGGCGCGGTATCTCATTTGCCATTCCGTCGCCACTCCATGCGAGCGGTGTGCACGTGGTATGTACATTGTATGTGTGTACCTGTGTGTGTGTGTGGGGAGCTGTGGCGTGTTGGTTAGCGCACTGCGCTACGAACCCGGCGACCCGAGATCGATTCCCCCTCACGGACAACGCCAGTGACGATTATCTGAACCGGTGCTGGGCCTCCCCTAGGTCGACTCGGCCTCAAATGAGTACCCGGTACGGTGTGTAAACATCGCCACTCGGGAGACAAATTGCGATCGGGCGTGGTGCTGGCCACCCAACCCCCAGGACCTAGGTGCTTGCCCCTAAAAGTGTGTTCACGTTATATGGATGGGGGGAGTCTTTGTCTTTTTGCAAATATTCGTGTGTATGTTATATCGTTCATGCACAGTATGCGACGACTTGGGGTGGTGACACGCGATTTCTGCAGAGGGCCACGGTTCGAAACCCATCAGCCGCCCTGATTAATACTGCGCTGGGTGGATATTTACCATAAAATACGACGCGTCACAAGGTTCACAGTGGACGTTAAAGATCCAGGGAGGTCATTAGGAAGAATAGGCCAAAGTGTACCGTCATCAAAGTTTCAACCTTGCCAAATATTAAATAATTACACTGCAAACTACTCGATTTTAATATGCAACAACGTGGCAAGACCTTCCATAAAAAGACAAGCATAACGAGTTTCCCTGTATGCAAAAGGTACGTGTTTCTTTAACGTGTATATATTGCTATGTATCTCTGAATATATGCATATCCACGGTGTTTGTATTGTGTGGCATGACTGAGTGTATATTTCGATTTAAAGCTTTCGTGACTGCAGGGATTCCTCTACTTGGTTCTTTCGGTAAAGTCACGTGACTTTACCGAAAGAACCAAGAAGATGAGTGTATATTTTTAATGTGTATTTGTTTGTGTACATTGTGTGTTGGTATCTTTGCATGCGTGTGTATGTTGTGTTCTATACATTGTGTGTTGTGTGTAGTCTGTGCGTTGTGTGTACATTGTGTGATGATCATGATGGAGCGGTCAGCGCGCTGCGCTACGAACCTGGCGAACCGGGTTCGATTCCCGCTCACGGCCAACACCATCAGTGGCGATTATCCAAACCGGTCCTGAGACTCCCCTAGGTCGACTCAGCCTCAAATGAGTACCTGGTGCGGTGTAAACATCGCCACTGGGGATACAAAGGCGGTCGGGCAGTGGTGCTGGCCACCCACCCCCTCGTGTACCGTGCCGGCCTTCATAGGTGCTCGCTAACAGCACTTGCCCCAACAGTCTGTTAAGGCTACACGGGGGATCTTTGTTTCTTTGATGATGCAGCGGGCGTTAGGCAGGGGGCGGCACGCGGGGAAACGGGCCTTTTAAATCACGTGACGAGGGCAGCGGGGGTACAGCAGCAGCACGTGGTCAGGGTTCCCGCCCGCGGGGAGGAGACCACCGAGGGGGACACGGCGAGTGGAGGGGGACACAGGGAGGGAGACACAGAGAGAGAGAGACACAGGGAGTGAGACACGTGGAGGGGTACACGGGGAGTGAGACACGGGGAGTGGAGGGAGACACGGGGAGGGAGACACGTGGAGGGGTACACGGGTAGGGAGACAGGGGGAGTGAGACACGGGGAGGGAGACACGGGGAGGGAGACACGGGGAGGGAGACACGTGGAAGGAGACACGGGGAGGGAGACACGGGGGGGGAGACAGGGGGAGTGGAGGGAGACACGGGAGGGAGACACGTGGAGGGAGACACGGGGAGGGAGACAGGGGGAGTGGAGGGAGACACGGGGAGGGAGACAGGGGGAGTGGAGGGAGACACGGAGAGGGAGACACGTGGAGGGAGACACGGGGAGGGAGACAGGGGGAGTGGAGGGAGACACGGGGAGGGAGACAGGGGGAGTGGAGGGAGACACGGAGGGAGACACGGAGGGGGACACGGGGAGGGATACAGGGGGAGTGGAGGGAGACACGGAGGGAGAGAAGGAGGGAGACACGTTGGGAGACAGAAGGGAGAGAGAAACACAGAAGGGAGTGACAAGCACAGAGCCAGAGCGAGAGGGAGACCACAGAAGGGAGGGAGAGAGTCGCAGGGAAGAGAGGAAGACTGGAGGAGGGAGACAGGGGAGGGGGGAGGCACTGGAGGGCCAGTGGGAGGGAGACAGAGAGGGGTGGGAGGGAGAGGGAGAGAGAGATACAGAGGGGAGGAGTGAGGGAGAGACAGAGTCGCGCTCACTCTCACTCAAGGGGGGGGGGGGGGGTCAGTGCTGAGACTCGCTGCCTCTGGAGACGACGCTGCTGCTGCTGCTGGTGGGGGGAGTGGGAGAAGCGGCGGATAGCTCCGCGCGCCAACGCTGAAGCCACTACGACTGCCGCCGTCGCCGTGCGCTCAAGTGGCGAGGAGGAGGAGGAGGTGGTGGTGGTGGTTCGTGTCGGGATGGGCGGCACAGGCAGCTCGGAGCCTCCTGTCGGCGGCAAAGGGGCCTCCGGGGGCGGTGAGTGACACCTCTGGGCTTGCGCTGGAGTGCTGCTGGTGGTGCCTGCTGGTGGTGGTTGGTGGTGCTGGTGGTTGTGGATGGGAGTGGCTAGAGAGTCGAGAGGCGTGCGGAGGGAATTGTCTCAAGACGCGGGGCTGTTTGTAGAGACGCGGAGACACTAACGCGAGGAAGCTCCGGTGACACGAGGAGACCGCGGAGACACGGGGAGACACGTGGAGACACGGGGAAATCTGTCGGAATTCGCCACTGAGACGGGGACTCGTTGCTGTACCCACGGCCGCCGCGCATCGGAGTCGAACCGGGAACTTTCGCTCCGTCTCTCTGTCTCGATAATATCAACCAACGGGACCACAACTACAGTCGCGACAGCAGCAGTCATCGTTTATATATAAAACAAAGCACCATCATCATCAACAGCAGAATAACAACAACAACCATCATCATCATCAGTGTCGGCAGCAGCAGCAGCAACAGCAGCCGTATCAATATCAACAACAGCGGTAACAACATCACCATCAAATTCATAAGCAGCATCTGCAGCATTCTCAGACCAGGTCACTATCACCACCACCACCATCAGCACCACCATCAGCACCACCACCATCAGCAGCACCACCACCATCACCACCACCATCACCAGCACCATCATCATCATCACCACCATCAGCAGTAGCAGCATCACCACCACCACCAGCACCACCACCACCATCAGCAGCAGCAACAGCCCCGTCCGCGCCACCAGCGATGCGCCCGCTCAACACGTGCGCCGCGAGACAGCCGCGCCGCGGACTCGACACCTGAAATCCGTGGTAGTCCCCCCACCACCCCCACCACCCCACCACCCCCCACGCTGTGCCATGCCGGTCCCACACCGCGACTACGAGAGGCGCGGCTCAGGGAGCCCGGCTGCCGCGGGCCGCGTCGGATTCCGGGCAGCCCTGGTCGAGAAGGACGGTGGAGGTGGAGGAAGAGGTGGTGGTGGTGATGGAGGAGGAGGAGTAGGCGACGGGGTCGGAGGAGGAGGTGGTGGGAGCTTCGGCCGCGACGACGTTGACTCTCTGCTGGGGCTGCAGTCGTCCGGGGGTCCCGGGGGGGGTCCTGGGGGAGCCGCGGGGGCTCCGGGGCTCCAAGGGGACCCCTTGTCGGGGATGGCGATGCGCGTGCGAAGCGGGAGGCACCAGCCGCGTCGTGCCCCGGGCTACCGGCGTCTGCAGAACGTGCTCTACAACCTGCTGGAGAGACCCCGCGGGTGGGCCTTCATCTACCACGCCTGCGTGTGAGTACGGCAGCAGCAATGAGTGCATCATCATTAACAGCAGCAGTAGTGAGTGCAGCAGCAGCAGCAGTGAGTGCAGCAGCAGTAGTGAGTGCAGCAGTAGTGAGTGCAGCAGCAGTAGTGAGTGCAGCAGCAGTAGTGAGTGTAGCAGCAGTAGTGCAGCAGCAGCAGTAGTGAGTCCAGCAGCAGCAGTAGTGAGTGCAGCAGCAGCAGTAGTGAGTGCATCATCATCAGCAGTAGTGAGTACAGCAGCAGCAGCAGTAGTGAGTGCAGCAGCAGTAGTGAGTGCAGCAGCAGTAGTGAGTGCAGCAGCAGTAGTGAGTGTAGCAGCAGTAGTGAGTGCAGCAGCAGTAGTGAGTGCAGCAGCAGCAGTAGTGAGTGCAGCAGTAGTGAGTGCAGCAGCAGCAGTAGTGAGTCCAGCAGCAGCAGTAGTGAGTGCAGCAGCAGTAGTGAGTGCAGCAGCAGCAGTAGTGAGTGCATCATCATCAGCAGTAGTGAGTACAGCAGCAGCAGCAGTAGTGAGTGCAGCAGCAGCAGTAGTAGTGAGTGCAGCAGCAGCAGTAGTAGTGAGTGCAGCAGCAGCAGCAGTAGTGAGTGCAGCAGCAGTAGTGAGTGCAGCAGCAGCAGTAGTGAGTGCAGCAGCAGCAGTAGTGAGTGCAGCAGCAGCAGTGAGTGCAGCAGCAGCAGTGAGTGCAGCAGCAGTAGTGATTTCAGCAGCAGTAGTGAGTGCAGCAGCAGTGAGTGCAACAGCAGCAGTAGTGAGTGCAGCAGCAGTAGTGAGTGCAGCAGCAGCAATAGTGAGTGCAGCAGCAGCAGTAGTGAGTGCAGCAGTAGTAGTGAGTGCAGCAGTAGTGCAGCAGCAACAGTAGTGAGTGCAGCAGCAGCAGTAGTGAGTCCAGCAGCAGCAGTAGTGAGTGCAGCAGCAGCAGTAGTGAGTGCATCATCATCAGCAGTAGTGAGTACAGCAGCAGCAGCAGTAGTGAGTGCAGCAGCAGCAGTAGTAGTGAGTGCAGCAGCAGCAGTAGTAGTGAGTGCAGCAGCAGTAGTAGTGAGTGCAGCAGCAGTAGTAGTGAGTGCAGCAGCAGTAGTGAGTGCAGCAGCAGCAGTAGTGAGTGCAGCAGCAGCAGTAGTGAGTGCAGCAGCAGCAGCAGTGAGTGCAGCAGCAGCAGCAGTGAGTGCAGCAGCAGCAGTGAGTGCAGCAGCAGCAGTGAGTGCAGCAGCAGCAGTGATTGCAGCAGCAGCAGTAGTAGTGAGTGCAGCAGCAGTAGTGAGTGCAGCAGCAGTGAGTGCAGCAGTAGCAGTAGTGAGTGCAGCAGCAGCAGCAGTGAGTGCAACAGCAGCAGTAGTGAGTGCAGCAGCAGTAGTGAGTGCAGCAGCAGCAGTAGTGAGTGCAGCAGCAGTAGTGAGTGCAGCAGCAGCAATAGTGAGTGCAGCAGCAGCAGTAGTGAGTGCAGCAGTAGTAGTGAGTGCAGCAGCAGCAGTAGTGCAGCAGCAGCAGTAGTGAGTGCAGCAGCAGCAGTGAGTGCAGCAGTAGTAGTGAGTGAGTGGAGCAGCAGCAGCAGTAGTGAGTGCAGCAGCAGCAGTAGTGAGTGCAGAGGACGAGGTGGGTCAACTTCTATGCAGCAGGGAAAACAAATAGAGTGCAGCAGCGTGTGCAGGAAGCGGGTAACTTTGTGGGTGAAATTCCGTGCAGCAGTGAGTCGAGATTGCAGGAGGTGCAACGGAGTAGGATGTGCAGTATTGAGTAGGGGGTGCAGAGGTTGCAGCAGTAAGTAGAGAATGCAGCGGGGATTGGGAGGGGGGGTTAAGGGCATGCAGCAGTGCAATGCAGAGGGTGCATCATGGTGAGAGTGTAGCAGGGAGTGGATAGTGCAGGGTGTGGAGAGTTGGGGTAGACCACAGTCATTGTGCACTCCCACGGCATGACCACGCTGCGGTGAGTGGGGGTGAGCTCTGATTCAACACTTGGACTCTCACTCACCCACCCACTCACCCACTCACTCATTCAACCACTCACTCACTCACCCACCCACTCATCCACTTACTCACCCACTCACCCACTCACTCACCCACCCACTCATCCACTCACTCACCCACCCACTCACTCACCCACTCACTCACCCACTCACTCACCCACTCACCCACTCACTCACTCACCCACTCACTCACTCACCCACTCACTCGCCCACTCTCTCACCCACTCGCTCACCCACTCACTCACCCACTCACCAACATGCGAAGGAATACATCGTGATGTTCTACATGTCCAGGGATGTCCAGATTTCTCGCGACCCCCATTGAATATTCTAAAACTTGATTTTTGCTGAAGTAAGGTTCATTTAAAACAGAAATGAATATGCAAAGAAAACCACATTTTAAGGGGTCAATTAATTGGGGGGGGGGTCACAAGACATCTGGACCATCCTGTAGATTACATCCACGGGAGAGCTTTTACGTCGTGTGCGCGCGTGTCCGTCTGGAGCGTGCTGCTCGAGATGTCCCTCTAGCCAGACGTGTAAAAAAACAACGTCGGGTTGCAACTTGGAATCACGATAGCAAGAGGTGCCCCACATTTAGTCGAGTCACGGCCAATTCCCGTTACGGAGGCGGCAGTTTTTAGAGCGACTCGGGAGGAGAGAATTCAAGAGTTGAGGGTTCGAGAGGAATTCTCAAATCTGTAACGGGGGGAGAAGGGGACACGGGGAAATGCAAGCGATGGGCTTTGCTCAAAATTGCCCTTGGGGAGCGCCGGACTGCATCGCTTCCGCGGCTGTCTGATCAGTTTGCTTTCTGCCATCAATTCACCACTGATGGTAAATTGGCGAGAGGGAGAGAGGTGGGGAGAGGAGGAAGAGGGAGCTGGGATGAGATGGAGAGAGGGGAAGGATTGTTAGAGATGGGGGAAGAGAAGATGAGAGACATAGAGAGAGAGAGAGAGGGGCAGTGTTTGTTGGGAGGGTGACTTTGAAAGAGTCAACTGATTAGAGATGATAGAAGGCTTAAGAAGTAATGTAACATATTATCGTCCCATACTTGGTATTTTCAAAGCAATGTAATCAAAGTCACTTGATGACTTTAGTAACTCAGCGCGTTTGTCAATAGCACTTTGGCCCTAGAAGGGGTAAATATATGACAGGTGACATTTTGGGCAAGGGCCTGTCTTCACAACAGACGGATGGAGGAGGTTATGCGGCTGAAATGTCACCGATTACATGCGCTCCCTTTTAGAGCTGCGTTATTGACGAGCGTGTTGGGTATTTGTTATGTGTGCACCGTTACCCACCCGGCGCGAGATCAATGGTTTTGATTTTTATGATTAGTTCAAATTAAGCACACGTCTGGGTGACGCAACCTCAGAATAACGCCACCGAGCTGTGGCTGTAAAGCTGTGGATCGTGACCCGTGTGCCAATGATTTCGTTCTAAATTATCCACCCACAAAAGGCTCGTATAAGACGTGCGGGAAGGGGTCCCGGTATTGTCATGTTGGAGACTCCCAGAAGAAAATAAAAACACAATCCCCACACACTCGGGGGAGAAACCCACACTGACAAAAAAAACCCACCGACCTTGTAGCCCAGCCCATGTGATCAAGTATTGACCAGGCTCAGACCTGCTTTGCTTCTGAGATCGGGCGCATCCGGGCCGGTTTGGTCACACGGGGGGATGACCCTCGTGTGGAGCCCAGGTTGCTGCTGGGGGGGGACCGTCCATCGATTGCTCCTCTGAAATTGTTTTTTGTTTGTTTTGCAATCGTTGTCACATTCATAAAGCTGCGATCCTGCAGAGCAGTCTGCCGCTACCCGCTGAGTAAGCGGCAATCGTCGCGAGCGATTTATTCGGGTGAATAACGTTCATCCCACCATTGTCACTCCACTGCTGGATGAAAGTCTCCATCCCCATACCGCTTAATCATACTTCACCACGGCCGGTCATTGCGAGTTGCTAAGAGAGCCGTCCATGGACTGCTTCAGATATCTAACTCGCCACTGATGTTAGCCCTGAGCAGGAATCGAATGCAGGGCTCTGGATTCACAGGGAAGTGCGCTAACCACTGCGCCACTGCCTCGTTCACCCTCATCCATATTTGTTTGTTTGTATTATTTATTTGTTACGAGCTCATGAATGTCGGCGTTTGTGAAGGAGGGACGTGGTTACTCCGGGGGTGCGATCGTTGACTGCGTGTGCGCGCATCCCTGACACGCGTGTGTGTGCGCATCCCTGCGTCTGGGACCATTCCCTGTTCTCGCAGTTCACGGATTCGTCGTGACTTTGGGGGTCACGGTTCCATTCGGAAGCAATTCTTGCCATTACTATTCTTATTTCATCATCATCATTTTACTATTGTTGTGTAACATTGCGGTGAGCGTGGCGGCCCCTGTTGGCCGGCGAGGTGCCGTGACAGCGATCGCGACGACACGTCATCGTGAGCCGTGCTCTGTCCACTGCTGGATACGACCTCTTCCCCCCCCCCCCGTCGCCCGCTGTCATCGTCCCTCGAGGTGCTGCGATTCCGCATTGCGTCTCGCTCCTGGGCGCGAGCGGATCTCATCGCTCCATCTCCACAGCGGGCGTCCTCTCTGGAGTGTTCTCTCCCTTGGCTGCCGCCACTCCGTCGCCAGTCTCGTCCGTCGATCTCCGCCACTTGCTTCGGCGCTCCGCCCAAACCCCGATGACTTTCCTTAACCGTCAACACGACGCCTTTGGCTTGTGGTCCTTCTCTGATCCATGTGCTACTCTTTCTGTTTCGTTGTGTAATTCAAAGCATTTGTGTTAATGATGAAGTCCATAATGATAATGTTGATAGTTGGAAAGTCACAAATGGTAGAAAGGTGGCACAGTAGCACGTGACAGATTCAGGGCCCTAATACTCGTGGATTAAATGGACGCGGATCTCCATAAAAAAAGAAAATGTATCCCGGGAATTAAGCCACACTTTTCAAATGCAAAGGTGGAAGTTCGCGGACCAGTTCACTGAATGTTTGTACGTGAATGAAGTCCCTCCACCAATGAAATGAAGCCTTCTTAATTTTTCCGAGCAAAAGGGGCGAGAAACTGGCTCGAAGCACTACACCCCCCCATCAGCCTCTTGTAATGCAGCCATCAATTATTCACGACGATCGTAAGGGAGAGAAAGTGTACATTTGAGAGGCCGATGAATCGCATTAGTATGAGCAAGGTGAATTTCGCGAAAGGTTTCTCTACCATTGACCACCTTCATCTATTAATTGAAATCAAGTCAAGCTTTCCAGTAAATCACGAGACTCGTCTGTGGCCTCGCCTCGCCTACTCTGAACCCCTCCCCTCTCCCTGTCACCGCCCACTGTGAGAACCGTCTCCGCCGCCTCTCCATGCAGCAGCCGCAGCAGCAGCGTGGAGGCTCTTGTGGAGCCTCTCCCTCCCCGACACTCATCTCTCCCGAACCTTTGCTCCCATTTCTCCGTTCCTTTTCCTCTTTATTTCCCATTCTTTCTCCTCGCTCTTCCCTCCCGTTCCTTTTACCACGCATCGCATCATTGACCCTACTTCCCTCGCCCGTGGTGTTTGCGTCACGGGTTAAAACATGGGCCGAGGTGAATAAATAAAAAAGCCTCGGCCATGATACCTGGCCTTTGTACATGATGAGAAGGTATTTGAGTCGGTGTAAACGTAACTGTGACAAACCAAAGTGGATAAAACAATAACGGCAGCTTCTACAGTGCCGTAACAGGGCAAGCCATTACAATGTCGCTTATTAATACTAATATAACAGTGATAAACAGAAATGAACAAAACTGTCGACAAAGAAGGAACCGCTACTGCCGAGATTTGTACGACGGCGGTGACAACACATGCTTTCTGAAAGTTTGGAGTGGAGAATCAAAGGCACAAACACGAACGGAGAGAAATCATTAACCATCTCATATTTGCTGATTACAGTCATTATAACAACCAGTGGAAATCATCTACAGTACAGAAAATCATTGAATGGCATTAACAGAGACGGGTTTGCGGAGTTGGGCTCAAGATAAATGAGTAAAGGTAAAAGTGATGTGCACTAAGTTTTGTTCAACAATTCCAGGACATCTGTCTGGAAGGACCCAGCCACAAGAGAGGGAGTCTGCCTCGCGCAGTTATTGATGGCCGACCAGACCGTCGCGATGGGACTAAGAGGTTAACGAGAGCCGGTTGGAGCACTTTTGGATAACGAAGAGGACAGTTTTTAATCTGTGCAAAACATTTGTTTACCCCCCACCCCACCCCACCTCAGTCAAGTGGGATCAGAAACATGGTCACTGACGAAGAAAATTGAGCAATCTTCTTGGTTCTTTCGGTAAAGTTACGTAGATTGGAAATAATAAAATAATAAAAATAAAACATAGTAAAATAATTATCACAACGTTTCGGCCACAACGCAAGCAGCCGTCCTCAGGTGAAGAATGTTTTATTTTAATTATTTTATTATTTCCATTCTACGTGACTTTACCGAAAGAACCAAGAAGATGAATCCCTGCAGTCACGAAAGCTTTAAATCGAAAAAAATTGAGCAAATTTCAAGTTGATTTTGCGTGACGGTGCCGAGCACTCGAGAGTGTCGCTCACGAACGTGGCCTGGGGCCCGAGTCGAGTCAGCGCCGGGCTGGCGGGCTGGCGGGCTGGCGGGCTGGTGGGCTGGCAGGCTGGTGGGCTGGCGGGCTGGCGGGCTCGCGGGCTGGCGGGCTGGTGGGCTGGTGGGCTGGCAGGCTGGCGGGGGTGGTGATTGCTACGTGTCGTCCCGATCGAGCGACTCGCCGGGCAATCTTCGAATTTGAACGCAAGGCGAAGTGCGAAAATAATAGGGGGGGGGGGGCGCACGCAGTCGTTGCAATCGCACGGGCAGAGAGACGAGAGCGCGGATAAGAGAAGAAACACGAGTTGGGGCGAGAAGAGACGGGAGGATGAAATGGATGTTGGAGGTGGTTATGAGGTGAGGGGGATTTGGCGGTGAGGCAATGGTGTGGGGAGAGTTGGAGCGACGCATTTCAATGTCAATGAGCAGCGATGAGAATGTTTTCTGAGGTGAGGGATATTAAAAGGGCAATGCACACTTATTACTTGGATTACATTTTTTCTACAATTCCCGAAGCTCTGTGCTAATCATTATTTGAGTTCAAATCCTGATCTCGTTTTGGCTTGGTAGCATCACTTTTGTCATCATCAAATTCTGTATCATCACCGTCATTATGTATGGATGCATGTTGAACATTTTTCGTACCATGTGTAGCCAACCATGCTAATCGATGGTTGCGGACTCCACACATATATCACGTACATATCATCGTTATCATCATCTTCAACACGTACATATCATCATCCCCAGTGCTTAACTTAAGACGGAAGAGTCCGGAACGCTGTTCCGTGAACTACCGTGGCGCCCACCCACTTCCTGCTCCCTCACTTTGTCCTCATCGTGTGTCCAGCATCTCGTGTCTAACACATTCCTCCTCCTGCGGAGGGAGCTGGTAGGAACGTTGGGTTGCTCAGTCAATGGCCAGGGTCAACGGCGGCGTGGTGTATTCCGCAAATATGCCCGACTGTGAGCGCGGGCACAAGCCGGCGTGAGTAGGTTAAACGTTGAGTTTTATAAGGGCACCACGGGGTGACCAGCCCCTCCCCGCCCAGCCCCACCCCTCCCACCCCCCACCCAGCCCCTCCCCACCCAGCCCCTCTCCACCCAGCCCCACCCCTCCCATTTTTGGATGCACGACGGACGGGCGGACACAATAATCCCCTGTGGGCTGGTGTAACCAGGAGGTTCCTACCAGTATTAACCTGATCATAGGATTATAGGAACAGAGGGTACAGCGACAATCTAGGGTTGCTATGGAGAGGTGTGCCCTGCCAAGAATCCCCGCTCCAAGCCAGCCGAGCTGGTGACCCGGCCACAACTCCAGTTGGGGGTTGACTCAGCCTATCAAACCCTCCGGGGTTAAATAAAATGAGTATCACTTTGAGAGGAAGTCAAATGTGGTTGTCCTATGGAGAGACTTGCTCCCGTCATGGGAATGTGGAATTTCCACCACTGGGTGAGGGCGGTAAATGGGAGGTGAGCACCGTTGCATCGATGCTCATTTGAGCAGAGGAATAGCTCTGCCTTTGACTTTTGAAGCCAGCTCGGTCGTAACACACCATCCTCATCATCATACACATCATCGTCATCATCATACACGTCATAGTCATCATCATACACGTCATAATCATCATCATACACGTCATAGTCATCATCATACACGTCATCATACACATCATCGTCATCATCATACACGTCATAGTCATACACATCATCATACACATCATCGTCATCGTCATACACACACCATCATCATACACGTCTTAATCATCATCATACACATCATCATACATCATCATACACATCATCGTCATCATCATACACGTCATCATACACGTCATAGTCATCATACACATTATAATCATCATCATACACATCATAGTCATCATACACATCATCATACACATCATAATCATAATCATCATCATACACATCATCATACATCATCATACACATCATCATACATCATCATACACATCATCGTCATCATCATACACGTCATCATACACGTCATAGTCATCATACACATCATAATCATCATCATACACATCATAGTCATCATACACATCATCATACACATCATAATCATAATCATACACATCATAATCATCATCATACACATCATCATACATCATCATACACATCATCATACATCATCATACACATCATCGTCATCATCATACACGTCATCATACACGTCATAGTCATCATACACATCATAATCATCATCATACACATCATAGTCATCATACACATCATCATACACATCATAATCATAATCATCATCATACACATCATCATACATCATCATACACATCATCATACATCATCATACATATCATCGTCATCATCATACACGTCATCATACACGTCATCATACACGTCATAATCATCATAGTCATCATACACATCATCATACACATCATAATCATCATCATACACATCATAGTCATCATACACATCATCATACACATCATCGTCATCATCATACACGTCATCATCATACACACACCATCATCACCATACTCTTCATCATCATACACATCATCACAATTCTCTTCATTGTCATTATATACACCATCATCACCATCACCTGGTGAGACTTTCTCGATAAAGGGATATTGCCAGTCATTGTTGTGTTGCATGTAATTAGTAAACTCAGCATCAACTTACCCTTGTCATAGGAGTGTGGAATTTCCACAACCTCAAGTGAAAATGCCTCTTAACAAAGTCAAACCTGGGTGTGGAAGACTTGGAGTAGTTGCTGTCAAAATCAAGTGTAGAACAGATCCCGTCATAGAAATGGGGAGTTTCCGCCTCTGAACTCATTAAAATGAGCTTAGGGGGCGACACGTGTGCAGCGAATGGACTCTGTGACTCTGAGAGGTTGGGGCTGGTCTCTGTTCCAGTTGATTGCCGATGTGTGAAGCCTCGTTAATAATAATTATTATCTATCGGTACGTCTGTGTCGTCTTTGTGAGTCTCAAGGATCAATTCCAGGAGGATGTTTGGCCAGTTTTTTGGTTCGAGTCGTAGTGAACTGGAGTTCTCCGTGAGAAACTAAACGCAGCGTTGCCTAAGAGGGGATAACACCGCCGTGGTGGCGGGATGTTAACCACCTCGCCTGGTACACAGGAGGTCGTGGGCTCGATCCCGAACCTGACCCCTGCATAGTTGGAGTCGGCACGTTCTCCCCGTGGTCACGTGGATTTTTCTCCGGATCCTCCGTTTTCTCCCCTCAACATTTACGAACATCCATTTAGAGTGTTTGGCTGCTGTACATTTCCACGCAATGAGCCACTTCGTTGACCTTTTATTCGTGATAGCCAGGTCACTTCTAATAAAGACCTATACAGCTCAGTGAGCCCTACCTGGTAAAATATATATTTTTAAAAGTAAATTTAACACTCAAAGGGTCCACGCAGATAGGTTAACAAGCCCACTTCCTGTGCCGTCGCCTCCGGGCGTTGTACAAATCTTATCCGGCGCCCCGAGGTGATGACGCCCCTGTGCGCGCGCAGCATGGCAGAGGGTACTGCCTGCTGACATCCCGCTTGCTGTACTACCTCGTCGAGTCATGACCTCGCTCGTGGGCCGCACGGGTACAGTACACGCAGGGTGGAAACGCGTGCGCGCATGTGCACGCGCGTGTCCCCGTGTAATTTTAAATTCAACAAAATGTAATTTTAAATTCTCAGATGATTGAGTTACGCGGCTTCCTTTGACCGGGTCACCTCCACCCCTTGAAGACGCATTAATGTTTGATGGACATGCGTGCCTTGCGGTGTCCCGCGGGGCTGGAGGGGATGAGAATTGGCCGCCAAAGAAATGAGCGGAATATTCATAACAGTGATGGTGTTTACTTCCCCAGGAAAGCCTCAACGAGTCTTGAGACTCTTTCTGGAAGCTGTTGTTTAGATATTTTTTGGCTGATTTTTTTTTCATGTGGGAGCAAACGGAATGGCGTGGAGAAAACACGCGTTGTGCGAGGGGAGAATTGGAGATAGCGTTATACAGACAGGTCGGGGAACCTGCAACCTAACCCTGACACTCACCTGAACCCTAACACAGAGCAGAAACACTGTCCCAAATCCCAACCCCAACCCTGACCCAGAACCTCACTAAATCCCTGACCATAAAACTAACCCTGACTCTACCCTTAACCCTCACTCTAACCCTGACACTTACTCTAACCCTGACACTGACTCCATCCTTAACTTTGACTGTATCCTTAACCCTGCCTTTGACTCTATCCCTAACCCTGACTCTAACCCTGACACTGACTCCATCCTTAACCCTGACTGTATCCTTAACCCTGACTGTATCCTTAACCCTGACTGTGTCCTTAACCCTGCCTTTGACTCCATCCCTAACCCTGACTCTAACCCTGACACTGACCCCCCCCCCACTCCTGCAAATCCCCACCACTCCTCCTGGTCCCTGCTGATGCTGGCTCAAGCAAACCTCCTCCTTCACCCCCCCCTCCTCCTTCACCCCCTCCTCATCCCCTTCCTTGAAGCCCCATTCATTATTCATGTGAACATCGCTGGGCGCCGCCTGCATCAGCCGCCGAGTCTGCGTGTTGCGGTGTCTGCGGCCTCTGCCTGCTGACTGCGCGCCGAGCCGCTGAACCAAGTTCGCGCCCAGCCCCCCGTCTGGGCGGCGGGAGGGAAGGGGGAGAATGACCTCAGCGTGATGGGGGGGGAAGGGAACAGTTTATCCCAGTGGCTTAATAGCAGAGATACTCTTTCCTCTGGGTGTCTCAGTGAAGACTGTTCTCGTTTAACGCAGTAGGGGATCTAGACCAGGTGGTTCTTGACCTTGACTGCAGCCTTGTAACCCCTTTAGTTCTCAATTGTAAAAATAAAAAAATGTAATGTTAACAAGTGCGTAGGTTTGATGAAACGGAGTAAGTTTTGCTTACACGCCCGCGCTTCATTTTTGTTTTTCGATGATTTACTTTCTAGAAAATGTTTTGCCCGTGTCTCGCACCCCCAGAAAGGGCATCTTGCCCCCCCAGGGAGTGCAGCGTGCATCCCCAGGTTAAGCAGAGCCACTGCTCGAGAAGCCACTCTCTTCTCTGAGCTTCGGGAGAGTAACTAGGGCGGGTAATGAGACGTCGCTCTAATTGGTGGTGAATAATTTAACGGCATTAAGCATTTCCGTGTTAATGGACGGGGGCGCCTGCACACGCTGACGCTGACGTGGGTGAATTGTTGTTGTAGAAATGAGCTCTGGAGTCAAGGATCCCGGGGTGGAGGATTGCCGTGATCAATGCTGATGTCAGGAGCCGCAGGGATGCGTCATTTATTCACCCGCGGATCGAAGTCGTTTTCAAAAAAACAAATTGCACGATGACTTTGATTTCTGCTGCTGTCACTCGGGCGACGCTGAGATTGTGACTCCTCCCATACAGAACTCTCGTCCCATACAGAACCCTCATCCCATACAGAACCCTCGTCCCATACAGAACCCTCGTCCCATACAGAACCCTCGTCCCATACAGAACCCTCATCCCATACAGAACCCACGTCCCATACAGAACCCTCGTCCCATACAGAACCCTCGTCCCATACAGAACTCTCGTCCCATACAGAACTCTCATCTCATCCCATACAGAACCCTCGTCCCATACAGAACCCTCGTCCCATCCCATACAGAACCCTCGTCTCATACAGAACCCTCATCCCATACAGAACCCTCGTCCCATACAGAACCCTCATCCCATACAGAACCCACGTCCCATACAGAACCCTCATCCCATACAGAACCCTCGTCCCATACAGAACCCTCGTCCCATACAGAACCCTCATCTCATCCCATACAGAACCCTCATCCCATACAGAACCCTCGTCCCATACAGAACCCTCGTCCCATACAGAACCCTCGTCCCATACAGAACCCTCATCCCATACAGAACCCTCATCTCATCCCATACAGAACCCTCATCCCATACAGAACCCTCGTCCCATACAGAACCCTCGTCCCATACAGAACCCTCATCCCATACAGAACCCTCGTCCCATACAGAACCCTCGTCCCATACAGAACTCTCGTCCCATACAGAACTCTCATCTCATCCCATACAGAACCCTCGTCCCATACAGAACCCTCGTCCCATCCCATACAGAACCCTCGTCTCATACAGAACCCTCATCCCATACAGAACCCTCGTCCCATACAGAACCCTCATCCCATACAGAACCCACGTCCCATACAGAACCCTCATCCCATACAGAACTCTCGTCCCATACAGAACCCTCGTCCCATACAGAACCCTCATCTCATCCCATACAGAACCCTCATCCCATACAGAACCCTCGTCCCATACAGAACCCTCGTCCCATACAGAACCCTCGTCCCATACAGAACCCTCATCCCATACAGAACCCTCATCTCATCCCATACAGAACCCTCATCCCATACAGAACCCTCGTCCCATACAGAACCCTCGTCCCATACAGAACCCTCGTCCCATACAGAACCCTCATCCCATACAGAACCCTCGTCCCATACAGAACCCTCATCCCATACAGAACCCTCATCTCATCCCATACAGAACCCACGTCTCATCCCATACAGAACCCAAGTCTCATCCCATACAGAACCCTCATCCCATCCAGAACCCTCGTCTCATCCCATACAGAACCCTCATCTCAAAGGGGGGGTGGGAGGGGGTGGATGGGGGGGGGGGCTGGGGTCACTGTGTCGGCCGGGGTTCATGGGTAATTGCACGGTGCGTTCCATATTGCTGGGAAATCCACTCTCAGCCCTGCAGCTCAGCGTGTCTCCTCACTCACGATCCCCGCGGCTCTAAAGATTCCTCCGGGATCGTTCCGGGGAGCAAAGCATTCTTATTGAAGTTGTATCCAGACAGATATACGGATAGACGTGCAAGCGGACTGACAGACTGGATGGGTGAGACAGATGTGGGTGGACAGACGGGCTGAAGGGTTGACAGAAACACAACACACATGGACGCGGACAGCCTCGTGCACGGACAGAAATATAAACAGCCGCGTGACGAACAATGCGAAGCAGATGGAATCGCACGCATCTCTGTGTGTGTGTACATTTGCGTGCGAGTGATGTGCATTTAGCAGGTATACTGTGTGTGTGTGCCTATCTCTGTGTGTGGGGAGCGGTAGTGTAGCGGGTAGCGTGCTGCACTACGAACCGAGTTCTATTTCCGCTCACGACCACCAACACCGGTGATGATTTTCTGAACCGGTCCTGGGCCTCCCCTAGGTCGGCTCGGCCTCAAATGAGTACCTGGTGCGGTGTGTAAAATCATCGCCACTGGGGAGACAAAGGCGGTGGGGGGTGGTGCTGGCCAACCACCCTCTCGTGTGCCGTGCCGGCCTTCATAGGTGCTTGATAACAGCACTTGCCCCAGCAGTCTGTTAAGGCTATTCAGGGGGTCTTTGTATACTTGGAGGAGCGGTGCTGCAGTGGTTAGCACCTTGCTGCACACCTGAGTTTGATTCCCAGCTATCGCAGCTCACATCAGTGGCTTGTGATCATGCAATTCGGCCCTGGCGACCACCCCTAGGGCCACTCAGCCTTAAATGAGAACCCAGCGTGGTGTGTAAATAAAGCATCGACGCTCTGGCCGCCCACTCCCCTCGTGTGCCGTGCCGGCCTTAATAGGCACTCGATGACAGCACTTGCCCTAACGGTCTGTTAGAGGCTACACGGGGGACCTTTGTCTTTCTGTGATAGTGAGTGCACGTTCTGTGGGTCGGGAGAGCGAGCGAGGGTGAAATGTAAAACCTTGGCTCGCTTTCGCTAATCGATACGCAGGCATTATTTATTAATTTGTAATTAATTGTACCTGGCGCACGTGACATTCCCATGCCTGGGACCCCGGAGGTATCTCCTTACAGCGACGAGGCTCACGGGCATGCCCGGACCAAACGCCCCGGAGAGGTCACCGCCATCTGCGGAAACTAAAGGGTTCACCCCGTGGGTTGAGGTTGAGGCCATTTTAATCATCCGGAAAGCCTCGCTGAGCCTCAAGGATCGCTTCAAGAAGAGTCTTGCCCCGGGGTGTTGGGGCCAATTCTTTTTTGTTTTTAATATTAAACGTGGAAACTGGAGAACCCGTGGAAAAGTCTACGCGCCTGCAATGGGACGACGCTCAAGAGGGTTCCGCACCGATGCGTTCACTAGTCCAGTCCACTTGCTTTGCGGCAGTCTCCCTGGTCACCACGTCGCCCAATTAGGGTTCGGTTTGTTTCGCAGATGTACTAAAACCGTTGCCTCCAAAGCACTCATCCTGGTTGTGTTTCGTCAAAGCGCACGCTGGTCCCCGCCATAGCAATATGGAATTGCCATCATTGGGTTCAGGACAAACACCAGAATCGCTACAACCGCCATAACCACGACACCATTATCACCACTGCCACTGCTGCCACTAAAACCACCGCCACCACATCGGGCCCCGAGTTCAATCCTCTCCAGCCGTGGCATGGCCCCCTTTGATGAGACGAGGGTTCTGCAGACACCACTCCCCCCTGAAATTATGAAATTGTGAACTGGAGAGGGCACGGTGGAGTGGGGGGGGGGGGGGAGCAAGTGGGGGCGGTAGGGGGGGTGGGAATAGGGCTCGCTGCGTCTCGGGAGACGGAGATACCGATCGATTGCGTGATGAACGTGAGACACACTCCCCTCGCCTTCCTTCGTTCTTCCTCCATCGCGCCGCCGTCCTGCACCTGCCCACATCCGCAGCCCCTCGCTCCTCCTCGCAGCGCCGGTAGCGGTAGGGGCCCAGACTCCTCCACCTTGGATCCGGTTGCGTGCCCATGGGAGACACTGAAGAGTTTGAGGCATCGATCCGAGTGGGAGCAACGGTGAAGTTTCTGATGATGATGTTCAAAGGCAGAATGATTGTGTCATCTATTTAGTCATCAACCTAGGATCGGCATCAATCTGCATCCAGCAGAGACGGCAAAATGTAGAAGTACAGAATAACAGTGGGGTTTACCGTACTGCCCTCTGCTGCCCGGCAAGTAGCCCCACCGTCCTATGGCAACCGGTTTGTGCGTGGTGGTGTGGTAGTCGCCCATCCAAGCACTCTCCAGGGTCCACCCTGCTTAGCTTCTGACATCTAACAGATTCGCACATTTTGGGTGATTTGGTCATTGGCATAATTGGCATGTAAATAATAATAGTAAAGCCAGCTGCCCAGAAAAGGCACAGTGAGTCTCAAAACCATTTTTCAGGAGGATCCCGTAATGGGATGTTGACTTTATTCCGTTGATGAGTGTTTGGCGTCACGTGGGACGAAACTTGAGAACCCTCAAAAGCCCCGCACAGGTTGATTCAATCCACAGGCTCAATCCAGTGAGTGGAGCAGATCCATCTCTGGACTGAACCCGCTTGCTTGACTGTGCGCTCATCTCCTGGAACCTCGCAGCTCAAGTCGACACGATCCATCGACCCGTTGCCTCCAAGCTGCTGTGTTTTGTGGGGTTGTTGTTTTTTGTTGTAATCGCTGTTGCCAAGCGCAGGCCTGGGGTCCCGAGAACGGCAAGAGGCCACGTGGAAGACCTTCCCGCGATCCACCACCGCATCGGCGAGGCGCTGGGTTCCCTGTCACGCGACATCACGGCCACCGACGACGGCAACCTGACAAATTGGCTGGACAATGAAATTTCGTTTTTTTTTTAAATCGCGGGCACAGATTGTCGATCCCCGACCGGAGAGAAGATAAGAAGCCATTTGCTTGCTCTGTGGCAGGGGGTGTTTGATGCTTCACCTGAACTGACGTGTCTCCCGCCAACTGATCCCTGTAGCCCACTCTCATCGCACCGCGACCCATTCCCCGCACCCCCCCTCATACAGCTCCGCCTCCACCCTCCCTCCCCGTGCTCCCATCTCCCAGTCGAGCCTCACGGCTGACTTATAGTCTCCGCTGCCATTTGCGCTGTAGCCTTGAGTTTCGGGCCCGCATGAGAAACGGTGATGGGGCGTGCGCGCGCATCCCCACCGCCCACTCTCTCGTCCCGCGTGCTAGCGCGCGCGGGACGCGGGGCGATCGCGTGAAATAATTAAATAATTTGCGTCATCCAAACTGTGCAGGAGAGCAAACACGGCTCGGGCAGGAGACGCCGCGGCCAGGAAGGGGGTGAAGGGCGGCGGTTCGAGAACAACGACGGAGTGGCAGCCAAGGAGGTCTGCCGGAGAAGATGGAGCGATGATTCTAGATTTGAAGCTTTCGTGACTGCAAGGATTCATACTCTTAGGTTTTTTCGGTAAAGTCACGTAGGTAAAAATAATAATAAAATAAAATAATAATAAATCACGACGAGGCAACACAAGTCTCCGTCTTCAGGTGGGACCGTCACAGCTAAATTTACTGAATCAAGATATATCAAGATGATACAGTAAATTTAGCTGTGACGGTCTCACCTGAAGACGGAGACTTGTGTTGCCTCGTCGTGATTTATTATTATTTTATTTTATTATTATTTTTACCTACGTGACTTTACCGAAAAAACCTAAGAGTATAGAGCGATGAATTAACTTCGCCTGGCAGGTGGTGGACGGATTGTGGCAACGTCGCAAGAGGTGGCGGCGGGCCTTGGGGAAGCCCTCATCCGGCAGTGGGTTGATCACGGTTGATGATGAAGACGCCCTTTGTCAGTCTGCTGGGTCGTTGGATTTTTCAACCATACGTCGGCATGTTGGGCAGTGCAGGTTGATGGGGGAGTGAGGTGGTGGGCTCACTCAGGAGGACTGGTTCAGCTATAGGGCTCAACTATCGAGCACCACGGTGGCGAGATGTTAACTCCCTCGCCTGGTATACAGGAGGTCGTGGGTTCGTGGCAGAGGTCGCAACCGGGTACCCGATACCCGTACCCTACCCGATACCCGGCTACCCGTACCCGGCCGGGTACGGGTACGGGTAGCCGTTTGCGACCCTGGTGCGGCCGGGTACGGGTAGGCCGTGAGTCACTGGTGAGTAACCGTTTGTCACTCATTTCAGGTAGGGTACGGGTACGGGTAGGGAATGGGTACCCGTACCCGGCCGGGTACGGGTACCCATTTGCGACCCTGGTGCGGCCGGGTACGGGTAAAGAATCAAAACCCATTTGCGACCTCTGGTTCGTAGGTTCGATCCCGACCTTGACGCCTGTATATTTGGAGTTTTCAAATTCTCCTCGTGGTCGCGTGGACTTTTTCCGGGTCCTCCGGTTTTTCCCTCTACATTTAGAATCAACGTGCATTCAGAGTATTTGGCTGCTATAAATTTCCACGTGATAAGCCACTTCATTCAGTTATCATTTGTGATAGGTAGGTTGCTTCTGAAAAAGAGCGATATAGCTCAGTGGGCCTTACTGGGTAAAATAAAAAGTTTAGTTTAGAAGTTTAGCTGCCACTTGCCACTGGTCGGAGCAGTGGCCAGTGAAAAGAATTTATGTTTCCGCAAATATTTGGACTCCCACGAGTCTGAACGTTCCCACCAGCAAGTGAACATTTGTTCCCCCATGCTCAGGTTTAGGGATTTAAGAGAAAGTTACGAGGTCAGGGTTTATGGTACGAATTTATGGTTAGGTGGTATCAAGATTCAAGCTGATATTGTGTAACCCAAGTGATAACTCAAGAAACCAGGATGAGTCTCATTTGAAAGGTGTGACCTGGGACAAACATCTGAACTGGTCCTTGGCCTCTCCTAGTTCGGCTCAGCTTTAAATGAGTAGCTGGTGTGGTGTGTAACAAATCAGGAGTGGGGAGTTAAAGGCGGCCACGTGTGATGTTCGCCACCCACCCCGTCATGTGCAGAGGCGACCTTCATAGGTGCTCGCAAACAGCACTTTCCCCAGAAGTCTGTTAAAGGCCATACGAGCAATCTTTGTATTTGGGGGGGAGTGGTAGTATCGTGGTTTACGAACTGCACTATCAACTCGACGACCCGAGTTTGATTCCTGCTCACGGCCAATAACAGTGGCAAATATTAGTTTCAAGTTTAATTTATTAGGTATAGCCCTGTGAGCCATTCGGCTCTTAAATCGGGTGCAACCGCAACAACAAAAAAACAAAAACATAAACAAGAAAAGAAAATTAGAGTCATTGGCCTCCCCTAGGTCGATTCAGCCTTAAATGAGTACCAGGTTTTATATCAGTACTGGTGTCGGCCCCACCATACCCTCGTGCGCTAGCAGCACTTCTGCCAAACAGCTGACGTCGGCTGTATGGCGAGTCTTTGTAAGAGAGTGTCTGCATCCGTGAGCGAGTCGGGTGTGAGTGTCTGTTTAGGGGGAAGTGGTTTTGGGCCGCGTAGTGGGGGGGGTGGGTTCAATGGGGAAGCCCCCCTGGGACTCCGGTGACGGGGAGGTGCGGTGTTGGGTGTCTCCGGCGCTCAGTGGAATCCATCCAACTTTCTGCTGAGACGCATTATGTGCGCGCGCGGGGTGGGTGTGTGTGTGTGCGCGCGGATGTGTGTGTGTGCGCGCGCGCGTGTGTGTGTGTGTGTGCGCGCGGGTGTGTGTGCGCGTGCGCGTGTGTGTGTGCGTCTGTGACTATATATGGGGGAGTGGGCTTGTATTGGTTTCGACTGCGCTATGGCCCCAGCTCACCCAGGGTTCGATTCCTGGCCACGATCGCGAGATTCCCTCAGATCACTGCCAGTGGCCGCTGGTATCTAAACGTGGCCGAGATTGCCCCTAGGTCGACTCGGCCGAAAACGAGCACCGGATGCAGCCGGGCGAGTTCCGTGCCGACGTGATTACCATTCCCCGCGACCGAAGCGTTTTGGAAGTTTCGGGAACGTCGGCAGCATTGAGCCGTGGAATTTGGGGTCACGACAGGCAGGGCTTAAGTTCACCCGGAGCTGACTGGGGCTGAGTTCCAGAAAATATTTCCTCGTGCTACGATCCCCCCCCCCCCCCCCACTGCTGCTGCTGTTTGGGGTGGGCGGTGTAGGGGGGCGGGTGGAGGTTTGAATGCCCTTGGAAAATATTCCATGGGAAATGAAGCCCTGGCAGCACAGGGCCGTTTTGGATGGAATCTCCGATATTGCTGCGAGAGACTTCAAATGTGGGTTTCGCTCTCATGGACGACCGCATGTGCCCCCCCCCACCACCACCACGATCCCTTGCCATGCGCGTGCTTTATTTGGTTTCGATGTTTTTGTTGCTACTCGCATCGCCGATCAAACATAAACCGGGGGGGGGGGGGGGGCGAGGGGGGGCGAGTGGTCCGTTCATCCGAACGTATTTTTAGAGCGAGAGAGCGAGCGTTGCATTTCTCTGCCGCGTATAATTAGGCGCTTGGAAGATTGCCCCCAAATTGTCACGCGATAGAAATCTGACGGAGAAGGCATCTCGGTAAGTGCAGGTTGGGTAGTGTGCCCAGCGCTGCTTGCCGAGGCCGTAACAGAGGTCCGCTATTGAGTGGGCAGTCAAGGGGGGGAGGCAGGGGGCAGGTGGCTCGGGGTGGAGGGGCTGGGGGCTCAGGGTGGAGGGGCAGGGGGCTGAGGGGTGGAGGGGCAGGGTGGAGGAGCAGGGGTCTAAACACCGTGTCAGAGCACCGAGCCACCACTCGGTTCGAATCCAGCATTCCGTTGCCTGTCGTTAAGCTGGATTCTCAGGTGGAGTGAGTTGTTGGTGGCCTCTGCTTGGTCACGAATGACTTCGCACAAACAGAACATGCTGTCACGATGAGTAGTACTGTATGTTTAACTTCTTTCGCACCGTACGTAGCCAACCGTGCGTGAATGGGAGGTGTGGGGAAAGGACCACACACTTAACACAGAAAGCCGTTGTAAAGGAATTCGTTTTCAATCGAGAGTTGGTGCTCTTCGGGAAGTGTCACGATTCGGGAGCACGTCTCTCTGTTCAATAACCGCCTTGTGGTTTTGTCGTTTGTTCCCGCCTCGTTTGTGTTGTTTCTCACTCGTGCCCGTCGGTGCATCGTTGTTCGCTCCGAGTAGCCAGGATGTAGCCTCGCCATCTCATTAGCATTTGGTTCCCGTGAAGTTGCAGACGACCGATTCTGACACGCACACGCAGTCCGTGAGTTCGACAGTCGGTGTCGTTCGCGGGAGTGATGCGTCGTCGCGTGCCTCCTTACGCGTTGCGCGCGCCTAACTCCGAGACGAACTCAGGATGTCGGGCGTGGAGAATCGATGCGAATTCTAGATGAGTGGGGTATGAGAAGAGATAAAACATTGAACGATGGGAATTCCCGATGTTTTCCGTCACAGGGGAAGAAATCGTAAAGTACGAGAGGTGATTAAAAAATGAAGAACGTCGGGCATCAAGACGTCGCAGACATTGCAGAGACGTTTGTGCGTACGCCGCACACGCGCGGGCCGCATTCGCCGCTTGCCAAACCTCCTCTCGTCCGGTCACATTGGTGGAACGGGGCCCCCGGGAACGGCCGAGGAGAAGGTGTGGATGGACGAGAGGACTGTGCAGCCACGGCGCTCGGACTCACGGAGGCGGGGACACTCGCGAGCGACACGGGGAGTGGGGAGGTCGGCCGTGGTTGGGCTGCCGATCTGTCTGTGTCGCCCAAGTGGTGAAGTCGTGGATCGCGAATTTTCCAGTTGCGGCTATTTTCAAGAACGTAACGCCCCCGCAGCAGGCAAGGGGTTTGCTGAGTGTCGCACGGGCTCTCTTGTGCGTCATCGCAGCCTCCTGCTGCACAGGAACGTTCACAAATCATCGAAGCGCCAGCGATGTTTCTGTTGAACGAGCTTTGGCGGCGCCTTCACTGCCGTCGCACTCGCAGTGGTCGCCCCTCCACCTCCGCAATGAATGGATGAGGAATGGCTTGTGATCCCCAATCTTCCCCCCCCCCGCCCCCCACTCGACGCTTTGTCCAAATGCGCACCGTGGCACGCTCACCGCTGTCCGCTCGCTCGGCACGTGTTGCATAGCGACTCGCAAATGGCAGCGAGGTAGTGGTCGCTGATCCGCTGCTTTCCCCATGTCATGTTCTTGCCCACGCTCCATGCTCAGGCCATGCCCTCTGAGAAAGTTCAACGCGCATTGGGGAAAGAGGGATTCTTTTGCGGATGTTCGATCTATTTATCATCCTTGGATCAGTCTTAGAATTAGTTTAGCTATACACAGAAACATCTCTCTCAATAAATCAACAATGGAACGATTATGATGATGACGATGACGACGACGACGATGTGAATATCAGATTCCGTGTCCCAGGCCGTTGATCCAGTTACGGTGGAGTTGATAATAAATGTGCAGGGTAACAGCAAAGGCGCAGACCTGCAACTGTTAGCTCACACCACCGCTAGCGGAAGGACCTCCACTAGAGGGAGCTCAATAGAGAGACCCAATTAGAGGGTACGTATTTGGCCTACTCTTCCACACTGTCCACACGTCTTGGTGTACCCATTTATACTGCTGGATGGACAAACATGGGGAGGGGGGGGGGGATTTAAGAAGTTTGCACGGCTGTTTGAACTGCCGTGCCTGAAGAGATTGTATTGGACCAGCGACCTCTGGATTGCAAGTTCAGCAGTGTTAGCCAATACACCACAGCAATATCGTTTACAGATGTGTGTGTATATACAAACAGAACTCATTCGTCAATAACACTGCCGCTAAAAGGAAACAATTGGTCACAGGTGATGTCTCGGGTCGATGTCCCCTTGCTATATCGTGAAGACCAATGAGCCTTCATATAGAAGGGTCATTACCTGAAACGTTACCTACGCGTATATTGTTTTCCTTTTAGGGCGGTGTTGTTGACCCAATGCGTTGACTTTTGGTCTTTTACGCATACGCGCAAAACGTGTAGACCAAAAATTCCACCGGTCTGGCTCTGACGACTTCGTCAAATCATTTCGAAGACTTCGTGTGAGTCATCATGCCATCCCCCCCCACCCCTCACCGCAGAAATTACCAATGCGACTAAAGCGGGAATCGAACCGATGTGCCCGAGCTGCTGAGCACGGCGGCGAGCGTGTCGGCGAGCTTGTGCTGTCCATTGTGTAACCGAAGCGAGGCGTTACGTAATGACTCGGGCGGGGGAATGTCTGCCAGTGGCTGGCAGAGCAGCAGCGAAGTGGGTGGTGGTGCTTGTGTAGGGAGCGGTGGTGTAGCGGTTAGCGCTACGCTGCGCTACGAACCCGGCGACACGGGTTCGATTCCCGCTCATGGCCAACACCGGTGACGATTATCTGAACCGGTCCCGGGCCTCCCCTAGGTCGACTCAGCCTCAAATGAGTAGCTGGTGCCGGTGTTGGCCACCCACCCCCTTTTGTGCCGTGCCGGCCTTTATAGGTGCTCGCTAACAGCACTTGCCCCTACAGTCTGTTAAGGCTATACGGGGGATCTTTGTCTTTATGTTTGTGGGGAGCGGTGGCGTAGCAGTCGGCGCGCTGCGCTGCGAGCCCGGCGACCCGAGTTTGATTCCCACTCACGGCCAGTACCAGTGACGATTATCTGAACCGGTCCCGGGCCTCCCCTAGGTCGACTCATCCTCAAATGAGTACCTGGTGCGGTGTGTAAACATTGCCACTAGGGAGACAAAGGCTGCCGGGCGTGGTGTTGGCTACCCACCACCTCGAGTACCGTTCTGGCCTTCATAGGTGCTCACTAACAGCACTTGCCCCAACGGTCTTTTAAGACTAAACGGGGGATCTTTGTTTGTGTGCGTGCGTGTCTGTTTCTGTCTGTGTGGGGAGCAGCAGTGCAGCGGTTGGCGCACCGCACTACGAACCCGACGACCCGCGTTCGATTCCCGCCCCAGGGCCAATATTTGAACCGGTCTTGCGGCGTGTAAACATAAGGGTTGGAAAGACAAAGGCGGCTGGGCGTGGTGCTGGCCACCCACCCCCTCGAGTGCCATGCCGACCTTAATAAGTGCTTGCTAACAGCAGTTGCCCCAACATTCTGTTTAAGGCTATAGGGGGGGACCCTTTGTCTTTATGACGTACATATGCAGTTTTTGTATCTGTATGCATCCTATGTTGTACATGTTTGTGTCTGTGCACGTGTCTGTGTCGATCGGGTTATGTATGCTGATGACCTGGTCACTGCTACTCACTCTGGGAACGAATCGGAGGCTCTGCTGCTGTACGTTGAGCTTGCCACCAAGAGGTGGGGCCTCACCATTAGTCCCACTGTAACAAATTGCCTACCTGGACAAGTCCACCTCCTCAACTCTCCATGAGCAATGGGTCCGTTGTGGAGAGAGGAGAGGAGTTCCCGGACTCGGGTTGTGTGCTCGGGGAGCCCCCGGGAACACCAGGTGGAATGTCCAAATGCTTGCTGGGGAAGAGAGGCTGCCATTGCTCTGTCGAAAGTGGGACCAAGGTTACCGCCTGGACCTCTTTGGAACATGGTTTCCAGTAATCGTTGGGGGGGGGGGGGGGTGGACAGTCCTCTCCCTGGGGCAAGATAATGTCAACCAACAGCGAGTGGCTCTGAGAAATAGAATTAATGGGGACCTGGGGGTGTGGAGGTGAGGTGTTTGAAGGCCTTGAGTCACAGGCTTTTGAGGGCTCACCCCCCACCCCTGTCAACAATAGATACGGAATAGTGGTGATGGTGGCTTGTGCCCATATTGATGATGTTTGTTTGTATCTGCATGTGTGTGTATGTTAATCGGCTCCTCCGATGCCTTCAATCACTTTGCTCTCCCAGCTGTTGTTTAAAGTGGCCCCTCGGGACAGAACCAACGTATTGAGTGACTTTAATACCTGAGTGGATCATGATGCTAGCACAATACTTAGGTTGGATTGTTTGGAAGGCATGAGCCAAACCAGCTTTAAAACAGCAGGAGACTGCTCGATTTCTCTGCAGCCCATTGGTTTGTAACAACAAACAACAGCCGCCATTTGCCACTAAGTGGTGGTGATGTCATCACATCATCACATGTGGTCCCCACTTTGCCCACTCGACTGCGTTTTAGCCGCCCAGTGCTCTGCTCGTTATTGTGAGCGTCGCTCCTACGCCTTCCGTTGTTGTTGGAGGGCAACTGCTTCTAAATGCTCAGTCGCGTCCTGAACGGGCCTCCCCTACAGAAGTTGATCTTGACACTGCTGTTACCAGTCATCTGGAAGTCCAATCATCTTCACAGCCTCCAGTACCGCATCACTCAATTTCTTCTCCAGCCCATGCCGTATTCGTTTAGGCCTCTCTATCAGGACAAGCAAAAGCTGCTTGGACATGCAGTGGATGGGCATGCGGGCTACATGACCCAGCCAACGCAGCCTCGCCTGCCGAAGGAGCTCACCGATGGGAATGTGTCCACATCTTCCAAGATTCTGTGAGCTCCTGACACAACCCAGTATGATTAAACCCACGATCCATCATAGCAGGCCAGCCTGAATGTTTCAAACTGGCACAGTTGATCCTTTAACGGGTCCACGTTTTGCACACATAGAGAATGGAGGACGTGACTGTGGCTGAGAAGACCCGCAGCTTTGTGTGAAGCGATAGGCCTGGTAGGCTGCAAACAATGTTACGCAGCCGATGAAAACAAAATTATGCTCAACCGATTCGGAGTGAGACATCTGCTACTACACTGGAAATCGGTAATAATCATATTGTCCAGGTATGGGAACTCCTCCACTCTCTCCACAACAGCCGCATCACTTATGGGGAGTTTGAGACATAGGCCTTCACGACCAACACCGGCGGTGTGCTGAACTAGTAACTAATTGGCACGTTTTGATTACGCGATAAACCTCACTAATTGGCTGTGTCGGGTGGTGGCGGGTTCACCGACACATTTGTATTTAAGTAATATAACCCAAAAAACGTTATTATGCACTTTGGGGGGTTAAGGGGGTGGAGTGTTTGATGATAAATACCCAGGCAGGTGCTTTGTTTTGGTGGGGCTAATGGTGAGGCTCCCACCTCTGAGTGAGACTCCAACTTCTTTTTTTAGTGAGCAGCAATTACCAGATGGTCAGAGTACATAACACGGTTGGCAAATTAGGGAGCCATCCCTTGACAACACTCGGGCATCAATCAACCTCTCATTATATCTGTACCAAATGGAAATTCCTTTGGTATTACCGTGGAAGGCTTCTAGAACTATGTGGTAGTACATGTGTTAAATACTGTATGGCATCTCTTATCCGCAAAGTGTATAATGGGAACAATCACTCCACAAAAAAACGGTGCGTTTGCCGATCAATTGGATGCCACGATTGATGGGAATGGCAAACGATCGGAGTCTCATTCCACCTGATCCGGTGCGTCAACATCAGCGCTGGGGAGACAAAGGTGCCGGCATCGTGTGACCGTGGCCACACCGCCGCAGCAGATGTGCCATGCTGGCATTACTTCGTAGGTGCTCGCTAACAGCGCTTTGCTCCTACAGTCTGTGCGGCTCTGTGGGGGATGTGTGGGTGTGTGCGCCGCTGCGTGCATGCGGCAGCGCAGGGGACAGCGCGCCGCACTACAAACCGGGCGACCCTGGTTCGATTCTCGGTCACGGCCAACACCAGGTGATGATATATCTGAACCGGTCGTCGGCCTCCCCTAAGTCGACTCAGCCTCAAATGGGTACCTGGTGCGTAAACACCGCCACTCGGGAGACGAAGGCGGTCGGGTGTGGTGCTGGCCACCCCCACCACCTCGTGTGCCGTGCCGGCCTTCATGGGTGCTCGCTAACGGCACTGGCCCCAACAGTCTGTGTTTGGCCAGTATTGCTCGTGGGTGGTGCAGATGAAGCGGGCGAGCAGCCATTGTTCTGTACCCAACTCTTTCCTATCAAGGGAAACGTTATATCAGCGGCTGGTTTGAACAGCGCCGTATGGCAAGGCCACTTTCAATCAATTTGTTACGAATTTAGCCGAGTGGTGGCCTTTCACTGCCAGCCGAGCGCATCGTGCTTTGCGCATCTCCATGGCTTGGCCCGCGTCGCACCGTCTCGTTGGCTGGCGGGCTGTCTAATTAGTTTCTCGTGCTGCTGGCTGGCTGCCTGGCTGGCTGCCTGGCAAGCTAAATGGGTTGGCTGTCTCGTGCACTGGCAAACTTGCTGTACATTTCATTTCGCTTTTTGGATGGTTGTTTCGTTAACTTGCTGAGCATTGTGTCTGTCTGGTCGTGTGCCTAATGTCTGTCTCACTTACTACAGCGACGTTCCATCTGAAGACGGATGCTTGTGTTGCCTCCGAAACGTCGTGATTTAATTTAGTTGTTTTCATTTATTTTATTTTTTACCTAAGTGACTTTACCGAAAAAACCAAAGAGTTATGAACCCTTGCAGTCACGAAAGCTTAAAATCTAGAATTAATGTCTGTCTGTCTTTCTGTCTGTCTCTTTGACCAGCTGTCTGCCTCTGTGTCTTGACCGTCTGTGTCTGCTTGCATGTCTTTCTGTGTGTCTTGCTTGTCTGACTGGGTGTTTTTATCGTATCTCTGGCTGTGTGTATCTCTCTGTGTGTTTGCCCATGTGTCTTGATTGTCTGTCTGTATGTATAGTGTGTCTTTGTGTCTTGATTGTTAATTTTGCCGTGTATTTATGTAGCGGTTAGCGCGCTGCGCTACGAACCCGATGACCCGAGTTCAATTCCAACTCACTGTCAACACCAGTGGCAATTATCTAAACCGGTCATGGGCCTCCCCTAGATCGATTCAGCCTCAAATGAGTACCTGGTGTGGTGTGTAAACATCACCGCTGGGGAGACAAAGGTGGTGTGGCGTTGGCCACCCACCCTCTCGTGTGCCGTGCCTGCCTTCATCGGTGCTCGCTAACAGCACTTGCCCGAACAGTCTATTCAGGCTATACGGGGAAGCTTTGTCTTTGCCTCTGTCTTGATCGTGTGTGTGGCTGTGTGTGTCTAACTGGCCGGCCACAGCGCTATAAGCAATGTCTCCTTTATATTTAGCCGTGGGGAGTCGCCCAGAAAACAGCAGCCCTCGCAGCACCTGCCGGGACCTGCCTTCCCAAAATACCCCGCAAGGAGGGGGGGGGAATGGTGGAAGCCCATGCAGGGCATCGAGGGTGCGTGGGGTGAGGGGCGGGCAGGCGGGCCGGCCAGCGGAAAGCGGGGTCTGGGTGAAGCATAGGAAGATGCACCGGGAGCCCAGAGCTGGCAGCAGAGGTCGCAATCGGGTACCCGATACGCGTACCCTACCCGATACCCGACTACCCGTACCCGGCCGGGTACGGGTACCCGTTTACGACCCTGGTGCGGCCGGTTACGGGTAAGGAATCAAAACCCGTTTGCGACCTCTGGCTGGCAGGGTTGGCTCTTGATGGTCCACAATGGCCGTGTCGGAGGCACCGAGCCGGCTCCGCTGAGATCCTGGGTTCCACAGTGGCTAGGAGATGTTAACTACTACCCCGCCTGGTATACAGGAGGTCGGTGGTTCGATCCCGACCCTGACGCATGTATAGTTGGAGTTTGGATATCTCTCTCTCTCTCCGTGGCAGGATGTTATAAAGGTTTGAGATGAGTGTAGCCCAAGGGTAAATGGGCGGGGCTAGAGATGAAATTTGCATGTAAATGTAAGATCGGAGAGCTGTGAGAGATTAACATGTCAATGTAATAACTTTCCATGTAAATGTAAAATGGGAGAGAGCTCGGCAAGAGCCACCGCCACATTGAGGAAAACGAGCAACGGTGGCTGTGTTAATGAATGTAACTCAGAGAGTCGAAAATAACTGCTAACATCGACAGGTAGGATGGAAACATCACAGCCAGTTATGACCTAAACTGGTTAATAACGTCCTTCCAATGATTGCTCAGTTTGTACCCATCTTCTCGGTTGAAATCGTGTCTGTGTTTATATATCTGGATGGCTTCATGAATGAATCTTTGCTGATAGCCAGTGGGTTTGCAGAGTACCTTGGTCTTGGCAAAATCTATTTCGTGTGTGCCCACAGCGTTAAAAAAATGCTCAGCCACGGCCGAGGTATTGGTCGGTGCTGCAGATCTGCCTTATGTTCACGGACCCGGTCCGAGACATGTCCCTTAGTTTCCCCAATGTAACTGCTGCCGCATACGCAGCTTAGTTTGTAGACACCGGGGTATTGCTTGTCAGGGATCACATCCTTCAAAAATGGGATCAGATCACGCATTTAATGTACTGTGTTGAATCGAACCTGGATCTTGTTTTGATCATGATTTTGGATATATTTTTGGTGACCCCTGCTATGTATGGCAAGGTGATGGTTTAGATTGGGTCCTCAGATGGTTCTTTCCCAACGGTTGGGGTGATAGCTTTACGGATTGTGGAGTCTGAATATCCATTCATCTTGAGGGCTTGGTGTACGTGCTCCAATTCACTGGCAAGGTGGTGATGGTCGGAAATACAACGAGCTTTATGGTGTAGAGTTTTGATGAGGGAATTCTTCTGGGATGGATGGTGGTGGGAGTCAGGTTTTAGTACGGCATCCGTATTGGTGGCTTTCCTGTAGACGGATAATTCAAATAGACTTCAAATATATCCAACGTTTTAACTCTCACGTGAGACATTTTTTTTCTGTACGTGAGTATGCGTGTGGGAAGGTGAGCTTCCTCAGTGTGTGAATTAAAAAAAAACTCTCTTGAATGTATCTTTGAAGTAGTTTTGTGACCTCTCTTCAGCGATGATTATGCAATCGGGAAAAAATTGATGACTGTGAGGATTTATTTTTCGTGAGGTCATTGGTGACCTGCCCGAGACCATCAGCTCTGTGAAGTAGAGAGAACCCGGTTTAGTCACGGACGACTGAAGCCCATATTCAAACCCAGGACCATGGCATTGTTGGCTGAGTGCTGTGACACCGGTGTTAATCTACTGCGAATTACATTGCCAGGAGCCCATTTACTGAGCTAATCCTGCAGAGTATGTGATGCTTAATTAGGTGCGGAATGCTCGCAATTAAAGAAACCTTAATTAAAATTCTCCAATTATTTCCAATGCCCGTTCACCCCCAAAATCCCGCCAACGCTTCTCTCATTAAGGCTTTCTTATTGATGTTTGGTTTGATTGATTATCTTCATTTAACGAGGTGAGAGCTCACTGAGATTCGTGGTGGATGTCGGAAGGATGACGACCGTTACGTAAACGTATTTGCCATTTAATTTCACTGTCTGCCTGTCCACCCATTTGTCAAGGTGTCCACTCATCTATCTGTCTGCCTGTCTATCCATCAGTATTTCCATCCATCCATCAGTCTCTATGTCTGTCATCTACCTGTCTCTTTGGACATCCATCCATGCTCATTTACCCAGGAACACTCGAGTCTCATGACTTATTTTCCCATATCTCTTTTCATCTATCATCTAATCGCCCACCCACCCACCCATCTATCTGTGAGCCTGTCCACCGTTCGGCAACCAACTCCTCCCTCTCCTCGCAGCACCAGGGGAAAACGGTGGCTGCGTGGTGTGTGGACAATGCCAAACTCTAACATTATAGTCCAACCGATTACCCTCGAAGCACGCTCGCAGCCACCAACGCGGCAAGCGGCGGCTCCGGTCCCGTGCGGGGCGCTGGTTACCCATCCAACGTGGGTCTCGTTTGACGTGTGCACGAGTTCCCGAGGGGATAATCGTCCGCTACACCCCCTCGACAAACCCCCGCACAGTCGAGCCAGGGGAATGAATCACCCCCCTCCCCCCGCCCCCTTTCAGGGAGCCCCCAGAAACAAAAATGTAATCGCTGCTGCAGCTGGCCTGGTGGAATGTCCGAACGCTCGCTGGGGAGAAGCTGCCATTCCTCTGTTGGGCACTGGACCGGGGAGTTGAGTGAGACGAGAGGGGGGGGAGAGGTAGGTGCGGGCCCGGTAAATGAAGAATATTGAATTTGGCGAAAGCAATATTGATATTGATCTGAGACTGGACTGGGTAGCGATGAAGGTATTGGAGAATTGGGGTGATGTGGTCTCATTTATCAGCTCGGATGGGAGGTCTGGCGGCACCATTCTGCACCGGCTGGAGTTTGGAGGTGATGGATTTCAGAGGCCTTAGCAGAGAGAGGTGCGATCGTCAAGTCCGATGAGGGCACGGATGAGAGTCTGAGCAACAGCTGCTGCAAGAGAGTGTCAGATGCAGGCAGGATCGTCCATAGCGGGGTGCGGGACCCAGGGCAAATCCCACTGTGTGGGTCCCCCGACGACTTCAAACTAAGCCAGGTCTGACGTCTTGACGTCAAAGCGCGGGGCCCCCCAAAGCGCGGAATCCGGGGCAGTCGCCCCGATTCGCCGTGCCCCTCGGGATGGCTCTGGTTGCAGGAGATGTTCTGCTGATGGAGGTAAGAGGTCCTGCAGAGCTGTGGCATGTGGGAAGCGAAGGACAGCTGAGGATCGATGGTCTTTCCGAATGTGATGTCAGAGCTTCAGAGGTGCTCGCTGAAGCTGGAGTCTTGACCGAGCTTGTAGTTTTTTGTTTTTTTCCAATGAGGAGGACTTCTGTTTTTGCAGCTAGGGGCCGCATCGAGGCAGGACATGAGTGTTAACAGCGATATTGGGTGCGGCATTAACCGGCATTCACCACATCTGCACTTGCATCAAAGGTCGTATGGCGGATCATCATCGATGTCCGTCTTTGTTTCTCTGTGGGCGAGCAGGTTCGTCCTGGTGCTGAGCTGCCTGGTGCTATCCGTGTTCTCCACCATCCAGACGTACCAGGACGCCGCCTCCAAGGCAGTGCTGCTGCTGGTGGGGACGCACACACGCACGCACACACACGCACACACGCACACACGCATGCACACATGGGGGCTCCACCGGGGCCTGCGTGGAGCGGAGGGCTAAGGGTCGGTGTCCTCCCGAATTCGTGAAGAACGACAACAAAGCCTTGAGCTCTAGATGTTTTTTTGTAGTCCCAGACCAGGTCGATAAAGCGGAGATGTAGGTCCTGTTGAAATCCCCTTCCCTGCTCTTCTCCTGCAGCAGATGGACCAAGAATATGGCCTCGAAACCCGATTTACCATGTCGGGTCCTATTTAAGAAGCTTCAGAGTTCTGGATCGTCCGCTATCTCGTCTCGCGCCACCTCCCCCCCACCTCCCACCTCCTTCATAGGTGCTGCTCACTAACAGCACTTGCCCCAACAGTCTGTTGAAGGCTATACGGGGGGGGGAGGGCATCTTCGTCTTTGCCTATCGCGTGTGTGTGTGTGTATAGCGTGTGAATGTGCGTCTGCGCGCGTGCCGTGTCCGTGGGCAGGAGTACATCATGATCGGGGTGTTTGGCCTTGAGTACTTCGCCCGCATCTGGGCGGCCGGCTGCTGCTGCCGCTACCGGGGATGGAGGGGACGATGCCGCTTCGCGCGGAAGCCGTTCTGCGTCATCGGTACGATGGCGGGCGGCGCGAGGGAGTCGGCGGCGATGCGTGTGCTCGTTTGTGCCGCTAAAAAAAAGTAATAATAATTTACACGCAGTCAAACAGAAAATCTGGTGTTTTGTGAGCAAAACATGTGATGGTATTTCCGTGACGGGGTCCGCGGTGATCGCTCAACTCCCACGGCCTCGCGAAGACCGGCGGTGACGTGCGGACCCGGGCTAGGGACCACTGCCCGTCTCGAGGCGCTCTCCACAGCTGCTGCCTGTCCAGCCGTGGCGCCAGCAAGACGTTGCAGGGCCGCACTTCAGATATTTAAAACGTCTTGTAGACAACTTGGACGTGCGCGTGATTTCAGCAGGGGGTAGAGCTTGGTATCGCGCTTCTCGGCGGTACGTACAGTCGATATACAGCAGAGACGGTTGCTATGGTTACGGAAAGGGTAGCTTTTGTTTTTGCCCTTGAAGTTTCTCCATGAAGACTTTAATTTGTTGAATAAATCACTCATTTAGCGTTCTTCACTTGATCCTTATGGCGGTACCTTGGGGTACCAAATAATACAAAATGGCCGAGGCAATTAAATATTTTATTTCTGGGACACTATTTTTTGCAGGGGTGTAACTGAACTCCGCGACTGGGTTACCAATCAATCTGAAATCAGTGCCACTCCGTGATGTCGAAACGCCAAACATTAGCATAACAAAATCCGTTATCGAAAAATTCAACTTTGAATAGTGCATCGTGTACAGCTCTTCGAGACGAGTCGATTGCCACAACACCGACCATCAAAAGACAAAAAATAACTGCATCACTATGATACCCCGGGGTACCGCCATAAGGTTAACTTATTTATCGTTACGAGACCACATCCTGAGTGCAATCACTTCAAACGACTTCAGTAGTCGGGTGCCGAGAAAGAAGGAGAGGAGAGCAAAGGAAATTCTCCAGAAGAGTGTGGGAGCCAAGGGCTCCGATTTGTCGTGCGCACGTCGCTCCACGCTCTGAGCTCCGTGGCGTCGCTCTCTGTCCCGCCGGTGCGCGCAGACATCATCGTGCTGATCGCATCGCTGGCCGTGATCATCGCCGGCACCCAGGGCAACGTGTTCGCCACGTCGGCGCTGCGCTCCCTGCGCTTTCTGCAGATCCTGCGCATGGTTCGCATGGACCGGCGCGGCGGCACCTGGCGGCTGCTGGGCTCCGTGGTGTACGCACACAGCAAGGTGAGGGCCACGTGGTGTACACACACACAAGGTGAGGACTACGTGGTGTACACACACACAAGGTGAGGGCCACGTGGTGTACACACACACAAGGTGAGGGCCACGTGGTGTACGCACACACAAGGTGAGGGCCATGTGGTGTACACACGATGACCGATGACAAAACCTCGTGTGTCACGTGCGCGCACCGCCCCCCCACCGCAATCCCTCCAGGATTTCAATGATTTGCCCCCCACCCTCCCTTCACCCCCCCCCAACCACCACCACCCCTTTGATGTGGATGATGTTTCACATTTTTTGTTCACTGTTCCATTCGTGACTCAAACTTTGTTTATTATTATTGATGATGAATGTGACTGCAGGGGCTGCATGAACCAACCACACTGAACACACACACGGTGTGGTGACGCATCACTACGTGTTTACGTCATAGCCGTTTCACACGTTTGCCGCAACACCTGGTAAAATCGCAAGGCGCCTAGTCTGGCACAGGCCTGCCCTCGGTGGTGACGGTGCGTGGCGTTGCGGCGTGCAGGAGCTGATCACGGCGTGGTACATCGGCTTCCTGGTGCTCATCTTCTCCTCCTTCCTCGTCTACCTCCTCGAGAAGGACGAGGACAACAAGTACTTCGAGACGTATGCCGACGCGCTCTGGTGGGGCACGGTGAGGCGCGGCACGCACACGCACGCACGCACACATGCACGCACGCACACACGCGCACATGCACACATGCACGCGCATGCACATGCATGCACACGCATGCACACACGCACGTACACACGCACACACACACATGCACATGCACGCACACGCACGCACACACGCACGTACACACGCACACACACGCATGCACATGCACGCACACGCACGCACACACGCATGCACATATGCACACACACACATGCACATTAGCACACATGCACGCACACGCACATGCACATACGCACACATGCACACACGCATGCACACGCACGCACACACGTGCACGCACACACGCATGCACGCATGCACATGCGCACACACGCACATGCACACGCACGCACACACGTGCACGCATGCACGCACGCATGCACATGCGCACATACGCACACACGCATGCACACGCACGCACACGCACGCACACACGTGCACGCACGCACGCATGCACGGACCCATGCACATGCACACGCAGCCACGGACTAATTCCCAGCCATAGTCCTAACTCTCACCATCGTCTTAACGTGAACCCCTAACCCTTGCCTTGTCTCAAACTCCACCCATCGCTTTGGCATTTCGGCCCCCAAATCAAGATCACGAGTTTCTCTGCGCCACCCCCTAGCTCCTTGTGGGAACCCCCCTCCCCTTTCCCATGCCACAACCCACGGGTGACTAAGACCGCAATACGGAGAGAGATGATGTGGCAATGCATCTGGCCAATGCGGCGTTGGTTTCATGTTGTGAATCTTCGCTTGGTTTGCAGCCGCGGCGGGACGCTGATCTTTCCCGCTCACGTTTGATATTTCCTCTTGCACAGTATCCATGCCGCAGCTTGCACTGCCCCCTCCACCCCTTCCTAGGGCTGACTCTGTCCCTGTGCCCCCTCCCGCTTGTCAGGTGACGCTCACCACCATCGGCTACGGGGATAAGTACCCGGTGACGTGGGGGGGGCGGCTCTTGGCGGCCGCTTTCGCCATCATCGGCATCTCCTTCTTCGCGCTGCCCGCCGTAAGACACACATCATCATCATCATCATCATCGCCGCTATGACACGTCGCCGTCGTCATCACTACGACACATTATCATCATCACTACGACGCATCATCATTATCGCTACAACGCATCATCATCGCGATGAAGCATTATCATCACGATGATGCATCATCATCATCATCATTGCGATGACACATCATTATGTATGCATGGATGTTGGACTTCATCGCACCGTACGTAGCCAACCGGTGCTCATCGGAAGTGCGGGGGAAGGGCAACCATTGCAGCGAAACATCGTCAAGAAACACATCATCATCACGACGACGATGCATCATCATCCTCATCACGACGACGATGCATCATCATGATGACAGGCCAGTGTGGTGGCACAGTAGTCGTAGTGAGCGCTGATGAGGATTAACGTGGTAGCGCGAATCTCATGCATATTGATGATTATGGTAATGATGATAATGTTAATCACATGCATGTTGATGATTATGGTGATGATGACAATGTTAATGATGTCAATAATGACGGTGAAAGCGACCATAGTGATGTGATGATGACGACGATGATGCTGATGATAACGGTGGTGCCCCCAGGGCATTCTGGGCTCAGGCTTTGCCCTCAAGGTGCAGGAGCAGCACAGACAGAAGCACTTTGAGAAGAGACGGAGCCCAGCAGCAGGCCTCATACAGGTGGGAGAGAGTGTGAGAGTGTGAGAGAGTGTGAGAGAGAGAGTGTGATAGAGTGTGAGAGAGTGCGAGAAAGTGTGAGAGAGTGCGAGAGTGTGTGAGAGAGTGTGAGTGAGAGTTTGACAGCGTGTGTGAGAGAGTGTGAGAGGAGAGAGAGTGTGAGAGAGTGTGAGAGAGAGTGTGAGAGAGAGTGTCTGTGTGTGTGGATGGGTGGACGTGAAGTGGTTAGTACACTAAGCCACCGACCAGGCGACCTAAGTTTGTTTCCCGCTCAGAGCCAATATCAGTGCTGAATATCCGAACCGGTCCTGGACCGCCCCTAGGTTTCTTCACTACCGGAGAGACAAAGACGGAGGGGCGTGGTACTGACCACACCACCACCCCCTCGTGCGCCCTCTAAGCCTAAATTGGTGCTCGCTAACAGCACTTGTCCCCACGGTGTTGAAGGCTATACGGGGATCTTTACCTGTTAGTGTGTGACTGTGCGTGTGTGCGCACGCATGCTGACATCGTACATAACACACGTGTCGATGTGGGGACATGAATGATGATGCCTTTGCGTGGGCTGGCAGCGGCCGACTTCGAGTAGCGGCAGAAGCCATCACTCGTGGGCCTGTTCTGTTGCATCGTGCCAGTCAGCCTCCCACTCAGAGCACACCTAGCCTGGCTCGGGACTGTGGTGATGTCACTACCATGTAACGGAATATTAATAACTTAGCAGATTTTGAAAACCATGCTCTTTTCTGGTGACGATGATTGTGATGGTGACAAGGATTGAAGGTGATGATGATGACCATGGTGATGATGTTGATGATCACAATGGTGACGATGGTGACGATGGTGACGATGATGGTGACGATGGTGACGATGATGGTGACGATGGTGACGATGTTGATGATTATAATGGTGACCATGGTGATGATGGTGACGATGGTGACCATGGTGACGATGGTGACGATGGTGATGATGGTGACGATGGTGACGATGGTGATGATGGTGACGATGGTGACGATGGTGACGATGATGGTGACGATGGTGACGATGGTGACGATGGTGATGATGATGGTGATGATGTTGATGATGTTGATGATCACAATGGTGATGATGGTGACGATGGTGACGATGGTGATGATGGTGATGATGGTGATGATGGTGACGATGATGGTGACGATGGTGACGATGGTGACGATGGTGACGATGATGGTGACGATGGTGACGATGGTGACGATGATGGTGACGATGACGGTGATGATGATGGTGACGACGATGGTGACCATGGTGACGATGATGACGATGGTGACGATGGTGACGATGGTGATGATGGTGATGATGTTGATGATTATAATGGTGACCATGGTGACGATGGTGACGATGGTGATCATGGTGACGATGGTGACGATGGTGATGATGGTGATGATGGTGACGATGGTGACGATGGTGACGATGATGGTGACGATGGTGACGATGGTGATGATGGTGACGATGATGGTGACGATGGTGATGATGGTGACGATGGTGACGATGGTGACGATGATGGTGACGATGGTGACGATGGTGACGATGGTGATGATGGTGATGATGGTGACGATGATGGTGACGATGGTGACGATGGTGACGATGGTGACGATGATGGTGACGATGGTGACGATGGTGACGATGATGGTGACGATGATGGTGATGATGATGGTGACGACGATGGTGACGATGGTGACGATGGTGACGATGGTGACGATGGTGATGATGTTGATGATTATAATGGTGACCATGGTGACGTTGGTGACGATGGTGACCATGGTGACGATGGTGACGATGGTGACGATGGTGACGATGGTGACGATGGTGACGATGGTGACGATGGTGACGATGATGGTGACGATGGTGACGATGGTGATGATGGTGACGATGATGGTGACGATGGTGACGATGGTGACGATGGTGACGATGGTGACGATGATGGTGACGATGGTGACGATGGTGACGATGGTGATGATGTTGATGATCACAATGGTGATGATGGTGACGATGGTGACGATGGTGACGATGGTGATGACGATGGTGACGATGATGGTGACGATGATGGTGACGATGATGGTGACGATGATGGTGATGATGGTGACGATGATGGTGACGATGATGGTGACGACGGTGATTGCAGGCAGCGTGGAGGATCCACGCCACGGACCCGTCCCGCGTGGACCTCACCTCCACGTGGAGATTCTACTACGAGTGCATCCCGTCGCTAAGGCAGGTGTCCACAGCCACTTCACCCGACCCTTACCCTTGTACCTTGCCTAACAATTGAACCCCTTAATCATAATCCTAACCCCTAACCCTGACCTTAACCGCCAACTCTAACCCCTGGCCCCAACCCTCACCTTAACCCCTGACCCTCGCACCCCACGCTACGCCTGCGCTGCCCGCACACCACCGCTCACTGGTCGCATGGAGGCTGCATGAGCGTCGCGAGCGGCTTGCGTCGGCGCCGGGAGCCATCCAGCAGCGGAGCGCGCGGAGTCACGAGTCGCACGGCCCGAGGGTCAGGGTCGTCTCGGGCAGCCTGACGCACGCCGACAGTCGGGACTTCTCTCATCGGCACTTTCCCTGGGAGCAGTTCCACCATCGCAGACGCACGATCCAGATGTGGGGGTGACCGCCAGGGCAGCCGCGAAGCGGCTTTCTACTTGGGGCATAACAAATTGACCGATTAGCGCCGTTGAGTCGGAGGGAAATAATTTTGTCCGCCTGCTTTGATGAGGCAGAAATGCTCGTAAAATTACGGCGGTGTCGGACCGACTTGGACGAACCGACTTTCTCGTGCGTGCTGGGTTGGTGACGGTGTGTTCCGTTTCGTGTGCGTGTCATTCCCGTCATTTGTTCCGTAGAGAAGCTACCATGTTGGTTAGCACAGGCGGCTATGTACGGTGCGAAAGAAGTTCAACATACATACATATTAGGATGATTTTTTATGTTGAGGTCTCATTTAGGGAACTGCCCTTGAGTGAAATTTAATTAGTTTTTTTTTCCTCTCCCACAATTGCATCTCAACGCCATCGTCGTCGTCGTCGTCGTCGGGGTCACGAGACGAAATGATTTGCAGTCGGAATTCTCTCGACATTTGTTAGACCTGCCCCAGAATCCATGGTTGTCACAGCGCAGCATCTCATGTAACATCGATAGATCTTTTATTTTACATTAGTCGAGCACCTTTTAGCCGCCCCGTTAAGAGCACTTGTAGCATGTCAATACAACTGAAACTGTTTTAATTACCGCAGCTAGGATTTAGCCAATTTAAGTGCGTTTTTTTTATTACGATGGGGTATTTTTAAATCCTTTATATTAAGTTCGCTTGCTTGCTTGCGCGCTTGCGACCGTGCAAATCTTTTGGTCGTTTTTTAACCCACTTCCTGTGATCCAATTGAGCTGACATTTTGCACACAGACTCGTTGTGCGTGACAATTTATTTTCGTGAAAAAAAAATTCCTAATTTTTCCACTATTCCAAAATTTTCCACCTTTTTATTTAAAATACCAATGTGATAAAAATGAAACTCTTACTCAAGAAAAACAGAAATGAATAATAAAATAAAACCGATGCCACGCATATAAAGGATTTATAGTGAAAAACTTTGTTTTTACGGGTTAATTTTTTGTGTGTGGAGTCATCAACTCGCATTTCATAACGGGCGCGCAAAACCCGCATTCACACTCGGATGGCAGCTTTGCTGGCTCAGCATTCTCTGACGTGGCCATTATGAACTCTTGAGCCACCTGGCCAGCCAACGAGGGTTGGCATCACCACCTTTGCTTGCCACCCATCGTGGGGTCACGACTGAATCGCCCAGTGAAACTCTGCACTCAGCAGCTCGATAGACTTCCAAGAATCCAAAAAGTGGCTTCTAAGTGGCCAAGTCTTGAAGGTTTTATCAAAAGCCTAAGAATATTAAAAGCGTGCCTTCATTTGGCTACGAGACACCTGAATGTGCTCTGGCTCCCGGGGCAGAGCGATTGTAGAGACATTAGTCTGTAAATGATCGTTGCCGCCGTTCATGCACCTGCACTCTGGCGTGACATGCCCCCTGCGACCGCAATCACAGTGGGAACCCTCTGTGTTTTTAGCTGCCCGCTTGTTTCCGTAGTTACTGGAAAGCACTTTATGTGGAGAACTTTAAGTGGCCGTGTCACAGGCTATTAGCGCCAGCAAATGTTCCTGTCGACAAAAAATATCGTCGCCTTTCAAACAGCGCAACGTGCGTGACTCTAAAAGATAGAAGCATTCTGAAGTCGTTTGTGTATCCGCAAAAGCTTCACTGAGTCCCAAGACCCCCGATTTTAGGAGGATCTTGCATTGGGCAGTTTGGCCAGTTCCTCTGTTAGGAAAGGCACATGGGAGGAGAATGGAGCGTCCGCAGAGACTCCCCCGCTGTGCACGTGGGCATTTCCTCCTCTTCCGAGGGAGATGGCTGGACAGCATGGAAAATAGGCCAATATTATTTGAGTGGAGGCCCCTTCTGCCAAAAGTGATGTAAGCAAGACATTTCAGGGATGCTCCATTTTACATGTTACGTGTCGGCGGGCAACACTCAAAAGTCCACAGACGGCTGAACTCCGACCACGACTGGCCGCCTCGTGACCCTGCGGACTTTGTGTGTTTCATAAATCTCTGGGTGTTCCATCAACCCCCCCCAACCCTCCAAAGCGGTGGATCACGACGCACGCGATCATTATTGCGGTGGCGCTGCCACTGTATTCTTTGATCAGGATGTGGGAAGCATTGGGATGCGCAAGAAGCGGGGAAAGCAGTGGGTGGGGAGCAGGGCAATTCGTGAGGAGCAGGGAGCGCGGGTATGCGTAAGAAGCGGGGGAGCGGGGGGGATGCGTGAGGAGCAGGGAGCGGGGAGCGAGGGGTGTTCACGCTCGGCTGAGTTATCGCCACGGAGGACGAGTGGCGGCGGCAGTGAGGATCACTGCCGTCGCCTCCTGACATGAGGAATTGAGCCACCCGTCCTCGCGCCTCGATCACCGAGCCAAACTGGCAATCGCTTTTTCATTTTTTATCCGCGCGGACGGAGGTGTACGGGCAGCCGTCGGCTTGAGCTAGAAAATAATAATAACTTTGGCTCCTCCAATATAAAATAATAATGCTGGCATCTTCCGTCTCTTAATGCCGAAGCTGTGGACTTCTCTGATAGAAAGCAAATGGTAGAGAGATGATCCGTGGTTGGAAATTAAAATAAATGTCCGTGGTACTGCATCGGCAGCGGTGCACGAGCACAAATAATTGTCAATAACACTGCCCGAAGTAGGAGGGAGATCTCTGCTTTGAAGAAGAGCCATTGCCTGAATCGTCACCTATCATGTCACTTTTCCTCTTCATGGCAGTGTTATTAATGAATGTGTTGACTTTTTGGGAACAGTTCCTTAACAGTGAAACTAAGCTGAACACCAGCTCCTTACCCTGGATATAGCTCCCAAAAAAACCCTCACGAAACACATTTGCAGACAGCAATGGATCGATTCCTATGTTCACGGTGGAGGCATGGAACCGAGCACGTGAGAATCCATCAATTACGGTTCGCGTAATTTGCAGTACGGTATACGCAAACATGATGCTAACGGTATCCTGAGGCCAACGGAGCACCTTGGGGTTGTCACGCACGGGGGGGGGGGGGTGTGGAGATGGAATGTTCGGTGTGGGGCAGGTTACTTGCTCTAGCATCATAGCAAGTTCTATAGCGCCGTAACATTATATTAGAGAAGAGACATCGGAATAGGAGAAGGGTGGGGGTCTTGCACCTGCTTTGGAAAGGGGGCAGGGATTTGGTGGAAAGCTATTTTATTAACTTTTTTATTTGACAAGGTAAAGCCCACTGAGCTATTAGCTCTTCAGAAGCGGCCTGGACAGAGATGATAAATGTGGAGGGGAAGAACCTAGAGGACTCGGAGAAAAATCCACGTGACCAATTGGAGAACACCCAAATTCCAAATATACAGCAGCAGGCGTCAGGGTTGGGATCGAACCCACGACCCCTTGCATACCAGGCGAGGGAGATAACATCTCGCCAACGTACAGGTGGCAGGGAATTCTAGACTGGGGTATCATGGACAGAAAATGATACAATTTACCCATGAGAGCCTCACTTGAGTCTCAAGACGGCTTCATGTCGGGGTCCTGTTAGGAATGTTTGGCCAATCGCTTTTTTTTCCAGTGTATTGTGTCTTGAAAGAAACCGACGTGTCTGCAGAAAAACTCATAAATATGAGAGGAACAGGGGATATTTTTTCTCTGCACGTAAAAAATACACCCCAATTTCAGCAAAATTGTTTCAGCACAAGCAGTTTTTGACAATCATTAGTACCTCATCAGCACATTCGGGCTTGCTTGAAGCAATGCTGGTGAATGGCCAGGTGTTTATCTCTGTTCGACATGGGTCCCAGTTTTGTTGCTTATATTTTCCACAAGCGAGAAAATTGCTCGCACGCCAGTGCATGGATTTGTTAACGACCTACCTGATGTACTGTACTGCCTCAGCAGACACCACTTCGAAAATGCAATTAACCAGAACGTAGACTTTACCTCTAACGAGGGCGAGCGACGGAGTGCATTAAGCGCCGGTTTAAATGCACAACAGGAGCATAATAGATGGTGGAGGATTCAGCCGCGCCACAAGTATAATTAAGCATATTTAAGCAGCTGATATGCGGCTCACTGCTGTGCCAGGGGAATGTTCTGTCTGTACGCGTGTCTGTGAATACTTAGTGATGCTGTGGACCAGTGCCAATTGGTTTACGCACGTTAAAACGCGAGGCTGAAAGCGTGTATGAATCTGTTCTCTTAAGTCCTCTAGATCTCCCTAGGTTAAGTCTGTGGCGTCCCTGTGTACATTGATGAGTCTCTGTGATTGTGTGGTCTATGTAAATTCAGCGGGGCTCGATGCAAGCCCTTGAGTGTCAGGCACCCTAGCAGGGGGACTAGGCAAGGGAAGGCACCGGCTCGGCCTATGAATAAAATAGACATTCAGGCATTTTTGAGAATGAGGAATCAAGTAAGAATGTAAAATGAAAATATCTAATGTTATTGGCATTGATATGTAGAGATAAAGCCAGTCTTCTGGTTAAATATCTCAACCCCTCCACATGCAAAACAAGGTGCGGCCATTTTGAACATTGCCGTCAGGTTGCCACGACGACTTCGTGACCCCATCCAGGCAATGCGAGTGCTCCGTTGCATGTGCAGCAAAAACACGTTTTAAAATGACTGAGCCAAGTTGCTCGGTGTTGCAGAGCAACGTGTGCAACTTTATGTGCTCAATGTTGCAGTTCCATGTTGAATGGAGCGACGTGCATACTTGCTTTAAGCAACATTGTTGCAGTAAAGTTGCAGCAGTTTTCTTTGGATTGCAGCTGGGCCGCGTTTCATTATATTGCTCTGCGTTGAGACCAATCCAGTTTGCAGCACGACGCTTTTGACTTGCACCGAGTTGCGTTGCGGTTGAATTGCATTGCTCAGGTTTCCATCGACTTGCACGTTGCTGCTTGCTTCGAGGTTGCACCGGGTTGCCTCGCTGGGTTTGCCCGGGGGGGCTGCGAGACGTGCAACACCGGTATGAGCGCTGTCATGAAACCCTGTCGCGGATGCATGCCCAGAACATCGATGTGAATGAGCGTCGACCGCGAAGCATGGAATCTCGCTTACACCATCGCCACCGTGGTGACATTTATTGTGCACGACGATTCGTCAGTCACATGCCTTTATTTAACCAGATGAGGGCCCGTGGGGCAGATACGTGATAAAATACAGCAAAGGTGTGCTGTGTGATAAAAGCGTGATGTTTGTCAGGATGCTAGATAAATATATACAACACTGTGTCATGGAGCGATCTAAACTGAAATTACCCTCAGTTGAAAATGGCCACCATACGTAACCAATATACCTCGCATCTGCAATTCTAAGCCACAGAGAAGTTTGAATTGAGTCGTTGCCATTCACACATTAGGGGTGAGGGAGTGTGACGAGGACAACTTTAATAAATCGGTCATCTGGTATTTCAAGATGGCTGCAATTTATTTTAAGATGGCTTCCACTTATTTTAAGAAGGCTACCATTTATTTCAAGATGGCTGTCAATTGTAACCAATATTGACCAAATCCACCGATACCATGTATATTTTTTTACCCAAGCTAACAATATGCTTATTTTATTTTTATCAATTGATGAGAGGGAGAGACGTTTGATAATAAAATGTAATTTCTAACAAAGCTCTAAACTTCCTCTGCAATCACGGAGGTGGTTGTTAAGTATAATTTGACCTGGATAGTCCCGGAATTGGCATCTGTGTTTGGGTGGCAGGAATTTATTTGTACCGTGACCTCGTACCGGTCCTTGTGTAGAACTTTATTACAGGCAGGATAATCCAGGCAGCCAATTGCAATGCTCTACTGGGCCTACACAGAATAATGGGACTGGTTATTAAACATTGGCTGAGAACCTTATTAATTTGAGTTGGTTTGGTTGTTTGCCTTTCACTACGGCCAGGTTTGGCGAAAGGGGTAGTGTTGAACAAATGCATACAGCAGAATGCTAGAGCATACAAGCTGTGTGGGTATAACGACAGTAAATCAAGACTCCAAAGGGCATGTACGCGGAGATATGCAGGGGGGGAGATGCCTACAGCCTGGTCTAATCCTTATAAAATATTTGCCACAAAAATTAGGGTTTAACCACTTAAATCCACATTCTGTGAGCCTCAGAAGTACAAGTTTCAGGTTGCCGAGGGTGGCTATATCGATTTATAAGATGGTGGCCATAACGGTCATTTCAGCTTTGATTCCTCCCTGAAAGTGTTGAGTGTGTATTTCTCAAAAATCCAGAAACATCTCAATGCTTTTATCGCAAGGCGCGCAATTGATTAATAAATCTGCCCCCTCTCAGTATATCTCTTGCAAGGGAGACAAGGGGTGCATTCAGAAAGGATAAAGATTAAAGTTCACCATCATCACTCTCATTTTCATCATCATCATAACTTTCACCATTATCATCCTTGTTACTCTATTCATTGTCATCCAGTGCTGGGTTTCCAATTTACTCTTTGTCGGAATACTGTAGGTGCCATTTGTTTGATTAAAAGTGCACAGGGTGTTTGGAAAAGATGGACCCGATTTCAAAGCAGTATATTTCACGATGGCAACATGTTACAATTACACAAAAAGTTACAAACGATTTAATGAGTTATCAAGATTTACTAACCATTTTATAAATACTCTATGTGCATCGAGACGATAGTTGAATTCGTCCCAAACGCCTCTCTTCTCACGTTTTCCTCTGAGATGCGTGGTCGCCCTGTGCTCTTTCCCTTACATTAACAGCCTGTTTCCTCAAATTGTCGGTACCAATGACGAATGCTTTTTGACATTGGCAGATCAATGCCAAAACGCCGTTGAAATGCACGCTGTACCGCAATAACGAATTCAGTCTTGCTGAACTGCAGAACGCAAAACGCCTTGCGTTGCGGGGTCACCGTCTTGCGAATGACTAAGGCTAGGGGCTGTTTGTGCGCTGGGAGAGGCATCTAGCGGTAATCATTTGAAACTCTATGCCCCGCCCTCTCTATGCCCCGCCCTTTCAAGTGGTAAGAGTTTCATTAATGGGCGGTTCATGGTTGCAGAGATATAGCGATTTCAAATCGGGTCCATCCTTTTCAAACACCCTGTAGTTTAGAATCAATAGGACAGATAACCATGTTTATACATCCTTCCAGACCCCTTATCCTGCTTGTGAGCAGGGTGACAATGCACACGCCATTTATATATTGTCGGGTAAATAATTTCGGATGCGGTGAATGAGTTTCAAACAGAAGGTACGTGGACATGATCAGTAATGCAATGAATAGTGCTACTTTGAAGTCCTTGGCCTGAGTTAAATTCCCGGCCATGACTGAGTGGTGTCTTAACTGGTCCTGGACATGCACCGGCCTCTTCCCCTTTACCAACCCATACTAACCAACGTGGTGAAGTATGGTCAAATATTCCCCATGACCAACAAGGCACAGGGATACTTTTTTTTATCAGAACGAAGCTGCAAAAACAACAATCGGAGCAAACGACGCAATCCCATTAGTGAAAACAGTCAATTACACAACGAATATGGATGGATTTTAACATGAACCTCGTTCTTTTTCCTACTTCGAATTGGAAACCCAGCAGATGTCATTGTCGTCATCATCATGGCCCTTTTAGGGTTGCAGGTGAAATGAGGGGTACCGGGAGGCTGCATAGGCACAGCGGTATAGTATCCACAGTGGTGGCTTTCTGCAGTGACTAAAGAGAGGCTGCAAGGCTTATTTTAAATACTAGTACTGTATGCAGTGTCCTTAGATAAAATTGGCACATTTAGACATCGACTATGGGGCAGGTAGCCAAAGGTACAGATGGACGGAGAGACATGGAGGCGGAGAAAAAGACCGAGTTACAGACTGATAGGCACAGATAGAAAGAGACAGAACAGACAGACATGGAGACAGATTACAGACACACACAGACACTAAGAGATAGACCGACAAATAGATACAGGGACAGACGTACATAGAGACGAGAACAGAGAGGCTGATGGATTACCTCTGTACACTCGTACACGCTGAGTCATTAATGAATCCATCCTTCCGCCCTTCCGCCCGCTCACTCAGGAAGGATCTTTGGTACGTTCCCTGCAGGTTCGTTTGATAACGGCGATTCCACCAAAGATGGTAACGGCGGGAATAACGGCACCACCGATGATGGCGATGTTGTGGGGGCGTGCCGCTTGTGTCCAATCCAAAACGAGTCCAAACTCGCAAACGCTTCACCCGGAGGTTAAACAACAAGTAGCAAATTCTGCCTTGCAGAAGGCATGTTATACGTGTATACATACACGTAGCCAACTGTGATAATCAGAGGTGCGAGGGAATGACAACGAATTCAACTAAATTTCTATTTTATATTTGTGTGCCGCGACCTATTTGTGGGGATTTCTTTCGTGTTGTCCCCTCGGGTGCATGGGTTTCCTCTGGATGGACATTCCATTTACCACCCAACTCAAAACATTCAAAAAGCTCAATAAGGAATTGGCCAAACACCCCAAGCAAGAGCATCTTGATAAAGGATTTTGAGATGCAGTCGATTGCGTTTGTGGATAAGCAATGGTTAGTTAATGAATTAATAGAAGTATACATGAACAATTCAACTGTTGTCATTATGATCGGTTTATTGAAATGAACAATTCACACATCCTCATGGCGATACGGTGAATGATCGTGATTCGAGTTCGCGATTCATTTTAAGAATTGATTCTTTCATTGCAACGTCGCGGCCTCAACTCGCTGCAAGGGACGACGCCAGCCCATCGCTGACGGCGTGCGACTTGAGAACCATTCATTCCTTGACGCGCGATTCGTTGTGTGCGTCGTGAAAATGAAGGGTCAACATTTATCGACGGATCGATGCGATCGTTACGGCCCGATTCGTGATCGATGGATGCTTTTTTTAATTAAACGAATTTCGATGTCAGTATGCTCATTGTGGTGTTTAATTTTACGAATAAATAGTAAATGTATTTCTCCTCAAATGAGCATTGAGGCGGTGTTAATCTCCAGTTTACAGCCCTGAGCCAATGGTGGAAAGTCCTCATTCCTATGGCGGGGCTGAATTTATCTGTAAGACAGCCACTGTTAACAAACCAGCAAAGTGGTACCTATTTTATAAACTTCAAAATGATGATGGGCTGATTCACTCCCCCCCCCCCCACCAACCAGGATTTGAACTGTAAATTGTTCATATGCCACCTCGGTTCGATATTCTATCTCCACATTCAGGTCAAAATATTTTGTCTCTCTAAGCTCCGAAAAAAGATAAAGAGCCGAAATGTTTAGCATATGGAGGTGCACAGACGCACCGATTCATTGAAAAAATGCAGATTCATTATTATTCTCACGGCACACGCATCGAATCGATCGCTGTGTGTTTTTATTTATTTGCGTGTCATGTTCACTTGACTGGGTTCACATGAACCCTGCAACCGGTGGAGGCGGAACCATTCAGCGCAGTATAAATAAAAAGAACAATTCTCGAATCGAATCGCAGCCTCGAACCGCAAGGCAGTGTTTGGTTTAGCACTGACGACGGTGGTGAAGTATTTGTACATTTGACGCATGCTGCGTGACTTGCGTGCGGTATAATCTGAACACGTTTCTCTTTTTCAATCAACATTGTTTATTTTATATTTCCCCAATTTCTATTCAACCCGTGCTATCGGTGTCGCATTGGGATGGGATGCAGAATTTTCCATTAGGAGCTCTCGGAGAGCAGTGCACCCAACCCCGTGTAAGAGAACGGCGGCGCTCAGAAGCAGACATCACAGAACTACTGCCCGAGATCTCTTCAAACGACCTCTTTATTTTTGCCACACAAGCTGATGCCAAGACACGTTTGCCACATGACGTTCAAACCAATATTGTTTTTTTTATTCTCAGAGCTGGAATTTTAACCGAAGTAAGTGAAAATAAAAATGTAATGTGATCACTACTTTGTTAGACATCGGTGACCAGCCTGAGACCATCAGAATCAAAATATTTATACTAGAGGAATCCGATGAGCTATAAAGCTCTTTCACATTATTCGGGTTTTCAGTAAAGCCACGTAGATAGAAAAAAAATTAATAACAACAAAAACACTGATGTAGACTGTAGCCTGGTTCTTAATCGGAGTGAGTGGACTGGCAGTCTATAATGTAGACTGTAGCAATAGTTTTAACCTCGGTGAGTGTACTGGCAGTCTATAATGTAGACTGTAGCCTGGTTTTTAAGCTGGTGAGCGTATTGGCAGTCTACGATGTAGACTGTAGAAATGGTTATTAAACTAAGTGAGCGTACTGGCAGTCGAAAAATGCAGACTTATTCTTGGTCCTTTCAGTAATTTAAATCTAATTTTTAAAAATGTCCGGTTTAATCACGGGCGGCTGAACCGACGATTCGAGCCCTGATCTCGTCTGACCCCTGAGCCACGTGGCCATCTCCTAAGAACACATTTCCTGACATTTACTCAACCCACGCCTGCATATCCAGCCGTACCGGCACGAGCCCATTGCACAGCTCCATTGCCGCTAAACGGCCACGTGGCACAGGGACAGGTTGTGAGTTCGAAATCCCAGTGCTGGGTTCAGTATATAAATCAAGCGGACGATAAAATTCCCCGTGCCATAGTAATATGGAAATGTCCCACCACTGGCTCAGTTGTCACCAGTGGGGATGTCAATTTCCCACCCTCCCCCATGCTCGCTTGAGCAAGGGACACTTTGTGTTAAATAACGACCACATGGATTCCAAGTGGTGGCAGCTGCCACTGGTGGAGAGCGATATCTACACCGGCCTTGGCTCCGCGCAAAGCAGCGCGGTGAAGTATGGTCAAACAAGCCTCGCGAGACTCGGCATGGAGGTAGACCTTCATCCAGTAGTGAATTGACCACCGGCTGTAAATGATTAACCATGGCATAACCCCCCCCGCCGCCCTCCCCACCGAGTAGGGCCGAGACTCTCAATGTGAGTCGTGGCTATTAGAGTGAGAAAGTTGAACGTGTGTGTTTATTTTCTGCACGGATGATGGTCCCGTTTAGCGCCAGCTGCCCGGCTATTTTACGCGGGAGACCCACGGTGCTGAGTGAACGCAGCAGCAGCAGCAACAAAAATGTTACAAACGACAACGTCGACAATGCAGAGAACGAGTACACCAGGGTCCCGAAGGAATGGTGCACAACTCACAAACGAGGCATTTAACGGGCGTAAACGAATCACACACGTGGATAAAAAACAGTGCAAATATAATCTAACAAGTTAGGTACATGTGCACGTGAGCTTTATATATTAGCCTCACGGGGAAAGGCCAATTGCGTGAACATATTCCTGTTAGCGACAGCATAAAAAAAATCCCGTTTTATTCCCGCTTAACCCATTGTTTATTTTCACAAACGAGCCTGCTCACTGTGACCGCTCGATCCACGAGTCACCGTGCCCCTTCATCGATTTGAGGTGCAATGAGCGATTGCTTAACGAGTGATTGCTTCATGAGCGAGCGAGCGGGTCAAACAAATGCTCGTGTAATAAGGCAGCCCGCCGGGCTACATCGCTGCCGTGCCTGGGAATGATTCTGGCCTTGCGTCCTCCATTCGAGGACACTTGTCATGTGTTCACAGAAACTTCGACACTGATTTTTTTTACAAAACTCGCCGCACAGCTCGCCAATAGCAAAGCCCGGCTTTGCATAACATTTGGACAATATTGGCAACAAAATACTGCCAAAAAAGGGCTTCTGTTTACTTTTGTTTTCGATTATTTATATAACACAGTGCTGCCCGAGTGGCATTGCCATGTGAGAGTGTGGGCGTGCGCGCGCATCTCTATTCATATGCACAATTCTCGGTGCGGTCCAATCCCATAACAAATTGGAGGAGGCTCTGTTAACGGACTGACTCGCAAGCTTATTTTGTTTGCGTCCTATTGGTGTTTGCGTCCTATCAGTGATTGCCCTGTGTGTGGGACGAATGCTGATGCTGGCATGTCACGCGTTTTCCAGCAGAGGCCATTAAGATGTTTCAGCCGTAACTGCGAGGCCGTTTATCAAGCCTTATCAATCTCTCTGTTTTCTCTGTCTCCTCTCTCTCTCTCTCACTTGCTCATATCACTCTTTCATCTGTGCATTCTTGATATTTACACGTCATCATATTATTATATGATTACTGGTAACATTTCCTTTTCTCAAAATTCATCCCTGGACTATCCTGCCCTTTAAATATATTACTTTATTCTCACTCACAATCCACCTCTGTCTCCACGCCTGTCCGCCTCTCTCCTCTGCCCACATCTCTGCATTCTCTTTCTCTCTCCATCTCTTCCCACATTTCCCCTCCACCTCCCAGCTTCTGGGTCTCTCTCTGCACCTCTCCGCCTCTTTGTCTCACTATTCTCCCTCTCCTCCTCCTCTACTTCCTCCTCCTGCTCCTCTCCACATTTCTCCCTTTCCTCCTCCCTCTCCATTTCCATCTCTCTCTCTCTCTGTGTCCCGTCTCTGTCCCTCTGCCCGTCTCTCTCCTCCGTGTGCCCCGTGTCTCCCCGCCAGCCAGAAGCTTTCCCTCCGCGAGCGACTGTCCAGCCCGGTCACGCAGCTCATGAGGAGTCGACCTAACGCCGGGCCCAGCGGCGGCTGCTCCGGCTCCCTCACGCAGCCCGGCGGCGGCGGCGGCGGCACGACCTGGTTCCCCCGGCGGGCACGGCCCCGACAGCAACGGGCCCGGCACGGCGGCGGGGGCCGTGACGGTGGACGCCGTGCGCTCCGGGTACAGCTCCCCCGCGGGGCCCGGCAGCGACGCCCCCTCGCCCGCCGCCCGCGTGCCCAAGTCGCGCTCGTTCAGCGAGCGGGCGCGCCTGCGCACGTCGCTGCGCAGCGTCCTGCACCACCGCGTCGGCACCGGTGAGCGCGACGGCGATCGGCGCGCGCGCACCGGTCGCGTCGGTGAGCGTCGTCGTTCTGAAGAAGCTCTGATGTGGTTCCGTGGCACCCTCCACCGGCTATTCTCTGATGCAAGACACAAGGTGGTGCACCGCTTACTGTCAGAGTTCTCGTTGGTAATATTTTTATCTCAGAACGTGGCACCGATAGCGAGGCGGCTATTTAATTTGAAACAAAGGGGAGAACAAATCATTGCATAATGGAGTTTTTTTTGTGGTTAGATGGCGTAAATATATAAATGTGTCGTTCAAACCCGCCACCACCCGACACAGCCAACTAGTGAGGGTTGTCATGTAAACAGAACGTGCCAATTCGTCACTAGTACAGCACACCAGTGTGTTGGAGAGCCAAGCCACAACATTTACAATCTGAGTACGACGTTTCGCCAGTAATTACAACTAGCTTCATCAGGCGACAGCCAGATTTGTGGAGAAGTCTTTCTGTTTCGTTCCTTATATAGAGGCGTAGATGTGGTGACCACACTTCTGCGCTCTTGCGAAAAGTGCAGGGGCGGGGGGGGATCAAATGAGTCAACGCACATTATGTATGTGCATTATGCAAATCCTTTGATCTTGTCCTTCCTGTCCATTGTGTGTATTAAAATAGCCGTACCAACGGTAATCCCTATTGCACCGAGATCTATGGGAGCGGTCAATCGGTGACATTGCTAGAGGGCTGCAGTGGCAAGGTTCACCTTAATTCTGAAAGTTTATTGCCACTATTTTGTACGTACCCAGTGTCCTGATCCAGTGGTGGTAGAAATTCTCCATTTCCATGGCGGAAGCAAGTCTATCCATGGGACAGTCGCTGTTGACTGCCGCAAAACGGTGCTCATGCTTTCGGCCCCTGTGGGATGACGGACTGAGTCAACACCTCTCCCACTTCAGTAATACATTTTCTTGCTGTGGTTGTCACACCTGATGACGATTGCTTGTGTTGCAATGGAAACTTCGTGATTTAATTTAGTTGTTTTAATTTATTTTATTTTTTACCTACTTGACTTTACCGAAAAAACCAAAGAGTACGAGTTAACACCCCCAACGAGGAGTTGAACTCGCAGCCTCTCCGATTGTGAGCCGCCCGATCTCCCTCCGAGTCTCCCGGCCGCCTTCGCACTGCCGTGGCTTCATCGAGAGGCGTTTGTTTGTGGTTGCGATTTTTGATGCGAGAAGCAGCATTTTTACGATGACTAATGTACTCAATATGTCCGAAACAATGTTTACCCTTCCCATAATGCAAGGTGATTTTTTTGCAAAGACAGTAGGCATGAACTGACCTGGAGAGCAAGCAATGCTCGGCAAAGATTGATTCTAAATACCTTTGCTGTACCACCATCTCTTGGCCACCTCATAGCTTGTGTGAGCGTACCATTGTGTGTGTGTCTGTGTGTCTGTGCGTTCCGGCCTTCATAGGTGCTCGCTAAAAGCACTCGCCCCAATAGTCTGTTAATGCTATTTGGGGGATCTTTGTCTTTGTGCGTGTATGCTTGTGCATCTATATGTATGTGTCTTCATGTGTGTGTGTGTTCATGTCATTGTGTGTGTGTGTGGAGCAATGGTGAAGTTGTTAGCGCACTGCACTATGAACCCAACCACCCGAGTTCTATTCCCGCTCACAGCCAACATCGGTGATCCATATCTGATCAGGTCCTCGGCCTCCTCTAGGTCGACTCGGCCATTAAACGAGTATGCATCAGTACTGGGGAGACAAAGGCGTCCGGGCGTGGTGCTGGTGACCCACTCCCCTTGTGTGCCGTGTTGGCCTTCATTGCTGCCTGCAAACAGCATTTGTCTTCTTGGTTCTTTCGGTAAAGTCACGTAGAATGGAAATAATAAAATAATAAAAATACAATTTTATAAAATTATTTTCACGACGTTTCGGCCACAACGCAAGCAGCCGTCCTCAGGTGAAGAACAGGTCTGTCGGAAAGACAGCGTCTGAATTTCAGGACGGCTGCTTGCGTTGTGGCCAAAACGTCGTGAGAATTATTTTATTATGTTTTATTTTTATTATTTTATTATTTCCATTTTACGTGACTTTACCGAAAGAACCAAGAAGATGAATCCCTGCAGTCACGAAAGCTTTAAATCGAAATATAAACAGCACTTGCTTCAACATTCTGTTAGAGGCTATACGGGGGATCTTTGAGTGAAACGAAGATCCCTTTAACTGAGACACCTGCTCCTGCTTGAAACATTTTGGCCGGCCTGCCTGCAATTAATGCTATATTTAATCTGGCTGGATTGTGTGAGGAGCTCACAGATCCTTCAAAGATCTAGATCAAGTACCATCAGTGAGCTCCTCTGACAGGCGAGGTTGCATGTAGCCCGCATGCCCCAGCCACAGCATGCCCAGGCAGCTACATAGATAAGAGGGGGCTAAATGAGCATGGCATATGTGAGAGAAGAGATGGGTGGATGTGGTAAAGGAGGACCCCGGGGGTGTGTGGACTTGTCAACAATCGGTATCCGCAGTATTTTGATCGGTGTGTGTGGAGGAGGCTTGTGAAGGACGCGACTGGGAAATTCGAGGCAGGCGCCCTCCAGCAAACACGTGAAGGAGCAACGATCAGAACAACGAGCAAAGCGCCGAGCGGCTAAAACGCAGCAAATTGGCGAAGTGGCGAGTGCAGGTGGTGCATCTGCCATTTGTCACAGGCCACCCGTAACACCTGGGTCTGTCCTGCGACTTCTTCCAGCGAGCTTGTTAACACTTCATGCGGCCGTAAGGTGCACCTAGCCTGGAACAAATTCTCTGAAAAACGTGATCACCATTCAGTGCCACTGTTGTTGTTTAGTGTACGTGTGTATCTGCACGTGTACGTGTGTATCTGCACGTGTGTCTCTGTGTGGGGAGCAATCGCGTCGTGGTTGTCACACTGGGCTACGAATTCGGCGACCCGAGTTCAATTCCCGCTCGTGGCCAACACCAGTGACAATTATCTGAACTGGGCCTCCCCACGTACACTAAACAAAATGACCACCTGGTGCGGTGTGTAAACATCGCCACTGGAGAGACAAAGGCGGCCGGGCGTGGTGCTGGCCACCCACACCTTCGAGTGCCGTGCCGGCCTTCATAGGTGCTCACTAGCAGCACTTGCCCCAAAAGTCTGTTAAGGCTAAACGGGGATCTTTGTCTTTGTGTGTCCTTGCGTATGTGTATACGTGAGTGTGTAGAGGGCTACATTTCAGGGGTATATGACCCTGTCAGTGACCCAGAATATATTTCTGCACTCGGCACACCACATCCAGTGTGCCTCTTGCTTACGACTCTGGCCACTCGGCACGTGGCCCGCTCCAATCTACTCTCGGCCCCAAAAATATTCAGTCACGAACGGATCGTTGGGTATGGGTTTGCGTGAATCAGTGTGTCCGCGCGCGTATATGTGCGTGTGCGTGCATGAGTAAGTGCTGTGTGTGTCTGACTACTTGTTTGTGGGGCACTTGTTATCATCTCCGTCACCACGACCCATGGGCAGATAGTCCGTTGGTGTCCACTGCACATTTCGTCATTTGTTTCCACTTTCCTCTGTGTCTTGTGCCAGCATGCTCAAGCCGTGCCGCATCTTTCTGGCACCAATCTATTTGTGTTGTCGTCAAGACATTCTCTGTTAGGTCTTTCTCTCTTGCCGGTTCCTTCCATTTTCCCAAACAACACCCTTTAAATGTTTCTGTTGTCGTCCATCCTACATGTGTGTCCACATAGTGTCCGTTTCCTTCTCATCACTGCCTGCATCGGGTCTTCTTCTATGTGCAACCTTTTTTGCGGTATAAATACACAAGGGGGTCACTTATGACCGTATAAATATTTGTAAGGACGTGTGTGTGTGTATGCTTGCGCATATTTTCTCTCCCCCAGTTCAATTAACAGCCGCCCTCTATTTTAATCAAAGCGACATCCGACACTGAGCGTCGCCGCCGCGCCTTTTTGCCGCCGTGAGCCGGGGCAGCCTCGCTTGAGCGGTGGCTTAGCGTCGTGCGCGACATTCAACACCGGCTGGCGCCAGCCTCGACAACGCTCCGGCCTCAAATAAATCGAGAAAAGTCCATCTCTCTGCGTAAATGTATATGTCGCCTCGTCATCGTCACCATCGGCGGCCATGGTCAATCCACTGCTAAAAGAAGGCCTCGCCAAGCCGTCGCTGTCCTTCCACCGCACCTCCGGTTACCGCGGTTGGCTACATGCTGTGCAAAAGAAGTTCAAAATACTTACATACGTACATGTTGGTGATGATGGTCGACCGCGTGTGGTGATGATGGAAGCTTGGGCCAGCCCTGTATCATCTGAAGGGGGGGGAGGGCTAGAGAGGGCTGAGTTTGCCCCATGCCACTCACGATCCTGCGATGCATCATAATAACAATCAACCTGGCACCTGCACCTGCAATTATTCCATTGCTCCATCTCCCCGGTAGTCATCTTCATGGATTCGCTGCTTTTCCTGTGCCGCCACTCCATCATTATTCTTGCCCCTTTCAGCCGTGATGCGTCCTGCCCAAGCCTTTTCTTCATAGCTTGCGCGATGTCATTAACCTCCGTACGCTCTCTCTGATCCACGTGCTCCTCTTTCTCTCTCCAAAGGTAATTCCAGGCATGCACCTCCTCCTTTGCGCACTCTTCAGTCATTTCGTTCGGTGCTTTTCGTTTGTGACTGAGATCCTCCATGGACTTGCCACAGCCGACCCATCCCGTCTCGTCGCGCTGCGCTCCCCATCACGTGCTCTTCGCTCCAGCGACCAAGGGCCCAGTCCCATCCACCGCGCCGCGTCCCCTCGGTCACGTTGGAAGTGAGCTGGCCCCGTTTGTGAACCCGGAGGGCCTGGCATGGATTCCCATGGCAGCCTTGCTGGGTGAGCGAGTCGTCGGCTCGCTCGCCCGCTCGTTTGTCCGCTCGCCCATTCATCCACCTGCTCGCCCGCCCACTTGACCACTCGCTCGCCTGCCCACTCGTCCACTTGCTCGCCCACCCGCTCGCTCGTCCACCTACTTGCTCGCCCGCCCGCCCGCTCGCTTTCACAAGCGCCCCAAACGCAGCGGTGCCATCCCCCCGGCAACTGTCGTGGCCTCACGGGGTCAATCCGAAAGCGACGAGGTCAATGGTGTGCCATGCTTAGGTCCACTTCAAACGTCTAAGAAGCTTGACAAAAGAGATCATCGGTTGGGGATGGCTTCACCTAACCCTAGTGGATGCAAACCTCGTAAAAACGTTTATTTTTGCGATCACCTCTCTCCGGCGGTGGAGCCGTGTTGCTCGTGAAGATTCGGGATGTGAAATGAGCTGGCTCTGATTTCTAATGTGTGTGGAAACCTGGCCTCAGTGAACCTCCGGTCAGGACGAGGTCGCTCCTTCTCCTCGGCTTACCTACTCAATCTGGAGCTTCATCTCCCCAGCTCTCCGTGCTGTTTACGCCTTCTGCCCCTGTTCACATTCAGATTTAAGACCTCCCTGTTCTCCTCTGCCTGTCAATGACCGCCTCTTCACCGTGGGGAGTCTTGCCAGTGACTCCGATCCTTGCGGCTCGGACCGCGAGGTCACTGGAGCGAGGGGCTGGGTGTGTCCGAAGCGACGGACGCTGGTTGTGAAGGCTCGTGATGAGAGGGCAGGCCGCGACAACGCCACCATCATCCACCCCCAGTTCCCTCAATCGCTTCTTGCCATTAACACTTGTCCATCGTCAGCCATGATCAATCCACTGCTGCAACCATTGATTTTATATATATATATAAAGACGTTCATTGAGAGGAATGCACAATCCCGCTGTTGTGTATAGCCTCTTCACATGCAGTGGCAACAACGCGAGTACAACTGCGTCGCGTTGCCTGCAAATTGCCCACCAATTACTCGATTGTGAATGCACACAGCACTCACTGCCCTCCACTGCTGGCAGACCCAATGCTTGCCCACAGGCCACGTGCCGAGTCACCCTGCGTCACACGGGGACAGCTGCCACTCGGGGTGCCCCTCTCAAATGCGTTTTGCGATGAGCTGCCGTGTAAGTCGCTCGCTTCGCGCCCGCGTAGCAGCTTCGGCGTGAAGGAGGGTGGCATCCGTGAGACGCACAAATCGTCCATCGTGGTCATCGTCTTGTGTCGATCGCGCAGAGCGTGGTCTCCGTATCTGGTGTCCTGGCATCGCTCGGCCCACATCGCTCACTCGATCCCCTTTCATCCCCCGAAATCTGCCCGGGGCGTCTTGGAAGGGATGTGAGCTCGGGGTCTGTATAAATAGGTCGGGTGTGAGAAGAAAAAGAAGAGCGAAACTGAGAAATGAGTTTGCCGACTTTATTTTCAGACTTGAAGGGGTCATGTTTCCGATCTGACTTAGAGGCACGTTCGAAAGTTGTGAGTGTGTGTGTGACATGCGTACACACACACACTCGCAAACACATGGATGCTCGCAAATATATGCACACGTGTACATACACGCAAAAAACGCGAAAAAAACTACTGCTATATCCCGCTAAGTGGTAGTGATGTCACCGTGGCGCTTGTGCCAGGCTAGGTGCACTTTGAGGCAGCTTGAGATGTCGAAGGCTCTCTGGCAGGAGGTTACGCGACATACCCAGCTGATCAGGATTGACTGACTGAAATGACTGACTGGCAGATGTCCCACCTGTGCTTCCCACTGTGTCGACTCGCTGCGTTTTAGCCGCCGGTCGCTCTGTCCTTTGTTGTGAGCGTCGCTCCGCCGCCTTTGTTGCTGGAGGGCGACTGCCACGACCTTCCCAGTGACGTTCATTACGAGCCTTCTCCATAGACACTGCAGGTAACAGTCGTCAGCAAGGCCACTCAGCTACATGTATTTTGGTACCACATCTAATGCATGCACACTCGCACTCACAGATACATGCCTGTACATGTACACACACACACGCATTCGCGTTACATGTGTACGGACATGCATATATGCGCAAACTAGCGCAATCATGCAAAATATTTACACACGTGCAGACACATGCACGGGCACACAAATGCACACACTGGCACACATACATTGCACACGTGCACGGAAGATTTGTATGCATACATCATTCGCTGGGGTTGATGGAATATGTTCCACTTTGTACAAAGTCAACACTGGCCTAACTATAGAGAAACTCGCCATAGGAATGTGCAATTTCAACGAATTGCTGAGATACGCAGGTGGCGTATCTCAGCACCCCTACGTGCATGTGTGTGTGTACCCCCTCGTGTGTCTGTGTGTGTGTGTGTGTACCCCCTCGTGTGTCTCTGTGCATGTGTGCGTGTGTGTACCCTCTCGTGTGTCTGTGTGTGTGTGTACCCCCTCGTGTGTCTGTGTGTGTGTGTGTGTACCCCCTCGTGTGTCTGTGTGTGTGTGTGTGTACCCCCTCGTGTGTCTCTGTGTGTGTGTACCCCCTCGTGTGTCTGTGTGTGTGTGTACCCCCTCGTGTGTCTGTGTGTGTGTGTACCCCCTCGTGTGTCTGTGTGTGTGTGTGTACCCCCTCGTGTCTCTGTGCGTGTGTGTGTGTACGCGAGTGTGTAGAGGGCTAACTTTCAGCCGTATTTGACCCTGTCGGTGACCCAGGATATATTTCTGCACTCGGCACACCACATCCAGTGTACCTCTTGCTTACGACTCTGGCCACTCGGCACGTGGCCCGCTCCAATCTACCTGCGGCCCCGAAAATATTCAGTCACGAACGGGTCGTTGGGTATGGGTTTGCGTGAATAAATGTGTATGTGCGCGTATACGTGCGTGAGCTCGTGCGTGCATGAGTGAGTGCCACGGCTAACGTCAGTGGCACTTTCTCACTGACCAGCACTGACCCGGGTGAGTGAAGTATGCCCGGCGTGCGAACCAACGTGTGCTGCGTGTTGTGCACAGAGGGTGCGCTCGCCGACGACATGTTTAGCGAGGTGGGGCTGCCGGGAGACGTCACCCGGGAGAACTTTGAGCCCGTCGTCAAGAACGGCATCCGAGCCATCAGGTAGGAAAAGACAAGCACCGTGCCCGCCGCGGTGGCGGCAGAGTCACGACCCCAGCGGTGACGGTGACCTTCGAGTAAAGACGGTGGTCACCGCATCACGCGGCGCTTTCGGGTGCGCTTCTGCGGCCGTCTGGAACGGTCTTCCTTCCGATATTAGGAAGCCACTGGAGCCGTGCGCTTTTAAATCTAAATTGAAAACTCATTAATTTTTTCTAGATTTGAAGCTTTCGTGACTGCAAGGATTCATCCTCTTAGTTCTTTCGGTAAAGTCACGTAGGTAAAAAATGAAATTAAAATTAATAAAAAAATAAAAACAATAAAATCACGACGTTTCGGAGGCAACACAAGCTTTTCGTGTTTAGTTTGTTGTTTTTCCCCCGCACCTCCGTTTAGCCACGGTTGGCTACGAATGGCGCAAAAGAAGTACACGTTGCTGATGTTATTCGACCACGTGTGATGATGACGGCAGCTTTGGCCAGCCCTGTATCATCTGGGGGTGGGGTGGGGGTGCTGGAGAGGGCTGAGTTCGCTTTCGCCACTCAGGATCCTGTGGTGCATTATAATGATCCACCTGGCACCCGAACGCATTCTATCGCTCCACCTCACCGGTCGACACGATCACGGCCTCGCTGCTTTTCCTGCACCCCCATTATTCTTGGCCCCTCCAGCCATGATGCGTCCTGCCCAAAAATGTACGTAGAAAGGCGGACACGTGACAGGAACGTAATTATTTTTTGTTTGTGCCGCTGCAGAAGCACCCATGGCACGTGCTTGCATCGTTGTAGTGGCCAGCTTCGTAGAAGTTATCTGATGGGAGCATGCGCCTAAGACCAATATTTCTTTACGTCTCTTTATATCCAGCGCTCGCACGACGTGCGGTGCCTTGGGCTCTGCCGGGCACCGTGAATTTCGCCGATTCCTTGTTTCTCGTGGTTCTCCTCGTCGGCATCGCCCTCAGGAAGAGCTTTCAGTTTCATTTATTGGGTATAGCCCTGTGAGCCATTCGGCCCTTGAATCGAGTGCAACCGCAACAAAAAAAAACATGAGCAAGAAAACATCTTAAAGTGACTACATGCAAACAGAAAAATCCAGAAAAAGACTGCTAAATATTGCAGAAAAAGCACTGTACACCAACGCTGTGTGCAAAAATCCTAGTGGATGCAAGTCAAACAACAAAAACAACCACAAAACAACTTAGATTAAGGCCATCAGTCTTACTCCGTACTACAACAAACAAACATGGCCAAACCAAAAAACGTTTTCGAAATCACCAAAATAAAGCCATAAAAGCTATGTAACAGTGATCATAGGAACTGTGACCGAAATTTCACAATAAACGACATAAACAACATGTACCACCAAACCCCTCTGGAAGAGGTTTCCCTTCGCACAGTCGGTGGAGGAACGAACATTGTGGAGGCCGTCTGGGGCGCCGCGGTGGCGAGATGTTAACTCCCTCGCCCGGTATGCAGGAGGTCGTGGGTTCAATTCTGACACCTGTATATTTGGAGTTTGCGTGTCTCTCCCCCCTTGGTCGGATGGATTTTTCCCTATCACTTGTAACAGCCACGTCGCTTCTGAAAAGAGCTCTTTCTAGCTCAGTGGGCATTACTTGGTAAAATAAAAATAGTTTAGTTTAGATTGTGAGATTGCGATTGAATCCGTTGTGGGTGAGGTGCGACGCCGCCTCTCACAATGTTCAACACGGCGTGTACCACAGACACGAGCACGTCTCCCTGGCCGTCTTGGCATCTTGGCAAGGATCCGTCGTGTGCTAGACGGGTTTATATTTACTCTTGGCCGCGCCGCTGCGAGTTTGTTTTCTCGGCGGCAAACCGATCGAGCGGTAAAAATGAAACGGAAATTCATCGCCGCTTCGAGCTTGGAGTTCTTTCCTTGAGGGGAGGAATGTACGACTCGTGTAGGAAGTGCGGAACTGTGGCATCGGTTCCCTTTGCGAGGTTGCAGTGACGGTGCCGAATGTCAGATATCACCGAAGTGTGGCCTTGATTAACTCCTTACTGAAGCTCCATTTCGAAGACAAACTCCTCTCGCTCTCGTCGAGGAGTGTCACCCGTCACGGCACTCCGGTCATCCTCGCAACGGATTTTGGCTGGCCATCGAAAAAAGACGGCCACCGTATCGCGCGCTTTCGGATGCGCTTCTGTGGCCGTCTGGAACGCTCTTCCGATATTCGGAAGCCACTGAAGCTGTGAACTTTTAAATCGAGATTGAAAACTAATTTCTTCAGAGCTGCTTTTTGTGTTTAGTTTGTTGTCCTTCCCCCGCACCTCCGATTAGCACGGTTGGCCTACGTACAGTGCAAAGAAGTTCAACATACATACATACTTGCCTTAGGCGGCCACTAGGTTGTTTCATCCAACCAAATAAACATTCAGCTTGTGGTCAATTACATCTGCCTTCATTATCTAATAAAAACTACTTTAGTAGGTTTCGTAGTTTAGCCGTGTATAGAGCGCAAGGCCGTAACGTAGTCTCGGTGTTTCACTGCCACTTGCTGCTATGAGTTTGGCGATCGGGTGCGATGCTGGCAATGTTTAATCTCAATCGAGTCATTTGCGATATAATCTTTTGAAATTTGGCAAATGTAAGGTCTTGACACCGGCAAGCAAACGCCCCACTCTTTTCAAATGATGTCACTGGATCCTGGATGTCCACTGTGATGCAGACCGGGCGCGTGTTTTATGTTTTAACACACCCTGCGGTATTAACCAGGGCTACCTGCCAAAGTCGAACCACAAACCTCTGCAACCCCAAACAAACTCTACGACGCTCGAGCTTGTTTGGGGTAACCTTGAAGAAACGTCTGGTGGCATGGCAGCTCCAGTCTGGAAGTTTCACGAAGCGTGCCATCTTCTATTAGACTGGGCTCTTGTATTAGAGGCACTGTCATATTATATTAGAGATACTGGGGTCTCCACTGAGATCGACCTCAATTGCTCTTTCTTTCTGTTACCTCTGGGTGTATCCTTTGTCAGTGTATCGTACGTAGCGGTTGCTGTGCCGCATCACCGGCATTGTCTTCTTCGGAAGGAAAATTTTACTCAATTCTGGCAGTGGCCTCCCTGTATTTGACGGCCGTCGGTTTCTTGCTCATGGCTGTCTCCTCCCTCGTTCTTTGCGATCCATGTTTGCCTACTTTGTGATATACCCTTCGTGAACATCTTCTTCACACGAATCTCGACAAACAACGTGGAGACTGTTTGGCACCTGCGCGGATCTGGCGTCATGCTAAAAACCGGCATTCAAGGACCGTGTTTGCAGAGCGGTATTCTGAATCTGAAGCAAAATGCAGAGTTGCGGTGTAGGCACAGATTTTCCGATCTTCATCAATCATCGCAACTTGACAAAACGAGATGTGGATGGGACACATTTCTAACAATTGCAAGTGACGGCAGAACCAGTCCTGACTCCCGTTGGGAGATATGCCGATGATACCAGCCCCTGCCTGCAAGCTCGACACCCTCAGAGCTTGTTGGTTCTTTCGGTAAAGTCACGTAGAATGGAAGTAATAAAATAATACAAATAAAACATAACATAATTCTCACGACGTTTCGGCCACAATGCAAGCGAGTGACAATCTCGGCTGCTTGCGTTGTGGCCAAAACGTCGTGAGAATTATTTTATAATGTTTTATTTTTATTATTTTATTACTTCCCTTCTACGTGACTTTATCGAAAGAACCAAGAAGATGAATCCCTGCAGTCACGAAAACCCTCAGAGCTGTTGTACGGAGACGCAAGCACGTGTCATCGGTGCTTGGGCAGCAGCAGCAGCCTGTGGTTGTCACTGTCGATGAAGTCCCTCTCCTGTCAACCGATGGAACTAAAATGGGCCATGCCAGTGTACAGAGAGAGGATTAATTCACGATTTGGGAGGCCTCAATCTCTCACGAGACCGGTGCACGCTGGCTTCCGGCGCAGCAGATGCCTGCGTTGAAAGTCGAGTTCTTGGGCCAAACGCAGCAGAACCAAGTTTGCGAACGGAAATGTCACACGTGCCAGGGCGACGAGGGGGCTCACAAGCTGCCATTTTGCGTGTCGCAGTGGCCGCTTACCCTGGACGGTCCGCAGCCTTCATAAAGCAGCGCACGGTCAACGTCCCACAAGGGACACTCTGCGATCACCTGGCGAGACGGAGTCAGAGTTAGGGAACGAAAGGGGACGGTTATTTGCAACTTCATGTGCACAGTTTGGAATATAAGAGCCCGGCGACAAGGACGCCGGGCCCTTGAAACGAAAATAAAAGGCGTTTAACGTCTCTCCCCCAACGTCTTGGATTTTGTCATTCAAAACCGCAGCCTCTCCACGTAACAGCAAGCCCTCCAGTTTGACACGTGGCAGGCTTTTGCCGACCAATATCATCCATAATAGTTTTTTTTGGGTTAGATCGCGTAAATATATAAATGTGTCGTTAAACCCGCCAACACCCGACAGCCAATTCGGGTTGTCACGTAAACAGAACGTGCCAATTCGTCACTAGTCAGCACAATGGTGTGTTGGAGAGCCAAGCCACAACATTTACAATCTGAGTACGACGTTTTGCCAGTAAATATAACTAGCTTCATCAGGCGACAGCCAGATTTGTGAAGTGCACCTGTTTAGTTACTTATATAGAGGCATAGATGTGATGGCAACACTTATTGTGCAGAGTGAGGGGGGGGGGTGGTTAATGAATCAACGTACATTATGCATGCGCATTATGCAAGCACATTGATCTTGTACTTCCTGTCCATTTTTTGTACTAAAATAGCCGTAACAACGGTAATCCCTATTGAAGTATGGTGGCCTGTATAGGCATGCATTTAAACAATGTATTATTTGATGATTCCCCTCCAAGCAGCACTAAGTCGGTAGCTATCCGAACGGTTACAATTATTTTGAGTTCTCTGAATTTCGATAGATTCTCTTAATTAGTCTTGGCCAGTAGTAGCCTGTGTGACGACACGTATATATTTACGCGATCTAACCCCCAAGCAAGCCCTCCCTATTATAATCTCGCACTTGTCACGGCAGCACCGTCACCGAGATTGTCACTCGTGAATCGTTTCCCATCTCTCCCGAGACTTTCGCCCTCCGAGCTTGTGTGTCGGCTTTCCTCCCTGCGGGTACAGTAATACAATTAATTACAAAATGTTTTAGTTAGATTGCATAAATGTCTAATAAACCTAACCTCCACCCGACCAAAGCCAATTACTAAGGTCTGTCACGTGAACCAAACGTGGCAATTACTTGAGCACACTGGTTGTGTGTTGGAGAGAAAACTCACAACATTTACCATTGGCTTGCTCTCCCAACAAACCGGTGCGCTGTAGTGATCGTTGTTGTTGTTGTTGCTGCTGCTGCCGCTCAGGGTGATGAAGTTCCTCGTCGCGAAGAAGAAATTCAAGGAGACGTTGAGGCCGTATGACGTGAAGGACGTCATCGAGCAGTACTCGGCAGGGCACCTCGACATGCTGGGCAGAGTCAAGAGCCTGCAGGCCCGGTGAGACCACCACCGTAACAACTACAAGAACCACCACCACCACAACCACTACAGCAGCCACGACCACCTCAACAACAACTAACCACAATATTCTTGGTTCTTTCGGTAAAGTCACGTAGAAGGGAAATAAAAAAAATATATTTTTAAATATTTTTTTATGTATTATCTTTTTTATAAAATAAAATAGTAAAAATATTATATAATTTTTTATATCATATTTTTATTTTATTATTTCCCTTCTACGTGACTTTACCGAAAGAACCAAGAATACAAATCCCTGCAGTCACGAAAGCTTTAAATCGAAATTTAACTAACCACAATAACAACTACAACAACCACGACTACAACAACTATAACAACCACAACCACCACCACCACATCAAGAACCACATCCACCACAACAACCACTACAACAACAACTAAAATAACCACAACTAGAACAACCACCACAGCAATCCGCCGCAGCGACAGAGTCTCCATTGGAAAATCTCGCAGAGCTGTGCAACCGTTCACGTTCACGAACGTCTCATGGAAGTGGATATAACAGAGCTACCTCTGAGATCCCTTCTACTTCAGGTGACATCTGATCCACAGACAGCAGAGGGCAGCACCTACCACTCACTCTGCCATATGCGGTTGTAACAGTCATATCGGTATTTTAATTCTCACAACTGGAATGTAACGCAGAACACAATTTGAACAAACAGAACCAAACTCACCGCACTTGACCTCTTCTGAGCCACCTGACCTTCACGGCCGGTTCGAGCTTCAACAGAGCCCTGTGTCTGTGGCAGAGAATGAGAAGGAGAAGCGACGTCTGTATGTATGTTGAACTTCTTTCGCACCGTACGTAGCCAACCGTGGCTATTCGGAGGTGCGATGGAAGGACAACAAAGCAAACACGAAAAAGCATTTCTAAAGAAATTTGTTTTCAACCTAGATGATTTAAGGGTGCATAGCTCCTATGGGTTCCTAATATCGTAAGGAAGAGCGTTCCAGACGACGATTCGAACGAGCGCGTCCGCGCGTGCAGGGTCGACCAGATCCTGGGCGTGAGGACCCACTCGGGGCCTGTGGAGCGGAGGGGCCGCGACCGCGGGGCGGGCCCCGAGGCGGATGTGCCGTGTGACGAGCTCAGCCTGCTGGGCCGCGTGGCGCGCGTCGAGAAGCACGTGCGTGTACACGCCCCGCCCCCCCCCCCGACGCATCGCAGCCGCCGCCACAATCGGCGGCGCGTGCGTGCAGTTGCCGCAGACACGCCGCCCCTCTTTATCTGCCATTCCTCTCGGGTGGAGCAAATGCCGCCGCGGTAAATTCGTTTTCCGCTCGCGTTGGGTTTTTGAAGAACATTTTTTTAAAAGGGATTTTTAAGAACATTCTGGATAATATGCATCGTGTTGTGTTGAATCTATTGATTCAATAATATACAGTGTTGTTATTAAACCTAGCAGTGATATATGAATTGCAGCACAGTCGAATGGGAATTCGTGCGTGGTGGGGTAAAGTGTGGGTACATCTGGCCAGAGTGGGAGAGTAAATCTAATTATCTCTTGAGTTCCCACTAAAGGAGGCCCTTCCTACAGCAGTGGCTTGAGCAACTGCAGGGGTGCGCCTTCATCTTCAACTTCTTATCTGCATATGTGCAGACGTTTGATCAATTCAGCTCACATTTGATTTGCTCTTGTGGTCTCGGGTAGGGATAGTGCTTAGTTCGCTAGTGCGGTGCCTATCTGACCAGCTGCTTAGTTCCATTCCCCATCCCCGCAGACACGTTTGACTTTTCACTTGCACGTCGGTTTTTCCTGGTCACGGCGTCTCCCATCCTCGCCACGCCACAGGTCCAGGCGATCGAGCAGAAGCTGGACATTCTGGTCGACCTCCACCGCCGCATCCTTGCCGTGCCTCCGGCCGACGACCCCCAGGCGCTGCCGTGGCCCCCTCCTCCCCCGCCGCCCCCTCCCGCCCGGGCGCCGACCGAGCCGCGGGCGCTGGCCTACGACCTCGAAACGACCGCTCCGATTGCGGCTCCGACCGTCGTCGCCGCCGCCGCCGACAACGACCACGGTTACTTCTCGGCGCCCAAACCCACGTCGACGTTCGTGCGTCTCGCCGACCGCGGGGAGCCTCCGCCGCCGCCGCTGCCGCTGCCTTCACCACCGCCCCACGGCAAGCAGCGGTCGCGGTTCGGCGCCAGGCGGGCGCACCCGGCGAGCGAGCCGTCGTCGCGCGTCGACCCGGCGCCGCCGCTGCCGCCGCCGTACTCGTCTTTCGCGGCCGGGGCCTCGCCGTGCGGCCGCGCCGGGGGCCGCAGGTCGACGGCCGAGGGCCGGCGGGGCCGGGCGCACAGCCTCGACTGCCTCGAGCGGGAGAACGGCGTCGGGGTTCCGTCGACGGCGGCGCCGGCGTCGGCAGTCTCGCCGGCGGTGGCGGCGGGCGAGGGCTGGGCGCGTCTGGCGGCGCAGGAGAGCCTGGGCAGCGACGACGCGTCGCTCAGTTGGCAGGACGTGGTGCTCTTCATCAGCGACGAGGACGCGCAGCACGCGGACGCGGCCAGCGAATGCGACGCCGACGACGCGGTGGCGGCGGCGGCGGCGGCGGCCGAGAGGCGCTCGGGGCTCGCGTGACACGGCCTCCCCCGGGGGCAAAGGTTAACGGTGGCAGCAGGGTGAGGTGGAGGGTGAATCGCAGCGCGGGTTGCGGGCGGCTTCTGCCCTGAAGGTGGGCCCTCTGCTGGCGGGGTCGTGGAAACGCCGACCAGAGCTCCGGTCTCGCGTGAAATTCCCCAACTCCACCCATCCAAGTCCTCGCAACCCACTGCGGCGCCACTTCTCCACGTTTGAACACTTCCTCGCTCCCCCGCGCGCATCACCCGATGATTGCTAAACAAATCCCACGTGACATAGGACACGCGTGGTGACACGTAAAAGATGTGTTTATTAATTGGAATCGGCACTCGCCATGTCACGTGGAATATGTTTATAAATGGTCAGGCACTTGCGGCATGTCGCAGCTTAATTTAAACGGAGACCGTCGGTAGATATGTGAAGGTGGACTGTGGTGAGCTTAGGAGCACTGGATCTGATGCTGCTTCACCCAAATGGACCCAGACCTGTGCAGGCACCAGGGTACCTCGCATGCCTCCATCTGGCATGGTTGGGCACAAAGGACAAATGTATACCTACACATGTTAGAACCCATTGAGATAAACCTGTCTCAGTGACAAGCGTTGCCTGCTGGGGTAAGAAAGAGAGCGCAGCGGTTACAGAAAAACATGAACAACAATACAATTGATTATCTTGCAACTTTTCAGTTTAGCAACTTTATCCATTACACGTTCACACGGGCAACGTGGCTGGGCTGTTGCTGGCTCGGCGAGTGGCAGTTGAGGCCACTACAGTTTTACGTCTTAACACTGCGGTCCCAGGGATATGATCTCGCCCTTGAACCAGTGGTGTGGATCCCGAGTTGATTGAGTCTCTTCAGAGGACAAATGCTTTTGATTTCCAACAAAATGGTACCTGTACTTTTGACCGCCCCAAGGGAAACGATGGGCTGAGTTGACCCCCGGACGGGATTTGAACTGGTAACGTTCCAAATGCAGGGCGAACACACTCGTCGCTTGCACCACCCTGGCGGCTGGCCCGAGTCTCCACTCTCAGCCCGTTTAATATTGAACACAGCACGACGCTGCTGACTGTCGGCAAAGAGGCAGAAGCGTTACGGTCCTGTGGCAGGGCCAGGTCTGTCCGTAATACAGCGACCACTGATGACATCTCTACACCAAATGTTGAGAACTCCCCAGATAGTGCTCGCCTCAGAAAAATAATGATGGTGGTGGTGATAATGGTGATGATGGTGGTGATGGTGATTAAGGGCTAAGGTGGCTTTGGCTGGGATTCGAACCTTGCAATCATGATCCTAGTCCTCTTCCAAATAGACTACGGAGGTTGCAACTCCCAATCTTGTGTGATCCACCAATCCAACGTCCATAAATAAATGTGTGCTCATGGAACACTACCCAGTCAGCATTGATGACTTATCAACAACAACAACAACAGGCAGCGGAAATATTAATCAATGATCAAAGAGGACATGAACCGTCACAGTGGCAAAGTGGCAACCCAAAGGAACGACTACGAAAGAATTAATGAACTGACAATGGCATCACATCAGAGTAACAACAAGTATTTAATAACGCGCGACGTATCAACTTGTATTTAAGCCGGCGAGGGTTTCGCGGACTGGTGGCGTGGGTCTGCAAGCACGGTTCATCGATGCAGACGCAGCGGCGTTGGCCGGCGATGGGAAAAAAAACGCGGTGAACGAGCGTCGTCACCGCCGCCGCCGCCATTGCCGTCACGGCCACCGCGGCGTTGAACCGGCGGTTTTCCCAAAGTGCACGCGGTTTTAAACCACGCGCTGTCGGTATGAATGTACTGTAACTCGCTGACCTCATGCAGATAATCACGTGTTTAATAAGGCAGTACAGTGCTGGAATGAGAGGAAGAAGAAGAAAAAAAAGTTGGGGGAAAAAATCAACCAAACTAAAATTGGAGTAAAAAAATAAAGATGCGGGCTTTTGTCCGTAGGTATTCGCAACCCTAATGCGCACACCGTTACGTCTCGGTGCGTAACTAGTCGGACCCTCACGTTGGACAATTTTTTGTTCTTTTCATTCCAGTGCGTGGCTGTCTGTCACACGCGCGTATCGCTGTACGGGGCATATTCATTGTGCGCTTAAAACGTTTCAAAAGCCAAAAGTGGGGTTTGTTTCATCGCTGAAAGTGAAATCTTGTAGACGTACGTCATGTATTGGCCAAATGGGCCTCCTTCCAGATCAGTGTTACCAGGGGGATTTAGGTGAACTGAGGCAACTCTGCACTGGTTTCAACTTTATTGAACGTCTTTAGCGAGGTCTAGACACTTTAAACTGCGCCACTGTAATGGCAAGGCCAGAGTGGGTCAAAGTAACACATGTCGGCTTATAACCGTGGAATGATATTGCAAATTAACAGACATAACGTATGGGTAATGGTTTATGTTCTCAAAAAATACACGCGACATTACAAGCAATAGATGTAGTTGAATTGATAAAAGACTTGAGTTTTCAAGGGATGTTATATTATACAACAACAACAAAATCTGCTTTCCTGAGTGGCCCAAAATTAGAATTCAAAAGTGTCACCTTCTTTAGCTCCTAGGCATTTTAACAAAACTGCAGAATTTTCATTACAAACTCCACGACTCCTCTTGCAAAGCTGATAAGCTGCATGGTCAGCACAAGCCCAGGGAGTCACCGGAATTCGACTCGGCAACGAGTTAGGAGGCGAGGTCGGGGGGCACAGTGGTACGTGCCCAACACAAAAGAACCCGGTTATCCCGGCGACCCCGTGATGGTGAGTACACCATGCTGTACTCACCATCACGGTGAGTACAGCATGGTGGATAAAACGCATCAAATTGGATGGGACATCATCGACATTGAAGGGGGGCTAAATTAGTTACAATTGCGATCATTATTACCGTACTTATCATTTATGACGATGCCTTTTCAGATGAGACTCAAAATACTGCTTAGATTCGTCATCTCATTCCCAAGAGAATTCTGGGGGTCCGGAAATATGCAGGCACGGTGGCCAACTTGAACTGCGACAGTGTGGAATTCGGTAGACATATCGGCGTTTCCCCTTCTGACTTCACAAATCATCGCGATGATGCGACGTCAGGATCGACCGATCAGCTTTGTAATGCACGGTGTCGTTTGTGTCATCTCATTTGTTCCATCTAAATCCGTTTGTCCTCTGAAATTAGTTTCGTTAGCCTAAATATAATTAGTATATTTGCAGGCGAATACGATAATTGCATGAATCGTATAACTAGTCGATTCTTTCGCGCATGGCTCGATGCATGCACCGCAAGGAGAAATATATATCGATGAATCGCTGCACAACAAAGTAAAGTTGCCATCCTTATCACACGAGAACAAAGAAACGAGTTGCACCCGTGGGTTTAATTCACGTGTCCGCGGTGAGGCGGTTTCCCTCAGTGTGCCAGACAAGTGGGGCTCACCGACAAATGAACAGCCGCCGCCTTCTGCCGTATTGCCAGACGCCGCCTCTGCCGGCCGTGATTGGGCCAAGCACTTTTTATTTTGATGAAACCGCCTTTTATATTTCACGTGGTGACAGTGATTAGACAACAGTGGACATCATAACCCTGAGCCCTACTCGTCACTCGCCTGTAAACACTCATTAATTGGTCTATCACACGTTGATGTATAGAGGATAGCAGAGCTTGGGCAATTGTTGGCAGCGCCGGCTAACCTCATGACTGCTGCTGCTGCTGTTGCCTTCCCCCTTCCCGCTTGTCTGTGGTTCCTCCTCCCCGCACCCCGTGAGTCGTCCCCTGTCTTTCTCTCTCTCCCTGCGGGAGCGAGCGAACAGCGTGCGATGGCAGTACAGCGTTCAAAGTTCGTTAATGTCGTCGCTATTATTGTTGCCCGACATTTGGACGGCACGAACGAGGATGAGGATGCGGTGTGACGGCCGAACGGCGCACGCGGTGCCGCGGATCCATCCGGCGAGCGTTCCTCCTCGTAGCGGCTGTTCGCACGTCTGTGCTGGTGATCCTTCAGGCTCCACGTCGTATCGTTCGTTCCGTTCATTTGAGTTGCGCTTTATTTTGTTCGTTTGCCGGATGAAGGAAAATAGTTGCCCCCCCCCTCTCCTCGAGATGAAGACGCAGAATTTCATCGTCCGTTTTAATCCACACAGGCGCACGACTGCGTATTGCACGTGGTTAGGGGTTGGGGTTGTGCGTATCTTGTATATAAGTCAACGTAACTGTCCTCTGCTGCTGATCTTCGTAACAGGATGATGATGATGATAGCGATGTAGCCAGCCGGACGCTGGTGACCTTGCGTGCCGTGGAGCGGTGTGTCTTAAGTTATTCACGCACATTATTTATTGTCACGCAGTTTGCACGTGTGTGTGTGTGGTGTGCACGTGTGTGTGTGGTGTGTGTGTTGTGTGGTGTGTGTGGTGTGTGTGTGTGGTATGTGTGGTGTGTGTGGTATGTGTGGTGTGTGTGTGGTGTGCACGTGTGTGTGTGTGTGGTGTGCACGTGTGTGTGTGGTGTGCACGTGTGTGTGTGGTGTGCTTGTTGTGCACGTATGTATGTGGTGTGTGTGTGTGGTGTCCACGTGTGTGTGGTGTGCACGTGTGTGTGGTGTGCACGTGTGTGGTGTGCACGTGTGTGTTTGTGTGTGGTGTGCGTGTGTGTGTGTGGTGTGTCCACGTGCGGTGGAGTGAGTGTCACGTCTGCTGTGTTGTTTTGTTGGGAGCGGTTGGATCGGTGGTTCGTGCCCGCGGCGAACCGAGTTCGATTCCAGGCGCATGGCCAATGTCAGTGGCGATTATCCCCACTGGTTCAGGCCCTCCCCTAGGTCGACTTGAGTGGCTGCTGCGGCGTTCTTACCGCTGGGGAGACAAAGACGGCCGAGCCTGGTGCTCGCTAACAACATTTGCGTCAACAACCTGCGCAGGCTATAGGAGGGAACTTTGTCTTGTCGTGTTGTATGTGTGCGCATGCATGTGCGTGTGTGCGCGTGTATGTATGTGCCGATGATTGGTGCCCAGATTGACCTCTGCGGAGGAGGCTCGTGAATGACGCTGCTGCTACTGGGCAGAGCAGCGAGGCTCACAACAACGAGCGGAGCGCCGGGTGGATAAAACGCATCAAATTGGCACTGTGGAGCACGGGTGGTTCATCATCTGCCAGTCATCTCAGTCGATCAACCCATGGCACCTGGGTCTGTCGAATGACCTGTCGGCAAGCCTCCGACACTGCACCTAGCCTGGCACAAGCGCCGTGGTGACACCACCGTCACTTCGTAGTCAATGGCTTGTATGCGTGTGTGTTTTTATATATTTGTGTATTTGTGTGTGTACATATGCTTGTGTACGTATGCTTGTGTGTGCATGGCCATGTATGTGTACTTGCATGTATATATGTAACCATATGTTTGAGTATTTATTTGTGTAGAATATCATGTAAATACACGACTTCATGTGTATTCACGTGCATGTATATATGTACAGTGTGTATATAACGCCGCCACCCACGGTCAACTTGCGAATGTTAAGCCAACGTTGGGATGTAGTTGGAACCGCTGGGTAATCGATGGCCGAATATTCCATCTTTACAGAGCATCAGCACTGCGCGAAGTTTCATGGACACACGCACTTGTAGAGTTCTGTATTGTGTGTGTGTGTGCAGTTGAGGTTGTGTATGATCTGTGTACATGCGTATGTATTAGGGCTGTAACGATAAATTCCCTGGCAATTTGATTAATTGTCGCGATTCAGGGTGATGATTAATGACACTGTTAGCATAGTAAACAGCGTAAGGCAGTCGGGTTGATTGATGCACTGATCCACTCCACAGTCGCCTACTTATCACTCGATTATCGCTACTACCGTGAACTTCAACAAAGGAGATGTCATCTGGTTCAACAAAATAAACTTTGACTTGTTTGATGACCTCCACCCATGTTGAGCACTCGAGCGATGGACAATACCGATCATGTGTCATCCGTAGCGTTTTCAACCACTACACTGCAGGTCACAACAACATACTCACCCACTCACCACACTGCAGGTCACAACAACACACTCACCCACCCACCACCATGCAGGTCACAACAACACACTCACCCACCACTCACCACATTGCAGACCACAACAACACACTCACCCACTCACTCACCACACTGCAGGTCACAACAACACACTCACCCACTCACCACCATGCAGATCACAACAACAACTCACTCACCCACTCACCACACTGCAGGTCACAACAACACACTCACCCACTCACCACACTGCAGGTCACAACAACACACTCACCCACCCACTCACCACCCTGCAAGTCACAACAACACACTCACCCACTCACTCACCACACTGCAGGTCACAACAACACACCCACCCACTCACCACACTGCAGGTCACAACAACACACCCACCCACCCACTCACCACCCTGCAGGTCACAACAACACACTCACCCACTCACCACACTGCAGGTCACAACAACACACTCACCCACTCACCACCCTGCAGGTCACAACAACACACTCACCCACTCACCACACTGCAGGTCACAACAACACACTCACCCACTCACAACACTGCAGGTCACAACAACACCCCCACCCACTCACCACACTGCAGGTCACAACAACACACTCACCCACTCACAACACTGCAGGTCACAACAACACACTCACCCACCCACTCACCACCACACTGCAGGTCACAACAACACACTCACCCACTCACAACACTGCAGGTCACAACAACACACTCACCCACCCACTCACCACCACACTGCAGGTCACAACAACACACTCACCCACTCACCACACTGCAGGTCACAACAACCCACTCATCACACTGCAGGTCACAACAACACTCACTCACCACACTACAGATCACAACAACACACTCACTCACCACATTGCAGGTCACAACAACACACTCACCCAACCACTCACCACACTGCAGGTCACAACAACACACTCACCCACTCACCACACTGCAGGTCACATCAACACACTCACCCACTCACCACACTGCAGGTCACAACAACACTCACTCACCACACTACAGATCACAACAACACACTCACCCACTCACCACACTACAGATCACAACAACACACTCACCAACTCACCACACTGCAGATCACAACAACACTCACTCACCACACTGCAGGTCACAACAACACACTCACCCACTCACCACACTACAGATCACAACAACACACACACCCACTCACCACACTGCAGGTCACAACAACACTCACTCACCACACTACAGATCACAACAACACACTCATTCACCACACTGCAGGTCACAACAACACACTCACTCACCACACTGCAGATCACAACAACACACTCACCCACTCACCCACCCACTCACCACACTACAGATCACAACAACACACCCACTCACCACCCTGCAACACGCCGCACTTCTCGTGTTTCCTGGCACTGCCCCCCAAGCTCTCATAATAAGCTCGCTCGAGTCAAGAAACGCGTTCCACTCGCAGCTTTCACAACGTCGACAGACTGCCTACAACAAATACGGATCTAAAAACGCCTCCATCTGATTATTAAGCCATTCAATGCATACATCGTGAGCTTAGACAATCGAATGAATTGATGCATCAGTGTAGCGTTACCTCTGCAGTATGTCTGGGTATAGGTGTAAATCTGTGTACGTATGGCATTGTGTGACTGTGTGTGTGCGCGTGAATGAGAATGTGCGTCATCCCACGTGAGTAAGTTTGTGTGCCGCGTGCCGAGAATCCGCGGGCGTCGACGGTGATCGCACTGCGCTCCCAACCCAGCGAGCCGGCATCCCCTACGAGTCGTCGATTTGTGCATTGAATGAAGTAGCACCTGGCGTGGTGTTAAGGGGCCGTTCGTAAATGACGTCACGCACCTGGGGGGGGGGGGTGGTCAGGGGCCGTCCATAAATGACATCACGCGATTTTGGACGATTTTTGACCCCCCCCCCCCCTTCGTCACAAAAAGTCAGACCCCCCCCCCTCAAATATGACGTCACAAAGCTCTGTCCCCCCCCCCCCCCCCAAAAATAAATAAAACATCCTTCAAATCGCTTAAAACTATTGTCAATGTAGTGCATATTTAATGTGGCGCTGCACTCTGATGTTGTAGGAGAAAACATTTATTAAAAAGTCTATTTCATTAAGTAGAACGTGTTGTCTATATTTATTTAAAGTTGCACATTTTGATGTGACGTCACATTTCTCACCCCCCCCAATAATCGTCAATCATCACAAATGTCTGACCCCCCCCCTCCCTAGGTGCGTGACGTCATTTATGGACGGACCCCCAGACATTTGTGACGATGTGTGACGTGACATCAAAATGCGCAACTTTAAATAAATATAGAATTGTGATAACAACACTAATTGTTATAACAACACTCCTACAACATCAGAGTACAGCGCCACATTAAATACGCACTACAATGACAATAGTTTAAAGCGATTTGAAGCATATTTTATTTTCAAAATGGAAATATGGTTTTGGGGGGGGGGGGGGGCAGAGCTTTGTGACGTCATATTTGAGGGGGGGGAGTCTGACTTTTTGTGACGCCGTGTGACGGGGTAGGGGGGGGTCAAAAATCGTCCAAAATCGCGTGACGTCATTTATGGACGGCCCCTTAAACATCAGCACGGGGGGAACGAGGCGGCCGGACGTGGTGCTGGCCACCCACCCCCAAGCCACACGCCACAGGTGCTCTCAAACAGCACTTGCCCCAACAGTCTGTAAAAGCCTACACGGGTGATCTTTGTCTTTGCCTACGGGTATGTACAGGGTGTGCATAAAGTGTTTTCCATTCATTATTCAAGAAACAATTTATTATTTGACGAGTTCGAGACAGGTCGATTCAAAAGAAACACTCGGGAGGTGTGGGTATGTGATGCTCTAGCCCCTTTCACGATGACATAGTGGAGGATTTTATAACATCAATTTTTTTAAAGAGCATGTCATTTTGAATAAGCACGGCATGTGACGACTGGTTTCTGTTTTTCTTTACACGTGACATATATATTTATATTTTATTATTACGGTTGCCAGATGAATCCACGGACTAACATTAACGCGCTTTTCGGTTAAAATGAACCAATTATACCGTGAATGTGCTCCCGTTATTTCAGCCGCACAGTGCAAACAGCTGTCTAATTATATATCGGTCATCCATAATGGATGAACAATATTTACGGAGCTGCCTTGGTGTGCTGCATCTAGTCCCATGAGCCCAGATATTTGGCGTGTTGGCACCACCCGAGATTCCAATTTATTTGTGACCAATGACGATAATAACCATTTCAAATTAGAATCAATATGAATTTATAGTGGAGGAATCCGATTACCTATAAAGCTATTTCACGCATCCAGTAGGGGCGAGTCAGAAAGTCACAACAACAATACTAAAAACGATAGCAGCACAAAGTATAGGAAAGATAACCAAATCACTAAAAAATAAATACGTTTTAAATCTATAAAATATATAAGTTCAAATTGCATAAGTACAGTGGGTCATGACGTAATTCACTCACTGGCCATAGAAATCAATCGGGACGGCTCGAGTATTTCTTCCTGAGATGGTACCAATCTCTGTTCTGGCCCATCGACTATTCATCCACTGCACTTCCCGTCCAGAGGTCGCCGGTTCAATTCTATCTCCTGCCACGGAAGTTGAAACAACGGTGCAGGTTTCTTAAATCCCTCTCACCCCTATCTTCCCTTGCAATATATAAATGGCGACACCAGAATCGATCGGCCGGTAGCTTGTGGTGGGGTAAAGTGTGGGTACGTGCACCTCTTCCAACATATCTGGGCAACGTGGAAGAATAGACCAAACACCCCCGCTGTTGGAGGCTCCTTCCACCAGCAATGGTATGAGCAAGCAATTGCAGGCCTGCGCCTTTATGGACACCCCACGTGCGTGTGTGTGTGTGGTTGAAGGTTTTAGCCGTGGCCACAAACACGTGTTTGAGAATCTCCCTCGCATAACTGAGGTGTAAATTGGCAGCCTCAGGCTTGAGTCGTCAGAGCGTTCAGATGTGGTGGCTTCACAGCAGCGGCCAGTGCAGCCTTCATCAGCAGAGGCTTCTGTCAGCGCTCACGCATCTGATGTCCACCGTGGCGTTTCGCTGGGTTTCGATCAGCGTAAAGCATTCAGATCGTAGATTTGAAGCTTTCGTGACTGCAAGGATTCATATTCTTAGGGTTTTTTCGGTAAAGTCACGTAGGTAAAAAAAATTAAAATGAATAAAAGTAAAATAAAAATAAAAATCACGACGTTTCGGAGGCAACACAAGCTTCCGTCTTCAGGTGGAACCGTCACAGCACGATAGCTGTATTGATACAGGCAACACAAGCCTCCGTCTGTATCAATGCAGCTATCATGCTGTGACGGTTCCACTTGAAGACAGAAGCTTGTGTTGCCTCCGAAAGGTCGTGATTTTTATTGAATTTTTATTTTACTTTTATGAATTTTAATTTTTTACCTACGTGACTTTACCGAAAAAACCTAATATGCATTCAGATCGATTTGTGATCCACCGAGTCGCTCCAGTCACCGGCTAACCGGCTTACCGGCGGTCAGTTCTGTTAACGTAGTTCACGACGTTAGGCAGGTCGACTGGTCATCAAGCACCGATTTTACTCCATTTTCCTCCTTAGCACTCTTCTATCGCTCCTTACCATCGTATCTGTTGCCATGAACTTCGCTCGTTTATCCCTCGTGGCATGTTGAGGACTTGGTCAACCAGACTGTTTCATCTCATCCATACTTTGTTCAACCACTACACTGCAGGTCATAACACTCACTCATCACTCACCCACTTACCCCCTTACCCTGTCACCCACTCATTCCCCACACTGCAGGTCACACCACTTCTCTTTCACTGAGCCACCGTAATTCCTGACCATCATCGTGTCTTTTTCCCAAACTCCTATAATAAGAGTAACATTTAACACGTAGGCTTTCGCGACCAATATCAATAATAGAGTAATTTTGGGGTTTGATCGCGTAAATATATGAATGTGTCATTAAAACCCGCCACCACCCGACACAGCCAACTAGTAAGGGTTGTCACGTAAACAGAACGTGCCAATTCGTCACTAGTACAGCACACCGGTGTATTGGAGAGCCAAGCCACAATGTAAATGTTGTAAACTTTCCTTGAAGAGTAACATTACTTAATTCCTGAAAAGTATCGACGCTTTAACTATTACAACTCTGATAGTGCCGTTTGTTGCTGGCTGTTCGACATTTTGGGCCTTTGGTCCTGTGCACAACAGTTGTGTAAAAACAAACCCCCATTAAAATCAAATTTACACGTGTCCGTTTATAACGCTTCCAGATACATTTTCTCCCTTTTACTTGAAATAATTTAATTTTCCTGAGGCCGAAACAAATGTGTTCAACATTTATTTCATTTCTTTTCCTGAAAATATATTTGTACCAGCAAAGCAAACAAAATTGTTATGTGTCTATGTCATTTGTTTTATATCCACACCACTCCATAACAGCAGATCGCTACAGACTCCCACTTGGCTCACGACTGGAATTACCTCAATTAATGACTTCTGTTCCTGTCTCTGGGGTTTACTTTCACGGCATCTCACACCCCTATTCGTCTATTTCTTTGGGGCAAGGCCCATTGAGCCAAGAAGCCTCTTTTAGGTCGGAGCCATGTATGCGACATAAATGTAATTGGCTGCTGATGCCTGTATATGCAGTGTTCTTCATTAATTTTCAAGGTGGGGGGGGCGGGGTACTTTTCCAGATAAGACATCAGTGGGATGGCCGCCACACATTTGAAACCATTGGGGGTTTGACAGCAAGAAGGGGAGTTTTCACATCTGTTGCGTATTGTCGGGGGCTGCATGTCACGGGCCGCAGTAAAGGCCATCGGGGCCCACCGGTGCCCCGCGGGCCTTGCGATTGTAGGGGTGTCAAGGGAAGGATTCCCACCAATAGGAGGGTGAGTGGGAGGGGTGATCGAGGAGATATAAGGGGAGAACGGGCGGGAAGAGGGGGCTTTTGGCGGGAACGAGATTGGGACGGCTGGGGACAGGTGTGGATGGGAGGAAAGGATTAAAAGACGAACCCCCCTGCAATCTTGTGTCGGTTCTCCTTTACACAATGAAGAACGCGGCCGTGCAGTGGATGCGGTGACTGTGCACTGTAGAATAGGAACCCACGAATCGTGAACTGATGACGGCTGCACTGGCTAGGCTACACGACCTGGTTGTGATCAATGTGCTGAGCTACTGATGCCTGTATAGGTAGTGCCTGTACAGAGAGTACGGACCCAAGAACCCTGATGAAGGCTGCACACTGCAGCTGCGTGGGGCGACTGCAACTAAAAACCCGATGGCAATTTCCACTTGGGTTGCACTTATAAGTTTGTTGAACGTGTATACCTGTGCGTGCATGTACGTGTATTTATATGTACATTGTCTGTGTACACGCGGATCCATATGTAAAGCCCGTGCCTTTAAATTCACGTTTAACCAATTCTGCCAATTAAGTCGCTCGGCAAATGTTGGGAGTCGAATCTCACGACCTTCGTCTGACCCCGATACTGCCATCTTGCCTTTACTGTTAAGTCTTAAGGAACAAAAGTGCTCAACTTGGGTTAAATTGACAATTTACCGATTATGTTTGTTTCTGTGCTGAAAATGTGAACACTTAATTATAATGTATACCGCTCTGAGCTGTGCTATGGCCGTGTCTTCTTTTTGTATCCTCACACATACGACTCATGAAGGGGATGGCGGGGGAAGGTTTGCCCGCTTCTTGTCGGCTTTACCATCACACTCCTCCCAAAAATTACCAAAACATATTGCGATCTCACATTTGGAATCAGCCACCCTTCAAGACCACCCAGGCGCCAGAGGTCGCAATCGGGTACCCGATACCCATACCCTACCCTGGTGCGGCCGGGTACGGGTACGGGTAGGCCGTGAGTCACTGGTGAGTAACCGTTTCTCACTCATTTCCCAACGTCTTGTCTCTTCTCACAATTCAAGTTCCTAGAATCAACCCACCCGCGCCTGCAACATGGCTTCATCCCAGAGGTCGCAATCGGGTACCCGATACCCGTACCCTACCCTGGTGTGGCCGGGTACGGGTAGGCCGTGAGTCACTGGTGAGTAACCGTTTGTCACTCATTTCCCAACGTCTTGTCTCTTCTCACAATTCAAGTTCCTAGAATCAACCCACCCGCGCCTGCAACATGGCTTCATCCCAGAGGTCGCAATCGGGTACCCGATACCCGTACCCTACCCTGGTGTGGCCGGGTACGGGTAGGCCGTGAGTCACTGGTGTGTAACCGTTTGTCACTCATTTCCCAACGTCTTGTCTCTTCTCACAATTCAAGTTCCTAGAATCAACCCACCCGCGCCTGCAACATGGCTTCATCCCAGAGGTCGCAATCGGGTACCCGTACCCTACCCGATACCCAGCCAGGTACGGGTAGCCGGGTATCGGGTAGGGTACGGGTACCCGTTTGCGACCCTGGTGTGGCCGGGTACGGGTACGAGTAAGGAATCAAAACCCGTTTGCGACCTCTGCCAGGCGCACACTCGCATCGGGCTCGGTTCATGAATGAAAGTTATAAAAGATGTGTTGCCCACATGTGGCCGGCCGGGCGGTTCAGAGGTCAGAGCGCTGGGCTTGGCACTGCTGGGTGTCATTGGGTTCAATCCGGGTGGCTGCAGTGAGTTGATGGTCACCAATGTCTGCAAAAATAAATGTATATATTGGTTTGGCTGTCTTGTAACGAACCTCAATCTTATAATGTAGGGTGAAGGGATCCCATTGGTAGCTTCGTGATGCACGTTTTCGTTGACCTTTCTCCAGCACGAAGGCTTGCACTGCTCGTGGCAAAATACCGGTAGCACAATCGGGATAAAAATATCTGGACGAAATTTAACAAATTAGATTCGATTTCGGGTGGCCCTAAATCGACATTTTTCTGGGGGGGAAGGGGGGGGTCCAATATTTTCTGTAACTTCATTTGTCCCCACCAAGGTCCTCCACAGGCCATTCTTGTATAAAACAGCGCGGCAACAAATAAAGTCAATAAATCAATCATAGCATTAACTCAACTGCTTCAGATTTCAGCTTTTTACTGCATAACATTGGTGTGTATCTATATCAGTTATTCAATCCCGCAATCATAACAAATATTTGATATGTATGCTGAATTATTTACCTAACAAGCCCTCACTGACTTTTAAAACTTTTCCAAAAGAGTCCTGCATTGGGCATGTGTGGCGAATTCAATGAATGAGCATTTTTATGTAAACTAAAATATTTTTTATTTTACCAGGTAAGGCCCACTGGAGCGACACAGCTCTTTTTCAGAAGCGACCTGGCCAAAAATGATAGCTCAACGAAGTGGCTTATGTGGAATTTTTATAGCAGCCAAATACTCTTAAACGCATGTTCTCAAATGTGGAGGGGGAAACTGGAGGGCCTGGGGGAAAATCCACGCAACCACGGGAAGAACATGCAGCCTCCAAATATATGCACGGGTTTGAAACCACGACCTTTTGCATACCAGGCGAGGTAGTTAATGTATCACCAATTAGGCCGACCACCACCGTTGGGGGTCTTCATGACAACCCAAATTGTAGCTGTGGCTGTATACAAGCAATGTCGCATATTGTTGATTCCTGTCCACTAAGTCCTGCGGAGGTTTACGGCCAGCGAGGAGTCATCGCATGGCTTGTCGATTGTGCAGAATGCTGAATGAATGTAAGAAGCATGAGAAACCAATAGGGAAACAATCTATACATAAGGGAGGCGTAACACTCAAAACTTTGCACAGATAGATTCAATAATATATTGGTGTACTTCTGTATTCTGGCCATTTGGCAACCAAAGCCTACGACACCTCATTCCCAGGCAGCCTGAGAACACGCTTGCCCATATTCTTGGTTCTTTCGGTAAAGTCACGTAGAAGGGCCGAAACGTCGTGAGAATTATTTTATTATGTTTTATTTTTATTATTTTATTATTTCCCTTCTACGTTACTTTACCGAAAGAACCAAGAAGATGAATCCCTGCAGTCACGAAAGCTTTCAATCGAAATTTAAGCTTGACCATGCTTAGCTTTTGAAATCAGACAGGCTCAGCCACATTAAATGTGGTTGAATTATTTATAATGGACACTGTGAATCAGAATATGTATTTATACTGGAGGAATCAGATGAGCTTTCAAGCTATTTTTCACATGTCCAGTCGTGGCAGGCCAGAACGTCACAATACAAAAACAACAACAGAAGTGAAAAGTGTCAGAAATTAATGCAAAGCACAAATACAACTAAACATTTTTTTTTATTTTACCAGTTGAAGGCCACTGAGCAATTAGCTTCATTTTCAGAGGCGACCTGGCCACAAATGATAGCTCAACGAAGTGGCTTATCATTTATAGAAGCAAAATAATCGAAATAATATCAACGCACATTTCGAAATGGGGAGGGGAAAAACTGCAGAACCTGGAGAGAAAAAATCGTCGCGACCACAGGGAGAACATGCAAACTCGAAATACACAGGCGTCAAACCCCCGACCTCCTCCAAAATCAGGCGAGGAAGATGACATCACGCCACCGTGGGGTCCCTAAAACAAACAAATAAGTGCAAATTGCATAAGAATGTAGAGGAGTAGTATGGGACGTGACGTCATGCGCGCCTTCCGGTGCGATGACGTCATGTCTCCTATAGGTACTTCGGGGGGACCCCGTGACGAAAGCGGGGTCACTGGAAGGACCCAGTACAGTTATCTACCCCTGGGGAAGTGTCTACACCCTAAATACATATTTGGCGCAAGGCCTTAACCGAAAACTGCCTCCGTGTCGTCTTTCACGCTACAACAAGTACATAAATTCCCAAGCTTGGCAAAGTCACTAAAAAAACGTCAAAAACTGTCCCAGACCATACCAAGGGGAATTATCAAAGTTACAAATCACATTGGCAAATGTGGCTGTATCCAGCACTAATCTTCTGCTTAGGAATGTTTTTTGAAGGACGATTTATGATGTTAAGGGAGGAAACAAGGTTGTTGTTTCGATTTAAAGCTTTCGTGACTGTGTAGGGATTCATCTTCTTGGTTCTTTCGGTAAAGTCACGTAGAAGGGAAATAATAAAATGATAAAAATAAAACATTGTATTTTATTATGTTTTATTTTTATCATTTTATTATTTCCCTTCTACGTGACTTTACCGAAAGAACCAAGAAGGTTGTTGTTCCAAAAAGATTGGTGCTACAACTGCAAAGGCTTTGTCACCTATTCCAATTCTTGTTCTTGGGACAGTTAAAAGGCAATCGGTTTCTTTGGTAAAGTGAAGTGTAAAGTAGAAGATTTGGAATGCCGAGTCACTTGCAACAGTTTTACACTTTGTAGCAACACACAGGGTGTGGGACCACGGCTGCCCAACACGTGTTTGTCAATGAGAAAAATACTTTAAAGTGACTTTCACGTCTGTCCGCCATCGTTGTCTCTTTAAATCACTGCAGCCAACTGAAAGGGCATTACAGGCAAACCATGACGTCACTGGAGAGGCAACGGTGATGCACCTCAAAGTCTTCTCTTTGGGTTGATAATTCATTCAGGGTTGGATGCTCTAGGGACATTAAAGGAGTTTTCTTGTACAGTACAGGTATCCCTCGATTTACGAATGGGATGGGTTCTTCAAAAAACGCCCATAAAACGAAATGTCGTGAATGGCTTTTCCCATTAATTAAATTTTTAAAAATAGGCATGTGTTTCAGACAGTCATTCTAACTTCACTCCCCACCTAAATATATACACCTATATAGCTTTCACAATACAAAAATAATAAATTACATAAATATTAAAACGATTGGGAACTCGCCAAAAGATCTGCCTATTGGAATGACTGGAACGGTGATGTGGAGTCGTTACTGTTGCACTGTAGAGATGCCACGGTACTGTCGCGGATGGAAAACGTATCCTCCCGGGGCTGTTGGTGTGAAATTTTATAAAAACTGAGAATTTGTATTCTTTGGGTCTTTCGGTAAAGTCACAGATAGGTTCAAATACAAATTAAATAAAAAAACTACGACGTTTCGATCACCACAAGCGATCGTCATCAGGAGGAAAAAAAAGAGGGCAAAAACTGCTCAAGGCAGGCTGTTTTCAAAGGTTTAAAATGGGTGTAGCCCAAAGGTCATAAACGAAGTGGGCGGGGCTAGTGATGTTAATGTGAGAAATTAGCATGTTAATGTGATAAATTAGCATGTTAATGTAAGAGCTCGGCGCGCGAAAGTGGCTATGTTGGTGTGAGTAATTTTACCTGTTAATGTAAAATCGGACAGCCAAAGCCACGGGGAAAATAAATAAAAAAACATCGGAAGGTGGCAGGATGGGAACATCACAGCCAGTTATGACTTAAACTGGTTGATGACGTACTTCCATATTCTTAGGGTTTTTTTTACCTACGTGACTTTACCGAAAAAACCTAAGAATATGAATCCTTGCAGTCACGAAAGCTTCAAATCTAGAATTAAGACGTACTTCTAATTATTGCTGAGTTTGTACCCATCCTCTCGGTTGAAATTGTGCATGTATATATGGATGGCTTCATGAACGAATCTTTGTTGATAGCCAGTGGGCTTACAAAGTACCTTCGTCTTAGATAAATCAATTTTGTGTGAGCCAACCGCATTAAAACAATGATCAGCCACGGTCGACGTGTTGGTCCTACCCTGTTTCAAATATGCTTATGCTCACCAACACGAAACGAGACATGTCGCTTAGTTTCCCCAATGTAACTACTGCTGCAGACACAGCTTAGTTTGTAGACGCCGGGGTATTGCATATCAAGGATCCCATCCTTCACAGATGGGATCAGATCACGAATTTTATGTACTGTGTTAAATCGAACCTGGATCTTGTGTTTGCTCATGATTTTGGAAATATTTTTGGTGACCCCTGCTATGTATGGCAAGGTGATGGTTTTGATTGGGTATCTCGGCCTCGCTGTGCGCTGCGTTGCCCCACTATCCGAGTAGATAACCTCGCATTCAATAAACCTCCAGAGCCAGGGTGAACATCCGTGTTGAAAAACACAGCACAACATACAGCATCTGTTAATACTTAGAAATATCAATACAATGAACACTACAGCATCATAACATTGTCTTAGATAACATGAAACTCAACAATGGATCCTGGATGGACCAGGCACCTACATTAGTACAGAATAGCTATACAAGAGAATAAGCTACTGTGTTAAGTAAGGGCACATCGTGTAATCACCATACTGCAGCCTAAATGTACAGCACTGCACATAACACTGAACTGTGGATGAGATATTTCGTCATCCTTGCTCTCAAAATCGCAATAAGGTTACATGGGTACAAGTCTGACTCGACTTATTCAATTACAAGTAACAACCACAATAAGGCAAGTGGCAGGCTTCGTTGTTAACTAGGCCTCATATTTATCATAATTTAACAGCATTATAAAGGCATTTACAGCATTACAACGGCCATCCTAACATTATAACAGCATTCCCAGTATTATAAGAACATAAACGAACTGACAGACAGTGCTTCTTAAAGTCCCACAATGTACAGTTGCACCTGTCTTCACTGGGACGCTAGTTGTCTCTCCATTTTGTACTCTGTGTAATGGCTGATACCCTGCCGCATGGCTTAGAGAATCTTAAATCGTAACTTCCTGGTCACGTGACCAAACTCAACATCAATACAGGAAATTCCTGTGTACGCACACCCCCACACCTGCCGTGAGGCAGAACATTGGGTCCTTTGGTGAATGTGTTTTAGTTCACTGGCTCGGTGATGATGATCGGAGATACATCGAGTTCTATGGTGTAGAGTTTTGATGAGGGAATTGTTCTGGGATGGATGGTGGTGGGAGTCAGGTTTTAGGTAGACATCCGTATGGGTAGCTTTCCTGTAGACAGTGTCCCATTGAGCCATCTGGTCTCTTTTCAATTAGAACATCCAAAAATGATAGCTTGCCATCCTTTTCCACCTCCATGGTGAATTTGATGGCTGGGTGTATGTAATTAATGTGGTTGAGATATTGGTTCGATTTAATGAATCAAAAAGTATGTATAATTCGTTGTAAATTGAAGGATATCTGGAATTTTAAAGTTGGTTAACACCTGGCATTCTCATTATGGATAAAAGTAAAACCTTCGCTATACAGACCCCAGATCCTTAGCCACTGCCACGCAAAGGACCCTGTGCCCGTCAAGGGGAGAGATTGAAGCATCAAGTGACCTTAACCTTCTACAACGGATATAAATAAAACACATAGTTTTACAATTAAAGTCTCCGCTGAATTTGTTTCAAGCAGTGGACTTAAGACAGGCCAGGTTCCAGGGCAACAGTCGAGGCAAGGTGAAATTAAGTGGCTAGGGTTCGCGAAGAACAACACAATGGAGTGTGTAGTGGTTTACAAGGGTTACGAAGCAATGAGAAACACAAGCTAAAGAGGCACCGTACACTAACTTAACACCATTGTATCACCAGACTAACCACACCAACGCTCCACTAACATCACAAACCACCACCGCAACAATGGCGATGCCCGTCAACATACCAGCTAAACCTGCTACTGCGGGAACACATCAGAAACCCTCCCTTCCTTCAGCTTCTGTATATCCCTCAATAAGGCCGATTCCAGATCCTTCAGGCTTGAGCGCGTTACGAGTTTCTTGTCGAACAGGTTGTACTCGGGCAGGAAGAAGTGAGAGAGGATGCCCCTCCTGGCAGCCATCGCAAAATCTTTGAGGAGATTGATGAAGCACATGAGGCGGTCCTTCAAATTCCAAATGCTATCGTCGGGCCGGTCCGCGCAAGCGTGCAGCCACACCGTCTTGGCGTGGTAGGAGCACAGGTTGTTCCGCATGCTGGGAGTGCACTTTTTGAATGACTCCAACAGCCACTTGAGCAGCTTGAGGCATTCCTTCCTGTAGGCACGCATGGACACGCGCACATAATGCAATGAACCCTTTCCTTTCTGAGATGACTGCAAGTTGCAGGGTGGGTCTCATTCACTACTGAATCTCGGAACATGCAAGTGGTTCAGTGTTATTTTTATTTCGAGAGGCATAACGCCATTCTCTTTTAAGACAGTGTACGACACGACTGCAACCCTTCGATAGCTGGCACCAAACTGTGCTACACGCCCTTCTGCATGGCCTTGGTACCGATAAAGTTATTTTATTTTAGTTTTTATTCCGAACTGGAAGAAGAACTGATGACGTACACGTACGTAGGCACGCATAGGCACGCATAGGCACGCATGGACAGGTACGTCACAGGAACAAGTTTGGATTTAGCATCATCATCAGCAGCAACAGCCATTTTCTATCCACTGCTGGGTGGGTTTCTGGCAACAGCGTATCTTAAAGCCCATTCCTGTGGAGGGAGCTGGTGGGAACGTTGGGTTGCTCGGTCAATGGCCAGGGTCAACGGTGACGTGGTGTATTCCGCAAATATGCCCGACTGTGAGGGTGGGCACAAGCCGGCGTGAGTAGGTTAAACGTTGAGTTTAATAAGAGCACCACTGGGTGACCAGCCCCTCCTAACCCAGCCCCACCCCTCCCACCCAGCCCCTCCCCACCCAGCCCCTCCCCACCCTCCCCACCCAGCCCCTCCCCACCCTCCCTTCCCCACCCAGCCCCACCCTCCCCACCCAGCCCCTCCCTGCACGACGGACACAATAATCCCATGTGGGCTGGTGTAACCAGGAGGTTCCTACCAGTACCATATCATATCCAAACTGGTCACGGCAGATACAATCACCTTTTCCCACAAATGGAAAATAAAAACATCCCACTTTTGCGACTGTGGCGCACCGCGATAAACCATGGAAAACATTGAGAGTCGATTGGTCTCTGCAAGTCTATGGATCACTGTCAACAGCCACGGGTCATTGTGCAAATCTATGAGTCTTTGTGTAAGTCTATGGGGCTCTGTATTATTTTCATGTCCACTGTGAGAGCTCTCTGAGGGCGCAAGTGGAATTCACTCATTTTGCTCTGAAACCAGCAGCTGTATTCACAACTTAGACATCGATTTATAGTTGCCACTAAATTCTTGTCCATATGAAAGCGAGACTGTTGGATGAAGGCCTCCCCATGCCGTCGTCTGTATTTATAGAGCATATACATTTCACAGCCCGCTTCTCAAGCCGATGTATGAAATAGTGGGGGGCTTGTGCACTATGGGGGAAAAAATAGGCACGTGTGTACTCTACGTATCAGGCATGTAGCGATACATGATGGATACCCATTCCATGTCAAGGGTATATACAGATGAAATATTTTAATAATAATAAAACATTCTCACACTCACGATGGACAGATTCCGTCATACTCTGAGAGCCACCTGGCCACGTCGGCTGTGACTTTTTGCTTTAATTGGTGAACAAAAGACGAACGAGTGTGCACAGGTGAATTACCTGCAGCAATGCTCCTGTCCTTTCTCACAGCACGTGTTCTTGTTCCCATGATTCAGCACAATATCTTTCTCCACCTCGGAGAAGGATATTCTCCAGGCTTTGTCCTCGATTACTCCTGCAAAACAAAGGTCCCCCCGTGTAGTCTTTAACAAGCTGTTGGGGCAAGTGCTGTTAGCGGACCACCTTTGGCACGGGGGGATGATGGGTGGCCAGTTACTTAACAGTTATAATGATGATGACAAATTTGAATGATCTCTGATAAAGAAACAGACAGCCAACTGTACCTTCTGCATTGCTGGGAGGCTTCTTTCCCACCAAATAAAAGCTTTTGCTTGTGAATAACTTCGCCATGCGCTTCCGGCCAAGCCAAGAACTTGTATTGATGGTCTTCGCTGCTGGAGGCCAGGTTGAATTCTGCACCTGAGCACAGAAGACAAAAACTAAAATTGCCATGTGGCCTACACAAACATTGTGGGCATGTTCTGTTCAGGTTGGCATGGCTCACAACGGGGTGCTCTTGTAAAAATAAATACCCGGCCACATTTATCTTTCCCATGCTGATATTTAAATACTACACATTTAATGCTGAGTCGATGTAGGAGATGTCCAGAAACACATTCCTGCGGAGGGAGCTGGTAGGAACGTTGGGTTGCTCAGTCAATGGCCAGGGTCAATGGCGGCGTGGTGTATTCCGCAAATATGCCCGACTGTGAGGGCGGGCACAAGCCAGCGTGAGTAGGTTAAACGTTGAGTTTTATAAGGGCACCACGGGGTTACCAGCCCCTCCCCACCCAGCCCCACCCCTTCCACCCCCCACCCAGCCCCACCCCTTCCACCCCCCACCCAGCCCCACCCTCCCCACCCAGCCCCTTCCCACCCAGCCCTTCCCCACCCTCCCCACCCAGCCCCTCCCCACCCTCCCCACCTTCCTCACCCAGCCCCGCCCCACCCTCCCTTCCCCACCCAGCCCCTCCCTCCCCACCTAGCCCCTCCCTGCACGACGTACACGATAATCCCCTGTGGGCTGGTGTAATCAGGAGGTTCCTACCAGAACCAGTTTACTTGTCAGTGATGATAGCTGTCTACCTTGATGGCTGGAACCAAGTCCACACACACATCGTCTTCCTCCTCGATAGGCTTCAGTTGAATAGTCACAGCCGGGCATCCTTTCGACGCAGGCTTTAGTCTCGCATTGTACCCTGCATACACAAACAAGACAAAGATCCCCCATATAGCCTTAACAGACTGTTGGCGCAAGTGCTGTTAGCGAGCACCTATGAAGGCCGGCACGGCAAATGAGAGGATGGGTGGCCAGCACCACTGGTTCAGAAAATTGTCACTGGTGTTAATTTTGGAGCTTTCATGACTGCAGGAATTATTCTTTGGTTCTTTCGGTTAAGTCACGTCTAAAGATAAAATAATAAATTAAATAATAGCATATTACGACGTTTCGATTGCAACACAAGCAATTATCATCAGGCATAAAAGAAATAGCAACAAAAATCAAACTAGAAAACTATAGACAGACATACAAGCAGACAGACATCACAAGGACATACAGAGAGAGAACACATATCGGCACAAAGAGAGAGGTCGTTTCTGTGACGGTGCCTTAAATATAGAGAGGGGGGCGGGGGCGGAGAGAGGGAGGGGGCAGAGAAAAAATTGAGCATATCAATGAGTGGACGGCAACGTGATGCTGCTGCAAGTAAGATGACGACGCGGCACGGCAACGCAAGCTTGAAAATCAGGAGAAAGACACACTAAAATTAAATAACCTAGTAAAATATCTAAATATACTGTATTGCAACACAGAGAGTCGGTCAACACACAATTACGCATAGCCCGGTTGATTACGTATTTAAAAGATTGCTAAGTTACAATTTAAGTGTGAAAATTCCAAAGAGAGGACACAGGCAGAGAGACGTGACTTAACCGAAAGAACCAAAGAATAATTTCTGCAGTCACGAAAGCTCCAAAATTAAGATTGAACCACTTCTACGGGGAAGTTTTAAGCTTATCTCTTTTCTCTCTCTCTGGCTATTTGTTCTCTCTGCCTGTGTCCTCTCTTTGGAATTTTCACACTTAAATTGTAACTTAGCAATCTTTGAAATATGTAATCAACCGGGCTATGCGTAATTGTAATCTTCTACTCATGATCACCACCATCGACTTATCATCTTAAACCTCCATCAACATCATCAGCTCAATGCCATAAACCACCATTACCAAAACTCACCATTATTATAAACCATCATCAACTCACTCCCTGATGCTATGTGTGAAAAACGTCTCTTTTTATGTGGAGGGACAGATATGGGAATGTGATGTATTGGTTGCTAATTTATTTTCTGACTTAAACTAAAATTTTGCACCAAGTCTTATGAACATCCATCACCATCATCGATTCGTCATCATGAATCTCCATCAACATCGCCGCCATCGTCAATCGTATTCTCACCAAGCGTAGGCAGAAGTCCCTTGACGATGTTTTTCAGCACTTTGATGATCTTGGCTGGTGAGATGAAGTTCCCGACAGCAAATTTCTGGAGTGCAGAATTGCGTTTCGGCGTGACGAGGTAGAAGGCTCCACCCAGGCCTGGCACTTCCTCCAGATTCACCCGCTCCAGCAGCACCAGCATCACATCAAACTCATCCGGCTCACTGATCTGTGCGGACAACGATCATCATCATCATCATATGATATGACACTGATAGTGCAACAGCAATAAAATTGAGAAAAATACCAAAAAAGTGTAGCTATATTGTATTCTTTAATTGATTCGTGGAGAAGCCTGTTGGCCTGCAACGCAAATAAGAGACAACTATCATTTTCATACTCAACATCCTGCTCTCGGAGCATCAATAGTAATTTGCTTAATTATGGAATAAGATGCCAAGATAATACGTATTGTGAGTTTTTAGATTCTCTTGGATTTCAGGAATATTCTGGTGAAATAATTCCATAAATAGGAGAAAAATTTAAAAGTTAGCGCAATTTTAAATGAGCTGTCAGTCTTCCGTATTCATTACCGCCACCTCGTCGGTGTCACTATTACATGTTGTCCAAAAATGTTTTACCATTCAATTCAATATTAATTTGTGACATAGAAAATCCCGTTAAGCCAGTTATCTAGTTTATTTTGGTGGCAATGGCCCACAGGCACGAACAATTGAGTTATCGTTGGGGTAGAGAGGAGCTTCGCTAATTTCCAGCCAGGAAACTCATAGCATACATTATTTTTAATAGTGATGTGATAATTACCTTAAGCTTCTCGTAGTAGCTGCCCGTGTTCAGGAGTTTGTCGACTGGAAGTTGACCGTCTTCTTTCACCGCATCCCATATGGTCCTGACAGTGTCATTTATGACCTTGCTCACTATTATCTGCTTGGATTTCTGGATCATCAGGCGATTTAAGACATCCTTAAGAGTCAGTCTCTTTTCTGCTGTGGTATTATCATCAGAATCATCCGTGTCATCGTCGTCGGTAGAATAATTTTCATCATCGTCATGTTCATGCAGAACGAATAAATTAACTCTGCCCCTGCATGCAGCATGAGCAGCACCATCACGTGGGATCTGGCCCCTCCGCCATGTCGAAATCCATCTTCGACGGACCCCTCTCTCACTTGGCTTCCCAGACGGCGGACATTTCCGTGACACCCGTCCAATTGATTTCCTTTGGGGTAAGGCTCCACTGCCATCATCATCATCAGATTCTTCATCTCCATCATTATCGACTGTATATCTACAGCTTGGGCTCCTCTTCACAGCTGCGAGACCTTTGCTGCGTGAGCCACGCAGAGAGTTTGTGCGAATGTTCGTGGTGGACGTCTCCGCCTGAACACCAACACCTTCAACCTTCACTCCTGGTCTCCCCGCCCTGGCTGCTGCTTGTCTGATTGGTCTGACCGGTGATGATGCTCCAACACAATCACCACTTACACCCGGTGCACAGACCTTAGAGGAGCCACTCCGCGCCCTGGCTGCTGCTTGTCTGACCGGTCTGACCGTCTTCCCAGACGGTGGACATTTCCGTGACACCCGTCCAATTGATTTTCTTTGGGGTAAGGCTCCACTGCCATCATCACTATCATCATCACCTTCTTCATCTCCTTCATTATCGACTGTATCTCGACAGCTTGGGCTCCTCTTGCTGCGCGAGCCACGCAGAGAGTTTGGGCGAATGTTCGTGGTGGACGTCTCCGTCTGAACACCAACACCTTCAACCTTCACTCCTGGTCTCCTCGCCCTGGCTGCTGCTTGTCTGATTGGTCTGACCGGTGATGATGCTCCAACACAATCACCACTTACACCCGGTGCACAGACCTTGGAGGAGCCACTCCGATTTCCCCGTGCAGATGCCACGGGCTTCGTGCTGCCTATCGATACTGACTTCTTCACCAAGACTACTTGGGGCGTCTTTTTTAATGCGGCATTTTTTGTAGCAACAACTCCTTTTTCACCCATCGATGCACTGGTGCTAATGGCTCTTCGTGGCGCTCTAGACTTCTTAAAAGTGTCTTCAGATCCGCGAGTGTCATCGAGTGAAACACTCTTTGTTATGGCCGTTCTTGTCCCTCTACATGGCTTACAAGTGTCTCCAGATGCGTGAGTGTTGTTCTCAGACAATGCATCTTCTTTGCCATTGCTTTTCTCATATCGGGGAGACGTCAGATGAGTTCCTCTCTTCCCTGCCACCTTTTGGGAGCCATCTGCACCAAGAGGGCCATCATCTCCACCAAGGCCAGCTGCGTCTGCTACCTTGGATGCACGGCGTTGCGATGGGACCACGGGGGCAGCCACCTTGCTGGGGGTACTCCTGGGGGACCTCGATGGGGTCGTGGTCCCACTTAAAGCTGAATTCTTCCGTGTGTCCTTGGCAGGTGGTAACGGTGCCATTGGCGAAACCACCTCCTCACCCTACTCGCACTGGCACCTGAAATGAAAATATGGCCTTTAGTTACCCATGTGATAATCGTTTGAGTTGACCTCTTGAGATTCATGTCCATTATTTAATCATGCAAGACCGCATTGACATTTATCCTTTTTTAATTGAAATCTCGTATTTAAGAAAAACCGCTACTTATTTCAAATTTTCTTGCTGTGGATTTCACACCTGATGATGATTGCTTGTGTTGCAGTCGAAACGTCGTGAGAATTTGTTGTTGTTTTATATTTGCATTATTTTATTATTTCCCTTCTACGTGACTTTACCGAAAAAACCAAGAATAGGCAACAGCCAATTGAGATTGTGATGGTCTATATTTAAGCAGGCAAGAGTTCATCGTTGGGATTCTCTTATGTTTTTTGGTTAACTAGGTGAGCTCCTGTTGAGATTCATTACCTTGTGACTGATGTGCTTTATTTAACCGCGTGAGAGCCCTTCGAGATAATCTGATGTGATTGATGTCCTTTACTGTATAGCTACACTTGGGACTGGGAAAGAATAACATGTGCCCCTACTGCATTAATGGCTAAGTAAACCTAGTGGTCGTCCAGCACACTTGCCCACACTTTGGGCGGAGTTCATGGTCTATTTCCCGTCACAGGCGTCAGGTTGAGAAGTTGCGCGATGAGGTGTTTGAGTGCATCGCTCAAACTCGTCTCGCTCATATCTATATCGGTGGGTCTGAGCCAGTGGTGGAAATTCCATATTCCTATGATGGGAATAATTCCATCCAAAGCTTCGCTGCATGTTGTTATGGCTACATGCTGATTTAAAATGAGCAAAAAGGTTCGGCTGGCTGAAAATGCTAAATAAATCAAGACACTGAAACATAACCAACCCTCTAATGCAGTAGTTCCTAACCTTTCTGGAGCCTCTAATCACCGACAAGATCACCTAAAAAAATTCGTGGACTACCATGCACCAATAACATATTTTTTAATATATAAATTGTACTCTAAAAGTACGTTCTTGAATTGCAAGCTATGAACTTGCTTTTTATTGACCAATCTAAATAGACTAGCCTTTTGCCCGTCCTAGGACGGAAGCTGTAATATTTAAGAAAAAATTGAGCAGAGTATAATTGTATCTTGTGTCATCAAACACTTCACTGAATTTCACTCTAGCACTGTATTAATGGCAGTGAATCTTGCACGAAAGAATGTCATCAAACACTCCACTGAATGTCACTTCAGTACTGTATTAATGGCAGTGATGCTTGCACAAACTATGTCATAAAACACCTCACTTCAAGTCAAAAGTAGCACTGTATTTAACTGACCTTCAATTAGCCTTTTGCCCGTCCTAGGACGGAAGCTGTAATATTAAAGATGTACATTTACGTCTTCTTGCGATTGTAATTTTTTTAGGAATTGTTGCACGTAAATAAAAGTTTCTTAACTTAAAAAATTAAACCTCGAGATACGATATTTAGTGTGAATCTCTTGTAATGTATTAATGGCAGTGGTTATTGCACAAAACTACGTCATAAAACACCTCACTTCATGTCACTATAGCACTGCATTTAACTCACCTTCAATTAGTTCAAAATCACTGCTCTGATACTTTATTTTCTTCTGCTTTCGCTCGCTCTAAAATCTAAATAGATGTGCAATATGGAAGGAAAATATAGTATCTTTTGAAAATCATTTTGGAACTGTATAGGTTTTTTTGTTTGCATATCAAGCCTACAAGGCACCATGACCTGTGCAGGGAAGCAAGTCCACGTGGAAAGTTTGGATTAACACCATAGGGTCTAGTTAGAGATTGTATTTACACACTTTTATTGAACGTGCCATGTTGTATGTTTTCACTCTTTCAAATCTTTGACGCTTAATATCTTCGGTTATACGAACGAGTTTACATTTTCTACACAGACTCATCGTCTCACGTGAAAATTCAAGATTTAATTAAAAAAAAGACCCGATCCAGGTCCCGCCGATCAACTTTTATTCAGCACATCACAATTCATTCATTTCTGGGGTGAAAATAATTTTCTACTTTAGAGTGCAAATAAAAGTGTGTACATTGAAAATCTTGTTTTTTTAACCTATTTTTCTAATATAAAGAAACTTCGTATGGATCCCATTGAATGTTTTGATAAATTTAGCTGGCTATTTATTTAATGTGCTATACAGTATACAGACTTTCTTGCTAATTTACATACTCTGCATACAGGAATGGAACATTTAAAACATGAAGCCGTTTTCCAGTTCACATTAAACGCCGCTAAAACTTGCGCACACAAGCTTCGTTTGAATTAATTGTATTTATGACACAGATGATGATCCCGTTTAACCAGTTGCCAGACTCAGCAACTAAACATCAATGTTGCATGTGTAACGGTGTTATTGGGCGAATGTACACCGTCTCTGGGGTATAGCTACTATTTACCGATAGGGGACAGTCGACGGGGTGAGCCAGTACCAGGGGAGGATGACCTAAGGCGGAAACAGTCAGCCGGGAAAACGGATCCTCCTGGAACGAGGGGGCTGTGGGGGAATGACGTCACCCTTCCAAAACCTGGTGGAAGGTTCGGGAAGGGGGGCGTGGCTAGGACGGAGCAGGATAAAAGGCCGGACCCGGGAGGGTTCGGGGAGTTGTGTCAAAGAAGAGCCAGTGGAGACTGAAGACCGGCTAGCTAGGACCCTGGGACTCATCTGACCCGCCGTCCTTCTCAAGGCCGGGCACAGCGAGCCAGTGGGCTCCGTCCTTATCAGGGCCGGGTCCGTGTGGCTGGTGGTCGAGACCTGTACCGTGACCAGGGTCAGGTCAGCTAGCCTCCCTTAGGACCCTCTTAGCCGGAGGACCCGGGACCATAGCTAGAAACTAGGGCGAGTTAGCCGAGGGCATATCTCCCCAGCTCGCAGCGGGTGAAGGGGCCGTTACCCCTTCAAGTGTAAAGATTGTATCGTGTTAAGCTACGTCTTGTAATAAAGTAGCGTTGCCTCTACCAAGTGTCTACGCCGTCTTAAGAACCCACTACACATGGAATGAGTGCAGGGTCCTTCATATTTTAAGCCTTAAATGACGTCACGCACCTGGGGGGGGGGGGGGTTCAGACGTTTGTGACGATGTGTGACGAAGGGGGGGTTTGAGAAATGTGACGTCACATGAAAATGCGCAACTTTAAATAAATATAGACACGTTCTACTTTATTAAATTGACTTTTTGATGTTTTCTCCTACATCAGAGTGCAGCGCCACATTAAATACGCACTACAATAGTTTAAAGCGATTTGAAGCATGTTTCATTTTTTTTGGGGGGGGGGGCAGAGCTTTGTGACGTCATATTTGAGGGGGGGGGTCTGACTTTTTGTGGCGCCATGTGACGAGGGGAGGGGGTCAAAAATCGTCCAAAATCGTGTGACGTCATTTATGGACGGCCCCTTATATCGGTGTGCATTGCGCGTTATAACGGGGGCGTTCCACATTGTGCGAAAAGTATTCCCTCATGGAAAAAACGCGTTATTGAACGCACGCTCAGGTGAAAACGCGTTAACCGAGGGCTTACTGTAAACATTAAATAATTCTCGAGCAGGTGGGTGGGGGGCAACGAGTAATTTAACAAGTAAACCGTGCGCGGGGTTCACGTAATAATAAACACATGGCGCGAAAGCTGCTGACAACGGCTGATGATGATGGTGACAGCTTTAATTACATCACAGCATTGCACGATTTGAATTCATTATAATTCAATCGTGCAACATTTATGACAAGATCCAAACTTTACATGAAAAAACATCGCTATTGTACTTAACACAGTGAACGCAGGGAAAAAAACACGTTTGGTGGTGACAGTGTCCGCTATAGTACAATATAAAAAAATACAGAATTGTACTTAAATTACCAGTGGAGAGAGGCCATTGTTCAAGTTCTCTCTCCACGTGTTCAAGGCCTCTCTCCACGTGTCGACGATAGTCGAGTCGACCTCGGGGAGGCCCAGGAACCGTTTCAGATCGATAAGGGGCCGTCCATAAATGACGTCACGCGAATTTGGACGATTTTTGACCCTCCCCTTCGTCACACGGCGTCAAAAAAAGTCAGACCCCCCCTCAAATGACGTCACAAAGCTCTGCCCCCCCCCCAAAACCATATTTCCATTTTGAAAATAAAACATGCTTCAAATCGCTTTAAACTATTGCCATTGTAGTGCGTATTTAATGTGGCGCTGCACTCTGATGTTGTAGGAGAAAACATTTATAAAAAAAGTATATTTAATTAAGTCTAACGTGTTGTCTATATTCATTTAAAGTTGCGCATTTTGATGTGACGTCACATTTCTCAAACCCCCCCCCTCGTCACACATCGTCACAAATGTCTGACCCCCCCCCCCCAGGTGCGTGACGTCATTTATGGACGGCTCCTTACTACCCAGGCACAAACACACAACAATCACTGCACAGACATCAACACGCAGACAAGACGCCACATATCCATCCGTCCCTCCACATAAGAAACTAAAGTTTGTTTTACACATCCGATCAGCCACGCGGTATTCTACGATTGCGTCATTCCAATCGCTTGCTTTATAAACATCAATCACATCTGATTTCGTCATTCATGGTTTCATCATCATCATCGTTCGGAGCCGGGACTGCGTGAAAGCAACACTGGTGGCCAGAACCGGCCCTAGACCTTTGGGGGCCCTAAGCAAAATTTGGTTGGAGGCCCCTTTGATGTATGATTTTTTTCACCCACTAGCTAGCAGTGACTCTAGGGGGCCCTCTGCTGGCCACGGGGCCCTTTGCAATTGCAAGGGTCGCTTAGTGGCTGGGCCGGCTCTGCTGGTGGCCTTCCAGAATCCTGTCCTATTCTTACCGCACCAGCACACCGACACGGTACACACCGAATCGCGGCATGGCTGGCCTGCCCCACCACACACGCCCAGGTGTGACCCTCCTCTCACCTGTGACAGCGAGGTCCTCTCCCCTTTGTTGAACGGAGTCCTCTCCTGGTCCGCACGCCTCTGGGTCAAAGTTCGTCCCTTTTTACTTTTCGCTTCCCGTCACCAGCCCTTCAGTTCCCGTTACACGCAGTCACAGATACTGTAACTCCTTTTGACGGTCTAGACGACTCTAGAGAGAGAGTGGACACATCACGTAGCGCGCTTTCTCTCACCCAACTGAGCCGACGGGGGCGATTGGGAGCGCGCCTGTAACCTGAACCCAGACACACGTGGGTGGGTATGTCGCGGTCTGTGGCCACATTACGCACACCACCTCTGTCACACCCCCCACCTACTCACCCCGCTATTGAGTCGTGTGTGGGTGGGTTTCATAATTGTTGGCTAAATTCCCCATTGGACTTGGAACAACGTTGGGGTTCAGGTTGGGCCCAACCAGTGGTCCTTAACCTGCGGTGCACGCATCTTCTGGGAGTGTGAGATGCCCACCATTCTTGCCCGATGAAGCTGATTGTAATGATCAGCGAAACGTCGTACTACTCAAATTTTCAAATGCTGTTGATTCTCTCTTCAGCACACCGGTGGGCTAAAGAAGTGAATTATTTTGTCCTTTGAAAAACGTGATACATTTTTTACTGTTTGGCCGTGTCGGGTGGTGGAGGGTTACGACACATTTATAAATAACGCGATCTGACCCAAAAACCTATATTATGAATAATATTGGTCGCGAAAGCCTGCTACGTGTTAAAGAGATGCCCTTTGTTGGAGGATGCGAGACGTGGGCAAAATTTTTTTTTGAAGGTAAATCATCAAAACATAAATGAAACACGGGCACGTAAGTACAACTCCTTTGTTTCATTAAAACTATATCATTATTAATGTACTTTTTTACGATTGAGAACCAAAGGGGTGCAAGGCTACAGTAAAGGTTAAAAACCACTTGGCCCAACAATTAGGACCACATGCTAACGTTGGCTCAACGTTGTTTGTTGTTGGAACTTGCTGTAAAAGAGCTTGATGGATCATCGTGTTCCTCCAGTATAAAGATTCTGATTTCACCTGTCCGTCCCACCTGAGGTGGCACACCTTTAGACGTTATAATGTATTGATCTGGCCGATAACTATTGAATTACGTGATAACCATATGAAATGAGTGGGTTATAAAATAATGAACTCTCATTAGCCATGTAAATAAATCGATAATAAAGGTGTTTGTCCCCTTGCATGGTATGAATTTCTAATCTGCCCATAGACGTACCTACCTGTTTGCACTAAGGGTCGTAGTTCGGCTCTTAAATGAGACAATGCAATGGATATATATTTTATTCGATCTGAAACTTTGGTGGTGCTACCTGTCCACTGTACCGTGTACTGCACAAAAGCTTTCTTGCTTGCACGTGATGGCAAAAACCCAGACTGGCGTCACAACGCTGCTTTAAACAATATTTAAAATGTTACCAGGCATGGCCCACTGACCTGCAGAGAACTCTTTTTCAGAAGCGACATGGCCATCACAAATGATAGCTCAACGAAGTGGCTTATCATGTGAAAATGTAAAGCAACCAAATACTCTAAACGCGTGGTGTTGATTCGAAATGTGGAGGGGGAAAACCGGAGGATCCAGAGAAAAATCCACGCGATCACGGGGAGAAAGAGACATGCAAACTCCAAATATACAGGCATCAGGGTCGGGATTGAACCCACCACCTCCTGTATACCATGCGAGGTAGTTAACATCTCTTCGTAGAATAAAATACCTCGAAGAACAATAATTGATTTAGGTCAAATCTCAATGGAATTCCCACTCACTCGTGTGTCTGTAACACAACGGCTTATGAATAAGGGTCGAGATGGGGCGGTGGTGCTATTAAGACGGCGACCCAGAGTTCGATTCGCGGCGACTGGTCAAATCTGTCGTGAGTAGTCATCTGTGAACCGGTCCAGGTACATCCCACACTGACCTTGCCTGACTATTTTAGTCCACCAGACTAAAAAAATGACGACATGAAATCCAGATTATAATTAACTAAACGTTCCAGAGTGTTGTCCACTCAACTAAGAATGACTAACACAGTAAATTATTTTATTACCTGTATCTACGAAAACCAGTTACTCCCAACTTCATAAACTATGTGGCAATTCTTGACTTAAAGCTTTCGTGACTGCAGGAATTCGTATTATTTGGGTCTTTCGGTAAAGTCACGTAGATAGGTTCAAAGAAAATAACAAAAAATTACGACGTTTTCATCGCAACACACGAAACGTATTTTTTTGTTATTTTATTTGAACCCATCTATGTGACTTTACCGAAAGACCCAAAGAATGTGGCAATTAAAGAGTGTTGCTAACATGAAACCGGTAATAAAACACACAAGACAGCCCAGCCCGCACCTCACATTAACCTTTATGGCGTTTGCACCTACGATTAGCACTGTACGGTACGAAAGAACTTCAAAATACATACGTGGTGTCCGACAGATGAAATCATCGGTGTTGGTGTGGGTAAGGCGAAGGTTAGGCCCAAATCATTAATCATTTGCTGAACCACTAGCCCTGACAACTTCCTTGTGCTCACTCAGTGATGCCACTGCAGTGCGTACATGAGTGACACGTGTAATGATAACTGTAATGTTCAACCCTTTGTAAAATGCACTGCTGAATGAAGACCTCCACGTGCCAGGTCGGCCGTAGGGAAATACTGAGGGACAGAAAGAGGAACGTAAGGATTAGGGAACATCCTCATCAACCATGATCATGACAAAGCTGCCACCCTATGTATGTACTGCATTTTGACATTATTTTGCACCGTACGCAGCCAACCGTGATAATCGCAGGTGCGGAGGAAGGACAACAAACTAAACACAAAAAGCAGTTCTAAACAAAAGTTTTCAATTTAGATGTAAAAGTGCAAAGCTCCAGTGGCAGAAACGCATCTGAAAGCGATCAATGCAGTGATCGTCTTTGTTTGATGGCGAGTCAAAAGCCCTTTGCTGCGAGAATGATCGGAGTTCGCGTGATGGTTTAAACTCCGTGACGAGATCAGCAAGGTACTGTGGTTCATTTGTGGCAAGCACTTTGTGTGTACTGAGCGCGACCTTTTATGAGGTCGCATTACGCAACATTGACAAAGATCCACTGTCCCCAAAAGCCTCCAGACTTTTGGGGGGCAGTGCTGTTAGTAAGCGCTTATTAAGGCCGGCACGGCACACGAGGAATTGGGGGGGGGGGGGGGGGCAGCACCATGCCGAGCCGCCTTTATCTCCCCAGTGCTGATGTTTACACACCGCGCCAGCTACTCGTTTAATGCCGAGTCGATCTGGGAGAGGGCCAGGACCGATGTTGGCTGTGAGTTGAAATGGAACTCAGGTCGCTGGGTTTGTCGAGCAGTGCACAAGCATCCCAGCACCTGCACATGAACTGTTTTATAGAGTACATAGCTTAAATAAAAAAAAACATTAAATTTCGATTTAAAGCTTTCGTGACTGCAGGGATTCATCTTCTTGGTTCTTTCGGTAAAGTCACGTAGAAGGGAAATAATAAAATAAGTAAAATAATTTTTTGAAAATAAATCCCACAATTTTTTATGTTTTATTTTTATTATTTTATTATTTCCCTTCTACGTGACTTTACCGAAAGAACCAAGAAAAAAAAACACATTGTTAAGAAAAGTGGACTTGGGTCCACTTCACAAGGGACAAAATAAAAACAAAGAATAAATTCTTGAATTTAGTCTCAGTTATTACTCAAGCCAATTGATCTAAATCGTGGTAGGGCGTATGAATGTTTACATACCTAGTCCAGAATAACTACCTTGTCAATATTGTTTAATTGAAATCCACACGTTATGACTTCAACTGAAAATGACACTGATTGTCGTCGACTAAACTAAGACATTGGTCAATCAATTAGGATTATATTCCAGTATCTGCAGGAACCAGTCACTCCCAAGTTTGTGTTAACTATGAAGCAACTCTTATATGTGGTGATTGGGGTAGTTTCCGATTTTCGAATACATAACAAAAAAGAGTCTAAATACTAAAATGCGGGTGATCGGAAAAATGTCACTTCAGATTGATCCGAAAGTACCTCATGGGAAATTGCCTCTTTTATTTTCATGCCCTGTCACTTGTTGTGTAAAGGGACGTTAAATTACACTTTGTAGAATTATATGAAAATCCAAAAAAGAACGGAAATTATCCATTAAAATCCTAATCCAAAACGTGCAAATCCTAAACTCACCGCCCGTGTGCTCGTGTTTGTGTAGCACGTGTTATTATTGGTAAATACACTCTCGCCAGCATATGCAGCCCAAAGTTTAGGTGCATCACTCCAAGCTTCCTTGTGCACTTGTCATATTTATTCCATTTTCTGATCGATGCAGTGATCGAACGCTTTTTTCTCATGGTTCTGGGCACACCACCTCGTTATGGTGCCAGTCGGGCCTTAACAGGTGCTCGCTAACAGTGCTTGCCTCAACAGAAGATGTCGACTGTCGGGTGGGGGTTCAATTTTGTGTATACACCAAGTATCACCTGACAGCGCACAGATGCGTAATTTATTGTAAAAACACATGTACAGTAGTCAACGTAGGTGATGCATATGATGTTTCCGTGAAATACATGCGGTATAACCTGATACTTGTCATGCCGTGGTTTCGTTTGTCTCCGAGGAATTTCCTGTTTACAGACATGGTGAGGGGGTTGTGTGCCTGGCAAGGAGAGGTGACTGAGGTTCGCAAAGGACCGGTTCTGATATCGCCGGCTAACATCAGTGGCGAGTGATATTCCAACTGGTTTTGGGGTTCCTCCTCCATCACCAACCCCAGCACTGATCAGCGTGAAGTCTGGTCAAACACCCCACGACATCGGCAGGCCGTCATCCAGCAGTGGACTGACATAGGGATGTAATATATTATTAATTGCATCCGAGGGTAATACATTGCCGTGAGTTTTCTGGGAAAACTGAAATATGAATACATATCATTTCGCATAAACTATTGTAATGTCTTACTCCCTAGCGTGGCTAAGAAGGTGCCAAGCAATTTGCAGGATATTCAGAATGCGGCTGATAGGGTGTTAACCAGAACACTTTCACATCATATTACACCCGTGTTAGCCTACCTCCACTGGCTTCCAGTTTCACAAAGAATACAATTTAAAATCCTATTGTTAACTTTCAGTTTAAATTTTCAGTTTCATTTATTTGTATAGCCCTGGGAGCCATTCGGCTCTTGAATCGGGTGCAACCGCAACAAACAAAAACATGAAAACATCTTAAAGTGACTAGGCGCAAACAGAAAAATCCAGGAAAAAACAGCAAAGTCTTCGAGAAAAAGCACCGTATATCAACGCTCTGTGCAAAAATCCCAGTGGGATGCAAGTCAAACAATAACAACCATCAGACAGAGCAGTAAACCATATTGCCCCAGCCTACATCATTGACATGCTGCACTCATATGTCCTTTCAAGGTACCTTAAGATCTGAGGATGCAGATCTCTGCATTCCCAGGTCGACGTTTCGGTCTATGGGTGACCGAGATTTTTTCCCGTGTAGCTCCCAGGCTATGGAACGTTCTTCCACAAAATATCAGAGGGATCTCTAGAGTCTGTGGACATTTTAAAAATGCGCCTTCAAACCTAGTTATACGCTTCCACTTATTACATTTTCAGTTCATTTAGTAAATCATTTTTAAAATGCATTGATATCATATTTATGTTGAATGTCTGCTGCTGCTGTGTCCTGTACAGCCCTTTGAGTTCCTTGACGAAAAGCGCTATAAAAATGTAATTCTTATTCATTATTAAAAGTTGGCGCTAAGTTTTGCCGGGAAAAGGCTGGTGAATTTCACAAAACATGTTCATTGTATGCTTTTTAACGAGTTCCACATTCTTTATTTGAAAGTCATATATTGCTGCCATTGGTAAAGCGAATAATGAGGATGATGATAGCCACGGTGTGGCTGTGGCCACGCAATACAAACTATGGAGCATAATGCAAACACATAGACATACATTAAATACAAGGCATAGCAGTGTGGCCATGTAACCCACACTACGGACCATACAGTAAATCACTGGAGTCTGCCTTCATGAGCGGACAATTAATTACGAGCCACAATAGTGCGACCGTGGCCTGAAACCCAAACTATGAATCTTAGAGTGAACCCACAGAATCTGAAGAGATCCATGGAGACACATACAGAGCAATAGAAACCCATAAATAAATGAAAGACAAGCTACAATAGTGTGACCGTGGCCTGGAACCCAAACTATGGACCTTAAAGTGAACCCACAGCATCTGAAGAGATCCATGGAGACACATGAAGAGCAATAGAAACCCACAGATAAATTGAAGACAAGCCACAATAGTACGACTGTGGCCTGCAACCCAAACTATGAATCTTAGAGTGAACCCATAGAATCTGAAGAGATCCATGGAGACGCATACAGAGCAATAGAAACCCAGATAAATGAAATACAAGCCACAATAGTGCGACCGTGGCCTGCAACCCAAACTATGAATCCTAGAGTGAACCCACAGCATCTGAAGAGATCCATGGAGACACATGAAGAGCAATAGAAACCCATAGATAAATTGAAGACAAGCCACAATAGTGCGACTGTGGCCTGCAACCCAAACTATGGACCTTAAAGTGAACCCACAGCATCTGAAGAGATCCATGGAGACACATGAAGAGCAATAGAAACCCATAGATAAATTGAAGACAAGCCACAATAGTGCGACTGTGGCCTGCAACCCAAACTATGAATCCTAGAGTGAACCCACAGAATCTGAAGAGATACATGGAGACACAATGAGCAATAGAAACCCAGATAAATGAAATACAAGCCACAATAGTGCGACCGTGGCCTGCAACCCAAACTATGGATCTTAGAGTAAACCCACAGAATCTGAAGAGATTCATGGAGACGCATACAGAGCAATAGAAACCCACAGATAAATGAAAGACAAGCTACAATAGTGTGACCGTGGCCATGCAACCCAAACTATGGATCTTAGAGTGAACCCACAGAATTTGAAGAGATCCATGGAGACGCATACAGAGCAATAGAAACCCACAGATAAATGAAAGACAAGCTACAATAGTGTGACCGTGGCCATGCAACCCAAACTATGGATCTTAGAGTGAACCCACAGCATCTGAAGAGATCCATGGAGACACATACAGAGCAATAGAAACCCACAGATAAATGAAAGACAAGCCACAATAGTGCGACCGTGGCCTGCAACCCAAACTATGCACCAATGCAGTCTGCGCTTCATCAACGGGGGGGGGGGGGGGGGGAGAGGTTTAGTACCGTACAGTAATTTACTTTTATCAGTAGCAATATAACAATCAGCTATAAATAACGAAACCGATAGATGTTGATGTTACAATGTCACAATCATCACGTTGATGCTGTTCTTGTTCTCTGCTGATGCTCCACGGATCTCCTTTGCAAACTATCCGGATCACTGGCAAAATGTGATTCCGTGTAAACAAATAAACTATAATTGATTTAATGATAAAACTACTTCGGCACTTAAACTACTGCCGTACTGTTAGACCTATATCACTGTAAGACTAAAATACTGTCTAGATCTTACTCACACCTGTACCTAACTTTTTTTTATGGTGGCTCATATATTTTGTAGTTTGGTTTTATTCACACGTGTTTCGTTTACGGCCACTTTCGATCTCGTTTGTGAGAATGAGTGTAGCGGGTTTCTTAACTCACACTGCCCATAGACTCAACACTGGCCATAGACTCAACACTGCCCATAGACTTACACTGCCTATAGACTAACACTACCCATAGACTCAACACTGCCCATAGACTCAACACTGCCCATAGATTAACACTACCCATAGACTCAACACTGCCCATAGACTTACACTACCCATAGACTCAACACTGCCCATAGACTCAACACTGCCCATAGACTTACACTGCCCATAGACTCAACACTGCACCATAGACTCAACACTGCTTATGGATCTTCTTGGTTCTTTCGGTAAAGTCACGTAGAAGGGAAGTAATAAAATAATAAAAATAAAACATAATAAAACAATTCTCACGACGTTTCGGCCACAACGCAAGCAGCCGTCCTCAGGCGAAGAATGAAACACCACCAAGCTTGGAGCGTATATTTAAGCTGGGTTAGAGGGGGGGAGGTGGGAAGAAGAGCGCCTAAACAAAATAATTTGCATATCAAGAGGAATTCAGCATATGGAAAATGCGTAGGAGGTGGGCGGGGGGGGGTCCAAGTATTGATTTGGAACCCCCCCCGCCCACCTCCTACGCATTTTCCGTATGCTGAATTCCTCTTGATATGCAAATTATTTTGTTTAGGCGCTCTTCTTCCCACCTCCCCCCCTCTAACCCAGCTTAAATATACGCTCCAAGCTTGGTGGTGTTTCATTCTTCGCCTGAGGACGGCTGCTTGCGTTGTGGCCGAAACGTCGTGAGAATTGTTTTATTATGTTTTATTTTTATTATTTTATTACTTCCCTTCTACGTGACTTTACCGAAAGAACCACGAAGATGAATCCCTGCAGTCACGAAAGCTTTAAATCGAAACTGCTTATGGACTCAACACTGCCCATAGACTCAACACTACCCATAGACTCAACACTGCCCATAGACTCAACACTGCCCATAGACTAACACTACCCATGGACTAAACACTGCCCATAGACTCAACACTGCCCATAGACTCAACACTGCCCATAGACTTACACTGCCCATAGACTCAACACTGCTTATGGACTCAACACTGCCCATAGACTCAACACTACCCATAGACTCAACACTGCCCATAGACTCAACACTGCCCATAGACTAACACTACCCATGGACTAAACACTGCCCATAGACTCAACACTGCCCATAGACTAACACTACCCATAGACTTACACTGCCCATAGACTCAACACTGCCCATAGATTAACACTACCTATAGACTCAACACTGCCCATAGACTTACACTACCCAGGGACTCAACACTGCCCATAGATTAACACTACCTATAGACTCAACACTGCCCATAGACTAACACTACCCATAGACTCAACACTGCCCATGGACTCAACACTGCCCATAGACTCAACACTGCCCATAGACTCAACACTACCCATAGACTCAACACTACCCATAGTCTCAACACCACCTATAGACTAACACTACCCATAGACTCAACACTGCCCATAGACTAACCACTACCCATAGACTAACACTCCCCATAGACTCAACACTGCCCATAGACTAACACTACCCAGGGACTCAACACTGCCCATAGACTAACACTACCCATAGACTCAACACTGCCCATGGACTCAACACTGCCCATAGACTCAACACTACCCATAGACTCAACACTATCCATAGTCTCAACACTGCCCATAGACTCAACACTACCCATAGACTAACACTACCCATAGACTCAACACTGCCCATAGACTAACACTACCCATAGACTCAACACTGCCCAAAGACTAACACTACCCAGGGAATCAACACTGCCCATAGACTAACACTACCCATGGACTCAACACTGCCCATGGACTCAACACTGCCCATAGACTCAACACTGCCCATAGACTCAACACTATCCATAGTCTCAACACTGCCCATAGACTCAACACTACCCATAGTCTCAACACTACCCATAGACTAAACACTACCCATAGACTAACACTCCCCATAGACTCAACACTACCCATGGACTCAACACTGCCCATAGACTAACAACTATCCAGACTCAACACTGCCCATATACTCAACACTGCACCTACGATTAGCACGGTTGACTTACGTATGGTACTAAAGAAGTTCAACTTACACACACCGGCTAAACTTGACCATGATCCGTGCAAACGAATCAGACGACCGTCCCGCAAAGCGATACGACAATGTTTCGCTCCGGATGATCGCTGCAAAGTATGATCTGTGTTTTGATTTAGTGTGCTGATCTTAAAGGTGAATTGAAAAATGTTGATACTCCGACTGATGCTCCTGCTGTTGTGGAGTGACTCATGCAGCCAGCTATGGCTGCAGAGTTTGGTGGTACGTTGTTAATGTCGTTTATTGTGAAAATTCGGTCACAGTTCCTATGATCACTGTTACATTGCTTTTATGGCTTTATTTTGGTTATTTTCGAAAAGTTTTTTGGTTTGGCCATGTTTGTTTGTTGTAGTACAGAGTTAGAATGATGGCTTTAATCTAAGTTGTCTTGTGGTTGTTGTTGTTTGACTTGCATCCCACTGGGATTTGTGTACACAGCGTTGGTGTACGGTGCTTTTTCTGCAATATTTTGCTGTCTTTTCTTGGATTTTCTGTTTGCACATAGTCACATATTCACTTTAAGATGTTTTCTTGTTCATGTTTTAGTTTTTTGTTTGTTGCGGTTGCACCTGATTCAAGAGCCGAATGGCTCACAGGGCTACACCAAATACATGAACTTGAAAGCAGGAAGTCGGCGCAAGGAATTTGGAATCAGCTGTGCGGGCAGTGCGCGCGCGCTGATTGGCCGTACCAGGCAGCCAATCAGGTGAACGTTGTCCACCCCCCCCCCCCGTGGGCTCACGGGCGATCGTGATTGGTTGGTAGTTTGAGAGTGGGGGAGGAGTCTTGCTGCTCGGTGGTGGGAAAAGCGACGCTCACAACAACGTGCGGAGATTGCCGGGCGGATAAATTACACAGCGGGGGGGGTACAGCTGGATGCATCTACCCGATCATCTCAGTCAGCTGCGTTTGCGCCGAGACCTCCTGTCAGCAGGCGAGGCTTCGACATTTCATGTGATAGCCTCAAAAGTGCACCTAGCCTGGCACAGGCGTTGTGGCGACGTCACCGCCACTTAGTAGCGAATGCCGGATAGTGATATTGTTGTTGGGGAAAACGAACAGGGAGTGGCGGGCGAAGAATGCAACTAAACTATTTTTGTTATTTTACCAGGTCAGGCCCACTGCGCTAAATATAGCTTGGTCGTTTTCGGAAGCAACCTGGTTAAAATGAAATCGCTTATCGTGTGGAAATGTAAAAGCAGCCAAATCCTCTTAAACGCGTGTTTTCTAAATGTGGAGGGAAAAAAAACCGGAGGCCCCGGAGAAAAATCCACACGATCACGGGGAGAGATATGTAAACTCCAAAAATATAAAGGCGTCAGAGGCGGGAGAGTCTCTGTATTTGCCTATGGTGGCAATACGTTCTCAATTAGCTAAATGGCTAATTGAGAATGGTTTTCTAGCCACTACGAAAGGGCTTCAGGAGAGATAGTTCGTGCGATTTTGCTATTCACCCTCCTCCGTTGAAGGTGCGTCGACTGCATTGGTCCATAGTTTGGGCTCCAGGCCACAGTCACACTACTGTGCCTTGTCTGTAATGGTATCGATAAGTTTATATTGGTCTTCATGTGTCTCCATGGATCTTTTCAGATTTTATGGGTTCACTCTAAGGTCTATCTATAGCAGCGGTCGGGAACCTATGGCTCGCGAGCCATATATGGCTCTTCCGGTGACGGCATATGGCTCCCAGACAATTTTGAGTTGGAAAAAATAATAATAAAAAAAGAAAAAATCAGTTTGGAACTGATTTTAAAATACTTGTGATATTGTTTAATAGTACTGTGTCATTTTAAAGTAAACAGAAATTAGTTTTGAAGATAAATTTCACGGGTCATGCCTGCATGAAGCTCAACCTCACCACGTATGAACCAGACTACAAGGCCATCAGCAAAACCATGCAGCACCAGAAGTCGCATTAAAAGTAAGACATATTTAATTTATTATACGTTAAAAATACTATATGGCTCTCAATGAAATATATATAGAAATATTTGGCTTTTATGGCTCTCCCAGTCAAAAAGGTTCCCGACCCCTGGTCTATAGTTTGGCTTGCATGGCCACGGTCGCACAACTGTGGCTTGTCCTTGATTCCCCGCTCATGCGCGCATCTGCTTGTTGATGGTCTGATGCGGGTTAATAGGGGAGGGTGAAAGGGATTTACAGGATGTCCCAACGAAAGTTGCGGCGTTATTGGGTGAAGTCTCCCTACGTGTTGTGTGCGGCTGAATAAAATAACTAAGATTGTTTACTCACGTGTGCTGGACTCCTCTCTGCACGTCTTCACAACAGTAACATCCAAGCATTAGAATAAGCACGACTGAAAACTATATACAGTATATATAAAAACAATTTTTACCGGGGTGAGAGAGAGCTTGCGAGAAAACCACGTGGAATCGATCGCGTCGAGTAATCGTCGACGTTGGAATCGTTTTGGCGGAATCGATTCGTTTGCCAGTGACGTCAGCCGGTCACTCAGCAGCAGCGATGGCCGCAACCACCGGCGTCGCTTTGCTCCGCACCATGCGCCAGGTCATGAGCGCGATGTGCGAGAGTCCAGGATTTGACAACGTGCTCAGAAAGGTGCGACATCGCTCCCATTCTCTCGCTTTCTCTCTCCCCGACAGTGCCACGGCGTTTCCGCTTCTTTAACTTCCGACCGACCCCCCCCCCTACCCCCGTCCCGTTGCCGTCCTCCGCCGGCCAAGGGTTGCCTCGCTCCCGCCCGAGCCGCTATCCGAGGGCCCCACCTGAGGCCTTATACCGGCTCGTGTGCTCAAGTGAACCTGGCTTGAACGGCAAACGCTACCGATAAGAAACATAAATAATAAGCAAATATACGACAATTAAACAAAAGCTAGATAATATTGGTTCTGTAGACTTTCCATAGCAATGTGGAATGACCACCACTTGAATGAAGGAGCGCAGTGGAGATGCAGGCCGTGGCATTGCTCTTATAAGTGTGCACGTGTGTGAGGGTTGACGCGTGCGTGAGGGAGGAAGCGTCGGGGAACATACGCGAGTGAGCGGACACGTGTGTGTACGTGATGGGACACGCGTGTGAGTGAACACGCGTTTGAGTGAACACGCGAGTGAGTGAACACGCGAGTGAGTGAACACGCGAGTGAGTGAACACGCGTTTGAGTGAACACGCGTTTGAGTGAACACGCGTTTGAGTGAACACGCGAGTGAGTGAACACGCGAGTGAGTGAACACGCGAGTGAGTGAACACGCGAGTGAGTGAACACGCGAGTGAGTGAACACGCGAGTGAGTGAACACGCGAGTGAGTGAACACGCGAGTGAGTGAACACGCGAGTGAGTGAACACGCGAGTGAGTGAACACGCGAGTGAGTGAACACGCGAGTGAGTGAACACGCGTGTGAGTGAACACGCGTGTGAGTGAACACGCGTGTGAGTGAACACGCGTGTGAGTGAACACGCGTGTGAGTGAACACGCGTGTGAGTGAACACGCGTGTGAGTGAACACGCGTGTGAGTGAACACGCGTGTGAGTGAACACGCGTGTGAGTGAACACGCGTGTGAGTGAACACGCGTGTGAGTGAACACGCGTGTGAGTGAACACGCGAGTGACTTTGCGTGGGGCCTGGGAGGTCATGGCAGGAGTTGGGGTGGCTAACGTCCCTGTGTGTGAAGGACGCGACCTCGGACTGGGGGCGCTGTAGTTGTCCGCGTGCAGTTTGATGTGTGCCTGTGTGTGCGCCCTATAACTCTTGTGTGTGAGATGGTGTGTTTGTGTGTGTGAGAGATGAGAGCAGTGCGATGTGTTTGAGCTGTACGTGTGTGGAATAGGACTTGAGAGGTGCATATGTGAGGTGTGTGCAGTGTACATGTGTGTAATGTGTGTGCATTGTAAATGCATGTATGGGGTGTGAGTGTATGTAATCGTGTATGCGTGCAATTCAGTGTGTACTGTGTGTGTATTTATGTATGTATGCATGTGTGCAAATGTGCATGTATATAATGTTGAGCTATGTGTGTGACTAGCTGTGTGTTTGAGGTGTGTATGTGTTCGTGTAATTGCGTTGGTGTGTATGTTACTGTAATTGTGCATGTCTGTGTATGCATTGCAATCGTGCGGTGATTGTGCTTATATGGTGCAGAATAGGACATTTGCATACACAGACGAACACAAACCACGAACACAAACCACGCACACACAACCTTCACGTAAAGACACACAATCAATTACAAAAGCCTGCGTAGGCTATATGCGATGTCGCTGGCTTGTTATTGTATGTACTGTATCATCGTGTTTAGGAAAAAGCGATTTGTATGGCTTATAGCGACCTGCAGTGGCGATGAGGTGAACTGCAAACAAATCAGCTGAGATTAACTGATTTGGTGATACGGCGTTGGAAGTGGTACACAAACGCAACAAAAAAAACGAAATATCTTTATAGCACATACACGATAAAGAAGGGTCATTGCCCGAAAGATCAGCTCTTATATATTTTTTTCTTTTAATCTGTTGATGAATTAGAGTTTTGTTGTTGTTGCTAAAATGAATATATTAGAAAGGAATGTGGTTCGTTCAGAGCAGTGGCTCCAAACCTTTCAGCAACTCTCAAACATGTTTCGCGGACCAGCATTAATTACAGAATGCGGTGTTTTGTTTAAAAAAATAATCATACCTGCAACAGTTCTGTTGATGACTTCCCACGGCCTTGTGGGCCACCAGTCATCCGAGGACTACAATCTGCCACCATCCTGGGCAAATACCTTACATTACCTAACCTAAAGCCATCAGTGACCAACCACCAGAGCTCACCCCCGTCTTCTCCCCGCTTCCTTCATAGGCCAGCACCTGGGTCCCTGTGCGCTGCTGGGCCTGGCACAGTTGCACCGCCTGCACACCCTGGTAGCTCTGCCACTGTATATGGTGGCTTGTTACGTTTGTTTTGTGTGCACACCCCTGCAGGTGGAGGTGGTGTCGGCAGAGCCAGGCCACGTGGTTTGCGAGATGCCCGTGTGCGAGGAGCACACGAACCGCGGCGGTACGCTGCACGGCGGTCTCACCGCCACTCTCGTCGACGTGGTCTCCACCACCGCACTGCTCTCCACTGAGCGCGCTGCTCCCGGCGTTAGCGTCGACATGAATATCACGTACGGACGGATCGCACGGACTTGCACACTGAACATCACCTGCAAACATGGAAACTGACTCACAGAGTGAGCATTACGTATGGACAGAGGTTTCTGACTCACACAAGTGAGCCTTTACATATGAATGTGGGGAATTCACTTGAATATCATATATGATCATGGGACATTCGAACAGTGGACATCACAGCTCAACCAGTGATGCAAACGTTAACATCACACATTGATGCATCAACGTTGGAACTGACTTGAACAATACCTACGGAAGGTGGACAACGCATTGACTATCACGTATGAATGTGGGTCACTAAATTGATCGTTGACATCAGTATCACCTGTAAGAATATATCACTGATCTTAACATTACATATGAATCTGAAACAATGACTTGAGTATTATGTATGAACATGAAACGTGAGGATGAGCATGGCATAAAAAGTAACCGTTCTTGTGCATCGTGAAAACTGATGCACGTGCGTGCCCACAGGTACATGAGCGCGGCACGCGTGGGCGAGGAGTTGGTGATCGCCTGCTCACGTCTTACGCCAGGGCCGAACACTCGCCTTCGCCACCGTCGACATCACCAACAAAGCTACCGGCCGCCTTGTGGCTCAGGGCCGGCACACCAAGCACCTGGGCAGCAGCTAGCCCTGATCTCGACCTTAACCCTAACCATAACATTCAATCTGCCCTGGCATTAACCCTACTCTGGCCATAGCCCTGACACTACTATGCCCTGACCTTACCTTTAACAACATCTGAACACATACATAGTACTAATCCACCCCTCGTCGAATCCAGAACAGATGGGCTGAACGAACCAACATCAAAGTCGTCCATGTTATATCCTGTGCCTTCTAGCGTAAATGAGTCGGTTTATGAAACAATGCATCATCCATTTGCTATCGTAAGACGATAGGACATGTGGTGCCTGCAAGTGGATCAACTCTAATTTTTAGCACAGCCACTCAATCGCACAATAATTGTACTGTATATATAACCACGTGTGTTTGTCCATATGTTGGCTCTGAATGAGTTTTGCTTTGACTCGGCAAGCAATGAGTGAACCTTCCTCTGCAGTTTGATGAATCGTCAATCTGTGTTACGATTAGTTTTGTCTAATTTGTGCTGTCTTGTTTGTGCTGTTTGTCTCGTGATACATCTTGTTGCACCTCCAGTTAGCACGCTTGGCTATGTACGATGTGAAAGAAGTTCAACATAATACGTATTTTTTGTTCTGTTAGCCTCAAGGTAATATTACATTTAATTGACATGATCCATACATATTGGATTTCTCTCCACTAATTTTCCCCTCGTGCTGCGAGCCATGTTCTGAATATTGTCACCATATTCAGCAGCAGTACTCAAGCACTGAAAACTGCAGCAGAGCTCTGAAAAAAATCCTCGTGGGAGTTTAGTAACAAATCTTAATTTGAAGCTTTCGTGACTGCAAGGAATCTATACTCTCTTGGTTCTTTCAGTAAAGTCACGTAGATAGAAAAAATAACTAAATAACAATATTAGCATCCAAAATATGTTGATACCACCCGCGATACCGCACTTTGAATACTCATCACACTAATATATTCGGCACGGTTGCGCACACCTGGAATCCAACACTTTGAAGGCAAGGGTTGGGATCACGCAGATTTGTAACACTTGCAAACACACTGGACCGCGAGATTAATTTGTGATTATTTGTGGTGCTTCGAGTGTTATCCCCTCGTGTGTGCGAGTTTCCTCCGAGTACTCTGGTTCGTTCCCTGCCACTCAAATGGAGTTGGCCAAACATCCCAAATGCAGGACCCCTCTCCTGTTGGAAGTCTTGAGACTACATGAGGCTTTCCTGGATTAAGGGCATTATATTTCCACCCATGCAGACCACGTCTGACCCCTCTAGTGTCAAAACTAACCCACAGCAATGCACACTGTTTTGTTCATACTCGTAGCCAGCCCATCGATATACATCCGGAAATGTTTATTACATTACTTGAAACATGGTAATGACGTCGGTTTAATAGAGTTTGATGAGAGTGTGAGGAGGAGCACGTGGAATACTCGGGGGACTGAAACGGGGAATAATATATACTATATACAGTACTTTATAATAAAATATGTAAATTCATACCATGTGTATTGTGGGTTTGTAAATGCTCTGTGGACATACATTGATTGGTGATGCTGCTATCATTTGCAGTGTTGTACTAGCACCATAAAACAACACAATCGCCAACAACCGCTTTAAAATAAAAATATTCGCGACGTTTCGGGCAACGGCCCTTCTTGATAGCATAGAACAACCCCAGCCGTCTTCTTATTGTTTCCCTTTACAAACAAAAAAATGTCAAGAATGACTTTCTACTCAAATAAACATTGAGATGGTGCACGTCTTGTTTACAGCCCTAAGTCAGTGGTGGTAAATTCCACATTCATTTGGCGGGGGCGAGTCTATCCAGGAACAACCACTTTCCTTTAGCGGCAGTGCCATTGACGAATGCGACGAGTTATTTGTGCTCGTGCTCGTGAACCACTGCCAACGCAGTATCACAGTATCACAGTTACTGCTGTTCTATGAAGAGGGGCCATTGCCCTAAAAGTCGTCTATTACTACTGCATATCTGTCAACCCCTTATCAGTGCCAACCTTATTACAGACCAATCCAGACCTTATTGGTCACCACATGCCCCTTATACATCTCAACGTTAATTCTACAAAGACCCATCACAAGTGAGAAACACAACAGACTTTTTTGCTGTTGCCCGTATTAAAACGGCTGTACACCATGTGGACCTGACAACTCAATTTCCCTGTACACAGAATACGGGTAACCCCTATGGATTGACACCTCTGCCACTGTGTGTATAGATTCCTCGGTGTAAAGGTCACGCAGGGGTTATCATCGAGGAATGCCGTGTCCCAAACACCGGTGACGTCATCGGAGGGGGGTGGGGCCGGTGATGGGGACGCGTGTGATTGGTCCATGTGAGGTCACGTGGACATAGCGGCCTATATAAGGCAATGTGCGGGTTACATTTTCGCGGGAACATTAGTAACGCGGTTCGAGTGGCGGGTTTTCATTATCGGAGAGTTCCACGCGTGCTTTTGTTAATCTCCTCACGTCTTCGTCTCCTCGTCTCCTCATCCGCGGGTAAGTAAGCAGCACTAACGAGAACGCGGCTTTGATTCGCGTTGTTAAATGTTCCGCAAAGCGCGGCGGGTTTACGCTCCGAGGCCTGGTGGGTTTGGGCCTATCCCCAAGGTGGCACTGCCTCATCAGAGGCGATACAATATTTAAAACTGATTTAAGTTTAATAAAAAAAAAATAAGTGTGTATTCGGAGCACTGCCTAGTACAGAGCAGCCGCCAACTTAAACTGCATTGAATGTAAATACTCGTTTCGTTGAAAGCGCGTGTAGTTTTGGAGGGAGAATTCATCTCCCGAGCTCGCTTTGTTTTTCCGTAACGAGCGTTGTGGCGAATATTTTTCTAAGTAAACAAACGCAGACGATGCTGTTATTGTAACCATTCTCCACATCGAAGCTCATGCTTACGTTACGTGATTTTACGTCGAAGTGGGATGCGTGTCTAACCTGGTGGTGGGTCCTTGTCTATACATCTGGCATTCGATTTCGGTCCAAGCCTGACTGCTGGTGAGTCGCTGAATGTCGAAACCTTTGTGTGGACGGCTCGTGTATTAGGAAGACGTATCGTCCTTAATGAAACTGAGGACATGATAAGTGGGTAAAACTCCTCACTAAGCAACTGGCCTTCGGTTTGGTTTAACGGCACTGAACCTAAGACCGTTGTTAGCCTGTGTGTTCATGAGGCTGGCTACCCTTAAAGTTGAATCCGGTGGTGGGTGATGAACCTGATCCGTTATAGATTTGAAGCTTTCGTGACTCGCAAGGATTCCTACTCTGTTCTTTTGGTTAAAGTCACGTAGGGTAAAAGAAACAAATAAATTAAATCACGATGTTTCGGAGGCAACACCGAAACAAACAAAGAGTATGAACCTGATCCGGCCCAATCTGTTTCAAAGACAACGCAAATTATCCAGAGTGTGTTGGTTTTGCATGTTCACCACAAGTACGTGTGGTTAATACAGACTTGATTCCTTGCAAAAGGTTTCTATTTGCCGTTTGAACATCTTAACACGTGTTTTTATTGCCATCCGGTTGCTTGTGTGTTTTGTCTTCAGTCTGTGTGTAGGGGAACCGCTGCGGTAACGCCTTGTGCTGAGAGGCGGTGAGGCTGAAGAGGAGGAGGCTGCGGGAAGAAGGAAAGAGACTGCAAAGATGAACACCGGGCGCAGCAGAGTCAATGCCGAGCTGGAGAACAGCAACGTAGGTGTGGTTAAGGTGAGTCCTGCACAAGCGCCCTCGCGTCTTACCTATACACATCCTGGCAGTTCATCAGTGGTTGGTTAAGGCAAGCTTCATGATGCTGATGAAAGATTGAATGTCAAAACCGGACCGGAGTGCTTGTGTTGAACCAATGCTGATGAAAATTGCACTCCTGGAAGGCTGTGACTTCTGGAGATTGTTTGTCATTTGTAAAAGTATTTCTTTTCAAACACTTTCTGGTTGTGAACGTGCAGTCATGCAATTACAATTACCTGTTCTCGACACTGCTTGTGGAGCAACCGTCACTGGATGGGACTCGAGAGAATCCTCCCTTTTAGAGTATTTTGCCTGCTTCTATGCTGGCTTAGACGTCTTTTGAAGAGATGGGAGCACCCACACAACCCCCCACCACACACTACCTGTCAATTAACTAACTGATGCCCATTTATACAACTGGGTGGACAGAGGCGAGACAGCTGAGCACTGGGAGAGATCGAACTGCAAAGCATCAATGCTCAACATACTCCACAATAACTTGTACTTAGAAAGACAATGTATATAATAGGTGACGTTTTGGACAATGGTGCCTCTTAGCAGTACGGAGGCCAGAGAGTAATGACTACCTCACTAGCCTCTGTGTGAAATGAGTTTTTACGGGTTGTAAATTCGGTGTGCATCATTATACCATGGCAGAAACTTCTAGTCTCTTAGAGCGAATTAAAACTTGCACAACCTTGCTGCTCTTGTGAAATGTTTAGCAACATACCATTGTATCAAACATGCAGCGTTGTGTCACCAGCAAAGTTGTACATTACCCAGATATTGGAATAACGTCCCATGTGTTTTTAATGGTTAATTGTGGGCAGTGTAGCAAAATACAATGCTGTACTACATTTCTTTGCTACTATGGCAATGCATCCCACCTTCATCCCAGATGTATTAACATCTGTAGCTTTGTAAAATAACCCCCAAATGATTGCACCGAGTTAAGGCACTCCTCTAGCAGTGGATTGACATAAACGGTTTGACGTGTACAATCCTAGGTATGCAATGATTAACCCAGTGGTTCCATGTATCATTTTAATTTTGAGTAAATTTAATTCCATAATCGGTAGTTTTTTTTTGTATAATCTTGTTTGTGTTCTTGTTTGTCTTTTTGCAGATTTGCGCACCATATTTGCCCAAATTGATTTGCATAATCCATACTATAACTGGGCAGCATGATAACGAATGCGTCATCACTTTGCTGGTTATTGAAGTAGAGGCTGGGATTTCATGAATGAAGCCAGATCTCCTTTGCATAGTCCTTACTCCCTGCTTGGATACCCAGGCCACGTAGCTTGCCTGCCTCGAGCCCGGGGGGGGGGGGGGGGTACCAGGCAGGGAAGTACACCCGCCCAACTTGTGGTTATGGTTCTAGTCTGTACTTTTCACAAACTTGACGAACTTAACATAAATAAATGATAAAAAAAACATATATTTACATTTCATCTGATCGTGTTCATGACGATTGTAACAGATATTATTTAAATTTGGCACTGAATTGGTCTGTTTATGACTCGAAGAATACAAGAACAAATGTTATAACTTTTGCCTCCAAAAGTTACTGCAGGTGGTCGGTTAAGGTAGGCTCCATCTAAATGTTTAAGCTTCTAATTTTCATACTAAACACGATCCCCTTTGTCTTGAACAAAGTAATTTGCCACATGTTAAATACGACTCCAAAGTCGATTAGAGTCCTCTCCTGGTCAGTTTTTAAAAACGATGGAATTAGTTTGCAGTTCGGAAAGTGCTTTTTAAAGGCTAAGGTTAGGCGACCCAGCGACCTCTCCTGCTCGTTTGAGTGCAATTGCCAGCCATAGGAGGTAATGCCCCTGTGAAGTGTTTGTTTTTATATAGGGGGTGCTTGTGGGGGCACTGATGTGATCCAGACAGGTTCCTGTGTTAAGGGTAGTTTGTGACTTTTTAATGCTTTATTTTTTATTTCGGTGTTAACTTTCCCATGCCTCTGCATCCCCGCCTCCCTCCTATCGCCTTGGTTTGCCACTCATTCTGGGTGTCTATGCACCAAAAAATCCTTTTGCTCAAGACGATCCATTTGGGGAACCTCGTTATAAATGAACAAGCGCTTGGATATTTTGGATTTTTAACAAGAGTGCAATCTTCCTGTCATTGGGTAATTCCATAAGAGGCTCTTTAAAAGCTTCTCTCCTTCGATGGTCTCTTACCATGGGTAATCTGTAAAATGTTTGGGTGTAAGTTGTCCTGAGCATTTCAGCAATATCAACTATTGCCAACAAACTTAAGAAAAACCTATTTATTTGTTGTGGTTTAATAGTTTCCCACCTTTGTTTACATAAATTATGATTAGCAGTGACAATTTGATATGAATAATATTTTTCCTCCAGGTGATTGGGATAATGTGAAACCCATTAAATACAACACGTACATCGGGAAGCCTCATTTATGACACGATATAATGTGATCTGAGAGAGTCGAATATTTAATTCTAGTGTATTCTAAGTAGTTATTACTTGTACATGAGGGTTTGGACGTGATTTGATGCCTTATCATTATACACCGCTCGTGTGCAGGTTTTTTGTGCATTCATTGGTGACTGGCTTCAGACTATCGAACAATTAACCCATAAGAACCCAGTTTGCCATAACTCTTGCCATGTATACCTATTCTGTTGTGTCTGTTTGCCAGTCTTAAAATGTTCAGATGTGCTTCCATAGCACTGAACTGCCATTGCTGGTGTACTTATAGGCATTTATTGATGTTAACTCTAAAACCTTTTTCTCATGAACAAAGTTTTAACCGCTTTATCCCCAATAGCCTAGAATACCAGCATATATAGGGGCTATTTGTTTATTGGGCTGTCTTGAATCTGACACATGTGGCTGCCCAGATTTCATACCTAGGGTCTTGGCAGTGGCAGCTTGGGGTTTAAACACTGCCATTGTGAGCAACCTCCCTCCTCTTTGAATGTGTACGTAAAATCACTTGTGTCACCCTGATCGTGGGAACCCAGAGAATCCCTCCAAGGTCGCTCATCTGGCTGTTTGCTCAGCAGTAAGTAGAGCGTGGTGGTGCATGCCTTTAATCCAGCGCTTGAGAGGCAAGAGTTGGTGGATTGCATGGAGATTTGTTAAATGTCCAAACCTGCTGAGCTCTGAGATAGCTCTGAGAGGATGGTACAGCAAATGCTTTCATTAATAAGTGTGTCTGTACAGACGTTTGTGTTATACTGTAAGCTCTGATTTCTGCCCACCTGAAAAACACTAAATTCCTCTTGTACTTTGACGTTATTGCATCTGCATTTAAAAGCCATCCCTTCCTGGTCTATTTTAAGAGGAAATTGGCTTCACTGCTGTGACAAGATGAATCTTATTAATCATAATTGCACGTTATGCCTCTTCTAATGATGTTTATCACTTAACCTTACGTATCATTTTTTTATTACTACTTTCCCCTGATATTGATATGACTTTTTTTACTTTTTCTATTCTAATTAGTTTGATCTTGTTTTCTTTTGTGTTATCTCCAAATGTTATCTTGTTTGTGCAATCAACATTTTATGCGTTGAATTATTTATTAGGCACTATCTGAGCAGTACAGTTCTCAGAACAACATTTGTCTTGTGACATTCAAACCAATTTAACAATGCTAATAGTAATGTTAAGTGCAATTTTTGTGTGTGCTGTTATTGGTGACAACCAGGTTTGGTCATGAGCAGTCAATCTGGATTTGAACCCAGGATCTTAATGAGTTGTGCAACCTTGTACTTTATTGTTTTGATCAATCCTGTATTGTTGCGCTCTAGATTTTTTGAAAAGCACTCTTGTCTGCTTTTAATTATAGGGTATTTATTCTTGGAATTGGCCAATATTCACAATTTGGGGCCATCCAAATAGAATCTTGTCTAGGTGAAGCTTTCCTGAAAGACTTAAATTAGAATAGTTATAAGCTGAGTATTGCTGCCTGCAGGGGTGCCACGGTGACAAGATGTTAACTACCTCACCTGGTATACACGAGGTTGTGGGTTTGATCTTGACCCTGACGTCTGTGCATTTGGAGCTTGCATGTTCTCCTGGTGGTCACGTAGATTTTTGTCCGGGTATTTGGCTGCTATAGATTTCTCTATGATAAACCACTTTGTTGAGCAATCATTTGTGGCCAGGTCGCTTCTGAAAAAGAGCGATGTAGCTTGGTGGGCCTTGGCTGGTGAAATAAAAATGTGTTTAGTGTGAGCGCCCCTCTGGATCTCCGCTGTACCACTCCACGCTGCACCGTGTTTGCTTAGAGATAAATGCTGAGAACGGCGCAAGTGGCACATTCCCACGCGGTTCACCCAAGACGCGCGTAAGAGCCGTGTGTGCTTTGCGTTGCAGCTTTGTCCACCCACTTCCCCCTCCCCGCAGAAAAATTCGGCCCATCGTTATTTACCGTGAATGAATTTCTTTGTTTGGCGTAAAGTGGGCGCTCACCTTGACATGATGTCGTGTTTGGTTTCTCAGGCTTAGATTCTGCTGTCGCGCCAATCCATGTTTATACACTCCAAGTACATGGGTGTCTTTTTATTTAACCGGGTGATGGCTGACTGAGATGCACATCTCTTCAGGTAGTTGGAAAGGGGGAGGTCTCTCACCCTGTTCACACGAGGACTGGTGTAGTGTTCCTTTCAGTTCACTGCGCGAAGTCTGCAACAAAATCATTACGTTGCCATATATAGCAGGTGTTGCCAAAGAGATTTCCAAAATTCTAAATAAGCACAAGATCCAAATCCGATACAGTACACAAGATCCGTGATCTGATCCCATCCTTAAAGGATGTCATTCCTGACTTGCAGTACCCTGGTGTCTACAAACTGAGTTGCACTTGTGGGGATTGTTATAACGGGGAAACGAAACGACATTTCTGATCGCATTCACGAGCACAAGTCTGATTTGGAACATGGCAGGACGAATTCTTCGGCCGTGGCTGACCACTGTAATAATACTGCCGGTTCTCATGACATTGTGTTTTCCGATACCAAGGTGCGCTACAAGCCGCCTGGTTACTACCAAGGATTTGTCCATGAAGCCATCCAGATATACAAACATAAACATAACTTCAACCGAGATTATGGATTCAAATTGAGCAATCATTGGAAGGATGTAATTAACCAAGTTAAACTTTAGCTGCCGTGCAGTTTACTGCTAGACAGCCAGCTTAGATAAAATTTGCATAAACATATCCATATTCCCAGTCTTACCCCCAGCTTCACACACTACCATTGCCACACGCAGTTTTTTGGTCTTTTTTTAGCTTGTGCATCTCCAATTTACCCCATTGGCAGCATAACAAAAGGCTACGTAATCCTACCTTACCTGTCTACTTCCACCATCTGCATCACAAAGCTTCAGCGACTATATAATTCCTCGTCACGGCCATCTCTGAGACATACCTGAAGCGGTTGTGCTTTCGCTATGTTGTCCCCACCTGAAGAAGGACGCTTGTGTTGCGCCCGAAACGTCGATTTAATTTGGTTTTCATTTATTAACATTTTTTACCTATGTGACTTTACCGAAAAAACCAAAGCGTATGAATCCTTGCAGTCACGAACACTTCAAATCTAGAAGTGGTTGGGCTGTTCATAGGTTGACTACCATTGACTTCCCGCAAAGGGGGGAGCCCAGTGAGTAATATCAAAATTACATGAATATTGGTGAAGGTCGGGGGGGGGGGGGGAATAAAACGCCTTTATCATCAGGCATCATACATTCCCATTGGATGCAAGCCGTCTCGTACAGTCCTGCAGTGTAACGGTTCGCCCAGCATCTTCACACAAGCTGATTTCTTCACACATCTCATCGTTGCTCACCCTTTGGGGCACATTCCTGTCCTTGGCTGCAACTGTATTTCTAAACCACCGGCCCTCGTACCTTCTAGCTACGTGTTTTTTCCCATGTCCCCTTTTTTAACAGTTGATATGATATATTTTAACCTGCCTGTGCTCTCTGATCTAAGTGTTGCCTTTTTATATATACCGGTGAAATTGCATTGCTTCCTGCTTTGCGATTGTTTGTTAGAATTCATGCTTCTGGTCTGTAAAACGCTGATGTGCAATGATTAATGGTTAAACATTCTTCTGTTGACACATTGGTATATTGCTTTCAGTATCTATTCGAATTGAATAAAAGCACTTCTGCTCTCGGCAGCCTTTATAAATGTATTTTATTTTATCCCGATCTGCCTTAAGTAGCTGCCCTTGGTAAATATACTCTGCTGTCTTTTATGAGTTATTACCCACTTGGCATTCTTTTTCAAACTTGTTGTACTTGACCTTCGTTTTGCTCTTATTCTGAGCTCAACAGCCTCTTTTTTTTTAAATGCTAATATTTTCATGTAATTCGATCTGATTGGACATTGTATATAATGGCTATCGGCAAATACGAGATGTTTAATTTTTCCTCGCGTTACACTTGTAAATAAAATTTAAGTACCAAAATACACGTTTCAAAAAGAGTTGGACACGGCGACTTGCTTTTGCGAAAGTCATTCACGGATCATTGGCCTTACTATTCTAATGCTGCCAAGTGTAGGACTCTCCTGAAATCAGAGTTAAGACCATATTAATGATGCAAAAATAAAAACAAAATTCTTGGGTAATCTGTTTTTGTAATACTTCCAACATCTAAACATGTTCTGTCCTTGACGGCTAAAGTCTATTTTTGGCGTGTGTGACCCTAAAGTGGAGTTTGTACCATCAGCCGGGGTGGGCAATGGTTGTAACGCGCAGCACTCTGTGTGGAAAGTAGACTTCAAATACTACCAGAGGTCACTTAAACTTCATCCTTCAACAGTCCATGAAATAAGGAGGTCTGGGATATCAATCATGTTGTCCTATGCAGACTTTCCCCCCCACCATTAGAATACAGAATTTCCACGACTGGTTCTGAGCTGCTAAGAGGAGATGAGCGGCAACTCTTTGGGCACTTTGACTTTCAACTTTCTCAACAGTACCCATTACTTGCCGCAATAAATATACAGTCGTTTCGAATGGAAGCGAAATAACATCTGGCTTTGTGCTTGATGCCGACGTGGGGGTATTAACTTGTGTGACAAGGGAGCCTTGTTTGTAAATGACACATTGACAATTTAATTGCTGCTTTAAAGTTTTCAGGTAAACGTTGTTGTGCACCAAGGTAGAAATAATTTGGAAAACGCATAACTGGGAAGCGATCTCTGGGCAGAAGTGCTTCACCAAAGTAGTCTTTGGTAAGAGTGTTCTTGTCGCAGATTCCTGAAGTTTAGTGCGAGCGACCTAATAAATGGCAGCTTACAAGCAAGAGTTTGAGAAGCGCTTCAAGAAATTGAGCATTTTCAGATGCATACCTGGAAAGTAAGCTTTCTAAATCGCAGCCCTTTTGGCAATCCACTATTGTATGAAGGCCTTACCATACCGTGTTGATTGATTATAGGTATATTTTGGTCGTACTTAATGCATTACCATGAGGGATCGCAATAGCTTGTGAAGGTCTTCGTTCATCAGTGGTTTGAAGCCCTTTGATTCCAGACATGAGCTTTAATGATAAATGCGCTTACGTAGGCTATCGGTGAAAGCTATAGATAATCTAGCTGTGTGAGCTCGGGGAAGGTGCCGAGCACCTGCTGTGCGGTTAGCAGGCCCATGTACAGCTTGCCCAGTGGTTGTAAATCTCTGCTGGTCTCGTAACGCTGTCGAGGTGGTGGCCTGAGCCCCACGAAGTGGTGCGGAGGTGTCTCCGTTCACCCGTGCAAATCCCCATCGTACTTCCTGTGCGGTCGGTTAATGATTGCCTTGCCCCTATCGCCTTACTAATTGGTGTCGTAATATTTAACTGTTCTCTTCACTCTGAGCCTGTGGTTTTTGTTTTTATTTCTTTATTTTTCACACAATGACTGTTTTGTCGAAGCTGCCATTGATTTTTTTATTCATCAATGTTCTCTGTTTGGCGGGTAGGCTGGCGGGCAGCCGGGCGAGATAGAATCGCACTCCTGTCTCCTCCAACCGCAGCTGTTAATATTGCACTGACTGTGCACTTTGCCACATTTGTTCACTGAGAGCTGACTTGCCAAGCCCGCCAAAGCTCCATTTCGCTAAGGAACGTTTAAGATTGTTTGCTCCGCCTTTTGTCCCGGGTGACTTTAGCTCAACGGGCACCGAGATGTTGCGTTACCTTCATCCGGCATCATTCAGCCTTTGGGCTATGAGTGTGCATCGCACACCGCTCCCTCCACGGCGATTTTGGGAGCGGAGGCAGCGTTTTTAAGATCGATGTAAGTGCGCTTGAATGATTGTGCCTCCGAACACATCCCCTCGTATAGATTTCTGAGTCGGTTTTTGTGCGAAGGTGAAAGTGTCGGCAAAGGCAGTGCAGAGCAATGTCCTTGTAAATTTTGATGCAGTTGGAAATCAATTGGCTTTTAACTACATACCTTTGTGGATGAGATTGTCCAGCTTGTGTTTAAAGCTTTGTTGATGAAGCAACTTTGAATTGACTTGCATAAGACTTTGTTGCCGTGGGGCGGTTCTGCGCATGTTAACAAAATATCTTTAAGAGCGTTTAGCGACGAACTTTAGTAACAATTGTTTATTTAAAACTCGTGTAACCACTGGTCACTGCTGTGGCGCTTCTTCTGCAAACCGGGCTGTTTTGTGTTGCAATCTCCTGTGAGAACAAACATCCAAAGCAAGTCCCGAGGGACAGGGAAAGCATTAACTAGCAGTGAGGTGAGGCATTGTTGGATAAATGTGTTCATTAATGTAAGGACATAGCTATGTAGTGGTGGTCACTGATAACCCGTAGGTGAATATCCTATAATCCCCACTCAAGGATTTGTGATACCAGCAGGGTGATGCCAGAAGGTATTGATACCAGAATTGTTGTCAATTGTGTGTTCAGGGCTCTACTCTGATTATGATATTGTGTAATGCATTGCTTTGGAATGATATAAATTGTATCCCTATTGGGCTGCCCTGCTAGACTGAGCTATTATGTCTGCAGAATCGGTTTGTTTTGTTTTTGGTCTCTTTGTGTTTTACAATATCTATACTGATCCCTACATATTGCTTTTTATCAGAGTTTTACAATACAGCCAATGACTTGACATTGCTGGTTATCAAGGTTCTGTGTGAAAACTATTGCCCTAATGTTATGGCCTTGGCTTAATTTTGTAAACTTTGTTATGAAGGCCCAGTGAGCTATATAGCGCTCTTTTTCAGAAGCGACCTGGCCACAAATAACCGCTCGATAACGTAAATTATAATGTGGAAATGTATAGCAGCGTAATACTGTAAGTGCATGTTTCTAAAAATATGGAGGGAAAAACCGAGGACCCTGAGAAAAATACACGTGAGCACGGGGGGAACATGCAAACTCCAAATATACAGCCATTGTCAGGGTTGGGATCGAAACCATGACCTCCAGTATACCAGGTGAGGTAGTTACCATCTTGCCACTGTGGCACCCTTATAAGGGCAGGCATTTTTTTTCAGGATTTAGCATGCGGGGAAAGTTTTCAGATGCATGTGGTGATGACTTGGTGGTGTTAGTGGATAGGTCTTGCCCTAAAATGTAACCTCTCGGGGCATGAGTAGTGTGCCTGTTGTGGGAGCAGGAGTGAGTTTTGGATTTGAATAGACTGAGCCGTGAAATTTTACAGACAGGGTCTAGTAACTCTGGTAACTGATTGTTAAGGAGTCAAATTTGTGTTTTGCGATGCGTAAAGTACGTCTGCACATTGCCCCCTATTATTCACTTGCCGTGGAAAGTGGCACATTAACTTGAATGTTGTTTAAAGATTATCCATCCTGTGATTGTATCGAAAGGGATGTGTAGTACTCTCCACCATCTAATAGCTTTGAACTGATATTTGCTTAGTGTCTGTTTCATCCTTGTGGTGTTTATGCTATAATGTTGTAGTGTCCTGTAATGTTCTTGAAGCGCGTGTGCATGGCTGTTAACGTTTGCCTGATTTGGCCTCACGAGTACCTAGTGCAGTGTGTAAAGGCATCCGCATTGGGGAGACAAAGGTGGCTGCATGTGGTGATTAACAGGTTCAACAAAATGTTACTCTTATGGTGAATAACACGGGAAGTTGAGCAACAATCATACTTGCACTGTTTGTGCTTTTGGCAAGGCACTTGGCAAATAACAGGTCCAAGTGAAGTGCTTGAATTGCTGTGGTTGTGTGTACACGTGCGGTGAATAACATGCAGCATTCACAATTGCGGTGTGGTGGTGTACGTGTGCAGAGCGGAGTTCCAATGGGCGACGGTCTGGCTCCAAGGACCAGGCGGACGCTGCAGGAGATCCAGCCGTGTGTGCCCCCACAAGATGCCACGAGGCGTTTGATGCAGGTGTGGTCTGCGGCACTGACTAACGCGTGCACGCAGCCATATGCTGTATGAAGGTGTCCCTGCGTCCCCCGCTCCTTATTAACTAAACTAAACATTTTTTTTATTTCACCAGGTAAGGCCCACTGAGCTATTTAGCAGTTTTTCAGAAGCCACCTAGCCATAAATTGTAGATCCAATTTAAGTGGCTTGTCATGTGGAAATGTATAACAATGCGCAAACACGCTAAATGCATGTTTCTAAATATGGAGGGAGAACCCGGAGGTCCCAGAGAAATCCACACTACTACGAGGATACCGCAAATTCCAAATATACAGGCGTCAGGGTCGGGATCGAACCCATGGCTTGAATACCAGGCAAGTTTGTTAACATCTCGCCATCGTGTAGCGCCCCTTATTATGGTCCTGCTAAACCACAATCGCCTCGCTTCTCTGAGATAATCTCCTGTCTACACCTGCATTTATCATCCTGTTTAAGTGTATTACCTACTTTAGCTTCCATGCCATCACCAGGTTTTTATTGGCCATCAATCCCTCATCACGATGTGTCTTGGCAAATCCCACTTTTCTGAAGTCAATGTGATATGATTTATGACTTCCCTTTTTTAAAGCAGCTTTTTAATTCTTAAATAATTTCCTTTAGTTAATTATCTTTGCTTGTTATACTGACCCGTCAACAGCCTCCGACTTAATGCCCTTCTCCAATGCAATTTGACGAAACAAACACCACCCACACAAACGTGATTGCAGGTTTCAAGAAGCAAGAGGGAAGCTAATTAATAATATGCAAAGAGAGTAGCCCTTACAGATCAGGACGGAACATTAAAGCACGAAAGACTATTGTTGATACTGCTTGAGGAGATTGTATGCAGATGAGTGTAGCAAAAGATGAATTGCCCCTAAAAGTGTAATTTTAAGGTGAAGGAGATCTTCTCTGTTACAACTGAAGTGGTAACTGCTGCCCTTAGCAGTATTAAAAAAAGAGAGCTTCCAGAAGGGATGGAATAATAATTGAAATTGAAAGAAATGGGGAGCAGCTGTTGGATAAAAATTGGCAGAACTGTGCTAAATGTTTACACACAACATAAATTACCTGACCATGGAATGATGTCCTCATTCAATGCTTCATATTAAAGGCTACCTCTTAGCGCGCTGCACGTGGGTGTCTCGTACGTGATCTCCTGACACACCAACACCGTGATCTCTGGGGCGGTGCTCACTCAAGCTCCCTTATCCCTTCCCGCCCTCTCGCTGTGGTGGTAGGCGGCGACGGTAAAGGCGGCGCCAAATGGGAAGACGACGCAGAAACGACAGACGGGGCTAGCTGGCTGCAGCAGTCGAGATGCGTACGCCCTCATGGTTCAGGGTGAGCGTCTACACGTGTGAACAGCCACTGAAGCTCTCCTCTCTCAATCCCCTATCTGACAACGAAATAAAATTAAACAATATAAAAATGAATGTTCAGCATCTGTTGGGCTGCTCCTGCAGTGCACGAGTAATTGTTCACCGCTAATTTGAGGGAAGTCTTGAGTGTTCTTTACGGTTTGAGATCGTCAATGCAGTGATATGGGTTAGACCGATGGTTCAATAATTTCAGTGTAATTCAAGCTAATGCACCCTTTGAACTTCTGATGTTGATGCGAGGGAGGTGCCTGCCATTGAATACTGGACCTCTGAGCGCATGCAGGGATGTACTTCTGCAACGTCGCAGACAAATATGTTGGTCCCTTTATTGTGTAGGATCTTGAATATAATAATCGGTATTTAAATTCGCAATCGTGGTCAAGCGGTAACCATTGTAAATATTTGAGCAGAGGAGATGCATGGTCATTGGAGGGGGGGGGGGTCGCTAAAAAGCTGACGTGTGTTGCGTTGATCCCCTCAGAGGATCCGCCCCCGGAATACTGGCAGCAGCTGGCGGAGCAGCGCAGACGGGCCTTGGCCCAGGCGCTGCAGGAGAACAAGCGGGTGAGCTGGCATAGAGGCTCAGTTGCTTAACCGGCTTGCATGGTTATTTTTCAGCCAATATTGATTCATAATATCAACAACAAAATTGCACCATGTAATGATCTAGCCAAATTTGTCTTAAGATCTTCCATTACGGCACAGCCAAACAAATAAAATAATTATTTACCGTTTCTATTCTGACCGTTCTGGGTCTTGTCTAAAGGGTGCTTCACGGCGTTTCAAGCGGAACACCGTGTCTCATGGCTACACGTGGTTGAGGCCTGTTCTTTAACTTGCAATAATAATCGCCACAATTGAACACTTGCACATATGGAAGTTCAATTGGCTTGGCTGTGTTGGGTGGTGAATGGACTTCATGTCACACATTTGGCCAGATTATTGTGGCCTAACCCACATTAGTTTTGAGCATCAATATAATTCAATTTGCAAAGAAAATGACTGTCCATTAAATTAGTACATTCCGAAATGTTTTCCAGAGTAATTGATAGCCTGGCTAATGTATATGTTTTGCAATTATGTCTTAAATAATGAAGCGTTTTGCAACTGGCAACATTTATCTTGTAAGCATAATATGTTGTAACGTTACAATGCGTAGAAGGCTTCTATTTACCGAACTGCATTACCGTAACTTTAGAGTAATAATTCCTGGATGTTCAGCAAAGAACAAAACAATAAGACAAAAATATGGAATTCTACATTTATAGGGAACTGATATTGCGATGGTCGCCATGGCCTGAACGTTGATATTGTGTGATGTAGAAAAATGATAGCACAGCGGCCCAAATGTTTGCACAGTTTGTGTGTGCGCACCTGTAGGTGTTTGTGTGCAATGGTGATGCGGTGGAGAACACGGGTGTGGTGCTGGCCACAGCGCAGCCCCTCCTGTGTCAATCTGAATAACAGCTCACTAAAAGCACTGGCCCCCTACAATAAATAAGGATACATTGGTAATATTGAGCATTTTTTGTTGTATGTATGTTGAACTTCGTTCTCACCGTTTGTAGCCAAAGGTGCTAATCGGAGGTTCTTGTGGGGAAAGGTGGCGCAGTGCTTGACAAATTGCTGCCATCCACATGGCTAATATCGTTGTCAAGAATGATCTCAAAACCTGTACTGGGTGTCCAATAGAACGGCTCTGCTTTAATTGAGCATCCGGTGTGGCGTGTGAGCATCGCGACTGGGGAGACGAAGGCAGCCAGGAGTGGTTGTTGGTACTAGCCACCCACCCTCGTGTGCCGTGCCAGCCTTGGTACTCTCAAACAGCACTTGCCCCAACAGTATGTTAAGGCTATATGGGGAATCTTTGTCTCTGGTAGTTGCGGCTTGAGCTGGTGCAGCGCGACCAGGAGATCGCGGAGCTCCGACGCGAGAATGAGGATCTCTCGGAGGTGGCCGCCCACGTCGACTTCCTGGCCACGATGATCGAGGTAACAATCACTGCATCCGCCCGCCCGCACGGCCTGGCAGTAACGCCGGTGGCATATCGCGTCTGTGCTGCCTCATCGCGGTTTGTGGCATCGCGCAGGAGCCACCACACGGTGGTGAGGTGTTAACTACCTCGCCTGATATACAGGAGGTCATGGGTTCAATTCAGACCTGGAGACCTCCCTATATTTGGGGTTTGCATGTGTCTGCGTGGTTGCATGGATGTCTCTGGGGTCCTCTGGTTTTATCATCCACATTTAGAAACATGCGTTTCGAGTTTTTAACTGCTGAAAATATCCACGTGAAAAGCCGCTTCGTTGAGCTAGCATTTGTGGCTAGGTCCCTTCTGACAGAGCTATATCGCTTGGTGGGCTTTACCTGGTTAAAAAAAAAATGTGTAGTTTAAAATATCTAAGAGGTTTTTTTTTTTGGTTGGATCGCGTAAATATATAAATGTGTCATTAAAAACCGCCACCACCCGACACAGCCAACTAGTAAGGGATGTCACATAAACAGAACGTGCCAATTCGTCACTAGTACAGCACACCGGTGTGTTGGAGAGCCAAGCCACAATGTAATGTTGTGGCTGGGCTTTCCAACACACCGGTACTCGTGATGAATTGGCACCTTCTGTTTACGTGACAACCCTTACTAGTTGGCTGTCGGGTGGTAGTGGGTTTTAACGACACTTATTTATTTATGCGATCTAACCCAAAAAACCTTATGGATGATATTGGTCACGAAAGTCTTCGAGTTAAACTAGTTTAAAAATGGTTAAGTTTAGGTTACTGTTTATAGCGTCCTTAATTCGGCTCTAAAATGAGTAGCGCTCTGTAATATAGTATAAAGGTGCCAATAGTGCTGTGAAATTATCTTTTACAAAATGTACTACGTGCCCATGTTGGCATATGCTACGGAAACTTGGACTTTAGAAACAAGGCAGCAAAGTCGATTACAAGCACTGGAAATGTGATTTTTTTTATTGTGGCCGCGAAGTGATTTAATTATTGGTGTCGTAAATAAAGTTGTAACAAATACAATTTTCAGATGCCTCCATCTCTGTTATGCCACAACCTTTTTTTTTACACATCCTATCTGCCACAAGGCCCCACTGGAGTGCATAATTTCAGCATCATTGGTCCAACACAAACATCGCATTAACTGTTTTGATACAGTGCCTTGGCAGCAGTCAGGCTTGCTTGAATCTATGCTGGTGAACTGTCAGATATTATTGGCAAGGACTTTGTTTAGATATAGGTCTTCGTTCAATGCAAAATTATACAGGGTGCTTCAAAAAAATATTCACACTTCTGAGAATTTGCAACAATACCACAATAAATGTGCCTCTGGGCTCTGGAGACCACCTGGAGAAGATTCCAGGCATGTGTTGACAATGATGGTGAAAAAGTGGAGACTCTGACTTTTTGAAGCTGTTAACATACATGTGTTTATCATGTTACAGTTTATCCATTTTTTCCATTACAAACGATAGTCCCATTATAAGTGTGAACATTTTTTTAAGCACCCTGTATATAAAGAGCAAAATTTGAAATGATTTCCATCCTTGACACGGGACTCCTTTATCACAAACTCATTTGTGTATTGACAGCATGCCTGCTGCCTGATCGACAAACTCTTGCAAATCCATTTATGCCTCCGTACGTTTCTCTCCCCATGCGACAGAGGCTGACTGGGGAGCGTCCATCATTGGAAGAGGAGGCACAGGTAGAAGAGGGGGAGGGAGCGACTGTCCAGCAGGACTAGCGAGTGCCGCATTTCATCGATACCACAATTCATCAAATCTGCAACGTCTCATGGTGTCTGAAACCAAACTACTTGGGACTTGGGACCTGCTCGTCCCCCAGCCTCCTGGGTGCTCCTACTAAAACACTGCCTCTCGGCCTACCAGTCGGAAGCTTTGAACTCTTTTGTCTGGGCACCTTGGCTGAAACATTTGCAAGACACGTGCTGGTGACTGCTGCTAATGGTTGCTACAATGCACCCATGTGCAGAGTTGAGGATCGGGTGAAGTGAGATCCAGCGGTTCTCTTGAGTGCTGTTGTCGACACCAAGAAATGCTAGTTTGTTGGCATTGATCCGGACTGCATTTTTCAAGAAGTTCAGATACAAGACCCTATTGGCTTTAAGCGATCGCGTTTATCAGTGTAATTTTTAAAAGGAGCCTTTTCCACGTCAATTGTCAGGCGAAATGAGTATACTGCTGTTTGCTTAACATTTGTCTGCATATTAGCTATTCTGTGTGGAGCCAGTGTAATTGTCTGTTTCCACTATGTAAAAAATATGTTCGATGGCATGGAAAAGCATTTGCTTTTCTGCCAAAATGTGTCCATACAGTATGACCTTTAGATGTTGCCTGCTGGGTTGTACTACCAAACGGTGACTGCCAGTGGTCCATTCCAATCTAAGGACACTCCTTCCAGTTATTGCTATCATCAATTTATAATAAAGTATGCACTGGCATTGACTATATGAACGTTTGAAGTAACTTGTACTTAGATGGACCAGGGGTGGTGGATGTGAATTCTTGAGCCATGTGAACTGGAGTGTAGTCGCTGCCAGTGTTTTGGTCATCATCCACTTGGGCGATTTTAGGGCAGTCGCAACCTTTTTCCACTGGCAATTAAATTATAAGTCGCATGACCTGAGGTTTGCATTATGGAACAATTGTTAGTGTATGACACCTTCCAGCACACCGTTTCCATTGGCAAGACAACTCGGTCACTGCCATTTGCATTGTCAAGTTGCTGTTGTTAATCTTAAATGCTTTGCCGATTGCCATAACACTGCCCAAGAGTATCGCAGCTTTTAAGAGTTTGCACAGACCAAACCGCTTGCTGCTCCATTCTGCCAAGGAGAAGGCATTCGTGTCTGGTCTTGCTTCAAGCTCCTAGCGGCTTCTTGTTTAACTGCTACAGCAGACGTGGTGCCTTTTTTTTCCACTGCATGCAGGAGTGCATTGCGTCTTAGTTTTATGATCCACTTTTTTTGGTGGTAACCAGTGGAGGGATTTATCTCAGTTGCAATCTGTCATGTTTTCTGCAACGTGAAATGGCGGGTGTCTTAGAAATTTAAGTATTTTTATCTTTGCTTGTTGACGTGATGGAATGCTGTGTTACATTAGCCAGTATGGGTACAGACTGTTTTATTCCTAATTGTGAACACATTTGTTTAAGCTCCTTTAAGATAGTTTTTCCAAATTAATGTTTTGCCATCCCAAAAAGGTTGTGGATCCTGAAGGGTGGAATTTATGTTGGTACACTCTGCCATGTTCGTGGCAGCTCAGTGAGCGCCTCGTTTTAAAAAAATGTTTCGTTTTATCCACTGTACATTTTTGCGCCTTGCAATTTCACCTTCAACCCTAAATAAAATGTAAGTAAAGTTGTTATCTTGATGGTGGTTTTGTGTGGAAATACTCATTTTGAAAGTTGATAGATTAATATTGATTTGAAGCTTTTGTAACTGCAGGAATCCATACTCTTTGGTTCTTTTCGGTAAATTCACGTAGATAGAAAATAGATCGCAACGTTTCGATCACAACACAAGTGACAGTCTTCAGGTGAGAGAGAGAGCTGCTGAGACAAGGTCTTATATAGGCCTGAGATGGATGCAGCCTCGGTAAGAGGGCAGGGCTAGAGATGGTCTCCCTGAGGTTGTGTAAGTGGCTATTGTATTTGGCATGTCAATGCACAAGCTTAGTATATAGCAGCATCGGTGACGGAGCGATAAGGACATCCAGCCTGTCGATACAAAAACATCCAACCTATAATGCAACTCTGAGTCGGCTAAAATCGCAGGAAAGATGGAAACATCACGGCAGGTTAAGACTTTACCTCGTTAATCACGTCCTTCCAATGATTGCTCATTTTGTACCAATCTTCTCGGTTGAAGTTGTCTTATCTGGATGGCTTCATGAACAAATCTCTGATAGCCAGTGGGTTTGCAGAGTAACTTCGTCTTGGAAAAATCTATTTCGTGTGTACCCACAGTGTTAAAATGCAGCAACGGCAGAGGTATTGTTCCTACTGTACTTCATATCTGCCTTGGTTAAACGAAACGACATGTCTCGGACCTTGTTCACGAACACGAGGCAGATCTGAAGCACGGTGGGACCCAATACCTCTGCTGTTGCTTATCATTGTTTTAATGCTGTGGGCACACACGAAATAGATTTTTTTCCAAGATGAAGATACTCTGCAAACCCACTGGCTATCATCAGAGATTTGTTCATGAAGCCATCTAGATATAAATGCAGATGCAACTTCAACTGTGAAGATGGGTACAAATTGAGCAATCATTGCAAGGACGTGATAACCGAGGTAAAGTCTTGACCTGCCGTGATGTTTCCATCCTGTGATTTTTAGCTGACTGAGTTGCATTATTTGGTTTGGATGTCTTTGTATTGACGGGCTTGGATATCCTTCCCGCTCAGTCACCGATACTGCGACATACGAAGCTCGTGCATTGACATGCTAATCTTTCACAATAAAATAGCCACTTCCACAGCCTCCAGGGAGACCAGCTCGAGCCCTGCCCTCTTACCCTGAGGCTGCATCCATCTCAGGCCTATATAAGACCTTGTTTCAGTAGCTTTCTCTCTCACCTGAAGACGGTCGCTTGTGTTGTGATCGAAACGTCGTGATCTATACATTTTCTATCTACGTGACCTTTACCGAAATAACCAAAGAGTATTGATAGATTACTGAAATTATGACTTTTTTTTTAAAGATCTGACTTGTTTTCTAGTGAATGGCTAAAAATATGGTGTGGAATTTGTGCCCCATACGAAGAGATTTTAAAAAATGCAGCTATGCACATTGTTCTGTTTGCAAGCACCTATTTAAAATGACACGAGGCATGTGGTATGGATAAAACCACTCGCACTTCTCACCCTCGTGATGTCCAAGACCAATTTTAACCAGGTACAGTTGACTTCAGAAGTCCGGACGAGAGACTGATGGTTAAATCATTGGTCATATTGACACTTCACGATCAAATGTCACCAACGTTTAGGGCAAATGCCCTTTGTGTATGTGTAAAGCTGGTGGGGAAGGAAGCCTTGCTTTCAATGAGCAACCGGAGGCTTCCCTACAAGAATGGTTTATCCGGTGACGCTAGAGTAATGGTTTGCGCCAAGCTGAGAATGATTTCAAAATCTTATACGGTCTGCAAGTCCTTAACCAGTTTAGAACCTATTGAGATTGGTGAAAATGAATTTTAATAAACGTGTGTAGACAATGGCGGAGCCAGGATTTTCAGGTACGGGGGGGGGGGGCAACCCCTCCAACAATGGAAAATGATAGTTGTAAGTAAGGACTTGTCCCCGTGTGCGGCGATGGCACAGCCATCGACCGAGGGTCGAATTCGAACCGTGTGTGATCAGCATCTCGCTCGCTGAAGGTTAATGCATTCAGGGAAGTCGTGTACTGTATACGCAATTGCGCATAATTATGTGAGTCATAGCTGTTTTGCCGTTACTTATTGCCAATTATGGACTCAGACTATTGTCCTATCATCTCAGAGTCCCTGGCACATAATAATATGCTACACGGTGGCAGTGGGGTCGCAAAATGCCGATTTATTACTAATAAATGATTCGCTCGAAATTATGGATTTTGATCGGATCATTGGGGGGGGACACGTGCCACCCTGGCTCCGCCAGTGCGTGTATATAATCTTCGGCCATTATGAATCCATGGCTGGATGAGGGTTTCCATGGGCTGTTTCTATCATCTTTTGCAATGATGTTGGAAATATTGTGCCCCCCCCCCCGAATAAGCGAGGTTGAAGTCTAAGGAATTTAATATCGCGTCTTAATTATGCATTAGTTCTAGTGTCCTTGGTTTCACCATCATTGCCGGTCCTTTGTGTCATTTGATGCATGCTGGTCATGCTCGATATAATTGCATCATTGTATGACCTCCTCGTGCAAACATTAACATACCCAATTCCACTATCCACCACGGTTGCCATCCCTCCCGTGACACTGATATGGTGTGCACCAAGCGGATGAAATTTATAATTAAACATTGCTGAATTTTAAGTTCTTAAAATCACGTACTATACTGAACTGAACATCAAGGACGAGCTGGTCACTACTCACGCATGTGAACGAACAAGATAACAGATATTACGCCTCCAGAAATATACAGTAAAAGGATGTGGTGCTGAATTGAGCCACGGCTAAGGAATACGTGCAATAGTCTTCGTAATTCGTAGCTTTAGCTTTCACGAATGTATTTCATAGTTATCCAGCTAACATAAAAAAACGTTAAAAACATTTACCAGGTAAAACTCGCAGAGCTATTACCTATGTTTCAGAACGACCTGGCCACAAAGTGTGTGTTGTGGAAATGTATCGCAGACAAGTAATCTAAACTCATGTTTCAAAATGTGGAGGGAAAAGCCAGTGGGTTCCGAGATAAAATCAACGAGGAGAGCATCCAAGCTTTAAATATTCAGGCGTCAGGGTCGAACCGATGATCGCCTGCTTCCTAGACGAGAAGAGATAACATCAGATGAGATAACATCTCGCCACCGCGGCTCTTAAAGCACGAAATTTAGGAAATTTTAAATAAACATTCGAACAGCAGCCATGAAACGAACCCAATTGTCAGTGAATGTGTTTATTATGTAACTTCAGTTTACGACATCTCACAGCAATTGGCAGTCTGCTCTCAAGATGCCCTGTCCCACGTGTTTCACAACCACGTGTTTCACAAAGGCCAGCAACGAGTGTTCGCCAATCGGAGGCTTTGTCTTGAGACTGGGCGGGAGGTCTTGCTTCAGCGTAGATTCACTCCTGGCGATTCTAAAGTTGTCAATTTTGTTCACGATGCAATTCAAGAACCAATTAATGTCCTCGTTACCGTCTGGTTCAACGCCTCGTCTCGTTTGACGCTTGTCCATTGATCAAACTACAAGCCGAGTTTCTTATTCAGTCCTCATTGATACGACCAGTAATCGAATCTCAAGCCCACGATTCCATCCCTTAGTGGCGTGTAACACGATTCACTCCCACCGACTATATATACTGTTACTCAATTCATATTTTCGCACAATATTTTCTCGTTTACATGTTCTACCGATCCTAATGATTGCAATCCGCTCTGACGATGGACAACAACAATTTGAAGCATCGCGGTCTTATGGGATCGATTTGAATCGATTTGATCGGCCCACGAGTGCTCATCAGGATGTTTGGCGCCTGGATAGTGCTTCGATGTGTGACCGCACCAGGCACAACGTGGTTGTGCCATGCTGTGCTGCTACGGCACACGCAAACACAGTCGCATTTATAATACGAGGAGGGGTGGTTTTGTTTCGGTGAGATCGCGTAAATATAAACGTGTCATCTTCTTGGCTCTTTCGGTAAAGTTACGTAGAAGGGAAATACTAAAATAATAAAACAATACATCTGATTTGAAGCTTTCGTGACTGCAGGAATCCATACTCTGTAGGTATAAAATTTTATTTTATTGCATTTTATTTTATACCTACGTGGCTTTACCTAAACAACCAACGAGTATAAACGTGTCGTGAAACCCGCCACCACAATTGCATCGTTGTCGTGCTGCGCTACGTCCACGGGTTCGATTCCCGCTCACGGCCAACACCAGTAACTTATCGAACCCGCTCCTGAGCCTCACCTAGATCGACTTAGCCTCAAATGAGTACCTGGTGCGGCGTGTAAACATCGCCACTCGGAGAGATAAAGGCGGTCTGGCGTGGTGCCGCCGGCCCTTAGTAAAAGTGCTCGCTAACATCACTCGGTCCTACAGTCTGTGAAGGCGACATGATGAGGGCATGGATCTTTGTCTTTGCGTCCGTCCTCACCAGTCCACGATGATAATCACGAAGTATGGCCAAATAGCCCCCCAGCATGACCCACATGGCATATAGAGAACGTCTCATCCAGCAGTGGAGCGGCAAGCGGCTGAGACGCGGCCTTTGTCCCGCCAGCTGTTACGTTAAATATTTATTTTGTGTTTAAATATTTATTTTCGTACGTTTTTTGGCGCCTAAAAAAGAATGCAACGTGTAGAATGACAAAAGCGAGCTATTAGTAACTTACTCGAGTCAATCGCTGTTTTTAAATCGCTGTAAAAGGATGATAATATAAAGTTTATAACGAGTTGGAATTAAAGTTGTGCAACGTGGCAGGGTTTTTACAAACGCTGCTCTTAGGCTGTACAGTACGTTTACTCGGTATAGGGAATATTTTAATAATAACTTAGTAATACATATTTAGAATGTGTACAGATCACAAGTACAGAATGACTAAAACGTTGTTTACACAACCCCTTAACTTAGACACTTTAATTATGTAAATGTAAAGATAAACGGCCTTGGGCCTCAAGGATATTTATTGACTGAATACAATTCTAAACAGATGATAGAGCGACTACAAAAGATGCTTTGTAATGAGTTTGACGAAGCAATATTGTTAATAATGTTTAATGTTAAATTATGCTTCGTGTTGTAGATGATTGATACTAAGTGTAGCTACTCACGCAACATTGTTTTGAACGTGTAAACTATTATACGGCACAAGTATAGCGATAGTAATGTAATAGGCACTCGGTTTTAATTTAGATTATTGTATCGTTAATATAAAAGCTGTACTGTACAGTTACACACAATAAATTCGCACAAGTTTAACTAATCATAGATTACATTTCAACTTTAATACATCAGGAACTGAATAGATTGCGCGTTGAACGTCAACCTTGCTTCGTATTAGAGCATTATACGCACAGAATGTTCATCATTTTAAACACTTTGTTCTATTTCCGAGCGTAGTTTAACGCCGTGGTAAGTAATGTTACCGAACAGCTGATTTGAATGAATCTCCCGCCTAAAGCAACCGACCAATTACACAACCGCCCCCAACGTGGGCTCTAACACTACCACCGCCAGGGGTGCTCGTAAAATATTAATACAATAAGAAACGTTCATTACAAGGGGACAAGCCTTAATAGGTATTTATTCCTAAATTTAAATGATACTAACTACTAATATAAGTGATTATGTTAATTTTATTCGCATAAAATTAGCCATTTGGCAATTAACAGCGAACAGTTCTCCCCGCGCTGTAAAGTGGTACGGTCCACGTGACTCCGGCGTGGTGACGTCATGACCACGCTCCTGGCCACGCCCTCTCTGACGTCACGCCGAGTATAAATGACGTCACCTCCGCGCGGGAAACGCAAAGCGCGGGACCCTGCAGCTGAAGGCGCCGACTCAAGTCTCGTCACTTAACGATAACGAACCTCTTAAAAGCTTAAAGTTAACAAGTTTTTACCAGTCGTACGACGCATAAACTATGTCTGCCTCAACGGTGTTCGCTGCCAACAAGGAGAACGCGGTTTCTCCGGTCAAGAAAGCGACCACCCCTCGTGAAAAGGGCGCGACGGTTCGTGTTTGGCGGGAGACGCGAAGGACGAGTTGAAGATTAAGCAATCGATGTTTGGTTTAATTTGACAACGCATACAATTAATGTCACTTGTGAGGGGAAATGCATCTATGTTCGTGTGGTAATCTGGTTTTTGTGGCTTTTTTGTGTGTGGTTTAATCGCTGCCCTTTGTGTGTTTGGTGACAATGCATTGGCTTGTAATGAGTGACCAGATCGATAATAATCATGTAGCTAATTGTTGGCGTATATACAAATTATTTATAATTAACATGTCTGGTGCTCCGGAGCCTGCCATATAATGTATGTTTAATTTATAAGCGTGCAGTGCTTTATTGATAAACTTTTGTGGTTGCTGTGGAGATGTCGGATGCAACTTTAGTGTACAGATTGCTATTATCTCATCTGGTAACAATGTTGTGTTGGTAGCGGTACACGAATAAACAAAACACTCAACACTGCGCGAAGGTCCATTGCCCGAAACGTTACACGTTTGCTTTAGAGATGGGTGTTATTTGATGGATGCGAGTTATTTTAGACGAATTGGGCTAGGTACGTCAATAGGTTCAATTAAATTGTTTATACTATTTGGTTCTTTCGGTAAAGTCACGTAGGTAGAAATAAAATAAATTACGACGTGATGATTTCAACACAAGCAATCATCAGACGAAGATTGCTTGTGTTGCAATCGAAACGTGATCTATTTTATTTTCTACCTACGTGACTTTACCGAAAGAACCAAAGCGTATGGATTCCTGCAGTCACGAAAGCTTCAAATAAAGATTAAATGGTATATCGAAGTACTTTTTGTAATCACTAATTTACTTGTCACTCCGTGTTTATCTCTCCCCTCATCTCATGTCTCTTTCTCCTTATTCTCTCTCTTGTCATGTCTCTTCCCCGTGTCCCCGTGCGTCTGTGTCCCCCATCTCCTTTGATCCTCGACCCCAGCAGATGCGGAGCCCCAACTCCAAGGCGCTGGCATCGCGGGCCGCACGGAGGATTCTGTGCGACAGTCAGGAGCGGGTGAGGGCCTCTCTACGGGCGTGGGGCCCGGCAAGGCCTCACCGTGGCCACGTCGGGGACACGGCCTTCACGCACACACACAGACAAAGATCCCCCGTATAGCCTTAACAGACTGTAGGGGCAAGTGCTGTTAGCGAGCACCTATGAAGGTCGAAACGGTACACGAGGGGGTGGGTGGCCAGCACCACGCCCGACCGCCTTTGTCTCCCCATTGGCGACGTTTACACACTGCTCTGGGTACTCATTTGAGGCCGAGTCGACCCAGGGGAAGCCCAGGACCGGTTCAGATAATCGTCACTGGTGTTGGCCGTGAGCGGGAATCTAACTCGGGTGGCTGGGTTCATAGCGCATCGTAGCGCTAACTGCTACACTACTGCTCCCCACGTCGGGGACACGGCCTTCTTGCACACACAACACACACAAACTCCACAGTAATGAAGCCTTGGGCGGATTTTTGTATTTATAGATACAATTATTTCCCAAATGCGAACGTATGGCTTACAACCTACCTCCAGAAAAGCTGGTTGTTTTACACTGGCGTAAAAAAACTGGTGCAATATATCGTTTGGGTTTTATTGCCAGGAGAGAGCTGTTGATCTGACACGGCTGATAGCCCAGAGTTTGAATTCACGTTTCGGTCACCGCTAAACCAGTTTAGCGCACACGTTTGATACAACTGTGTTTTGAGCAGGAATAAATGTAATTTTAAATGCTTTGAACAGAATTGGTGTTGTGTAATTGCACATGAAAGCTATGCAGTCTCTAGAATTTAGCAAGGGATTCATGATTATATTTAGACAAAATCCACCAGGGCAGCTCACAAGTCTTGATGGTCACCCATTAAGGAACTCGCCAGGCTTGGTCTGCTTGGCTTCTTCGACATGACAGGATTGGGTGCATTTAGAGTCATTGGTACTAGGTATACAATAACTGTACATTGCACATTTGCTAGTTAAACATGCTTCAGATTCTGGGGTTTGTTTTGGGTACGTTACTCTGCAGTTTCCACATCTTCCATCGCCCGTCCCCGGCATGCTCTGTAATAAGCAGTTCCAAAACAATGGGTTTGCCTCGTTACGTGATTATGACAAGAGCATTATCGCGTGATCCTACATACAAGTTTTATTGTACGTTCCATGTTTACCTGCCAGACGATTTTTTTTATTCCCCACATTAGAGACCCATTGAAAGCTGGTTTCTTGCAAGAAAAATACGAGCTGCTGTGTGAGCCATCTATTTAAAATAAATAAGTAGTAGCATGGTAGTTGACAGCGCACTGTGCTGTGAATACAGCGACATGCGTTTGATTCGCAACCAGGCTTGTCCTCGTTTTATAAACCCCCATTAACCAGTGTGGTGAAGTATGGTTAAAAAAAACATACTTTTAAATGGAGTGGGGAAGACTTGATCCATTGGTGGTGGATTGAGTGGCTGGAATGTATTAAGAGCTGGGTTTAATCACCACCCCCGCCTCGTGCTGCAATGGAGATGCGGGTTGTGTTGAGCACATCCCTTTTGTTGGTTTGTCTCGCAGAACCTTCCCGTCGCCGTCCAGGATGATACAAAGGCTGGAGAGAAAACGACCGAGGTGATTGGAGGGGGTGGGGTTAGTGGTGTGGGAGGGCGGGTCTCCAAGTCTCAAGGCGAACAAAAGAGACCTGTTTCGTATCGCTCGGCCAGCTGCTTGGCCTGTTGACGGGCATCAGCCGTCTTCAGGCCCTCCCCTCTGTGTTCCCTCTATTCGTGATGTATAATTTACCCGCCCTTCATTATAGCAACATTGGCGGTAGGCGTCGGGTTAGTATTGAGTTGAACCTCGTTGAAAAATTCTAATGTTTTTTTGTGACTGGTGTTTGCGCGGATCGTTTAAATCGGAACCCTCATGAACGGTCGTCTCAAGTACAGGGGTTAACCTTTGACGCACACAAACGTGTGACGCGTCTAAATATTTGATGACAAAACCTATCGCTCGCCGTAGCGTAATGCTGGCAATGCTTTGAGACATTTAGGCTCTCTCCCTTGGTCATTGGCTGTAGTTACATAAAGGAGCGAAGTTTGGCGTTGCGCAAACGGTGCGTTTAGTGAGGCGAGGGCGCCACCTTGTGGCCACATTGCTCAAGTTTTGGAACCGTACAGTGCATTTACGTTAGCATACGGATTTATTTATAAACCACACGTGTGGCGCATACAGTAGGGGACATGGAATGAGATGGTGTTTGTGTGTGGGGGCGCACAGAAGCTTGTGTAGATGTTGAGCAGGTGGTGCTGATGGTAGGTCCGAATCTACATGTCTACCAATCTCCGTTGTAAGAACAAGTCGAGTTACAGAGCGCACACGCCTGATGATTATTACCAAGAACGCGCAGGACTGCATTACAAAAGAGCGCTTGTTTAAATGAATATAGCCGATCATGTGTCCTTGTTTAAGTAGACAACGCATGCTACGTTTTACTATAGATCAGGTGCATGTGGTGTCTGATTTAAACAAAATATCGAAGATTTTTTTTTAAGCGTGAAAAGGCTCAACTTGGTGGTTGGTGGCATCTCGATTTTTTATAAAGAGTGGACACAACGTGTGTGAGGGGAGGGGTAGTTACTCTAGATAATTATACAACTTTGAGCAAGCTGAGGAGTCAGGTTTGGTCTTTTAAATGTTTGCGAACAATTGTTTGTATTGTATTTCAAGTGTGGTTTTGTCTGCATGATGGTTTAAATGTATTGGCTATTGGCCTACATGCTTGCTAGTGAAGGTTGTGTAATTCGTGCGTCCATGTTGAAGAAGGTATGGTGGATGTTGGTGAAGGTATGTGTTTTGATTCGTGGTGCTTGGCGCACTGTGCTATGGATCTAGCCGTGCGAGTTCGATTCCCACTCACGGTGACCTATCTGAACCAGTCTATAGGTAGAACCTTAAATGATGACCTGGTGCAGTGGATAAATAGTACCGTGTGGCTGGAAGTTGTACTAGCCACCATCTCCTCGTATCCGTGCCGGCTTTAAGAAGCGCTCTTTAACGGCACTTTCACCAACTGTTAATTCTATTTGGAGCATCTTCATGTGGATGGTGCTTTGTGAAATGTGTGGTTGGTGCACGTCGGTGAAGGTGTGCGTGTGTGTGCCCCCTCAGGCCGGCGTTGTACGGTTGCGTGACCCCCGTGCCCAGGAGGAACCTCTGCTGAGGGACAACCCTCGCCGCTTTGTGATCTTCCCCATCGAGTACCCAGACATCTGGCAGATGTACAAGAAGGCAGAGGCTTCCTTCTGGACAGCTGAGGAGGTATGGTGTCCCTTGGTTGGGCCCAGGTCGTTCGTTGGCAGAATTGTTTTTTGCGTTAAATGTGTAATGTAAGACTAGTCATGATGGAATGAAAGTTTGGCTTGTTTTTCCAAATGTTGGTGGAATATGCTTTCAGCCAACATTCAATTAATCATACAATTAATGCATAATTTGAGTTCAACATATACACATTAGTTTACGGGTTCAGGCTATAATTTCTTTAAAAATCTGAGGACTTGGGCTAGTCTGTTGCCAGGTTCATGGCTCACTGAGTGCTTGAAAGTATGGGCCATGTTTAAAGTTAGAAAGTTGCCGTTTAGTTTTACACATGGTTCCTAAGAATTAAAACTCCGCAGACTTATTGTACTTGAATAACACTGGTATCGCCAACCCAGTCACACCACACCTAATAATACTCTGTTAGTTCGAACAACAGCATCAACTCAACTCACCCATCCATTCCAATGTATTTAAGATTCCCCACTGTAAACTCAATATTCTATGCAGAGGACTATTCTGCCAAAACATTCAGAACATTCTTCTTGATGGCACTAAGAGCCTGTGATTTAATTGAATCTGTTACCAATGTCTTTTTAAGTTGCCCAACTTACTGAATTGCAGATGAAAGCAGAATACAATGTTAATATCGGTGACCTTTGCTGAAAATGCTTATTTTCCGCAGCATGTATTTCACCAAATGTGGCTGGTCTGTGTGATTCAGCTTGCCAAGGTCTTTTTTGTGTTGGTTACTCCAGCTCACACTCTCTCATCCTCCTATTGCCTTCAGGTGGACCTGTCCAAAGATCAGCAGCACTGGGAGCAGCTGAAGCCAGAGGAGCAACACTTCATCTCCCACGTCCTCGCGTTTTTTGCTGCCAGCGACGGCATCGTCAATGAGAATCTGGTCAGTCGGTGATTCGACTTTTTGCCTGCCAAAAAACTCTTGCTCAAAAAGATTGTTGTACGAGATGTGTCAACCAAAAATCCGGTGCATAAAAACATAGCTGTTTTGTATTTTTCCTTGCCTTGCTGTTTGGCACCAGGTGGAGCGCTTCAGCCAGGAAGTGCAGATCACAGAGGCACGATGCTTCTATGGCTTCCAAATCGCAATGGAGAACATCCACTCGGAGATGTACAGCCTTCTCATCGACACGTACATCAAGGACCCTACCCAGAGGTAGAGGAACGCTCTGCGAAACTTTCATCAACACAGCCCTCCTCTTCATTGCGACCACCAGCATTAACATATGCCTCGTGAAAAAACCATGTAAATTATCCAGAAAAATCTTGGAGTATCGAGACTTTTAAGCAGGTTCTTTATTTTATTTTTTTGTTGGTTCCTTTTCGCTGAGCATTTAGCATGCAGCAGAAAACCAGGTAACCTGGAGAAAGCTATCACTCATGCGGGAGTAAAGAAACTTCGGCACATTCGACTTACTGAAACACTCCCTTCCCAAGAACTGGATATCAGTGTGTGTATTGTGTGGTGCATGTGCTGATTTAGTTGTTGTCTTGCCTGGGTAGGGAGTTTCTCTTCAACGCCATCGAGACTCTGCCGTGCGTCAAGAGGAAGGCAGACTGGGCGCTCCGCTGGATCTCCGACAGTAACGCCACCTTCGGTATGACCCGTGCACTCCTCAAATGTGAACTCCTCACCCATACCCCCATCAGACTCCCAATTTACCTATATCCACATCCTTTTATCCCTACAATTATTTCCAAATTATGCTGCTCTGTGTCTTGTCGTAACACGAATGAGCTGGAATTTCACAATTGGATCCGAGATCTCTTAAATTGATTCTTATCCCACTCTAGGTTATTATAATCCAGTGGGTTTGTGTGTATGTGACCACATTAGTAGAAGATTCACACCACGCACAATTAAGGTGCATCTTCCTTTTCAGAGCTCCGTTATTGAGCAATCTCTTCAACCAGCAGAGGGCCCTTGCACATAAATTCTCTTTTGAGAGGGAGACCCTGTTTAGAATGGATGTGGGAGCTCGTACCATTTATTGTGCCATGTGTACTGTGCAGGTGAACGCGTTCTGGCCTTTGCTGCTGTCGAGGGCATCTTCTTTTCGGGGTCGTTTGCCTCCATCTTCTGGCTGAAGAAGCGTGGTCTCATGCCCGGCCTCACATTCTCCAATGAGCTCATTAGCCGTGACGAGGTGAGCACCTCCTTTGCGTGTGGGTAAATGCGTGGGTCTGTGCCTGTATGTGCTGACATGATCAGAGCACCTCTGCCAAAGCACAATCCCTCGCACCTTATTTGCATATGAGCTGAAGACCTTAAAGTGCAAGCAAGATCAACTGTGTTCTGTATAACGTCCCGTCTCGATAGCTGTGTTTAAGTAATAGTGGTGAAGTACTTTACATTCAGACACCCTCACTAACACCGAGGAAGCACAATGCTCCTCGGTATTTGTGTGGTGCTAATATTCATTTTTAAATCGGTGTTATTTGTCACTGCTCTGTGTTGTGTATATATGGGGAGCAATGGTGTAACGGTTTGCACGCTGTCCTAAGAACACGGTGGCCGAGTTCGATTCCCACTCACGGCCAACATCCGTGATTATATTATCTAAACCGGTACTGGGCCTCCCCTATGTCGACTTGGCCTCAATTAGTACCTGGTGCAGTGTTAACATCGCCACTAGGGAGACATAAAAGGCGGCCGGGCGTGGTGCTGGCCACCCGCCTCATGTGCCGGCCGTTAGTAAGTGCTCGCTAACAGCACTTGCTCCGACAGTCTGTTAAGGCTTTATGGGTGTTCTTGATCGTTTTGTATACATCCGTTCATAACTTAGTTTTTACGTAATATTACACACGGTTCAGATTTAACTTGGGTTTAATTGAATCAATGACAAGACTACAAGTGCAACAGTACGAACAAGACTTGACAAGATGGCACATAATTAAATATAGAAAACTCGTAACTGTGGCAATGAGACAAAAACGAGCGTGCATTACAGCACTTAATATGCATTATTTCAATATTGTGTATAATTTAAATTGCTTTCAGTACATATAAGCCAAACAGTGGACTAGACAGAATGAGACGGTACAGACAAGACAAAAAATATTTATTTGAATGAAAGAGAACTGAAATTTTTTGTGCAATCCATTGATTTGGCAGGAGCTTGGTATGCAAATCTGACTTAGCTGGTTGGTAATCATTGCCTGTGGTCTCCATGTCTGTCTCGTCTTGTCCTCCCTCTTGCCCGTTCTTTCCTCGTCTTCCGTGCATCAGGGTCTGCACTGCGACTTTGCGTGCCTCATGTTCCGCCACCTGGTGCACAAGCCCGAGGAGTCGCGTGTACAGCAGATCGTGATGGACGCCGTGATCATTGAGCAGGAGTTTCTGACTGACGCGCTGCCCGTCAACCTTATCGGCATGAACTGTGACCTCATGAAGCAGTACATCGAGTTTGTGGCCGACAGGCTGCTTGGAGAACTCGGCTGTGCCAAGGTGAGCAAAGGATAGGGAGTTGGGTTGCTGGATGTAGTGTGTGAACTCCACAATATCACATTTGTATTCTTCTGAGGTTTAAGGGTTGGCCAACACATTTTTATTTTGTTTCTTCTCGCTGGTGTTTCCAACTTGTGGGCCACTGGTGGATCCACAGGGCCATGGAAAGTGGTGCACGGAACTTGCAAATGCTACAATTAAGAGTTAATAAAAAAATATTAAATCATTGAATTTTGAGGGTTAACGGTGATTCACAGGTTGAACGGTTGGAAACTGCTACCCTTAAATTTTGGTCCAGTGAGACTATGTTATGTAGCTGTGGAAGCTAATGGCCTTGTGTACAGGCAAACTGATACTGGGGAGCCCCTATGTGAATGGTACGCAGATTACCAAATTTGTGAATAGTTGAAAGGGTTATTATAATCGATTTTCATGCATACGCGTTACGAACACCAAGGGTGTAACTGATCAAAGCTCAGCGCAACACTAAGTGCCTTTCGTTCCCCAAAATTATTTATAATTTTCAAATACAAATTGTGACTTGATTATTTTATCTTAAAAAAGTGTGTAACTTAACTTGCTATTGTACTTTTCGATTTAAAGCTTTCGTGACTGCAGGGATTCATCTTCTTGTTTCTTTCGGTAAAGTCACGTAGAAGGGAAGTAATAAAATAATAAAAATAAAACATAATAAAACAATTCTCACGACGTTTCGGCTACAACGCAAGCAGCCGTCTTCAGGTGAAGAATGAGACACTACCAAACTAGGAGCTTATATATAAGCTGCATTGGGGGTTGAAGAGCGCCTTAACAAAAAGAATGTGCATGTGAAGAGGGATTTAGCATATTCATGGAAAATGCGTAGGCGTTGGGCGGGGGGGTGTCAAAGTCATATTATGCCCATGCATTATGCAGGATCAGCAGCAACCAAGGGGGGTGCAGGGATTAGCAGTAACAAAGGAAAGGAATGTTAATGATATGTAGCTGCAGTTACTCAACAACCACGTAGAAAACTAAAGTATAAACTACATAAAAAACTAAAGTATAAACTGCATCGCACCATCAGTATACTTACTATACTCTATAATAAGCTGAGTTACTAACAGCAAGTAATACATTACAATTTTACCTCGTAAAAATTCTATAATATGCTTCCATCTAAACCTTATTCTCTTACATCACACGAGCATATACCGTACTATATACTGCCATAGATAAACCCAACATTAAATTATATACTGTATTGCTGTAAACCAACCTATATCTTATACATTTAATATCACACTATGTATTATTCTACACACCCTAATGTGTATCGAAATGGTTTATTACGTCCTTCCAATGATTGCTGAGCCAGAATCCATCTTCTCGGTTAAAGTTGTCTCTGTGTTTGTATATGTGGATCGCCTCATGAACGAATCTCTCATGATAGCCAGATGGCTTGCAGAGAACCTCTGTCTTGGAGAAGTCAATATCATGTGAGCCCACTGAGTTGTAACAGTGATCTGCCACGGCTGAGGTGTTAGTCCTACCGTGTTTCAGGTCAGCTTTATGTTCACGGATGCGGTCCGAGACATGTCGTTTGGTTTCCCCAATGTAACTGCTACCACAGAGGAAACTTAGTTTGTAGACGCCAGGGTACTGTATGTCTGGAACCACATCTTTTACAGACGGTACCAGATCACGGATTTTATGTACTGTGTTGAATCGGACCTGGATCTTGTGTTTAATCAGGATTTTGGAGATCTTTTTTGTGACCCCAGCAACGCCTACGCACCTTACCCTACATTGCTGGGGTCACAAAAAAGATCTCCAAAATCCTGATTAAACACAAGATCCAGGTCCGATTCAACACAGTACATAAAATCCGTGATCTGGTACCGTCTGTAAAAGATGTGGTTCCAGACATACAGTACCCTGGCGTCTACAAACTAAGTTGCCTCTGTGGTAGCAGTTACATTGGGGAAACCAAACGACATGTCTCGGACCGCATCCGTGAACATAAAGCTGACCTGAAACACGGTAGGACTAACACCTCAGCCGTGGCAGATCACTGTTACAACTCAGTGGGCTCACATGATATTGACTTCTCCAAGACAGAGGTTCTCTGCAAGCCATCTGGCTATCATGAGAGATTCGTTCATGAGGCGATCCACATATACAAACACAGAGACAACTTTAACCGAGAAGATGGATTCTGGCTCAGCAATCATTGGAAGGACGTAATAAACCATTTCGATACACATTAGGGTGTGTAGAATAATACATAGTGTGATATTAAATGTATAAGATATAGGTTGGTTTACAGCAATACAGTATATAATTTAATGTTGGGTTTATCTATGGCAGTATATAGTACGGTATATGCTCGTGTGATGTAAGAGAATAAGGTTTAGATGGAAGCATATTATAGAATTTTTACGAGGTAAAATTGTAATGTATTACTTGCTGTTAGTAACTCAGCTTATTATAGAGTATAGTAAGTATACTGATGGTGCGATGCAGTTTATACTTTAGTTTTTTATGTAGTTTATACTTTAGTTTTCTACGTGGTTGTTGAGTAACTGCAGCTACATATCATTAACATTCCTTTCCTTTGTTACTGCTAATCCCTGCACCCCCCTTGGTTGCTGCTGATCCTGCATAATGCATGGGCATAATATGACTTTGACACCCCCCCGCCCAACGCCTACGCATTTTCCATGAATATGCTAAATCCCTCTTCACATGCACATTCTTTTTGTTAAGGCGCTCTTCAACCCCCAATGCAGCTTATATATAAGCTCCTAGTTTGGTAGTGTCTCATTCTTCACCTGAAGACGGCTGCTTGCGTTGTAGCCGAAACGTCGTGAGAATTGTTTTATTATGTTTTATTTTTATTATTTTATTACTTCCCTTCTACGTGACTTTACCGAAAGAAACAAGAAGTTGCTATTGTACTGTTAACCTGTAATTGTTAAACGTTGAGCAGTTGAATGTGGATAGTTGAGGTTTATCCCGCTTCGTTCATGTGGCAGTAAAACTTAGCACGTGCACATAATAACGAGAGCGCACTCGTATTAACTATCGTTCCTCGCATTTTCCGATAGGTGTACCGTGCGGAGAACCCCTTCGACTTCATGGAAAATATTTCGCTGGAGGGGAAGACCAACTTCTTCGAGAAGAAAGTGGCCGAGTACCAGAAAATGGGCGTCATGTCTAAGGTCGACCACCAGTTCACGCTGGACGCAGACTTCTAAAGCCGCCGCTTGAGCTTCCGAGGGAGGAGGGCAAGCGGGGAGGCGCACGTGGGCAAGAGGGGCGGGCCAAAGCGATTTGACCGCCTAACCCTGGGCCACGGCACTCCCGCCTGCACCCGCGCTAACGACACGGTGCAGTCGTGAGATTGAGCGCTGCGGTGCAGGAGAAACGCGGGAGGTGATTTCCGTGCCTGCGGCTTGCTTGTCGAGGTGGATGCAGAAGCGGAGGCTGGTTTTCTTAGGAGCACCCTGATTTTATTTTTGCTGTTATCATCTTGTCTTTTTAGGCCAAAAGTTTAGTTCTTGAACAGGCATGGAGGCTGAAGCATTTTACCCCTCCCCCCCCCCCCCCCCACTTTTTTTAAAGGCTACCATAAGTTGCTCAGTCCATGCTATGTATTTTTATTTCAACGGATGAACTCGGTCGATTCCGTTATTTTCCTGCAGCGCAGACTGAATGAGAGTTTTCATTATTCCGATTTGAGTGGTTGGTTGATGTCGGGCTGTGTTGCTATTCTGCGTTGACGCAAAACAATCAGCTCCATGCAACCGAGCAGCAAAAAATGCAAAGCATATTTTTTGTAATAATAACAAAATTGTGTTTGTTCGGAGATACAGATACCTGGATGGCAAAGATATGGGGTGAAACGTAGCTGCGTTTGGCAGCTGTGGTGAAAGTGTTTGGCAATTAACTGCATGAGGGTTATTCAATCCGAAACGGGTTCGTCCAGAGATCCGTTGGTCTTCTGAAGTTTTTTTTTAATAAGTGCCCATGGTTTTTTTCTGGCGTGGTGAAATGTGTTAATGATGTTTGCAGATATCGTGTGTGTGTGAGACGCTCATCAACAGCATTGGAGGTCACATGTATGAGCGGCCGGCAAGCGAACTGAGCTTTCCATTTATTTGCAAGCAAAGAAGCTGGCACTTTGACCCATGCTGGTTTGCCAAGAAATTCTTCCCACCGAGTTCATACGGTCGCTCTACTGAGCGCGAGTATTCGTTGCGTGAAGAGAGGTCTGTGCTGCTGATGCGATGGGATTATAGAGTGGTGTCCCAGCTTGTTGCTAATGCGGATCATCTGTGCGGTAACTAGACTCGTGCACACACATGCACAACTTTCCATCGAGCACTTTTTCAAACGTGCTGCGATCAAGTGCAGATGTTCACTACAACACGTATACTGTAGTGCGCGGTGTCCTGAGCTGCTATGTGCACAAGGTGAGGCAGTTGTCTTTTCTCAGCACTTGAAAAATCGTTTGCAGATGTGCCTGGGTGCTGGAGTCCAGTCTGTGTACAACATCTGTGAAGATGAACAATGAACTAATATTGAGTTGTCATGTTAACAGCCTGAGGGCACAGTGGTTGCAAAGTCGGATCGCAGGCCTGTGGTGTATTTATAATCCTTAATAAAGGCGAAATTGTTGGCGTTATCACTTCACCAGCACGAGTGTTTTAAAATAAGGCAAAGTCTAAATATGTGGAGGCTGGTGGCAATGATGATAATGTTGTGCATGTCCTCTGTTGGGCTTGCACAATCTGAGGTTATCCTAACAAAGCTGTCATGTATGTTCCACTTTTGCATGTTTCATCAGGATGCTAGTTGGCTGAGGGTATTTTCGAGTCAACACGTCCTTATCAGTTGCTGCTGTTACCGCTTTGTTGCGGCAAAGCTAAACGTTCAGTGCAAATCTCAGTTTCTGAAAGGTGCCTATTAGCGGTGACGTCCTGTGTCCACATGTTGTGGGTGATGTATTAACATGAAGACTCGTGAAAGCTGGACTCCATCCAGGCTAATTTATCTTTTACGTTTTGTATCCATGTTGTAGCCAAAAGTTTTAAATAAAAATGACTGGCATTAATTTCGATTAAGTTGGTGTGGTGCAGTGCTTTTTAATGCTTTGTGCTGGAAGGACTGAAGTAGCTTCTGGATGAGCCTCAATATTCACTGATGGTTTGTGCTGTGAATTACTAAAATATATACATTTTGGTAAAGTCACGTCGAAAATCAAATAGAATATGACGTTTCGATTGCAACAAGCAACCAAAGGGTAAGAATGAATGAGAAAAAACTCAAACAATGCAACAACAGAGCCGGCCAACACTCCACTTGGTTGACCACGCTCCAAAGAATGATAAACAGACGGTGCCACTGTCGAGGCCTTAAATAGGGGGGGCGGGGTTGGGGCAGAGGACAATGAGAGTTGTGGAATTCTGGATCTTCGTGGCCAGAGGAGAGACAATGGACTATAAACAAACCAGCACGGCAATGTTTAGAGCAAGAAAATCGGAAGTTTGAGAAAGAAAATATAGTAAAATTCGGAAGTGTAATGAAATGCAACAGTCGGTTAACATAACGCATAGCCTGGTTGATTACGTTCTTCCAAAGATTGCTAAATTAGAAGTTAAGTGTGAAACAGACCAGAAAGGAAAAATGTATAGTGAAATGGGAAGTTTTACAATAAATTTAGTAAAATTTAGTGTAATGCAATGCAACACGGTTAACACAACGCATAGCCTGGTTGCATTAAGTTGTGTTTGATAGTGTTGCAATCGAAACTTATTTTATTATTATTTTATTTCTTTCTATGCGACTTGAAATAACCAAAGAGTAATTCCTGCAGTCACGAAAGCTTCGAATCGAGTTTAAATATATACAAACAAGTTTATACAATTACTGTGAATACAATAAACCTAGTTGCCTTTTAGAGCGGGTTTAATTCATAAGAACCTTCGACTTTATGGCTCTGTTGGAAGAAATGGCTGTTGGCATTGATACTGTACCATGTTATTGATTTGAACGGCTTTCAATGAATGTCATCCCAAAACAAAACCTTGCTCAGTTGTATTACGGTCGGCAGTGGCAATGCAAAACTAGGTGTTCTGACAAAACAAACTTTTTCTTGGATTGTAAGGGTTGAGTTCAATAGCCATTGTAAATCGTTGATCCTTCAGTGATGTTAGACAACAGGACAAGTGAAAAAAAAATATAGGACATTCGCGGTCACTGACGGGAAAACATCCTTTTTAAATCCTTTATATTAAGTTCGCCTGCTTGCTTGCGCGCTTACGACCGTGCAAATCTTTCGGTCGTTTTTTAATCCACTTCTCGTGATCCAATCGAGCTGACATTTTGCACACAGACTCGTGCGTGACAATTTATTTTCGTGAATTTTTTTTCCATAACTTTACACTTTTTAGGACATTTTTTTAAATATTTAATTACCAATTGCTTAATGGTGGCAGCCATCTCAAGCCAGATGACGAGAGGACTCTAGCCGCTACGCATATAAAGGATTTATAGTGAAAAACTTTGTTTTTACGGGTTAATTTTTTTTCTTGTCAGCGACGAAGCTCTTGCATAGCGACTGCTTCAGTGGTCTGTAGAGGGCGTCCTACGATCGGCTTTGTGTAGCAGGTGTAATCATGCTTGTGAAAGTAACAAAGCCACGCAGGAGACGGGCGGGGTTAAGCTTGGTTCATGGGAGCAATTTAGGTTAAAAGCAACAGGGCACGCATTACATCGGTGCATTAACAATACACTTGTCCATTCGGCAACAGTCGCCCAATGACCTCTCAACAGCCCAAAAATAACATGCCAAGTGGAAACAGGCCGACCAGCTCTCAAATGGAGGGAAGGATGTTGTGGATTCTGTTACGCCATTTCGTGCATTAAAACCGAAACATAATGTGAAATGTGGCCACGGTTGATTAATTGAAGCAGTCCCCCACCCCACAAGCAAAGCCATTTCTATAAACGGCTGCGTGCTGTGGAGAGGGTTTTGTGGTCTGTGCCCGTTAGATTGGATTGTATTGGATTAGATTATACAAGATCCCAGGCAACGAGAGTGATATCGGTTATTAGACGCAACACACAAAATCCAAATACAAGGAAAAATCCCTCGGCATTTAGATCGAGTCCAGCTTCTCCCTTGGGTCAGAAAAATTCATCAATTTTGGTTAAAAATTGGTGCCGACTTCAGCATTTGTTACGCATATAGATTTCTTTAGGTCAAGGGTCTTGTGCTTTGGAATGAGCATTTGGTGGTGCTTGGCTCTACATAGTAATGATGATGGAACATGGGCATTCCACATTCATATGGCAAGTACCATCTGAGTAAAATAACTTCATTCAAGTGCAGCATTACTGGACTTAGAAGGATGATTCTAAAAATAGCACGAGTGGATAATGATAGCGATGCCACTCACTGATGTCGTGGATAGTTGGCTACCTCGAATTTGCTAAATAATTGCAGTCCTGTTTGATCTGCCTATCGATATTCTATTTGTAAAACCTAGAACACCTGTTGCATCATCAAAAACTAAGACATCTGTGCCATGTTGCTGTGATCAATGAAACGTGGCTGGCTTGGTTCATGAACTGGGTAGGATGGCTTTGACCAGGATTTTCGTAGCAGCATTTAAGGATCAAGCCCACAGCAATACCACACATGTCATTTTCCACATACTCCATGTAGTCGCATATCTCGACAGTGCTTGTGTTGGCCCCTGACAGAGTTTTCGTGCATTTTATTGACTCGAGTCTTGCAATTTTGGGCTGCAGCCTGACTTATTGGCTGGCCTCTGAATTCCCGACTTAAAAGAGTAGAATTACGTCACGAAACATTTCAATGAAAAATGTAGGCAGCAGGAACATATAATTTAATATTCAATTTTGTCATAAAAACAGTCTTGACATTTTACTCAAGTATTGCTGCAAGAGACTTGCGAGTTGACCGTCCATGGAAGCAAGGTATTACTGAGCCCCTTTGCTCATTTTATGAATGGAACTGAAAACCTTTACTTGTGCTCTCCTTGGAGCCATGTGATGGCGCATTCGACACTGACCAAAACGACACCATATTTTGCTTAGATCGGCCTAAGGAAATTTTACTAAAATAATAAATCATTGATTGGGAAAGCATTACCGAACCCAAGCGTGCATTAAACGTTGTGTTTACATTTCTTTTTTTACGAACGCTTCCTTCTGGCTCGGCTGGGGTGGGGGGTGGTGGAGGATGTTTGCGTGGATGTTAAAACGTTGGAATAAAAAACGAGCCATGCTGGGAGGATGGTCCAGCACGCTTGGGTCTGTTCTCTAATCTAATTACTGTGGAAATGTAATTCTTAGGTCCATTATCCCAAGGGGTCCTGTTGTTGTTTTCTAGCAGCATTTGTTACAAGGTGAAGTTGAATTTTGCAATTTTTCCACATGCAATTGTGTTGCACTCTTCATATGTTGCGCAGCTTCATATGTTAAAACTGCAGCGTTGCTGCTGCTGTTTTGCAACGCATTTGCACGCTACTCGTCTATTAAGCTCAATGAGGGACCGTTTGTGTCTGTGCGAGGTTTCTTGGGCTGGGGAGGAGGGGGGGGGGCCCCACAGAGAGCCTGGTGACAGATTTATGTAAGGAAAGATACCTACTCAGCCTATAGGAAACCCGAGGCCATGTGGCTCGGTGGTAAACTAAACGGCTCGCAATGTCAATAAGCCCTCAGTGATGCCAGGGCGGCCTTCTGGATTCGAACCATGAACCTCTGAAACAGCAACGAACGTTCTACCGCTGATCTATGTAGCTGGTTTGGTGACATTCAAAAACCTGGCAGATGGGGGTTTGAACAACTAAGTTCCGTCTTGTGTCGATTTTCTTTACTCGGTCTCAGTCGATGCTAAATACAGACAATGACGTGTTCAACAACAATGCGATATTTGTATGAACATTCCACCGTTCAACTTCAGCTCTTACATCGCAAATCCCACAGAACTGCAACCGGTCTCGAGTCTTCTTGCTTAAACAACCGCTGCTGGAAAGTATTACTCCAGAATCCCCACGGGCAAGAGAGTCTTGAATGCTATTTTATTTTTGGTGGCGAAACAGACCCTCGTCTGTTTTATTTATTTATCATTTATTGGCGACAGTCGACCAAAACAGGGCGTCATGAATTTCATACAATGGAGCTTGCTTTGAAGACCATTTTCCAAAACATTCTAATAATCCTTTATATTAAGTTCGCTTGCTTGCTTGCGTGCTTGCGTGCTTGCTTGCTTACGACCGTGCAAATCTTTTGGTCGTTTTTTAACCCACTTCCCGTGATCCAATCGAGCTGACATTTTGCACACAGACTCGTTGTGCGAGACAATTAATGTTCGTGAAAAAAAATTCCTAAATTTTACACTGTTTAGGGAAAACAAATTAAATATTTAATTACCAATTGTTTAATACTGCAGACAATCATCTGACCCATAGGTGGCAGCCATCTCAAGCCAGAGGACAAGAGGACTCTAGCCGCCACGCATATAAAGGATTTAGAGTGAAAAACTTTGTTTTTACGGGTTATACTTATATTAAGTTCGCTTGCTTGCTTGCGTGCTTGCGTGCTTGCTTGCTTGCTTACGACCGTGCAAATCTTTCGGTCGTTTTTTAACCCACTTCCCGTGATCCAATCGAGCTGACATTTTCCACACAGACTCGTTGTGCGAGACAATTAATTTTCGTGAAAATTTTTACACTGTTTAGGGAATTTTCTAAAAATATTTAATTACCAATTGCTTAATGCTGCCAGACAATCATCTGACCCATAGGTGGCAGCCATCTCAAGCCAGAGGACGAGAGGAATCTAGCCGCCACGCATATAAAGGATTTAGAGTGAAAAACTTTGTTTTTACGGGTTATACTTATTTTTTATGTTTCTGTCATCGGGAAATGTTAATCATAATAAACGTTTTTGGGTCAGATCGCGTTATTTATAAATGTGTCATAACCCTCCACCACCCGACACGGCCAATCAGCAAAAAAATGTCACGTTGACAAAAGACAAATAGTTCACTACTTTAGCCCACCGGTGTGTTGAAGAGTGAATCCACAACATTTACAATTTTTGAGTACGACGTTTCGCTGGTAATTACATCCAGCATCATCGGGCAATTTGCTAAAGTAGTGAACTATTTTGTCTTTTGTCAACGTGACACTTTTTTACTGATTGGCCGTGTCGGGTGGTGGAGGGTTACGACACATTTATGAATAACGCGATCTAAACCCAAAAACGTTGATTATGAATAATATTGGTCGCGAAAGCCTACGTGTTAAACAGGCAACGTTAATGGTGAATGAGGTCGAGTGTCTTGATGCGTGCCTTTTTTAAATGTTGATTTTGTTTTCGTCTTCCGAAAATGAGGGGCAATGACTGCCTTGAGAGGTTCTGGAATAACGAGTGTGTCCGATTTGCTTCCTTGCGATGATATTGTAGGCAATGGTCAGCTCCACAAAAATTATACGTAATAGAGGGTTTTTTTGGGTTAGATCGCATAAAGATGAATGTGTCGTTGAACCTGCCACCAGATAATTAGTAAGGTTTGTCACATAAACAAAACATTGGGATCGTTACTAGTACAACACATCGGTGTGTTGGAGAGTAAACCCACAACATTAACAATTCGAGTACGACGTTTCGTCAGTAATTACAACTAGCATCATCAGGCAACAGCCAGATTTGTAACTAATTTTTGTTTACGTGACAAACCTTACTAGTTGGCTGTGTCGGGTGGTGGCGGGTTTAACGACACATTTATATTTACGCGATCTCACTCCAAAAACCTCTCTCATGGATAATATTGGTCGTGAAAGCATACGTGTTAAACTGACAAAGCATACAACCAAACATCAATTCAGGCATCAGCCTCTGCCTGGGCCTGTTGCCTTCCTGGAGTAAATGCTGCGCTGGATTCACCTGTTTGAGTCTCATCAGCACTGTGACATTTTAAATATACTGCCCAGCTTCCCGGTGTTATAGAAACGAGTCATCCATAAACACCGTAGCGCCCATTCAGTGCAATACGGCAACATTGTTCGAAATGTATATCGTGATGGATTTTGAGTCATACAATAATTCGCAGACATGGGTCGATTCCACCGTGTTAAACGGAACACGTTGGTCCACAACCATGGAACCTTTGGGAGCAATGTTTCCCAGCAGCGTTGCTTACAAACGCAGAGTGGCAGCAAAACGTGCTCCCACATTACCCACAAATCTCATTAAATCACACGCGGTACATTCATTAGAGAATACTCCCCACACCTCCTCCCTCACGTCCCCTGGCCTCTCTCTCCCTCCACAACTCTTTGCCTTGTTGGTTTCATTTAATTCCTTCATGAAGCGGCTTACATTGCTTTACAAAGAGGTGCTGTTTGTTTTATTAAACACGTTTGCACTCGCTTCCCCGTCTCGTTAATCGGAGCGCGTCGCACCTACACAGACAGCCTTGTTTGAGTGATCGCCTTATTAGTGACTGCGAGGAGGTCGTGCTGAGCAGAGGCGTTAGGATTAAAACAAACCTAATTAACTATACGTGAGAACGACCAGCGTGGGACTCGGTCCGCATTTCGACTTGGGACTGCCATAGGATTTGGATTTAGAATCATGACTAATGTGGGATTTTACACAGTGTACTACTAGTATGGAGACTTTGGCGGAGTTAAGATCATCAACATCATCAGCAGCCGTGGTCAATCTCTCACGGTCCTACGATCCACCTCGCTCCTGCATGTACGCTGATGTGATCGCTCCATCTCCTTGATACATTTGACGACAGTACGTAGTTTGGACTTTATACTCTTCACAAGTAGTATTTGATTAAGACTTTAACAGTGTGGGATTAGGATGCTTCACTAGCATTGATTCGGACTCTTGAATAGTATTGGATTTAGACTATTGTGGGACCATAGAATAAAGACAATCCTTATTCTATCGTTAATTACCCCAAGCCTGAATTCTGTGTTCCTAACCGTACTTTCTAAACCTCCAATTCTGGATTTTTTTCATGGAACCAATACTTTGGCTGATTATAAGGTTGTGAAATTGGGGGTGAAATTGGTAAAACCCTGACCATGACTGCAACAACCACTTCCTTGGTCTGTGGCTCACGCCCCAGAGTGGTTTCCCCCACAAAACAACCGCTGGCTTCGACCACAGTTACTACAAATTAGAGCAGCAACCATCGGTCTCTGTCACATTCACGTGTGCTCACTCCAGGACACACTAATGTGTTTGCGAAACTGTGGTTTAATCAGAACTGACTCGGCACCCAAGCTAACAACAGCAGCAGCAGCAGCCCCGTGGGAAGGCACACTCGGCTACGGCTGCTGCTACTGATGATGGTGGTGGTGGTGTCGCAGACTGACTTGGTGTGTGGGTGAGTGAACTTGGGAGTTTGTCGAGGCTGGCTGGGGGGTGTGTGTGGGTGCGTGTGTGGGAAACGGCGTGACTTTCGGCGTGCGCGCCGGAGATAGGGACGTGAAGGCGGCTGCGGGTGTCTGGTTTGAGATTAGCTTGCTCCATCTCATCTCGCCAATCGATCGGGCGTGCCCGCGGGAAGTAACGACTGGGTGGCGAGTATCACAGTGGTCGGTAGCAGTGTTGTCCGCTTGAAGCGAAGAGAAGATTGGTTCAAATTAGTTACAACTAAAGATGCGTTTCAGATTGGTACATTTTGGTTTTTCAGATGAATAAAAAACAATTTTTTTTATTCGTATTTTCAGAGAATTTACTTTATGCGCTCGTGTCTCGTGCTGACAACAGAAATGTCACTCGATGCTAAGTAGCGCGACTTTTGTCGGGAAGAGTGCGTAATTGATGGCATTTTAGTGCCAGCATTATTTTTCACTTAATTTGGCTCAATTCCACCTCAAAGAATTCAAAATATCGATGTCACTGCCTTGTGTCGAACGCCGATCTTATATCAGAGTGCGAGGAATGCGTCCCCTTGCGAGGAAAGGGGGAATAAACAAGTATAACCCGTAAAAACAAAGTTTTTCACTATAAATCCTTTATATGCGTGGCGGCTAGAGTCCTCTCGTCCTCTGGCTTGAGATGGCTGCCACCTATGGGTCAGATGATTGCATTGCACCATTAAGCAATTGGTAATTAAATATAATTGTTTGTCCTAAAAAGTATAACATTTTGGAAAAAAAAATTTCACGAACATTAATTGTCACGCACAACGAGTCTGTGTGGAAAATGTCAGCTCGATTGGATAACGGGAAGTGGGTTAAAAAACGACCGAAAGATTTGCACGGTCGTAAGCAAGCACGCAAGCAAGTGAACTTAATATAAAGGATTTAAAAAGACGCAATTTTTATGCTTTTTCTTCCCTCGAATCCCCGGGGGCTGTTGCACCGCTGCGCCAGATATCCGAAAGGATCATTGTCCGAACCAGTCAACACACCAATAGTGCACCAAGAATAACACTGCGGAAAACGACCACAGCATGCCGATCTTGAACTCACTCAGCTGTTGAGCGCTCAGACTCGCTCACTATTTAGTTGGTTGCTCTTGTTAAATGTCTTTAAAAATATGTATTTCTCAACGCGTTGTAAATTTAAAAAAAAACGACCGCAAGAAACATTGTTAATGTTTTTCATGTTTCTTGTCAAAATATATTTCACTAAAACTTAATGGGAAAAGGATCGCAGTCCACTTCTCATGCACGATCAATAGGGGGCACAGTTAGCACATTTCGCAGGCACGGTTGTGTGGTGTGTTTAGCAGGCACGCTTGTGTGCTGTGTTTATCAGGCACGCTTGTGTGCTGTGGAGAGCAGGCACGCTTGTGTGGTGTGTTCAGCAGACACGCTTGTGTGGTGTGGAGAGCAGGCACGCTTGTGTGGTGTGTTTAGCAGGCACGCTTGTGTGGTGTGTTTAGCAGACACGCTTGTGTGGTGTGGAGAGCAGGCACGCTTGTGTGGTGTGGAGAGCAGGCACGCATGTGTGGTGTGTTCAGCAGGCACGCTTGTGTTATGTGTTCAGCAGGCACGCTTGTGTGGTGTGTCTAGCAGGCACGCTTGTGTGGTGTGGAGAGCAGGCACGCTTGTGTGGTGTGGAGAGCAGGCACGCTTGTGTGGTGTGTTCAGCAGGCACGCTTGTGTGATGTGTTCAGCAGGCACGCTTGTGTGATGTGTTCAGCAGGTACGCTTGTGTGGTGTGTTTAGCAGGCACGCTTGTGTAGTGTGTTTAGCAGGCACGCTTGTGTGGTGTGTCTAGCAGGCACGCTTGTGTGATGTGGATAGCAGGTACGCTTGTGTGGTGTGTTCAGCAGGCACGCTTGTGTGATGTGTTCAGCAGGCACGCTTGTGTGGTGTGGAGAGCAGGCACGCTTGTGTGGTGTGTTTAACAGGCACGCTTGTGTGGTGTGGAGAGCAGGCACGCTTGTGTAGTGTGTCTAGCAGGCACGCTTGTGTGGTGTGGATAGCAGGCACGCTTGTGTGCTGTGGATAGCAGGCACGCTTGTGTGGCGTGTTTAGCAGGCACGCTTGTGTGGTGTGGATAGCAGGCACGCTTGTGTAGTGTGTCTAGCAGGCACGCTTGTGTGATGTGGAGAGCAGGCACGCTTGTGTGGTGTGTTTAGCAGGCACGCTTGTGTAGTGTGTCTAGCAGGCACGCTTGTGTGGCGTGTTTAGCAGGCACGCTTGTGTGATGTGGAGAGCAGGCACGCTTGTGTGGTGTGTTTAGCAGGCACGGTTGTGTGATGTGTTCAGCAGGTACGCTTGTGTGGTGTGTTTAGCAGGCACGCTTGTGTGGTGTGTTTAGCAGGCACGGTTGTGTGGTGTGGAGAGCAGGCACGCTTGTGTGGTGTGTTTAGCAGGCACGCTTGTGTGGTGTGTTTGATGAAAGTGAGGGTCTATATTCTGCAAAAGGTCGCCATGTTTCCAGGATTGACCTGTCCGGGACAGTCGAGGAATTCGGCATCTGTGTTCGTGTGGCAGGATTTTAGTGTTTCACCGAGAGCCGCTACTGGTATCGTGTTGAACTTGACTGGTGCATTGCACGGTTTTGATAATAGACGGAGGCTGAGAATAATCTCCCAGTGTGGTTTGTGGACAACAAGGCGACCCCGCTTTTACCCAAATGAAAAATTGTGCAATTTGCCTGGTTCCATCAGTCACCCATTAAAGTTGTAATGCTGCACATCTTCCCGCATGGGTCAATACAATAAGAAGCAATTTGTGGGATGCGTTAACAGTCGTCATCCTGTGTTCATTCTACGGTCTCCGGATTCCACGTGTGTGAGCAGCTTTGAGCGTCGCCTCCTCCAATTCGTGGAAGTTTCCAGCTCCAGTTACCGTGCTGCGGTTTCCTGGCGCGTAATGTGAACGATACGTGAGCGAAATTGACGAAACATCCCAATGCAGGACCCTCCTGAAAAAAGTCGTGAGAATCCTTGAGGCTTTCCTGGGTGAAGGTACGGAATGGGGAGGAGGACGAGGCTATGAGAAGGCTGTGAGGAGGGTGTGAGGAAGAGAAAGGGTGTCAGGATGAAGATGGTATGAGGAGGAGGGTGTGCCAAGGAAATTACAGTGCGGGTTCGTCCCCCAACCACGGCGCTGACCGTGCTGTGTGCGATAACCGGGCTGTTCAGCCACGAGTGGAAAACACCAAAAAGTTATCGTGCGGTGAGTGGTGAGTGAGTGGGTGAGTGAGCGGGTCGGTGAGTGGGTGAGCGGGTGAGTGAGTGGTGAGTGAGCGGGTGAGTGAGTAAGTGAGCGGGTGAGTGGGTGAGTGAGTGAGTGAGCGGGTGAGTGAGTGAGCGGGTGAGTGAGTGAGCGGGTTGGTGAATGGGTGAGTGAGCGGGTGAGTGAGTGGGTGAGCGGGTGGGTGAGTGAGTGAGCGGGTGAGTGAGTGAGCGGGTGAGTGAGTAAGTGAGCGGGTGAGTGGGTGAGTGAGTGAGTGAGCGGGTGAGTGAGTGAGTGAGCGGGTGAGTGGGTGAGTGAGTGCGTGAGTGGGTGAGTGAGCGGGTCGGTGAATGAGCGGGTGAGTGAGTGGTGAGTGAGTGAGCGGGTCGGTGAATGAGCGGGTGAGTGAGTGGTGAGTGAGTGAGCGGGTCGGTGAGTGGGTGAGTGAGCGGGTGAGTGAGTGGGTCGGTGAGTGGGTGAGTGAGCTGGTGAGTGAGTGGGTGAGCGGGTGAGTGTGCCCTCACACCTGCGCATGTGTGTGTCTGTGTTAACGTGCTTGTATCTGCATGCGTGTGAGTATCACATGAGTACCTGGTGCGCTGTGGAAACATCCCCACTCGAGAGACAACGGCGGCCGGGCGCGATTCTGGTCATCCCAGAATCACATGTGCTCGCTAACAGCACTTGCCCCAACAGTCTGTTGATGCTATACGGGGGATCTTTGTCTTTTAAATGTGTACCTCTGCATCTGTGCATGCGGCCAGGGTTTGTGCTTAGCGATGCGTGCGTAGTTTTTGTTTCAAAGGTAAGTATTGATACGTGAGTGTGCATGAGCGAGGTCTACCGGTATAGAGTTGTGTGTTGTTTATATATTTATAGCCGTGCGTGTGCATACACGTAAATATATAAATAATAGATTACGCCCGCAATAACTCGACGTGTGGATTCGTGTCTCCCGGAAACTCGATGGCAGTGTGCGTGTGTGTGTATACACTGTATGCAAAGGTCAAAAGTGTCCCGGTGATGTCATGAGCTCTGGAACCTGCCTCCAATGTCACTGAAGGTCACTGGAACCAACACATTTGAGGAAATCGAGCGACAAAGCGGAGGAGGAGAAGAGCACGAAATCGCTGCAGGGGATTGAACTCCACGAGACCCCCCCCCCCCACCCCGAGACGTTCACGCCGACTCGGTGACTGCCTCGGGCTGACATCGCCGTCATCACCAAGATTAAGAGTCACCAATTGTTCCACTGAGGACCGATCGAGGATCTATTTCTCAGTCAGTACTCGGTCTATTATATAATATAAATATTTTTTTTATAATAACTGTGCAGATAACTGCAATAAAGTTATACACAAATCAATTGCTGCTGCCACGCGAACACATATGACGCTAATTCCCGGGCTGTCCTGGGTCTGATCCGGATTGGTGGCAACCTGAGGTCTAATCATCTCTGACCTCAGCGGCTGCTCTGACACATCCACTGTGAACGCAGCCCCAGGGAATATAAAATGTTCGGGGACAGAGAAAGTGGGCTCGGTAGCTTCGACGATGAACCACTGACAGCAAGAACCCAGCTCCGGCAATTGAACTCAGGACTCGACATTGCTGGCCCAGTTGCTATAAGCCTCAGCCACGATGGACATGTGGAGTGAGAGAGACACCCAAGCAGGAGATCTTGATCCAGGACATCAGTGTGGCCGTTTAAATCGGTGTTATTTAGGAATGTGTGTTGTTTGTTTTTAAATTAGTGTTGTGAAACCGCCACTGTCACCAAATCACGTATCTACATTGGGGATACATGGCGGCTTGTGATTGGCTGGGGCGTCCCTGAGAGCGCCCATAGGCCACGTGCGAGGGGTTTGAGTTAGCCAATGGGAAGCCGACATAACCTCATTGGCACATCGCCCCTTTGTGTTGCAAAGTCTTTGTATTGAATATTGATAGGGGGAATTTACAAAACAACTTCAGGAATTACTTGATGTTTAAAGTTATTTTGTAACTTTTAAACAGTTTCGTGACCCTTTAAAAATAAACATAAATAAATGGAACATTCCTTTAGAAAATAAAAAAGCACGACTAACCGTGACCCTCCTTTTCTTCCGCCGGCCAAGTTCAGAGAGGAGCTAGACACGCTCAATCGATCATCAGCCATGATCAAGCCACTGCTGGATGAAGGCATCCGCAATCAACCACCACCTGATCATTCCGCGATGTACTAACCGAGGGCCGAACACGTGAGCCGCTTTCATCGCTTCATCTCCCCGGTGCCCGGCGTCTTTGGACACGGTCCCAAGCCTTTGGCTGCCACTGTCATTATCCGTGACCACCAGGCGTCATCCCTTTGAGCTGCGTGTCCCCGGCCCAAGACCACTCACGTTCCCCAACAGTTTTAAATGATGCCTTTGACCATCGTTTCTTCCCCTAATCCACGAATGTCAGCCTCTCGGCACATTTCTACATGGACAGCACCACCCCCCCCCCCCCATGCTTCTTTGCGCAACTTTTTCCATTTTTTGTGTGTGTTCCATCTCGTTCATTTAACGACCCTTGCTTTCTGACCCATGCCACGCATCGTGCGGGCAATGCGCATTGATCAGCGGGGCCCTCTCGCGACAAAGAGATGCGCGGCCACCCCGATGCTTGCTACCCCCACCCCACCCTCCCCCCGTGGCTCCCGCACGCCTCGCGGGAGACATCTGCTACTCGCATCGCCGTTGTCCACTCGCCCGCCGGAGGCGACCCCGTGTCAAGTCTATAGTTGCCACGGCTGTGTCAAGTCTACAGTGCGACGCTGTGTTTACTCAGGCAACCCAACACCCCGGGGCACGGGGGGCGGGGCGACGGGCGGGGGGGTGCCCGGTTCAGCTATCGCAGGCATTAGCCTCACATTGCTACAATTGGGGAGCATTATTGGTAAATGTTGTTGTGGGTTTTTTAATGAAACGTCGCTGTCGGTGTTCGTTCGCCGTGGCCCCGAGTGGAACTCGGTACGCTAGACCCACTGCGCCACCGCTCCGCCAGGTACTAGCCTACTCATTTTAGGCCGAGTCGATCTAGGGGATGCCCATTACCGGTGTGGTCAACACGCCCGGGCTGCCTGTGACCTCCACTTCTGTGCTGATGTTTTACACAAAGACAAAGGTTCCCCGTGTAGCCTTCACAGGCTGTCGGAGCTAAGCGCTGTTAGCGAGTAGCACCTATGAAGGCCAACATCGACACGTGCCGATGTTTACGCACCGCACCAGACACTCATTTAAGGCTGAGTCGACCCTCACACCGTACGTTGTCACACACATCAACACAGCCATCTACTCGCGCACACAACCACGAACACACATCCACACCCTCTCACACCAACAACCATTTCTCACACGAGGATTAACGCACACCCTATTTCACACACACACACAGTCATCTCACAAACACAACCATCACATGAAGACACTCACATACACAGCCATCTGACATATACGCATACACACACACATTTACATGTTCTCTCACACAGTCGCACCACACGGATAGCTATCTCTCGCACAACCATCGGACACACGACAAAGACAAAGATCCCCCCTATAGCCTTAAAAGGCTGTTGGGGCAAGTGCTGTTAGCGAGCACCAATGAAGGCCAGCACGGCACACGAGGGGGTCGGTGGCCAACACCACACACGTCACACACACGTCGTCACACACACACACACACACGTTGTGACACACACACGACACACACACACGTTGTGACACACACACGACACACATACACTTTGTCACACACACACAAACACGTCACACACACACGTCACACACGTCACACACACACACGTTGTCACACACACACACGTTGTCACACACACACACGTCACACACACACACACACGTCACACACACGATGTCACACACACACGTCACACACACGTTGTCACACACACACACGTTGTCACACACACACACGAGAGCGCCTGGCTCACCACGGGGTGTCAGGTCCCACGGTTAATGAGAAAGATTACAGAGGTCATGCACAGAGCATTATGTAACATTACAAAGTATCACCACTCAGGTGTGCACCCACAATACGCACACACACACACACACCACTCATGTGTATACACAGTACACGTGCACACACGCAACATTACACACCACCTACGTGTAAACAGTACACGTGTACACACACACACAACCCATGTGTAAACACACTACTCTGCGCATGTACACTCACAGTACACTCACCACCCACAGGTGCACAGAGTACAACGTGTACACCCACTTCAGGTGTTGTCACATTTCTTTGGATAAATTGACGGCACGGTTGTAATGTGAAAACATCATCATGTTCTAACTGCAACACGTGTATTTACACGTGTTGCAGATTATAAAGTCGCCGTGATGGGAAAGAAGAGTCTTGGTGGGATTATGTTGATGGAATTGCAGTTTTCATTCGTGCAGAAGTGCGGCAAAGGACAACAACAAGACGTCACAAACGTGGAAAAATTATAGAGCGTTATGGGAAACTGATATCGCAAGAACCATCATATCGCGAGCATTTAACAAAGTATTTAATTGCGAGTAATTACATCACGGAAATCCTACACATGGCACTGGGCTCCACGGAATCTCTGCCCAAAGCATTAGCCTCACATTTCTCGATTTGGGAAGCATTAATGGTAAACGTGGCGGGTTTTAATCAAACATTGCTGTGAATATAATATGTCAGAGGAGAATAAATACGTACAATAAAACGTGATTGATAACAATTCTATGTAATTGACACTTATACGGCGCCATTAATCCAGGGATCACAGTGTGGCATGCGCGAAGTTTGCAGGAAATATAAATACTATAATGTCCGATTAGCACGGCTGGCTACGTACGGTGCGAAAGAAGTTCAAGATACATAACATCGGTTGAGATGGAGAGGGAGTGGGGGAGGCTAAGAATCGCAGGGTACACAGACAAAATTCAAGTTAATTTCAAGTTCATGTATTAGGTATAGCCCTGTGAGCCATTCGGCTCTTGAATCGGGTGCAACCGCAACAAACAAAAAACAAAAACATGAACAAGAAAACATCTTAAAGTGAATATGTGACTATGTGCAAACAGAAAATCCAAGAAAAGACAGCAAAACATTGCAGAAAAAACACCGTACACCAACGTTGTGTGCAAAAATCCCAGTGGGATGCAAGTCAAACAACAACAACAACCACAAGACAACTTAGATTAAGGCCATCAGTCTAACTCTGTACTACAACAAACAAACATGGCCAAACCAGTAAACTTTTCGAAATCACCAAAGCCTTCTGGATCATTACAGACATGCACAGCGTGCAGACTCTGTCGAGTGAATCAAACCTCGCGGAACTGAAATACGAAATACGGCAAATGGGAAGTTTGCAGGGCTGCAGGCCAAACTGGGCGACGAGTCTTGAGTGAAGAGCTAAACACGCACAGGGCGAGTTGAGCTCGCGCCTGTCTCGAACCACGACTGGCAGCATCAGCTGAGTCTCGTGGCTTGGCCCGGGCGCGTTGCGGTGGTTCGGTCACCCCCCACCCACCCACCCACCCCGGGTGCAGCAGAGTTGAGAGATCTCGGCACGTGGGGAAGGGATTTGGATCGACCGATTGGAGAGGTCGTGTATCAGCTGGCCTCGCATGGTTCCACAGAAGTTCAACACAGCACACATCATGGGACCTCCTTTGCCAGTACCAAAATATACTAATAGGGGTTTTCCCCTTTTTTCTCGCAACAAAACTGACACCTTTTGCAAGGAATCATGTTTACATTAACCACAATACTTGCAGTCAAATGCAAACAAAAAACAATACTCTGATAATTTAAAACCCCATTAGTATATTTTGGTACTGGCAAAGGAGGTCCCATGATGTAGCTGCTCACCCCGAGCTCTCATTACTCTGATAGTGCGTTGTCTTTGAACTCTGCGCCTTTTGGCGTCATCTGGTCGAACACCATATGAAACTAGGCTCTAAAGAAAGCTGCCTCTGGTGTGGACCAATCAGTTTCAAGGACAATGCATACATTATCAGAGTATTGTTTTTTGTTTGCATTTGACTGCAAGTATTGTGGTTAATGTAAACACGATTCCTTGCAAAAGGTGTCAGTTTTGTTGCCAGAAAAAAGGGGAAAATCCTATTAGTACACAGCACGCACATAAAGTGTCGCGAGGTCGTGTTGAAGGCCTTGTATGTCAGCAGCAGCGATGCTTTACATTGCACCCGAAGGTCCATTTCCAAAGTCACCCCACATCACACCAAACAATCCACACTCGGGCTCCTAAGTTGATCGTTTTCCGTGGGGCCATCACCGAAGGCAGGTGACACATCACGGCAGCCAGAGGTGTCGCACACCGGGTGCGATTTTGATGCCAGTGCCCAGGACAGAAGCTTAATTTAGCTCCATTTAGCTTATTTAATGATACTGCATTGGCGGTTGGTGCGAAGGCACAAAGAATAAAAAAACATATTCGTCAATAACACTGTGGCCTTAAAAGCGAAAATGTATAATTAGGCGACCTTTCTAGGGCAATGTTATTGAAAATCGTAAACGCTTAAATACTTAAATGTACCTATTTCATTGTTGCACCGCTTTAAAAAATTGATTCAAACTCTTTTTTTTATTCGACCGGGTAAGGCCCACTGAGCTATTTAGCTCTTTTTTTCAGAAGCGACTTGACCAATGAAGTGCATTATCACGTGGACATTTGCAGAAATGTGGAGGGTAAAGCTCGGAGAAGAAGAGTCCACGCGACCACGGGGAGAACCTGCAAACTCCAAATATACAGCAGGCATCGTCGGGGTTGGGATAGAACTCACGACCTCCTGTGTACCAGGCGAGGTAGTTAACATCTCACCACCAATGTGCATGCGAGGGTGGCGAGACAGGTTTGGGGCAGTCGGACAAGAACGTGACTTTGGTGTTACTCTTCTTGGTTCTTTCGGTAAAGTCACGTAGAAAATAAAATAAATAATAATAGAATACGACGTTTCGATTGCGACACAAGCAACCATCACCAGGTAAGAATGAATGAGAGAAAAATAAACCTGGCTGACCACGCTCCTCCAAAGAATGGCTGTTGTGTTGGCCGGCTCTCTGTGTTGTGTTTCATCGTGTTTCTAAGTTTACTATGTTTGTTTTTTCTCATTGATTCTTACCTGATGATGGTTGCTTGTGTTGCCACCGAAACGTCGAATTCTACTATTATTTTATTTTTTACGTGACTTTACCGAAAGAACCAAAGAGTAATTCCTGCAGTCACGAAAGCTTCGAATCTAGTTTGAACTTTGGTGGTTTTTTTTGCGTTGAGCACCAGTTTTAGGGCAATAAGTTGAAGATGATCCTAGTCCTGTTGTAGATGCTGTTGTATGCATATTGAACTTATTTCGCATCCTACGTAGCCAACCGTGCTAATCGGAGGTGCAGCTGTTACAACTCCTCCGTGGAAAATCTGGAGTCCATCAGGGGCCGTGTCATCAGCAAAAAAACCCATTAATTTTCGATTTAAAGCTTTCGTGACTGCAGGGATTCATCTTCTTGGTTCTTTCGGTAAAGTCACGTAGAAGGGAAATAATTAAATAATAAAAATGAAACATAATAAAAATAATTCTCACGACAGGTCTGTCGGAAAGACAGCGTCAGACGCTGTCTTTCCGACAGACCTGTTCTTCACCTGAGGACGGCTGCTTGCGTTGTGGCCGAAACGTCATGAGAATTGTATTTTGTTATGTTTTATTTTTATTACTTTATTATTTCCCTTCTACGTGACTTTACCGAAAGAACCAACAAGATGAATCCCTGCAGTCACGAAAGCTTTAAATCGAAATGTAACCAACCAACGCTCGCTTAACGTTGCGTGTTTACCGGGTTTGCGTGAACGCGTGCAGGTCTGTGTGCGGATGCAATCAGCGCATTGCACGAGTGGTGCATGCGCGAACGCCACGCGTACGTGTGTATAAGGGGCCGTCCATAAATGACGTCACGCGATTTTGGACGATTTTTGACCCCCCTCCCCGCCTTGTCACACGGCGTCACAAAACGTCAGACCCCCCCCCCAAATATGACGTCACAAAGCTCTGCCCTCCCCCCCCGAAAAAACATATTTCCATTTTGAAAATAAAACATGCTTCAAATCGCTTTAAACTATTGTCATTGTAGTGCGTATTTAATGTGGCGCTGAACTATGATGTTGTAGGAGAAAACATTTATTAAAAAGTCTATTGAATTAAGTAGAACGTGTTGTCTATATTTATTTTAAGTTGCGCATTTTTACGTGACGTTACATTTCTAAAACCCCCCCGCCCCCTCGTCACACATCGTCACAAATGTCTGACCCCCCCCCCTAGGTGCGTGACGTCATTTATGGACGGCCCCCCACTCACTCGCGCCGCTGCTGGACATGCCACGGGCTAGGTGGTGGTGTATTGCGTAAGTAAGTGCAGGCTAGACAGCGCTGTGATATATTACGTTACGCATCAATAATACAACCACACTATTGCATAATGACATTTACAGCAGCAGTGGCGGTTAGTCTTCTGCATCGGTGCGTTGGGGGGGGGGGGGCATCATCCCAGGTAAAATACTCGTTTTTAAAAAGATCATGCTTTATTAAAAAAGAGTTTGGCAGTCTGGCTGGCTGGCGGAAGGGCGGGAGGGTCAGGGTTAGTCGTGCTTTTTTATTTTCTAAAGGAATGTTCATTTATTTATGTTTATTTTAAAGGGTCACGAAACTGTTTAAAAGTTACAAAATAACTTTAAACATCGAGTATGTCCTGAAGTTGTTTTGTAAATTCCCCCTATCAATATTCAATACAAAGACTTTGCAACACAAAGGGGGCGATGTGCCAATGAGGTTATGTCGGCTTCCCATTGGCTAACTCAAACCCCTCGCATGTGGCCTATGGGCGCTCTCAGGGACGCCCCAGCCAATCACAAGCCGCCATGTATCCCCAATGTAGATACGTGATTTGGTGACAGTGGCGGTTTCACAACACTGATCAAAAAACATACACCACACATTCCTAAATAACACCGACTTAAACGGCGACGTTTCGGGCAATGGCCCTTCATCGCAGCACACGTAGAGAGAGCCAGGCATGTCGAGTGATATTGTAGTACAGATGTATGCATTGTGATGCACGTGTTTGTGTTGTGGGTGGGTAGCGGTAGTGTAGCGGTTAGCGCGCTGCGCTATGAACCTGGCTACCCGAGTTCGATTCCTGCTCACGGCCACCAACACCAGTGACAATTCGGGAATTGCCCGATGATGCTGGATGCAATTACCAGCGAAACGTCATACTCAAATTGTAAATGTTGTGGTTTCACGCGTCAACACACCGGTGGGCTAAAGCAGTGAACTATTTGTCTTTTGTCAACGTGACACTTTTTTACTGATTGGCCGTGTCGGGTGGTGGAGGGTTACGACACATTTATAAATAACGCGATCTAAACCCAAAAACGTTGATTATGAATAATATTGGTCGCGAAAGCCTACGTGTTAAACTGACCAGTGACAATTATCCGAACCGGTCCTAGGTCGAGTCAACGGTGTGTAAACATCGCCACTAGGAAGACAAAGGCGGCCGGGCGTGGTTGCTGGCCACCCACCCCCCTCGTGCGCCGTGTCGGCCTTCATAGGTGCTCGCTAACAGCACTTGCCCCAACTGTCTGTTGAGGCTACACGGGGTATATTTGTCTTTTTGTGTCTAAATGGACACGTGGAGTAGGTTTGGGCTGTCAGGTGGTCTACAGCAGGAGTGTCAGCAGCTCTGAGTGTTGTCCCCTCGGATGATGTGGTGATGTTTCTCCACGGATTCTCTGGTTTGCTGCTCCCACACGAAATGTATTGAGTGACACCTGCTGTAGTATATTTGTAGTTTGCATGGTCTCCCTGTGGTCGCGTGGATTTTTTTTTCTCCGGGTCCTCCGGGTTTCCCCGCTCAACATTTAGAAACATGCGTTTAGAGCATTAGAAACCTGCCATTAGATTACTTTGGCTGCTTTAAATGTCCACGCGATGAAGCCACTTCGTTGTGCGGTCAATTGTGGCCAGGTCGCTTCTGAAAAAAGAGCTAGACAGCTCAGTGGGCCTTAGCTGATCAAAAAAACTAAATAGTTTAGTTTACATTGTTGGTTTTGGACTCACACCCTATTGAGTAGGTCGACACATTTAAATATCGAGACGTTATCCTGGACTCGACACTGTATTTCATGACCCACATTGACCACATGGCCAACAAGATAAAAAAAATTTTATTCCTATCCAGAAACAAACTCTGTAATCCACCTCGACTCAATCCGAATATCGTTAAAGCCACTATCCTGCCCATATTTGTACATCTGTGAAAAGATCTTCATAGCTCATCGGATTCCTTCAGTATAAATGTTGTGATTAGTGACACCACCTCAAGCCTCGCTTCGGAATCTACCTTAGAACGTCTCATTCCATTATTCCACTCCGCCCCACTCCGGTCCCTCTAGAACGCATCATTCCAAGCTTACATTCACTCAAATCCGTCCCTCCTCCTTGGACATCCGGAGTGACCATCATCATTAGGCGGTCTTCATCCAAGACGCCCTCTTTATCAAAGCCATCGCCAATTACCTCCAGGGCCACTTAGTTCCTCTGGCTCGCTCCCGAAGCATCAGCTGTGCCTCCTTATCCCTTCCTAAAACTGCCATTTGCGAAAACTTTGCGTAAAAAAAAAGTCTGCGTTGCTACTCCACGTTTCTGGAATCCCATTGGCACACATCCACAGCTTGGTTCTATCCCTTGCCTATCCCTCTTTTGCCCCTATTAGATACAAAAAAACCCACCACAGAGCTTCCTTGCACCTCTTCTTGGTTCTTTCGGCAAAGTCACGTAGAAGGGAAATAATAAAATAAAGAAAAGTTTCTTTTATTATTTTATTTTATTATTTCCCTTCTACGTGACTTTACCGAAAGAACCAAGAAGATGAATCCCTGCAGTCACGAAAGCTTTAAATCGAAATTTCCTTGCACCTGTGCCGACCTTTATTCTGGCGCCTCTTGCTCTCGCAATATGTTTGCACTGGAGTTATATTTACGAGCATGAAACACCTCGTTAACGAGTAGCTGTGCGCACGCACTACGGATCTCCCTTTGCAAAATAGCCGTGCAACTGGATGAACGGGATAATCCCGTGTAAGACATGACACGAACTCGAACCGGTCCCAACACTATGTAACATTTACTTCCAATCAGTGGAATTTCCACGTGGGAAAGGTAACAATGGGAGGCTGCGAGCGGCGGTTTGTGTGTCTGTTCGTGTGAGTGGGGAGCGGTGGTGGAGCGGTTAGCGCGCTGCGCTACGAACCTGGAGACCCTGGTTCGATTCCCGCTCAAATGAAACCTGGTGCAGTGTGTAAACATCGCCACTAGGGAGACAAAGGCGGTCGGGCGTGGTGCTGGCCACCCACCCACTCGTGTACCGTTCCGGCCTTCATAGGTGCTCGCTAACAGCACTTTCCCCTCCAGTCTGTTAAGGCTACACGGGGGATCTTTGTTTGTTTGTGTGAGTGGGGAGCGGTGGTGTCGCGGCTGCGTTACGAATCCCCGGCAACCCGAGTTCGATTCCCACTCACGGCCACAAACGCCAGTGACCATTATCTGAACCGGTCCTGGGCCTCCCCAAGGTCGACTCAGCCCCAAATGAGTACCTGGTGCGGTATGTAAACATCGCCACGAGGAAGACAAAGGCGGCCGGGCATGGTGCTAGCCACTCACCCCCTTGTGTGCTGTGCAGGGACTGGCAATGTGTGATATGTCCATGTGGGTGTGTGTGCGTTTGAGAATCTGTAAGATGTGTGTATGTCAGTTGTGTGTGTGTGTGAGAGATCTGTGTGTGTATGTATGGTGGACATGGTTGTGTATATGGTTCAATGGCTGGTTGGAGGTGAACACACACGCGTGCACAAACGTGAGTTTGTGCAATACTCGTATGCAGCACATGTATGCACACGTATGCATGTATAGCTAAGCGTGTGTATGTATGGATAGGTGTGTGTGTGATGTGTGTGTGATGTGTGTGTGTGTGGGGAGCGGTTATAGCGCGCTGCGCTACGAACCTGGCGACCCGAGTTCGATTGCCCGCTCACGGCCAACACCGGTGACGATTATCTGAACGAGTCCTGGGCCTCCCCTAGGTCGACTCAGCCTCAAATGAGTACCTGGTGCAGTGTGTACAAATCATCGCCGCAAGGGAGACAAAGGCGGCCGGGCGTGTTGGTGGCCATCCACCCCTTCGCGTGCCGTGTCGGCCTTCATAGGTGCTCGCTAACAGCCCCAACAGTCCGTGAAGGACCCGAGTTCGATTCCCGCTCACGGTCAACATCGGTGACGACGATTTGCAGCGATCCCGGGCCCCTCCACGAGGTTGACTCAGCCTGAAATATGGTATCTGGTGCGGTGTGAATGCATCAGCAGTGGAGAGACAAAGGCGGTCGGGCGTGTTGTTGCCCACCCACTCCCTCCCTCGTGCCAGCCCGCAAGTGATCGCCAACAGCACTTGCCCCAACAGCCTCTTAAGGCTATACGGGGATCTTTGTCTTTGCACGTTTGGCCGATGATAATTTACAGCCACGCTGAAGTAGCATAGGGCGACATTATGACGTTGCTTGCGATCAGGGTCCTGATGATGATATTATCGTGATGGTATGGCGATGATCCCAGATAATGATGATGATTCTAGTCAGCGATGCTGATGTTGACGGTAGCGATGCTGCTGTTTATGATGATGGAGATGATATTGGTCATTATGGTAATGGTGATGATGATGGTAGTGATTGGTGGCGATGGTAGTCATGGTGATGGTAGTGATAATTGTAGTCGTTATGGTAATGATGGCAGTGATGATAATCGTGATGGTAGTGATGATAGTAGTGATGATGGTAGTGATGATGATGATGGCAGCGATGGTAACGATGATGGTAGCGATGATGGTAGTGATGGTGACGTTAGTGATGCGATGATGGTCGTGATGGTGATGGTAGTGATGGTGACGGCAGTGATGATGATGATGGTAGTGATGGTGATGGTAGTGATGATGATGGTAGTGATGGTAACGATGATGGTAGCGATGATGGTAGTGATGGTAACGATGATGATGGTCGTGATGGTGATGGTAGTAGTGATGATGGTAGCGATGATGGTAGTGGTGGTGACGTTAGTGATGCGATGATGGTCGTGATGGTGATGGTCGTGATGGTGATTGTAGTGATGGTGACGGCAGTGATGATGATGATGATGGTCGTGATGATGATGATGGTCGTGTCGTGTGTTGTGCGGAAAGAGGAGGAGTCTGTTGATGGAGGAAGAGAGAGAGAGGGTGAGGGTGGGGGGGAAATGTGGGTGGGAAATAGTGGGGGGGGGGGGCGAAACAAGGGACTGAGGAACAGGGTGGAAGAGGGAGCGAGAGCGAGAGAGGGGAGGGAGGTCCAGCCAAGAGAGAGAGAGAGGGGGGGGGGGTGGAAGAGGGAGAGAGATCCAATAGGGAGAGGAAGTGAAGAGAGAGAGGGTGGGGAGGGAGAGAGAGAGAGGCAGGGAGATCTGCAAGAGAGAGGGAGGCACGGGGGGAGAAAGGAGCGGGTGATGCAGCAGCAGCAGCAGCCTGAGCTACTCGCTCACACCAAGCTGATTTATTCATAAAGCGCGGAGACAGACGGCGGATACCCCGGAGTGGACACCGAGAGCAAGCAGGAGGGATCGGTAAGCCATTGTCTGCTGCTGTTACTGCTGCTACTGCTGCTGCTGCTGGCTTCATCTCCCCGTGTGTCTCACGGTGCGCGAATGTCTAGCTGTGATGTGTAGAGCGTTTGTCTGTGTGTGTGTGTGTGTTCGCGGACGAGAGTGGTGTGTGTGTGTGCATTTGTGTATGGGTATGGGAGCGTGGTATGTGTTTGGGAGTCAATGTGTATGGGAGTCAACGTGTTTGGGACTCGATGTGTGTGGGAGTATGTGTGTGTGTGTGTGTGAGAGTGAATGTGTGTGAGAGTGAATGTGTGTGAGAGTGAACGTGTATGGGGGTGTCACGGGCCTCCTCTCGGTCTACTCGGCCTCAAATGAATACCTGGTGTGGTGTGTAAACATCGCCACTGGGGAGACAAAGGCGGCCGGGCGTGGTGCTGACCACCCACCCCCTCGTGTGGCGTTTCCGGCACTTGCCCCAACAGTCTGTTAAGGTTATACGGGGGATCTTTGTATTTGTGTGCGTATGTGAGAGTGAATGTGTGTGTCAGTGAATGTGTATGGGCGTGTGTCCATGTGCGTGTGTGTGTGTGAGTGAATGTGTGAGTGAATGTGCCATGGCAATGAATGTGCACCGTTGTGTATGACGGTGTGTGTGGAATATCGTCTCATGAATGGACGGTAGACCACCCAGCGTAGGCGAGCTACCAGACCTTGTGCCGTGTGTGCTGTAGAGTCTATGGACTATCCCCGCTCATTGTGTCGACTGCATGTTCAGGAGGTATCGGCAAAGTCGTTCCCTATCGACTGCAGCTGCAATAGATCACAGCCCAGAGGGAGTATGTGTAACCCTCGTTACTACGACTGTCATTCACCGCACCTCCCATTAGCGCGGTTGGCTACGTACGGTGCGAAAGAAGTTCAACATACATACAATATTATAGACGATATGTACTGAACTGCAGCTTGTACACCACACTGTCAAATTGTTGACTGCAGCGTGTACGAACGATGTCAACTGTTGGTCATCCAAGTGTCAACTCAAGCAGAGTGCATACCGTGAGCTGTAAATCACATTCATTGCCTCTCTTTGTCCAGGAAAGTGGAGGCTGTGTTTGCTTTGAAATAGCGAGTCTTGGATTCGTAATTTGTACATCAAGCCGCACCTGTGACCAGTGTGGTGAAGTATGGTCAAACACCCCCCCCCCCCCCCAGCTCCCTAGCCCATGGTCAACACCGCGGGGAGACCTCCATCCATCGGTGGATAGAGATTGGCTAGGTTCTGTATCGTGAGGTTATAACGACAGAGATTGAAATACAGTAATACATAATATACACTATAATAATATATAATGTAATAATATATAATAATATATAATATAATAATATGTAATATACACATTCCTTTGTCAATCCGTTGCTACGTCAACAACGATGCTCAATGCCGTGCTACTGATGATGTTAGCCGTGCTACTGATGATGTTAGCCGTGCTACTGATGATGTTAGCTGTGCTACTGATGATGTTAGCCGTGCCACTGATGGTGTTAGCCGTGCCACTGATGATGTTAGCCGTGCCACTGATGGTGTTAGCCGTGCTACTGATGGTGTTAGCCATGCCACTGATGGTGTTAGCCGTGCCACTGATGGTGTTAGCCGTGCCACTGATAGATAGATAGATCGTTTATTGTCATTGTCACCAGTACAACGAAATTTAAAATGCTCACCAGTCAGGGCATCATTCATAAATTTAAATTAAATAAAACAAGAAAATAAAAATTAAATTAAATGAAAGATAATCAATTTATACTATATATAAAAACAGCCCAAGTATACCCACATACCCACATAAGGTTACATTTTGTCATTGCACATCTCTATTTCACAAACAATTGTAAACACTATTACTTAATAATTAATTAGCATTATTGAGTGTGGTGATCGCTGTAGGATAAAAGCTCTGTTTGAATCTGTTTGTCCTTGTTTTGACTGATCTGAATCGTCTGCCTGATGGTGTTAGCCATGCCACTGATGGTGTTAGCCGTGCCACTGATGATGTTAGCCGTGCCACTGATGGTGTTAGCCGTGCCACTGATGTTAGCCGTGGCACGGGAATCGAACTCGGTTGTCCGAGTTCACGGCGCAGTGCGGTGGCGGCTTTGCCAAAGCCCACGGAGAGCGCGAGTGTTCACCAGGCAGCCGCACTGTGACCACAGCAGTGAAGTATGGTCAAACCCCCAACCCCCCACCCCTCCACCCCTCCAACTCCCCACCCCCCCCACCCCCCCACCTCCCCACCCCCCCACCCCCCCCACCTCCCCACCATGACCGACGCGTAATGGTTCTTTAATAAGTCACACATATCATCACCACGTCTTTTAGCAAATCCATGCTTCTAAAAAGCAACAATAATAACATAATCTCATAATATTCACACGGTAATGTGATATATTTACTCGGGAAAGACTCACCGAGTTATCAGGGCCCAAATCATTGCATTGGGAACGTGTTTGCAAATCCATTATTGAATTGTGTTTTGTCTTGCCTCTGGGGAATGAAACCAGAGGAGCCGGACAGACTCGGCATGGCTACTCGACACAAATTGTGTTCGTCTGTGCTGGCAGTGGTGCGCAAGCACAATTAACGATTTATGTGCGCTGAAGAAGGGCCATTCCCCGAAACGTCAACGATTATATTTATTTTTGTTTGCTTTAAGACCACACACACCACTGCTGTTATTGTGTTGAGTTGTTTCAATACGGTATAGGGATAGGAAACCTCGTTGTTGTCCTGCAATTCCACCAGCCACATGGTATCCGCTGTGCGCGTATGCTGTGTGTGTGTGTGAGAGAGACGGTCAATGTTAAGGAAAGATGCTGTATATATTGCATGGAGGTGCACTGCAATGTTGACGTATGATGATGATGATGATTGTGTGACGACGTGACAAGCTCGTGTTGTGTCAGTGCCATGTTGGCGGTGGCAGCTTCAACGTCAGAGGTCGCAACTGGGTACCCGATACCCGTACCCTACCCGATACCCGGCCGGGTAAGGGTACGGCCGGGTACGGGTAACCGTTTGCGACCCTGGTGCGGCCGGTACGGGTACGGGTAAGGAATCAAAACCCGTTTGCGACCTCTGTAATAAACGCGCGGCATACTTTGGTGGTGAACGCGGCTGGGTTTCACGCGCGCAAGAGAGGCCGCCGCCGCTGTTTCTGTTGCTGTTGCACCTCGGGTCAAACTCGCCTCGGGTTCCTCTTAAACGACAACCGGCAAAAAACCGGTAACCTATTTACGAAACGGTTAACGGTTCTGAAAGTCAAGCAACCACTTCGCCCTTTCCCGTGGAGGCGTTCGCAATGAACGCTCCGAGTTGACAGCGCCGCGCGCGTCACGCGCCTTGGCCCCAAATCGCATGTTGACCTCCGTGCTCGGCGACACGGCAAAGGCGCAGTCCCTGCAAATTCTCTGTCTCGCTCCCTGCCCTCGAGTGGAGCCACCTCTCCAAGAGGCTCGAGAAGAGGCTCCACCAGAGGGAGGCTCCACCAGGGGAGGCTCCACTAGGGGGAGGCTGCACCAGAGGGAAGCTCCACCAGGGGGAGGCTCCAACAGGGGGAGGCTCCACCAGAGGGAGGCTCCACCAGAACAGGCTCCACTAGGGGAGGCTCCACCAGGGAAGGCTTTACCAGGGAAGGCTCCACCAGGGAAGGCTCCACTAGGGGGAGGCTCCACCAGAGGAGACTCCACCAGAGGAGACTCCACCAGGGGGACGCTCCACCAGAGGGAGGCTCCACCAGAGGGAGGCTCCACCAGAGTGAGGCTCCACTCGAGGAGGCTCCACTCGGGGGAGGCTCCACTCGGGGGAGGCTCCACTAGGGGGAGGCTCCACCAGAGGGAGGCTCCACCAGAGGGAGGCTCCACCAGAGGGAGGCTCCACCAGAGGGAGGCTCCACCAGAGGGAGGCTCCACCAGAGGGAGGCTCCACCAGAGGGAGGCTCCACCAGAGGGAGGCTCCACCAGAGGAGGCTCCACGCTGAGCAGACGCGCGACCTGTCGGTAGCCGAACTGTGGTGAACCCAACCCATTTATACTTCTGAGCGGGGGGGGGGGGGGGCTACTAAGGCTGGGGGGTAGCGGGGGGTGGGGGGGGGGGTCAAACATCTCGCCCCCCATTGTCTGGGGTCGAACCGTCGGCCTCTGGATTGCAGCCCCAGTGGCGTTCACCACTGCGGTCGCTCCATTTTTTTTCTTTGCAATTAAAACGCTGAACGTGTCGCGCGCGTTTATTGCTCGAGACATTTCTATGTCTGGGAAACCGGTTTTTTTTACCGCTTTTTCACGCGGTTATTGGTGATGCAATAAAAAACAACCCGATTTTACTCACCCGAGCTCAATGAAACACTGAGACAGACAAAGATAGAGGGAGAGAACGCACGAGAGAGTGCTGTTGCTGCTATTGCTGCTGCTGCTCCTGCTGCTGCTGCTCTGCTACTACTGCTGCTGTTGCTGCTGCTGCCCCTGCAGCTGCTGCCGTTACTGCTACTGCTGCTGCTCCTGCTGCTCCTACTGTTGCTGCTGCTCCTGCTGCTGCTACTGCTGCTGCTGTTGCTGCCCCTGCAGCTGCTGCCGTTACTGCTACTGCTGCTGCTCCTGCTGCTCCTACTGTTGCTGCTGCTCCTGCTGCTGCTACTGCTGCTGCTCCTGGAAGACAATAGGTAGACAATGGGTCGACTCAGCCTCAATTGAGTGCGATGTGCGGACATTGCCACTAGGGAGACAAAGGCGGTCGGGCGTGGTGTTGGTCACCCACCCCCTCGTGTACTATGCCGGTCTTCACAGGTGCTACTCGCTAACAGCACTTGCCCCAACAGTCTGTTCAGGCTATACGGGGGATCTTTCTCTTTGGCGTTCCGCAGAAAGCACTGCACCGTTTTAAAAACGAAACAATGATTCATGGTGCCGCTTGTGATTGAGAAAGCTCCTTCCTCTGAGGCAAGAGATCTCGCCTGTCAACTCCCTCCTCACCTGTAACTGCGCACAGAGATCACGGAGGGCAGGTCACCGAACTAACTCCACGTCCAAGTCACCGGGTAAAAAGTGCCTTCGTTCAAAGACCACCCACGCGTAATCCCGACACCCTCCACCAACCCCCCCACCCCCCCCACCTCCCCCCCACCATCCCCGGGTCACTGCACGAGGCCCGCTCGCCCCGTGCTCACGCCAAGGCTACGAAGCCACGCGCCACGCATTGGCACGCGCGGCTCGCGCGTTCCCTCGTAACGCGCCAATTGCACGACGGCCCACCTAGTTTCTGTACTGCACTCGCGTCGAAGTGTCCCGTCGCTCGCCCCTCTCTCTCTCTTTGGCTCTGGCTCTCTCTCTGGCTCTCTCTCTGGCTCTCTCTGGCTCTCTCTGGCTCTCTCTGGCTCTCTTTGGCTCTCTCTCTCTCTCTGGCTCTCTCGCCCAGTGTCTCTCGTTAGTAAAGCGAGTCGACTTAAAAAAGAAAGGGTGGCGAATCTTTGCCTCTCCGCCGGCGTCAGCGTCGCACTCTACAACGACGAAGGCGAATTCGCTCGTGCCACCGACGACTGCGATCGCGCGCTCACACTCGTGGTCGTCGATTAACGCGATACGGCGTGGGGTGAAATCAATCGACGACCGCCAGAAACCCTCGCCCCTTTCTTGTTGTTGTTGTTTTTGTTGTTGTTTTTGTTGTTGTCGTTGGGGTACCCAGATTTGGAAGTATCGACTCTTTGTATTTTTGCTCGTGGCCACGGACGCGCGCGTTGCGCTCGGTGTGGACGCGTCGCCCCTGAATGGTGGAGGTTGCGTCGGGACACGCCGCTGTGGCCGCACCGATGGCAACGCTGCTTTTGCGCCAACAATTCCAGCGGTCTTCTCACTTGTGGGCACCAGCTGGGAATGAGCGTCAGTCCACCGGGTCGCGATGCGAGCAGCCACACGCAGAGGCGGCAGTGAGGTTGGATACAGACTCGACTCATGGAAAGGCGATCACATCGGCGTACAAATACACAAGACAGGCAAAGACGAGACAAAGATTCCCCCATATAGCCTTAACAGACTGTTGGGGCAAATGCTGTTAGCCAGCACCGACGAATGCCGTCACGGCAGACGAGGGGGTGGGTGACCACCGCCACGCCCGGCCGCCTTTGTCTCCCCAGTGCCGTTTATATACCGCACCAGGTACTCATTTGCGGTTGAGTCGATCTAGGAGAGGCCCAGCACCGGTTACAAATATTCGCCACTGTCATTGGTCGTGAGCGGGAACTCGGGTCGCCGGGGTTCGCAGCGCAGCGTGCTAACCGCTGCACCACCGGTCCCCTGTGATGTAGAGGACTGTGGAGTTTACACACACACAGACACCTACCCAGTGCACAACGACGAGCAACAGAGAGAGAGAGAGATGGTCGAGATGCAGCCGGGGCGACAGGCAAATTGACCGTCCACAAAAAAAATCCAGCCGACCTGCGGATAAAAAAGGCAGACGAACAGACATACTTGTTGACATACAGACACACGAACAGACTTACTTGTTGACATACAGACACACGAACAGACATGTTGACATACAGACAGACGAACAGACATACTTATTGACATACAGACACACGAACAGACATATGTGTTGACATACAGACACACGAACAGACTTACTTGTTGACATACAGACACACGAACAGACATGTTGACATACAGACAGACGAACAGACATACTTATTGACATACAGACACACGAACAGACATATGTGTTGACATACAGACACACGAACAGACTTACTTGTTGACATACAGACACACGAACAGACATACTTATTGACATACAGACACACGAACAGACATATTTGTTGACATACAGACACACGAACAGACATACTTGTTGACATACAGACACACGAACAGACATACTTGTTGACATACAGACAGACGAACAGACATACTTGTTGACATACAGACAGACGAACAGACTTACTTGTTGACATACAGACAGACGAACAGACATACTTGTTGACATACAGACACACGAACAGACTTACTTGTTGACATACAGACAGACGAACAGACATACTTGTTGACATACAGACACACGAACAGACTTACTTGTTGACATACAGACAGACGAACAGACATACTTGTTGACATACAGACAGACGAACAGACATACTTGTTGACATACAGACAGACGAACAGACTTACTTGTTGACATACAGACAGACGAACAGACTTACTTGTTGACATACAGACACACGAACAGACTTACTTGTTGACATACAGACAGACGAACAGACTTACTTGTTGACATACAGACAGACGAACAGACTTACTTGTTGACATACAGACAGACGAACAGACTTACTTGTTGACATACAGACAGACGAACAGACATACTTGTTGACATACAGACAGACGAACAGACTTACTTGTTGACATACAGACAGACGAACAGACATACTTGTTGACATACAGACACACGAACAGACTTACTTGTTGACATACAGACAGACGAACAGACTTACTTGTTGACATACAGACACACGAACAGACATACTTATTGACATACAGACAGACGAACAGACATACTTGTTGACATACAGACACACGAACAGACTTACTTATTGACATACAGACACACGAACAGACATACTTGTTGACATACAGACACACGAACAGACTTACTTGTTGACATACACACACACGAACAGACTTACTTGTTGACATACAGACACACGAACAGACTTACTTGTTGACATACAGACACACGAACAGACATACTTATTGACATACAGACACACGAACAGACATACTTGTTGACATACATACACACGAACAGACTTACTTGTTGACATACAGACACACGAACAGACTTACTTGTTGACATACAGACACACGAACAGACTTACTTGTTGACATACAGACACACGAACAGACTTACTTGTTGACACACACACACACGAACAGACATACTTGTTGACATACAGACACACGAACAGACTTACTTGTTGACATACAGACACACGAACAGACATACTTGTTGACATACAGACACACGAACAGACATACTTGTTGACACACACACACACGAACAGACATATTTGTTGACATACAGACACACGAACAGACATACTTGTTGACATACAGACACACGAACAGACATACTTATTGACATACAGACACACGAACAGACATACTTGTTGACATACAGACACACGAACAGACATACTTGTTGACATACAGACACACGAACAGAACCGCGTGGCAAGGTGATTGAAACTCAGACGCATCACTGGCGCAGAGTGTGCGGGACCTCGGAGTTGTCGATCTGGCGGTCTCTCCCTCCCCCCCGGTCTGCACGACCTCTCCGGCACCCACCGTATCCTCACCATATCCTCACCACAGCCACGACTGCGAGATCCTTCGTCCAAGCTTAATCAGTCACCCGCACTCTGCTCCTGAAACCCCCCCCCCCCCCCGATACGGCCTCTCCAAATGCCCCTTTTCCCACACTTGAGATAATCCAAAATCCCGCTGCCAGACTTCTCGGCCACAGCCGTAAACGAGACCACATTGGCATTGACCCCACACTGCGATCCCGACACTCGATCCCAGTGCAGTCTTGAATCAATTCCAAGATCACACCGATTTCAACGCACTCTCCTACCTCTCCCTTCTCATCTCACTCTACTCCCCTCCCTGACTCTCCCCTCTCATCTCACTCTACTCCCCTCCACGCTCTCTCCTACCTCTCATCTCACTCTACTCCCCTCCACGCGCTCTCCTGCCTCTCCCCTCTCATCTCACTCTACTCCCCTCCACGCACTCTCCTACCTCTCCCCTCTCATCTCACTCTACTCCCCTCCACGCACTCTCCTACCTCTCCCCTCTCATCTCACTCTACTCCCCTCCACGCACTCTCCTACCTCTCCCCTCTCATCTCACTCTACTCCCCTCCACGCGCTCTCCTGCCTCTCCCCTCTCATCTCACTCTACTCCCCTCCACGCACTCTCCTACCTCTCCCCTCTCATCTCACTCTACTCCCCTCCACGCACTCACCTACTTCTCCTCTCTCATCTCACTCGATCGAAACGTCGTAGTTTTCGAAACGTCGTAGTTTTTTGTTAATTTCTTCGAACCTATCTACGTGACTTTACCGAAAGACCCAAAGAATATGATTCTCGATAATAAACAAACCCTCCGTTTCTGTGCAGCGTCCTAATATGCAGTCACATTTAGACTCTATGTAAATCCACATTCTATTCACATAGATACTGCACAGGCAGCTGTATTGACAGATTGTTAGATTTGTTCACAGACACACACTCACACACATACAGACACACAGACAGCCATACAAAGACAAAGATCCCCCAGTATAGTCTTAACAGATTGTTGGGGCAAGTGCTGCTCGCAAGCACCTACGAAGGCCGGCACGCCACACGAGGCAGTGGGTGGCCAACACCACGCCCGACCGCCTTTGTCTCTCCAGTGCTGACGTATTCACACCACACCACGTACTCATGTGAGGTTGAGTCAACCGAGGGTAGGCCCAGGACTGGTTCAGCTCATCCCCACTGGCCGTGAGCGAGAATCAAACTCTGGTTCGCTGATCCGTAGTTCAGCACGCGAACCGGTAACCGGTAACCGATACACGCTAACTGGTACACGCGAACCGGTAACCGGTACACGCGAACCAGTAACCGGTACACGCGAACCGGTACACGATCGCTCCCCGCAAATATGCAGACACACGTCAACGCAGCGTCAGACGCACGACTCGGTTGTGATTGATGTCTAGTTTAGGCCACCACCAGCAGCAGCAGCAAAAGTGATTTCTAACGATTTCGTGATGCGATTCCATGAAACAAAAGCACGATTTCAGTGGCGATTGTAGCGGCCTCGAGTGGCTGTAGGGGTGAGACGAAACCCGTCGAGAACGTGCACAAAAAACGCGTCCCGGTAGAGCGTGGATTCGTGCACGCGTGTGGTCCGTTAAGCTCCAATCATTTACGTTGCCCATGCATCGTTACGCTATCATCATCATCATCGCCAGAATCATGCATAGCGAGAGAACCATCCACGGACCGCAGGAGTCGATTGCAATGAAAACGAAGACACACGTGGTGCATAGCAAATCGTGAGCTGATTGACATCAGATTGCAATGCTTGGGGGCGCAGGGAGAGGACTCGGTTGAAGTTGGTGAACCCCACGCACTCGTACTCCTCACGCATCTCTCCCGCGTCCATATACATCTCAGCCGACTGTATATCTCTCTCCCTCTCTCTCAATCTCCTCTATAATTCACATCTCTCTTTCCACCCATCTCCCTCCCCGTTCCAACCATCTCCCTCCCTCTCTCTAAATCTCCTCTATAATTTACATATCCCTCTCTACCACCTCCCTCTCCACCATCTCCCTCTCCACCATCTCCCTCCCCGTTCCACCCATCTCCCTCCCATCTCCACCCGTCTTTCTCTCCCTTCTCCACCCATCTCCCTCCACTCTCCACCCGCCTGCCTCCCGCTTACTCTACAAGCTTCTGCACATCTCCCACCTGGTCCATTATCTCACTCCACCTGCGCCTTTATACACACATCGCTTTTATCCCTTCCATACGCCGGTTTCATATCTCCATGCGGACATATCCCTCTTATTATCATTATATACATAATATATCTAGTTTCCCGTCTCTCTACAGATATCTCAAATATTTATATAACGTTATAGACAAATCCATCTCTTCTATCCCCATATACGTCTCCTCTCTCTCACGGTTATATCTCATTTCTATATCTCTCGTTCTCTCCTAGCCTCAGTTTAAATCGTCACTCTCTTCATCCCCCCCCCCCCCCCAACCTCTCTCTCCGTACTGCACAGTAAATACGTCTCTCACCCTTTTTCTCACCCATTCCCTAAATCTCTCCACGCCATCTCTCCACACACGCATGTTCTCCCGCTGTAACCACCCCCCCCTCTCCACCTCGCTCTCTCTCTCCTCGCTCTCCTTTAATTCTCTCTCTCCTCTGCCGCACTGTCATCCCACGCTTGTGATTTTTAATTTCCCCCTTCTCTCTCAGCACGCATCTCTGAGCCCACGTGTGTGTTTGTCTTTGTGTATGGGTCCATGCGTACTTATGTCTGTGTGTGTGTGTGTGTATTTTTGTGTAGGTGTATGCCATTACGTGTGTTTCTGCACCATCTGTACGTGTGAATACATCTAATTACCAATGGACCACGGATATATAGCGAATATGAGAATGTGCCAGAAGCCCCTGTGGGAAAAGATATCCATAATGTCCTCTGACCGAATGCCGATTGCCAGAGCCAGGAGACTCCGTCTCCTCCTGTCACGGACGTGCCTCCAGAACCCACGGGAGAATAGCTACTGACGGGCACGTCAAACGTCTCGATGCTTGCCAGAGGTCGTAACCGGGTACCCGATACCCGTACCCTACCCGATACCCGGCTACCCGTACCCGGCTAGGTACGGGTACGGGTACCCATTTGCCACCCTGGTGCGGCCGGGTAGGGATACGGGTAAGGAATCAAAACCCGTTTGCGACCTCTGATGATTGCTGGGGAAGGGGGGGGGGGGCTGCCGTTTCTCTGGCAGTAGCCAAACCGATACCGCCTGTAGCTGGCTCCTGTCACTGTTAGGTGTGAACAGTTCTCTTCTCGGGGGGAGGATAGCATCGAGCAACAGAGAGGGCCTCCTCTGGTGAATACAACGATGGCGGGCGTGGGGAGCGTTTGGGGTGAGAAGTGGGAGGCTATGAGTCTCTGGCAGTTGTGGGCTCTCTTCCTTATCAACAGGAAGCAAGAATCGGTGGTGATGGTGGTGATGGTGGCCTACGCCCCCACCGAAGATGAACATCTGGGGAGCGATGCAGGCAAGGCCGATGAGTCAGATGCCTTCTGTGACCTTCTATCCCAGGTGTTGGCTAAAAGTGGCCCCTCAGGGTAGAGTTGTCTTATTGGGTGGCTTTCAACGCCTGAGTGAGTCACAATGCAAGCTTTTGGGCAGGAGTGATCAGAGGGCATGGGCCACATCAGTTCAACAATAACGGCAGGAGGCTGCGAGATTTCCCTGTAGTCCATGAGCTTGTAATTACCATAATTGGCACATCCACACAACATAATGCGTACATGCCTGTTCCAAGCCGACACATCTGCTGGACGATGTAGTGTTGTGATAACGCATGCAGCTTGTTACATGTAAGATGCAGCTATCAATCTTTCATTGTCCGAGTGGGTGTCCAACTTGGGCCCCATTCAAATGACCAGAATAGCATGGTCTCAGCTGGCTGTTGAAAGTTAAAAGCAAGAATTTGAGCATCGCTTCGAACTGGGAATGGAATCTTTCCCTGCTGACGCGAAGGGGAAATGGGCGAGGTTTCGAGACTGAGGCTCACGCACTCGATGTCCGTCTCAGACCTCCTCAGAAACCCTGGCTGATGAAGTTGGTGTTCCAGCTCGCTGCAATATTCCACGCGCGAGAATGAGGACGCTTACCCGCGCTGGAAGGCTCCGAGAGCTGTCCGACACTGCAAGGATGAGTGGTGGTCACGCATTACAGAGGAGATGGCAAACTGCCCTAGTTGCTTGCGATCACAAATCTTTAATACCATACACAATACTACCATTACCCATATTACAATGCTTACAGGTAGGAACTGTTCCTAAGAGTGTGAACTACTTCCCTTGGGGGACATATCTGCATATTTGCTGAGTGTTTCTGTAATGGCCTGGTGCTAGGAGAACCCCTTAGACCAAACAAGAGTATGGGGCAAAGGGGCCTTGCAATGTTTGTGGAGTATCTGTGGAGGAGGCTCGTGAAGGACGCTACTGGGCAGTTGGAGGAAGCCGCACTCCAGCAACCGCTCACAACAACGAGCTGAGTGCCGGGCGGATAAAACGTGGTGCATCTGCCAGTCATTCCAGTCGGACAGCCCATGGCACCCGAGTCTGTCCTGTGATCTGCTGCCAGCAGGGAGCCTTCGAAACTTTAACATGGCATTAAAGTGCACCTAGCCTGGCACAAGCACCGTGGTGCCGTTACCATCACTTGGTGTTGAATTGTGGTTGTTGTCATATTGTGTTTGTCATTGTCTAAGTGTGTGCATATTATGTGTGCACGTTCATGCATGTCTGTGTGTTATTGTCTATGCGTATACAGTATTTGCATATGTCTGTGTGTGTTGTCTTTGTGTGTGTGTTTGTCTATGTGTGTGTCTGTGTGTGTGTCTATGTGTGTCTGTGTGTGTGTCTATGTGTGTCTGTGTGTGTGTCTATGTGTGTGTCTATGTGTGTGTGTCTATGTGTGTGTGTGTCTGTGTGTGTGTGTCTATGTGTGTGTGTCTGTGTCTATGTGTGTGTTTGTCTGTGTGTGTGTCTGTGTGTGTGTGTGTCCACCCCCGCACTCCGCACCCAGCACAGCCGATACATTATTCATGTCGTGGGGCTGGGCTGGCTCTGCGTGGTGTTGATGGGGGCTGGGAGTGGGGATTGGGCCTTGCTCATGAATAATTGAGCCGATTCTGCCTCAGTCTTTGATTGACTCCCCCCCTTACCTCCCCCCCCGCGTGAGCTGAACACGACCCCCGCCTGTAGTTGAAGCCCCCCCCCCCTGCCCTGAGTCTCGCTGCACCCCCTACGGGTTACGGGACTCGAGTCCAGGTTCCACTTCAAGCGCCAGACCATCGCTCCGGTGTGCACGAAGAGTGGCTCGCTCCCATCGCCGCCGCCGTGCGAGTTGAGGAGTTGTCACGATTCGTGGTCGCGATGCAATTCAATAATCGCACGCTTGTCACGTTTTGACCGTCCCGTTTGTTCGCAATATTTAAAGTTAAACTAATATTTTTTTTTTATTTAACCAGGTAAGGCCCCCACTGAGCTGCATAACGCTTTTTCAGAAGCGAACTGGCTATCACGAATGATAGCTCGTGGAAATGTATCGCAGCCAGATTCTCTAAACGCGTGATGTTGATACAACGTGGAGGGAAAACCCCCACCCAGCCCCACCCTCCCCACCCAGCCCCTCCCCACCCTCCCCACCCTCCCCAATCAGCCCCTCCCCACTCTCCCCACCCAGCCCCTCCCCACCCTCCCCACCCAGCCCCTCCCCATCCTTCCCACCCAGCCCCTCCCCACCCTCCACACCCAGCCCCTCCCCACCCTTCCCACCCAGCCCCACCCTCCCCTCCCCACCCAGCCCCACCCTCCCCTCCCCACCCAGCCCCTCCCTCCCCACCCAGCCCCTCCCTGCACGACGGACGGACACAATATTCCCCTGTGGGCTGATGGAACCAGTGGGTTCCTACCAGTATAACATTGAGCATCAGTGAGGGTTTCCAGCTATGGGAGTGAGGAATTTCCACCACCAGCTCAGGGCAGTAAATAGGGAAGGGGCACTGCCTCAATGTTAATTTCGGTAGAAGATCACTTAATTTTTTAAATACTAAACTGATTTAGTTTTTTAACCAGGTAAGGCCCACTGAGCTAAAAAGCTCCTTCTCATAAGCGACCTGGCTATCACAAACGATAGCCCAGCGAAGTGGCTTATCATGTGGACGTTTATAGCAGCCAAATACTCTAAACGCCTAATGATTCTAGGAAAAAAACGGAGAACCCGGAGAAAAATGAACACAACCACAGGGAGAGAGACACGGCAAACTCTAAATATACAGCAGGCATCAGGGTCGGGATTGAACCCACGACCTCCTGCATACCAGGCGAGGTAGTTACCATATCGGTAGCGCGGCACCCGTAGACTGTAAAATACAATACTTTTACGAGTAATACATATAAAATAGAATTACTTATTTACCCAGAAAAGCCCCACTGATTCCAACGACTCTCTTATAGGAGGGTCCTGCATTAGCATTATTTTTTTAATTTAAAAAGGCTTTCAGCCAATGTACTCAGGAAAGCCTCTCGCAATATTCTTTCTCAGGAGGGTCCCGCATCTGAATGTTTGGCCAATTCCATTAAAGAGTGTTCGGATTCACGCCGGCAGGAAGCCGGAGAACCCAGAGAAAACCCAGCAGGTGCGTGCTTTATGTTCTACTAGGTGAGAGGGATTTTTGGTTTTTAAAGTAACAAAGAAATGTGCCCGGCAGAGCTGGGTCGCACAAGATGATACAAGATCAAACCAGCTCCATGTAGGGTCTGAATATTAAACAATTCTGAGAGTACAACAGGATCATGCTGAAAGCGCCACACAGATAGATTCGAGAATCCATTGTTGTGGGAGCATCCTTTGCCCACCTCGCATCCCAAGAGTACAACACCTGGTATATCCAGGCAGTCTCCCGTCCAAGTGCACACAGGAGAAACACATTCCTGCGGAGGGAGGTGGTAGGAACGTTGGGTTGCTCGACCAATGGCCAGGGTCAACGGCGGCGTGGTGTATTCCGCAAATATGCCCGACTGTGAGGGCGGGCACAAGCCGGCGTGAGTAGGTTAAACGTTGAGTTTTATAAGGGCACCATGGGGTGACCAGCCCCTCCCCACCCAGCCCCACCCCTCCCACCCTCCACCCAGCCCCTCCCCACCCTCCCCTCCCCACCCAGCCCCTCCCTGCACGACGGACACAATAATCCCCTGTGGGCTGGTGTAGCCAGGAGGTTCCTACCAGTATAAACCGTGCTTGGTTTCTGAGATCCAGCTGAGATCCAGCTGAGATCGGGCGCGATTTGGTAAATGTTGGTCGTATGGTAGAATGTTATATCAGTATCTCAGCCCATCATCCCTCCGGGAAGGATACAATTAGTATCGGCCCATGACCCTGAGCGAGTCTTCCTGTCTCTTACGTATGGGTCTCCCCCCCGCCCCCGGGGACTCTACTCACCACGCACAGGAAGCAACAAGGCCTCTTGCCTCTTACAGCACGCAGCTCAGCAGTGCCTGCGGATGTCAACTACCTCGCCCGGTATGCAGGAGGTCGTGGGTTCAATCGCGACCCTGACGCCTGGTGCAAATTTGGAGCTTCGCGTGTCTCTCTTTCCGTGGTCCCGTGGATTTTTCTCCAGGTCCTCCGGCGTTTCCCTCCACATTTAGAATCAACATCACGCGTTTCGAGTATTTGGCTGCTATGAACGTCTACGTGATAAGCCACTTCGTTCGGCTGACATTCGTGATAGCCAGGCCGCTTCTGATAAAGAGCTACATAGCTCAGCGGCCCTCACCTGGTAACATTTAAAGGTTTAATAAAAAATAGTTTAGTTTTTGGGCGGTGGCCCAGCGGTTGCGCGTTCGCCATCTGTGTCACGAGGATCAAAGTTCGAATCCAGGGCGGTCCGCCCAGACGAACACTGCGGGTGCATTTGGCCGTGATAAAGAATATTACGCGCGCCCATCTGCTTCGGGGCGGGTGATCCCCTGGTGCCATTCGAAGCGAGAAGGCCATTGCGTGCCAGCGGCATCGTCCAAATTTACCACTTTAAAAAACAAATTACCTTCAACTTAATCGAGTGAGATTTACACATCGCAACAACATCGCCCTCTTGCTGTTGAACGGCTGCAGGCTCTGCCTGTGAAACGCAGCGCCTTCGCTAATACCAAATGTGCTCATTTTCATTGTTGTTCTTCTTGGTTCTTTCGGTAAAGTCACGTAGAAGGGAAGTAATAAAAGAATAAAAATAAAACATAATAAAATAATATAATAATATTATATTATTATATTATAAAATAAAACAAAATAACATAATATTATTTTATATTATTTTATTATGTTTTATTTTTATTATTTTATTACTTCCCTTCTACGTGACTTTACCGAAAGAACCAAGAAGATGAATCCCTGCAGTCACGAAAGCTTTAAATCGAAATTCATTGTTGTTGTTTAGCGCAACAGGCCGGCAACCCTGCTGCTATTGGAACATGCACAGCACGTGTTCCGATATTCGCTGCTTGTGTCGTGACCTGTGTAACCACGATCGTAGATCAGATCTGCACGGCGGAGCATCTGTGTCAACGCGGAACGCCCATTAGATTGAGGCGCGCGGTTTAAATTGCGACCTTCCTGCTGAAATAAATAAAATCAAAATCCATAACGTCCGTGGTTGGGCCAGAAGGCTCATTGACTGATGCACCCGAAATGTTCTAAACGACCGAAGCAGGAGGGCCTCTTCACAATTCGCGCTATCGCCTGATGAGGCTGGTTGTAATCACGAGCGAAACGTCGTACTCGAATTGTTAATGTTGTACGGTTTAAATTTCGAGTTAATGCTTTCGTCACTGCAGGGATTCGCATTCTTGGATCTTTCGGTAAAGTTACGTAGAAGGGAAATAATAAAATAATAAAAATAAAACATAATACAATTCTCACGACGTTTCGGCCACAACACAAGCAGCCGTCCTCAGGTGAAGAACAGAGCTGTCGGGAAGACAGCGCTGTGGGTTTACTCTCCAACACACCGATGTGCTGAAGTAGTCAACTAATTAGCACGTTTTGTTTACGTAACAAACCGTATTCTTGGTTCTTTCGATAAATTCACGTAGAAGGGAAATAATAAAATAATACAAACATAAAACAATAAAAAATTATCACGACGTTTCGACTGCAACACAAGCAATCATCATCAGGTGTGAAATTCACAGCAAGAACATTTTTCTTGTTGTGGATTTTTCTTGCTGTGGATTTCACACCTGATGATGTTTGCTTGTGTTGCAGTTGAAACGTCGTGAGAATTTTTTATTGTTTATTATTGTTTATTAATTTATTATTTCCCTTCTACGTGACTTTACCTAAAGAACCAAGAATATGAATCCCTGCAGTCACGAAAGCTTTAAATAAAAAATGTAACAAACCTTCGATTTAAAGCTTTCGTGACTGCAGGGATTCATCTTCTTGGTTTTTTCGGTAAAAGTCACGTAGAATGGAAATAATAAAATAACACATATTTTATTATGAGGTAACAAACCTTGTTTAGCGACTGTGTCGGGTGGTGATGGTGTTTAACGACACATTTAAATATTACGCGATCTAACCCAACTAAAAAAAAAACCTTACTTATCGATAACATTGCTCGCGAAAGCCTACGCGTTAAAGTAAAATCCACAGTCGGGCACGGGTGGTGGGGCAAAGCGTGGGTACTCTCCCACCTCTTAAACAAACAAAAAATACCGCCTACAAACGACGACCACCACCGGGTAGGTCCGTGGTGGCTTTCGGAACCAAACTCGGTAACCCATTCTCAAAACGGTTACCGGTTTGGCCTTGTTGCTTTTACACCGGGTTCAGCGTTTAACCGCGCGGGATGTTGGGCTCGGAGCGATGCGAGCTTGCGGTGCGAGGAGGTGGGGGGGGGGATAAGGCCGCCGTGGTGATGGACGATGACACGGTGACACGGTGACACGAAACGCGCCTCTGAGCCTCAAACCCCTGACAGCAGCGGAGCAGCCCGGCCATGAATTATTCAGCCGCGGAGTCAATCCCAGTTTTATTGTTTCCCGCGGCAGTTAATGTGTGACGCTAACTGCAATTATAGCCTCTCCCGGCTGAAATCTCTCCTAATTAATGATAACAAACACTCAGTTGATGCACGCAGGTCTCCGCCGCACGTCTGTCCAGGGAATCTACTGCTGGATGATTGCCACTCGACGCCGGCGATGTGGGTGGTGTGGGGAGCGTGCCCGTATGGGGGGCGGGGGGGGGTTTGTTTGACCGGACTTTTCCATGCGGGTCATTGTGGGTTGTGAAGGCGGTAGGGGAGGGTGGAGGGTGGAGGTGGGAGCAGGAGGGGGGGAGTAAAACCGGTTCAAATTTCACTTTCCACTGATCGAGGCCGTGAGCAGAATTCGAACTCAGATCGCCGGGTTCGTAGCGCAGTGCGCTAACTACTGCGCCACCATTCCTCTATTTGTGCGAGCGTGTGTGTGGTGCTTATGTATGTGCTTTAGTGTGTGAGAGCATGTGCTTATGTATGAACGAATGTGTGTATGTATATGTGTGTGCACATTGGGAAGTTGAGCGGTGAGCGCGGTGCGCTACGGACCTGGTGACCCGAGTTGGATTCCGGCTCACGGTCAACACCAGTGATGAATTCATAATCAACGTTTTTGGGTTAGATCGCGTTATTTATAAATGTATCGTAACCCTCCACCACCCGACACGGCCAATCAGCAAAAAAGTGTCACGTTGACAAAAGACAAATAGTTCACTGCTCTAGCCCACTGGTGTGTTGAAGCGTGAAACCACAACATTTACAATTTTTGAGTACGACGTTTCGCTGGTAATTGCATCCAGCAATTCGCCCGATGATGCTGGATGCAATTACCAGCGAAACGTCGTACTCAAAAATTGTAAATGTTGTGGTTTCACTCTTCAACACACCGGTGGGCTAAAGCAGTGAACTATTTGTCTTTTGTCAACGTGTCGGGTGGTGGAGGGTTACGACACATTTATAAATAACGCGATCTAACCCAAAAACGTTAATTATGAATAATATTGGTCGGGAAAGCCTACGTGTTAAACTGACCAGTGATGAATATCTGAACTGGTCCTGGGCCTCCCCTAGGTAGAGTTAGCCTCAACTGGGTACCTGGTGTGATGTGGAAACATCGCCGCAAGGGAGACAAAGGCGGCCGGGTGTGGTTTTGGCCTTTATAGGTGCTCGCTAACAGCACTTGCCCCAACAGTCCCTTAAGGCTAAACGGGGTGATTTTTGTCTTTGTACATTGCATTATTTTACGTGTGTGTGTGTGTGTTCGTATGCTCGTACATATGAAATGTGATCTCGTGTTTAACTCAAGGAAAAGGGAGATTATAGGGTGAGTGACACACATAGAGTCAGACACACATGGCAGAGACACTTGTGTAAGTGTTTGCAGAGCAATGAAGATGCACCACCATCACACCTGCCGTCGTAATGATTACCATCATCACAGAAAGCACCACAATCACAGAGAACACCATCACCATTACCACGAACATCAAAGGGAAGGCTGTGTAGGCGATGTTAGCGAGCACCTATTAAGGCTGCCATTTCACCCGAACAAATGATGTGGCCACCACAAATAACCGCGTTTTGAATCCGCAGTACTGACATTTGCTTCCTGGACCAGGTACTCATTTAGTGCTGAGTTGACCTAGGGGAGACCCAAGTCAGATTCAGATACCTCGCGCTCCCGATGTTAGACCTGGTGGAGAATCAAACCAAGCTCGCGAGGATTTTAACACCATCGTGGTGATCACCACCAGCACCACGATCAAAGATCCCCCGTATAGCCTGAACAGACTGTTGGGGCAAGTTCTGTTCGCCAGCACCTGTGAAGGCCGGAACGGCGTACGAGGAGGTGGGACCAGCACCACGCGCGGCCGCCTTTGTCTCCCCAGTGGCGATATTTACACATCGCACCAGGTACTCATTTGAGGCTGAGTCGACCTAGGGGAGGCCCAGAACCGGTTGAGTTAATCGTCACCGGCGTTGGCCGTGAGCGGGAATCGAACTCGTGTGGCAGGATTCGGAGCGCAGCGCGCTAACCACTATATTGCCGCTCCGCCAGCATCACCACCACCATCACCACCACCACCATCACCACCATCACCACCATCACCACTGCCACCACCGCCATCACCACCATCACCACCATCACCACCAGCGCCACCACCACCGCCACCACCATCACCACCACCATCACCACCACGAGTTTCGCTGGTGCTCATTACGGGGACAGTGCGGTGGCGGCGGTGTCGCGTCGCCAGGCTCGAGGCTTTGTGTCTCTGCGCATGAGCCTCTCTCGGCCCATTACCGTCACTCGCCCGGCCCACTCCCTTTGTCTCAGTCCATTTGTCTTCTCGTCTCCCGCCCTTCTTCCCTCTCCCCTCTCTCGCTCTCTCTCACACACAGTATCGTTTGATCTCAAATGGTCTCCCAAATATATATTACGTGTGTGTGTGTGTGCACGCGCGTTCTCGATGTTTCCGTTACGCACGTGTGTACATTTCCGTTGTTTAGCGAGGTGCCACCGAGGGTGCGTGCTCATAATGTCACATTCGCTGTCCTTTAACCCGCTGAGAACTCATTGGCCAATTGCACCTCCTGCCTCCCCCCCCAATTCAAGTCACTTTCCGTTATTTAACCGAAGAGAAACCCATTCTGCTTCTAAACACCCACTGCATTTCACGCGGTGGTGTCTGCTTGCCCCAGAGAGATGTGAAATGTCGTGCCTGTTTTGGTAATGTTGGGATGATGATGAGGATGATGATGACATCGCTGCAAATGACGATGATGATGATGTCAATCTCTTGACGATTGTAACGCTCGTAAAACAAAACAAAGCCATCATAATCATATTTGGGTCGAGTTGTTATTTTATTTTGGCGCAGGTAAAAACCCCATTGGGAAATAAATGCAAATAATTGTCGACGGAGAACTGGTTACAGCAACAACAAAACACGTGAACAACGCGTGAACAACACGTGACCAAAACAATCCATGGACAAGTGTACACGGCCAACTTCCGAATGGCAATGTCGTGCACGAAACAATGAATAATATTTACATGGTGATACTGATATGATGATCATAACAATGCTGCTGCTGCTGATGATGATCAACCTCTGCTGCTATTGCGCCGCTGCTTATGACCATGATGATAACGACAATGGTGATGATGATGATTCCACTAATTATCGACGATAATGAAAGTGCTGATCTTGCTGCCTGGTGTTGACAATAAGTCGGATTCAATCCGTTGCAGAAAAGCTTCCGTTGCTGCTGCTGCTGACGGTGACGTCACTGTTCATTCTCGGTATTGAAGCTGCTGATTTTGGGCCCGCTGATGCTGCTGCTGCTGATGCTGTTGCTGACGCTTCTGTATGCTGCTGATACTGCTACTGCGTATGCTATTGCTGCTGATAATGCTGCTGCTGTTGCTGCTGACACTACTGTTGCTAGTCATCCTGCTGCTGCTGATGCTCCTGCTGATGTTGTTGCTGATGTTTCTGTATGCTGCTGATACTGGTACTGCTTATGCTGTTGCTAATGCTGTTGCTGGTGATCCTGCTGCTGATGCTGCTGGTGGTGATGCTCCTGCTGATGCTGATGCTTCTGTATGCTGCTGATACTGCTACTGATACTGCTTATGCTGTTGCTGCTGATAATGCTGTTGCTGGTGATGCTGCCGCCACATGCCACACTTCCCCACACATCTTGTGACTCCCCCCCAACCCCTTGCTTACGTAACGCCGCGTCTCGCTGCTGCCACGAAAGCTCGACCCTAAGGGTTCGTCGTCAGCTCCGTTCCCTTCGCTCCCCGGGCCACGAATCACAGTGGCTGCTGACGCTGACGGTCTCTGTGATGTTGTTCTCAAGCGAGTTGGCCACGGTGCGTGCTGGCGGTCACGGTCCTACATTTTTGAGAGAGAGAAACAAATGTGCACGCCGCGGATTAACTTCAATGGGGGAATCATCGCTCGCTTACTACAAGATAGGCCTCGGCAAGGTAACTTACCTTTATTGCCGGGTAAAAGGGTAAAGGTAAAGGGTAAAGATGTCGACATGCCAAGGGGTAAGGTAAAGAGTAGGGTAAAGGTAGCTCAGAAGAATTACCCGGTAGGGTAAGGGTAGGGCGAATAATTACCCGGTAAATACAGTACCTTGTTTACCGCTAAAAGTTCCGTGGTGCAGTGACGCAGTCCGTGGCCTCCATTTTAAAGTGATGGCGGAGCACATGGAGACGGTCCACGTTCTTGAGGTCGAGGTACTAGAGGACGAGGATGCCAGCAATGGCTTTTTTGGGGTTGCTGCGAACAGCAATCGAAAGAGGCAGCGGTATGCGTTCCCGTGGGAGCACACACACGATTGGATGGAGGGTGATCCGCATGCACAGCAAGGGAAGCGGCAGTGTGTGCACTGCCGCAAGTGGTTTTCCACCCACACGAACGCGTCGGGGTGGAAAGCCCACCTCAAGAAACACAACGTGCTCGACCCAGGCAGCGAGGTCGGGACGTCGGCGTCGGTGAGCCGCCTAATACAGCAAATGCTGAGCCGGCGAGCAATCCCGGATCGCCTCCTGGTAAAGTTTGAGAACGTGGTGGTGGATTTTGTTATCCAAGGTGCAATCTCTTTGCGAGCCGCCGGCAGTGACAAGTTCAAGACCTTGGTCAACACATTAACGCAGGGATACGAGGGCCCATCGATCCACACCATAATTCGCAGGATTGTCGAGCATCACGCCATCATGCTGCCCATCGTCGGGGCGTTCTTCTCCAACCTGGACATCGCCATCTCGCTCACCATCGACGGGTGGTCGAACCGCAACCTGAAGGGATTTTGGATGGTCACGGTGCAATGGATGGACAGCAAATCTGGTGCGTCAAAATCCATGCTGCTGACAATCCTCGATGTGCAGTCCGGAAGGGGTGTCGGCAAGCGCATTGGGGCCGCTCTGTTTGAGCACCTCCAAAGCCTCGGGTACAATATCTCGACCAAGCTGCTCGCTGTCACCAGCGACAATGGCTCCGATGCGAGCAGTGCTGTCAAGACGTTGTTCGCCCTGGTCAATGTGGACGCCGGATATGAGCAGTTGCGGGCTTGCCACCATATTCGATGTGCGGATCATTCCGTCCAGATCGGTGTCGTCCAAGTTCTAAAACTGATCAAGTCAACAAATGCCGAACTGCGCAAGGCGCTCGTCAATATCAGGTGCAGCAAGGTCGTCTGGCAGTCGTACCGCCGCGAGGCTGAGATCGCCAAGCTCGCCAGCAAGGAGCCGACGCACCAGGACTCGCCGACCAGGTGGCATTCGACGTTTGACATGGCGACGACGCCATCAAGGAGCATGTCCCATTGGACATTATCATGGCGCGCTTCCAGGATGTGATCAGTGTCGGTGCTTTATCTGAACTGCAGTGGGCAAACATCGAGGGCGTGACAGCATTCCTGCAAATGCCGCGCCAGGTCATGGCCTCGTTGTCGGCGGACCACAATTCGACATTGGATCTCGTGCCGGTGACGATGGAGCACCTCGTCCGTCATTGCGATCACGGTGAAGCCGCCCTTAGAGCGATCGATGAGCCCTTGACTGCGACGGGGATGAAGGCCGAACTGGTGCGGTACCGCCACCTACTGGTTCAGGAACCCGCCATTGTGGCATCCTACTTGAATCCACAGCTGCCGAAAACGACAGACCAAGACGAGCTGGCTACACGGAAGGCCACAATCCGCTCTGTCCTGCAGCATCGCTACTCGGACGTGCTCACGATCTCGCCGACGGCAGTTGCTGCCCATATGGAGGAGCGGTCGCTGTTCAGCACCCTGTTCAGCAACGTCAGCAACTCCATAGACGACGGCGATGAAGTCGATCGTTTTCTGAGCATGGGCGTCACGACCGCCAGCGCCTTCATTGACGTAATGCAGCGGTGGTTTCTCCGCTAAGAGTTGCTCCCCTCCCACTACAAGATGGCCTGCGACTACTTGGGAGCGCCAGCAACGTCAACTCACTGTGAACGTGCGAATAGCGGAGCCGGGCGGGAGTTCACGTGCGTTCGCCAGTCGCTGTCAACGACGCTCTTCATAAAGTCCATGTGCTTGCACTCGTGGATCAAGGCCGGCTGCCTGAAGGTTCCGTCTAACTGGGCTGGAGCGGCGCAGGATCTTATTGCCTGTCGTCCGTCCAAGGATGATGGCAATGACGAACTTGATCAGGTTGTTGATGAGATCGCCATCGACCAAGACGACTGGGACGAGGAGGTTATGGAGGACGGTGTCGTCGACAGCCTGAAACGCCCGATTTGAGAGTATTCTATATGAATAAAGCGTCTTCTTGGTTCTTCCGGTAAAGTCACGTAGAATGGAAATAATAAAATAATAAAAATTAAACATAATAAAATAATTCTCACGACGTTTCGGCCACAACACAAGCAGCCGTCCTCAGGTGAAGACCAGGTCTGTCGGGGAGACAGCATCTGAATGAAACAGCACCATGCTTGGTGCGTATATTTAATCTGGGTTGGAAGGGGGGGAAAGGGCGCCTTGACAAAATAATTTGCATATCAAGAGGGATTTAGCATATTTATGGGAAATGCAGGTATGTGATTAGTACTACTTATGCCCGTGCATTATGCAAGATTAGCAGCATCAAAGAGAGGGGATATGGGAAATGCAGGTATGTGATGAGTACTACTTATGCCCGTGCATTATGCAAGATTAGCAGCATCAAAAGGAGGGGATATGGGAAATGCAGGTATGTGATTAGTACTACTAATGCCCGTGCTTTATGCAGGATTAGCAGCATCAAAGGGAGGGGATATGGGAAATGCAGGTATGTGATTAGTACTACTTATGCCCGTGCATTATGCAGGATTAGCAGCATCAAAAGGAGGGGATAGGGGTAGCATTAATAAAGGGAAGGAGTGTTAATAGTATGTAGCTGCAGTAACTAAAACCACCACGTAAACAACTAAAGTATAAACTACATAGTATCATCAGTATACTAAATATACTCTACAATAAGCTGAGTTACTAACAGTAAGTAATACATTACAATTCTACGTCGTAAAAAATATAATATGCTTCCATCTAAACTTTATTCTCTTACATCACACGAGTCTACACCGTACTATATACTGCCATAGACAAACCCAACATTAAAATATATATAATCCTGCATAATGCACGGGCATAAGTAGTACTAATCACACACCTGCATTTCCCATATCACCTCCCTTTGATGCTGCTAATCCTGCATGATGCACGGGCATAAGTAGTACTAATCACATACCTGCATTTCCCATAAATATGCTAAATTCCTCTTGATATGCAAATTATTTTGTCAAGGCGCCCTTTCCCCCCCCTTCCAACCCAGATTAAATATACGCTCCAAGCATGGTGCTGTTTCATTCAGACGCTGTCAGCCCGACAGACCTGGTCTTCACCTGAGGACGGCTGCTTGCGTTGTGGCCGAAACGTCGTGAGAATTATTTTATTATGTTTTATTTTTATTATTTTATTACTTCCCTTCTACGTGACTTTACCGAAAGAACCAAGAAGATGAATCCCTGTAGTCACGAAAGCTTTAAATCGAAAAATGAATAAAGCGCTCTAACTAGCATTTATCGTTAAAAAAATTCCATGTTTTTTACCCCAGTATTTACCCTGTAATCACGAAATTTGAATGGGATAAGGGTAAAAGGTAAGGTAAAGGTATGCTCGTTCTTTTTTTTCCTTTTACCTTTTACCTTACCTGCTAAAGGATAAAAGGTAGGGTAGCGCGATTGTATTGTGGTAAGGTAAAAGGTAGGGTAAAGTTTCTCTTGTTTTTTTAACCGTTTAACTTTTACCTTGCCTTGCCGAGGCCTACTACAAGACGACTGCAGGCTGTAGTCGTCTGTGAAACATCGGCCCCTTTGTGGTCGCCGTTTAGATGGACGGAGACATTTGAGCAAAGCAAAACGGAGCCCATGGAGCCGTCGCGACGGCTGTCAATTGCAGAGGAAGTCTCGTCGAGAGCTTGTGTTGATACACTCGTATATACACCCAAGCATACATAAAAACCCATTCATACATACACCCATTCACACATAAGCTTGTGCATACGTCCATCCAATTATACATACATACACCCATGCATACATACACACTCCCATTCATACATACACTCATACATACACCCATGCATACATACACACTCCCATTCATACATACACTCATACATACACCCATGCATACATACACACACCCATTCACACATAAGCTTGTGCATACGTCCATCCAATTATACATACATACACCCATGCATACATACACACTCCCATTCATACATACACTCATACATACACCCATGCATACATACACACACCCATTCACACATAAGCTTGTGCATACGTCCATCCAATTAGACATACATACACTCATACATATGTAATGCGGTTGTAAACGGCCCTTCTGAGGTGCCGTCAGGGGGGGAGGAGTTAGGTCACGTGGGGGGAGAGGGGTTGAGTATAGAAGGAGGGGAACCGGAAGAGCAGGGGGGTGACTGGGAGCCAGGAACAGAGGAAGGCCACGTAGGGCGAAGCGGGGTGTGGCGAGATCGCCACGAACACGGGGGAAGCGAGGATCGGCACCGTTGGCCAGCGGTGACCGACCCGAAGCAGCAAGGAGGCTGCAGTCAGCAGCGGGGCTGCACAGAGAGAGTGGGCAGCGGGTCTGCATACAGTGACAGCCAGAGGGTCTGCACATAGGGGTAGCAGCGAGTCTGCAGGGAGGAGGTTACAGTAGATGAAGCAGAGAGTCAGAGGGGTGAGGAAGCTATAATAGCAGTGAATAGCCGGGGGCTACAAATACAGGAGTTATAACAGAGTGCCGTGTGGGTAAAGACGTGAACCTGAATAAAGACACGAAGACAGAAAGAAGTGTTCGAGGCCTTTTATTACACTGGAGTCAGAAGTGAAACGGCATGGCGAAACAACTGAGGAAGAAGAATATCCCATCTCCGGCGTCGGCTTCATCATCGGACGACGACGATCTTCCTCCTGAGGTCGGCTTCACTTCGGCGGAGGGAGAGATCCGTGAGGGCCCGGGTGTGGAGGAGGTTGCCGCTGCGCCCGACCCATCTGCGTTGAAGGACGAAGATTTAAGATGGACCCGGATGGCGGAGCAACTGGCGACCCTAAAAACCGTCATCACGGAGTTGTGTGACCTTGTCACGCCAAGGGCGGCGTTGGAAGGTGATGGTGGTGATCGGCAGGAGCCCGGGTCGTCTTCGATGGCGCCGCCATCGACCACGCGGCGTGAAGACGCCATCTTGGGCGTGGCGCACCACGGAAGGCGGGAAGCCGCCATCTTGGGGCCGCCACGAAGATCGTCCGCCATCTTGGCGACACCGCGTTGCGACGCCTTGCTGAACTTGCCGCCGGAAGAGTCGGTGACGGACGGAAGCAGGCCAAGGAGCCGCAGTCGTCACCTTACAACTGTTAAGGAGTTCTCCATCGGGGGCGATTGGAGTGCGTTCGCTTGTCGATTTTTGGCGGCGGTACGAACGGCAAGGTGGACGGACGCCGAGGCGCTGGAGGTGCTTCCGACTCTCCTTGACGATGAGTCTGTTCGTTTTTTTCGCTCTATAAAAGCTGCGAAGAAGAAAACATTGCGTGGAGTGTTCGACGAAATGGCGGACGCGTACGAGCCACCGGATGACGCCCATCGCCGCTTCGTGCAGCGGCAACGCGCACCGGAGGAGTCGCCTGTAGCGTACAGGGGCGCCGTGCTGGAACTCGCGATGGCCGCTTACCCGGAGACGGAGCCTGACCTGCTGGAACCTCTCATCTTGGGGAAGATGTTGGAGTTATCCCGGGATCTGGGCATTCCTATGCCGGCTTGCGGTCACGAGAAACTCACGTCCCGGACCGCGGCTAAGTGTTTGGACGCCCAGTTCAATCTCCGCCGCTGGAAACAAGTCACGGCGTGGACGGGCGGTCCTGTCGTCGATGGGGGGGCCGTAGGGTGGGACCCTACAAAGGCCGTGTACGTGCCGGATGCGACCGGCCCAAAGGAGCTGTCGGCCGCCTCCACTCCGTGGCCGGCTCGAAGCGAGCCGGGGCCGCGGGCTCCGCCGCCGGCGCGGCCACGTCGGGACAGGGTGCCTGCTGCGCGCCGACCCGACGTCGACTGTTTCCGCTGCGGCCGTCGGGGCCACTATGCCAGGGACTGCTGGGCCCGGGTTCCGGGGCCGCCCCAGCAGGAGGCCTCGATCGCGGACGTCCCAAAGAAAGACCCTCCGGCACAGGCAAGTCGGTGCGCACCAGACACCCGGCAAGGCCTGACACCTCACTCATCGCCGTTGTTGTGCGACGCGGATGTTCTAAAATATGGGATGCCAGTATCTGCGCCTTGTCGCTCGATAACGCAGTGGCGTAAGTTGGCTCGGCGGGTTGTCGCGGCCGCTACAGGTTCGTCCACTGTACCGGGGTCGATCCAAGGGGTGGACGTGCGTATTTTGGTGGATTCCGGGGCGTCCGCGACCATTATTTCGGATGTCATATTCCATCTTTTGAACATCCCACCGGGGGCCGTGAGGCCGGCTTACGCTTCCTGCATCGCTGCGAACGGGGGTAGTATGGGCATCGTGGGACAGGTGGACGCTAATATTTCTATCGGGGGGGTCTCGGCCTCGGGCGTTGTGTTAATTTCGAGGTCCCTGGCGGTTCCTTGCTTGTTGGGCACGGATTTTTTGGCTAAGATGCCCATTTTAATTAGAATCAATGAAAATTGCATTGAACTGCCAGGGGGCCGCAAATTGGCGTTTTTACAGTCCACCTGGGGGCGACCGGCTCCGGTTGCCCAGGTGCAGGCGTTATCGGAAGTTTCAGTTGATATTCCACCTGGCTCGCAGATGCTCATTCCCCTACGATACCGGAAGCCGGTTCCGGGTCGGCAGAGTGCTTGTGGAATTTTGCTGTCGCCGTCCGCCGCTGTTACGGGCGGATTGGCACTGGTGGGGGCGCAAACCATTGTCCGTCCGGATCAGCGCCCGTTTTTGCAGGTGTTAAATGCGACTTCTGAAAGCGTGTGTGTGCCGGCTGGTACCGTTGTGGCACACGCCACTACGGCGTTTACGGCTCAGAGTGACATTCCGGACGGGGGGCTGGTGGGTGGTGTTTCACACGACGGAGGGGTGGACGATCGTTGGATCGCCGAATTATGTGCGGAAAATTCGGCCCTTTCCGCTGAGCAGCGTTGTGCGATTCATAAATTATTAGCGAGCTATTCCGATGTGTTTAGCTCGGACGATTTGGACTTGGGACGCACCTCGCTGCTCTCTCATCACATCGAAACGGGGGACGCGGCCCCTATCCGCTTGAACTCGCGTCGGATGAGTCCGGCTGAGCGTGAGCACGTTCGAGGGGCAGTGGAAGACATGTTGAAAGCGGATATTATATCTCCGTCTAATAGCCCGTGGGGTGCGCCTGTCGTGTTGGTTAAAAAGAAAGATGGTAAATTACGATTTTGTGTGGATTTTCGGAAGTTAAATAAAGTGTCGGTGGCAGATGCGTATCCCCTGCCGCGTATGGACGATTCTCTCGACGCCTTGTCAGGGGCTAAGTTTTTTTCAACGCTAGATCTCTCTTCGGGCTTCTGGCAGCTTCCCCTTGACGAGCCCTCGCGGGAAAAGACAGCGTTCCGTACGCCGCAGGGGTTGTTCCAATTTAACTGTCTGCCGATGGGGTTGAATGCAGCCCCTGCCACCTTTCAGAGATTGATGGAGTTGGTATTGACGGGGTTGCAGTGGGAGACATGTCTCATTTATTTAGATGATATTATTGTCTTCAGCCGCACATTTGATGAGCATTTATTGCGGTTGGAGGCCGTTTTTGCCAGAATGCGTTCTGCTAATTTGAAATTCAAGCCTAAGAAATGTCATCTACTGCAACGTTCCGTTCGATACTTGGGACATATTGTTAGTGCGGACGGGGTGGCCACGGATCCAGAGAAAACTGCGTGTGTCCGGGATTGGGCAACCCCCGCCACGGTGGGTGATGTGCGTCGGTTTTTGGGGTTCGCCTCATATTACCGGAGGTTTGTTCCGAATTTCGCTACTATCGCCAGGCCTTTGCATCTCCTTACTGGGAAGGGGCACAAATTTGTATGGGGACCGCCGGAGGAGGCGGCGTTTCGGAGCCTGCGCGACCTACTGGCTACTGCGCCGACGTTGGATTATCCGGATTTTGAACATCCCTTCATTCTGGATACTGATGCGAGTGACACCGGGATTGGGGCGGTGTTGTCCCAGTCAAAAGGTGGTGTTGAGCGTGTGGTGGCGTACGGGAGTCGGGTTTTGTCTCCCGCGGAAACTCGTTACTGCGTCACTCGCAGGGAACTTTTGGCTATTGTGTATTTTCTCCGCCAATTTCGACCGTATCTGTACGGTCGGTCGTTTATTGTCCGAACGGACCATGCGGCCTTGCAGTACGCTCTTAAGATGGACCAGCCATCCGGACAATTGGCGAGATGGCTGGACACGTTGCAAGAATTCTCCTTCCAAATTCACCATCGGAAGGGTGTGCGTCACGCTAACGCGGACGCACTGTCCAGGTTGCCGCAACAATCCCCTTGTGCGTGTGCGTCGGGGACGCATAGGTGTGGACCGGCTCAGCCCCCCCCTCAGCCTGTCGCGCGGGCAGTGGATGTTCTCGAACCTCCGCTTACACCGGGACCGGTTGAAGGGGGTACCGGCTGACGGGATTTTGCGTCTTCCAAGGTCTGTGTGGATTCGGGAGCAAATGTTGGACGATTCTTTGGTGTCGTTACGGAAACGAACGGAGAAGGCGGGTAAGGAAGTCGGTGCGGGTGGTAATTCGGAAACTGCTCTCCGAGATGGGTTACTGATGTGGAGGGAAGGGATACAGGAACACTGGCGTCTCGTTGTGCCTGCGTCATTGCGCTATGAGTTGATTAGATCTTTGCACTGTGACACACTTTTACACCTGGGGGTGCAGAAAACCCTATTGACGCTGCAACGAGACTATTATTGGCACGGCATGACGACGGATGTCGTCGGTCACGTTCGCGCGTGTCCCGATTGTGCCCGCCGTAAGCCGCCTAAACATCCATATGTTCCGCCGATACAATCGATTAAAGTATCTCGGGTTAATGAGTTGGTGGCGTTAGATATTTTGGGACCCTTTCCGCCATCAGCTAAAGGGAATAAGTATTTACTGGTGGGGGTGGAGTACCTCTCTCGCTGGCCGATGGCCTGGCCCTTGCCTGACCAGTCAGCGGCGTCTATCACGGACGCCTTTCTATTTGGGTATGTAATGGACAAAGGGGCTCCGGAGAGGCTCCTTACGGATCAGGGACGTAACTTTTCGTCTAAATTGTTGGGGGAGGTGTGTGCGGCTCTTGGAACTAAAAAGATACGGACGTCCCCCTACCACCCGCAAACGGATGGTATGGTGGAACGGTTGAATCGGACTCTGTCCGCCATGCTGTGCCATACAGTCGGGGAAAACCAATCTGATTGGGATTTGCATATCCCTGGGGTGCTTTCGGCGTATCGCATGACGCCGCACGCGGCTACTGGATACTCGCCGTTTTTCCTTATGTACGGCCGTGAGAACGTGCCGCCGATTCATGACCAGTTGGGAACCGGTGCGAGGGGGCCTGTTAAGCCTCTTCCTGAGTATATTAAGGACAACGTTCGGCGTGTCGCTGAGGCGAGGGAAAATGCCCGCATGGCTACTGCCAAGGCTCAGGCCAGGAATGAGCGGTGTGCCCGACGTTCAAAGGGGGAGTGTCCCTGGAAAAAGGGGGACCTGGCCTGGCTTCATTGCCCACAGGTGCGGCCAGGTACATCTCCTAAATTACATCGACCTTGGCAGGGTCCGGTCCGCCTCATTGAGGTTCCCAACCCACAGTCGGCGCGTGTTCAGGTTGGTGCACGGCGTTGGTTCGTGCACACGTCCCGGTTGAAGCCATACATTGCCCCACGGCCGGATGCGTCATCTCCCCAAGTTGCCTTGCCGGGGTCTGTTGCTGCCGACTCGCCCTTGCCTGTGTCTGCTGACCTTGCGAGAGCGCCTGTCGTACCCTTCACAGACAAGCCGGCCGTGACAGCGCAGGGAGGAGGACCTTCCGCTTGTGGGACGCCGACCGGAGCCGCAGAACCCACGGGACCTGCAGCTCTTCCTATCCCTCCGCGGACGCGAGTACGGGATGTTTCTGGACGCGAGCGGGACAGTGGCGGGCCTCCAATGGCGACGGAAGAACTTGCGCCCGTCGCCCCTAAAACCCTTCCACGTTCCCGCTCGGCGGGTGGGCCGCCGACCGTCCGGGACGGCCCGGCTACCCGTACTCGCTCGAAATCCCTCACGTTTCGTTAGATTGTGTTGTGTTGTGTTATTGTTATAATGTTCTTCAATGCTTCGTGTCTTTTTGCGTGTTGGCCCTTTACACCCGCATTGCTTTTCAGGTTGCAATTCAGCCGAGGTCGGCTGGATTTTCTTTAGGGGGGAGGGTGATGTAATGCGGTTGTAAACGGCCCTTCTGAGGTGCCGTCAGGGGGGGAGGAGTTAGGTCACGTGGGGGGAGAGGGGTTGAGTATAGAAGGAGGGGAACCGGAAGAGCAGGGGGGTGACTGGGAGCCAGGAACAGAGGAAGGCCACGTAGGGCGAAGCGGGGTGTGGCGAGATCGCCACGAACACGGGGGAAGCGAGGATCGGCACCGTTGGCCAGCGGTGACCGACCCGAAGCAGCAAGGAGGCTGCAGTCAGCAGCGGGGCTGCACAGAGAGAGTGGGCAGCGGGTCTGCATACAGTGACAGCCAGAGGGTCTGCACATAGGGGTAGCAGCGAGTCTGCAGGGAGGAGGTTACAGTAGATGAAGCAGAGAGTCAGAGGGGTGAGGAAGCTATAATAGCAGTGAATAGCCGGGGGCTACAAATACAGGAGTTATAACAGAGTGCCGTGTGGGTAAAGACGTGAACCTGAATAAAGACACGAAGACAGAAAGAAGTGTTCGAGGCCTTTTATTACACATACATAAACTTATACATACATCCAATCATACATAAACTCAATCGTACATACATTAAATTATACATAAACGCGAACAACTGAAAAGATAAACGCAGTTTATGGGAAAATAAGCAGTCGTGGATACTTGCGCTGAAGGAATCGCGTGAATACCAACTGCGATTGTGATTTGACGACTCGGAGCGCGTGCCGGGCGTCCAGGAGAGAGACTCCCTCCCCACTCTGCACTCGCACAAGGGGCGGGAGGCGGGGGGGTTGCTCCGGGCTTTCTTCCCCCACATAATCACACAATCACACAAACACACAAACACGCAATCACACAAACACAAAAACACAATAACAAACACACAATTACACAATCACGCAAACACACAAACACGCAATTCCACAAACACGCAATCACACAATCACACAAATAGACAATCACACACAAACACACAAACACACAATCACACAAACACACAATCACGCAAACACACAAACACACAATCACACAAATAGACAATCACGGGCGGAATTAGCCAAACGTCCAAAGAAAGCAGCGACCCTCGTGAGACGCTGCGAATCTGGAATGATTGAAGAGCAATGACTGCGTTCTTAATCATCTGTCAGTCCGTCATGCTGTGTTTATCTCTCCACGTGTTGAACAAAAATGACATTTAACAAAAAAATCCCCGCCCAACCCCCCCAATTTTTAAAATTCCAATTGTGCCTGTGGCATCGTGTCTCGAGATGATGGCTGTCTCGAACGGAGCTCTGGCAGCGAGCCGTGCATCACCGCTGTGTCGGAGGCCTTCCGTGGAGGATGATGTCTCAGATCTACCCGTGCAGTCGCTTCAGTCGCCCTCTTTTATCCACACATCTTTAGCCGGTTGGCCACGTACGACGTGACAGAGGTTCAACACGCGCACACACACACACACGTATGCTAAATGCGTAATGCCCTGCCAAGAGCGTTTGTGACGTGTCTTTGTGACGTGTCTTTGTGACGTGTTTGTGTGACGCGTGTTGGTGACGCGTCAATCAAAACCGAAACACGTGGATCCACACACTTTGCATTCAGCCAAATTGATTGACATGTTGGCGCCGAAGCAAACCTCCTCTTCTTAATAACGTCTACGACACACTTTTTCTCTCTCACCACGTTCTACCACATCCCCCGTGCAGGCTACCTTTGCCTTATCCGTTGACATCCCTCCCGCTTTGCTGATTGCATCTGCAACCCTTTGATTGCCGGTTGATTACCCGATCCTTGCACGACATTCCTTTGAGTCATTCGTGTGCATTCAGATGGCAGAAATGTCTCTTCTACAGAAATGTCTCTTCTCTAGAAATGTCTCTTCTACAGACATGTCTCTTCTCTATTTCGATTTAAAGCTTTCGTGACTGCAGGGAATCAAATTCTTGGTTCTTTCGGTAAAGTCAAGTAGAAGGGAAATAATAAAAATAAAACATAGCACGCTGTCTTTCCGACAGCTCTGTTCTTCACCCGAGGACGGCTGTTTGCGTTGTGGCGGAAACGTCGTGAGAATTTAATAATGTTTTATTATTTATTATTTTATTATTTCCCTTCTACGTGACTTTACTGAAAGAACCAAGAAGATGAGTCTCTTCGATAGTTGCTTCGTTATTCACAACAACACGACTGCAACACTGTAATAAATAACACTGGTCAACAACAAAAAAACATTTTTTTTTCTGGCCTGGACTTTTGCAGCTGTTTTAGACTAATTTCAGGGTGCTGATTCCAAATCTGATCTCAGATTTGCTCTATCACATCTCATTTTTATGCTATCGGCATACCCCATTTTCATTGATTTTACCCGAAATTAACTCTGTCACTTATGATTGCTAGTTGTTGCGAGTCAGTGACTGCTTTAGTGTTAAAATATGGTGCTGCATTTTTAGGATAGTGTGTTTATAATATCATTTTATGTAGATATCCACATTTATTTAATATTTTTCTTCTGCAGTTTTTATTGAAAATGCAATATTTGATATCTCAAAAACCTGATGTGATAGACAAAAACTGATGCCAGATTTGGAATCAGCACCCCAAAATTATCCTTAAAACCGTTGGAATACCTTATGCCAGAAAAGGTGTGTTGACCAGTGTATAATCATCATACAGTACCCGTAATCTTAGTAATGCTTTTAGCAGTAAATACTGAGGACTTGTAACTGGGTGGGTCGCCACCTGCTCGTGGTTTCACCCGTAGAGTCCAGGATTTGGAGTCTGCGTCCAGGTGGTAGGAGTTGACTTGTACCGAGATGTGATGCCGGTATTGCACTGAACTTGAATACACGATCCTTGCACGGCGCTGATACTATACCACCACATAGTACGGTGCTGACTGCGACATGTGTGGGTTTGCTTTCTACTCTGTGAAAGGTGCTGGCAACCCGACTCGCAGCTCTGACACACCGACTCCGCGGAGTCCGACTGACCAGCTCGCTGCTAGGTCCACTCAGCCCTCATATTCGTAACAATAACAACAGCGATAGGGGAGTGACAGCGAGCCGCTAATGGCAGCCGCGGTGACCACGTCCATTAACGACGCCCATGGCCAGAGCCGAGTGCCACGTGGATTCGTTCCACGGTGCTTTGTTCAGAGACACATTATCCCGCGTGTGTTTATATAGATGAGTGTGTGGGTGGGTGTGTGGATGGGTGTGGATGGGTGTGGATGAGTGTGGTTGTGGATGAGTGTGTGTGTGCGTGTGGGTGGGTGTGGATGGATGAGTGTGGGTGTGGATGGGTGTGTGGATGGGTGTGTGGGTGGGTGTGGATGGGTGTGGATGAGGATGGGTGGATGAGTGTGGGTGTGTGGATGAGTGTGGGTGTGTGGATGAGTGTGGGTGTGTGTGGGTGAGTGTGTGGGGGTGTGAATGAGTGTGTGTGTATGAGTGTGAATGAATGAGTGAATGGGTGGATGAGTGTGTGTGAATGGGGAACGGTGGTGCAGTGGTCAGCACACTGCGCCACGCACTCGGCAACCCGAGTTCAATCCCCACTCACGACCAATGACAGCGGTGAATATTTGAACCGGTCCTGCACCTCCCCTAGGTCGACTCAGCGTGAAACGACTACCAAATGTCGAGTCTAAACATGGGCGCTAAAGAGACAAAGACAGCCCGGGCGTGGTCCTGACCACACCACCCACTGCTGCTCGATAACAGCACTTGCCCCAATAGCCTGTTAGAGGCTATACAGGAGAGGGGTGGCAGCTGGGGGGGGGAGGGGGCTCCTTTGTCTTTGTGTGTAACATCTATTCAGAGTGTGAGTTCGTTCCGATTCAACGCAACTCACAATTCGTATCTCGGGCCACTATTTCCACTCTCCAGCAGTCTCGCCCGTCACCCACCAACCACTCTCGCCACCACTCAGAGTTCGCGCAACCGGACACAATTGAGCAGCAGCAGCAGCGGTGGCGGTGGTCCCTGTCGCATCGCTGTCCTCCGGGTGCCCAATAATTGGGATTTCTTTTTTTTCCGTTTCCCCGGCAACCCGCATCATTAGGGCGCATTTCACCCCGCGGTTCCGTCTATCCCACAGCACCGTCCCCACCCTGTCTCCTGCCCACGATGGCACCCAGAATCACCCATCCCCACCCCCCACCCTCCAGCTCCAAAATTGGACGACTCTCGCCTAATCGGGGTGCCTCTGTGGGCAGATTAAGGGGGGGTGGAGGGGAGGTGCTGGGGGGAGGGCAGCTTCCGTCACCCGCTCGCTGTGTTTCCACGTGCACGCGCCGTGCGTGCCATGTGTGCCCGTGTGTGTGTGTACGTGACTGCGTGTGTGTGTGTACGTGAGTGCGTGTGTGTGTGTACTTGACTGCGTGTGTGCGTGTGTACGTGACTGTGTGTGTACGTGACTGCGTGTGTGTGTGTGTACGTAAGTGCGTGTGTCGGGGAGAGGTCGTGTAGCGGTCAGCGCGCTGCGCAAACGAACCCGGCGACCCGAGATCCATTCCCGTTCACGGCCATAACCAGTGACGATGCTCTGAATCGGTCCTGGGCATCCCCTGGGTCACCTCGGCCTCAAATGAGTACCTGGTGTGGTGTTGTCAACATTGCCACTCGGGAGAAAAGGCGGCCTAGTGTGGTGCTGGTCACCCACCCATTCGTGTGCCTTGCCGGCCTTCGTAGGTGCTCGCTAACAGCACTTGCCCCCAAAAATCTTGTAAAGGCTACACGGTGCCTTAGCCTGACTCTGTGATGCTCATGCAACAACACTGAACCCCGATAATCATACAGATGCCTTAGCCTGACTCTGTGATGCTCATGCAACCAACAACACTGAACCCTGATAATCATACAGATGTCTTAGCCTGACTCTGTGATGCTCATGCAACCAAGAACACTGAACCCTGTGAATCATACAGATGTCTTAGCCTGACTCTGTGATGCTCATGCAACAACACTGAACCCCGATAATCATACAGATGTCTTAGCCTGACTCTGTGATGCTCATGCAACAACACTGAACCCCGATAATCATACAGATGCCTTAGCCTGACTCTGTGATGCTCATGCAACCAACAACACTGAACCCCGATAATCATACAGATGCCTTAGCCTGACTCTGTGATGCTCATGCAACCAACAACACTGAACCCTGATAATCATACAGATGTCTTAGCCTGACTCTGTGATGCTCATGCAATAACACTGAACCCCGATAATCATACAGATGCCTTAGCCTGACTCTGTGATGCTCATGCAACCAACAACACTGAACCCTGATAATCATACAGATGTCTTAGCCTGACTCTGTGATGCTCATGCAATAACACTGAACCCCGATAATCATACAGATGCCTTAGCCTGACTCTGTGATGCTCATGCAACCAACAACACTGAACCCTGATAATCATACAGATGCCTTAGCCTGACTCTGTGATGCTCATGCAATAACACTGAACCCCGATAATCATACAGATGCCTTAGCCTGACTCTGTGATGCTCATGCAACCAACAACACTGAACCCTGATAATCATACAGATGTCTTAGCCTGACTCTGTGATGCTCATGCAATAACACTGAACCCCGATAATCATACAGATGCCTTAGCCTGACTCTGTGATGCTCATGCAACCAACAACACTGAACCCTGATAATCATACAGATGTCTTAGCCTGACTCTGTGATGCTCATGCAACCAACAACACTGAACCCTGATAATCATACAGATGTCTTAGCCTGACTCTGTGATGCTCATGCAACCAACAACACTGAACCCTGATAATCATACAGATGTCTTAGCCTGACTCTGTGATGCTCATGCAACCAACAACACTGAACCCTGATAATCATACAGATGTCTTAGCCTGACTCTGTGATGCTCATGCAACCAACAACACTGAACCCTGTGAATCATACAGATGCCTTAGCCTGACTCTGTGATGCTCATGCAACCAACAACACTGAACCCTGATAATCATACAGATGTCTTAGCCTGACTCTGTGATGCTCATGCAACCAACAACACTGAACCCTGATAATCATACAGATGTCTTAGCCTGACTCTGTGATGCTCATGCAACCAACAACACTGAACCCTGATAATCATACAGATGTCTTAGCCTGACTCTGTGATGCTCATGCAACCAACAACACTGAACCCTGATAATCATACAGATGTCTTAGCCTGACTCTGTGATGCTCATGCAACCAACAACACTGAACCCTGATAATCATACAGATGACTTAGCCTGACTCTGTGATGCTCATGCAACCAACAACACTGAACCCTGATAATCATACAGATGCCTTAGCCTGACTCTGTGATGCTCATGCAACCAACAACACTGAACTCTGATAATCATACAGATGTCTTAGCCTGACTCTGTGATGCTCATGCAACCAACAACACTGAACCCTGATAATCATACAGATGTCTTAGCCTGACTCTGTGATGCTCATGCAACCAACAACACTGAACCCTGATAATCATACAGATGTCTTAGCCTGACTCTGTGATGCTCATGCAACCAACAACACTGAACCCTGATAATCATACAGATGTCTTAGCCTGACTCTGTGATGCTCATGCAACCAACAACACTGAACCCTGATAATCATACAGATGTCTTAGCCTGACTCTGTGATGCTCATGCAACCAACAACACTGAACCCTGATAATCATACAGATGCCTTAGCCTGACTCTGTGATGCTCATGCAACCAACAACACTGAACCCTGTGAATCATACAGATGTCTTAGCCTGACTCTGTGATGCTCATGCAACCAACAACACTGAACCCTGATAATCATACAGATGTCTTAGCCTGACTCTGTGATGCTCATGCAACCAACAACACTGAACCCTGATAATCATACAGATGCCTTAGCCTGACTCTGTGATGCTCATGCAACCAACAACACTGAACCCTGATAATCATACAGATGCCTTAGCCTGACTCTGTGATGCTCATGCAACCAACAACACTGAACCCTGTGAATCATACAGATGTCTTAGCCTGACTCTGTGATGCTCATGCAACCAACAACACTGAACCCTGATAATCATACAGATGTCTTAGCCTGACTCTGTGATGCTCATGCAACCAACAACACTGAACCCTGATAATCATACAGATGCCTTAGCCTGACTCTGTGATGCTCATGCAACCAACAACACTGAACCCTGATAATCATACAGATGCCTTAGCCTGACTCTGTGATGCTCATGCAACCAACAACACTGAACCCTGATAATCATACAGATGTCTTAGCCTGACTCTGTGATGCTCATGCAACCAACAACACTGAACCCTGATAATCATACAGATGTCTTAGCCTGACTCTGTGATGCTCATGCAACCAACAACACTGAACCCTGATAATCATACAGATGTCTTAGCCTGACTCTGTGATGCTCATGCAACCAACAACACTGAACCCTGATAATCATACAGATGTCTTAGCCTGACTCTGTGATGCTCATGCAATAACACTGAACCCCGATAATCATACAGATGTCTTAGCCTGACTCTGTGATGCTCATGCAACAACACTGAACCCTGTGAATCATCCAGGTGCCTTAGCCTGACTCTGTGATCCTCATGCAATAACACTGAACCCCGATAATCATACAGATGTCTTAGCCTGACTCTGTGATGCTCATGCAACAACATTGAACCCTGTGAATCATCCAGGTGCCTTAGCCTGACTCTGTGATCCTCATGCAATAACACTGAACCCCGAGAATCATACAAGTGCCTTAGCCTGACTCTGTGATGCTCATGCAATAACACTGAACTCTGAGGATCATACAGATGCCTTAGCCTGACTCTGTGATCCTCATGCAATAACACTGAACCCTGAGAATCATCCAGATGCCTTAGCCTGACTCTGTGATCCTCATGCCATAACACCGAACCCTGAGAAATCCTACAGGTGCTTTAAGCCTGTTGATCTATTGCTGTTGTTCCCCTGCGTGTAGCAGCCTGTGCCCATTTCGGTGACAAACCCTGGTCGCGTGCATTTGGCCGCGCGGTTGTTAACGCTGCCTTCTCTGTGCTGCAGGAGCTGCGTTTGATGGGCAGCATCAGCAGCAGCAGGGACATTATCTACTGAAGGAGAAAGCAGCGAGTGCAGCAGTGAATCCACGGGCAGCAGATAGATGCAGCAGCAGCAGCAGTGACACGTGTCGGTTGGTCTTGTTGCGAGGTCGGCTGCTGGCAACCGCAGCGGTGGCCGTCAACTGTTGAAAGAGCAGCAAGAAGACGGCTTAAGAAGCAGGGATAGAGGCAACTGTGGCAACAGCAGCCACAACAACAGGAGGGAGGGCTGCAACAGCGTTAGGAGCCGCAGCAGCAGCTGTATCACTTGCAGCTTCAGTAACATTGCCAGTAAGATCATCATCATCAGCAGCAGCAGCAGTGTTAGTACCAGCAGAAAAAAGCAGCAATTGTATTTGCTGCAGCAGCATCAGCAGCAGCATCATCATTGAGCGTCAGCAGCCGCAACAGCAGCAGCACTTTCCACAGCAGGAAGAGTAGCGGTAGCAACAGCAACGGTAGCAGCAGCAGGAGGATCAGCAGCAGTATCATCAACAGCAGCAGAACCAATCGCCGTTGCAGCTTTAGTGGCAGGAGTATTACCAGCATCAACAGCAGCAGCAGCATCAGCAGCATCAGCTATCATCATCATCAACAGCAGCAGCAGCTATAGTGGTTGCAGTGATATCAACAGCAGCAGGATCAGTATCAGCAGCAGGATCAATCGCCGTTGCAGATATAGTGGCAGGAGTATTATCAGCATCAACAGCAGCAGCAGCATCAGCAGCAGCTATCATCATCATCATCAACAGCAGCAGCAGCAGCTATAGTGGCTGCAGTGTCATCAGCAGCAGCTATCATCATCATCAACAGCAGCAGCAGCTATAGTGGCTGCAGTGTCATCAGCATCAGCAGCAGCTATCATCATCATCAACAGCAGCAGCAGCTATAGTGGCTGCAGTGTCATCAGCATCAGCAGCAGCTATCATCATCATCAACAGCAGCAGGATCAGCAGCAGGATCAGCATCAGCAGGCGATGGGCAAGCAGAACAGCAAGCTGCGGCCGGAGGTGCTGCAGGACCTGCGTGAGAACACCGAGTTCTCGGAGCACGAGCTGCAGGAGTGGTACAAGGGCTTCCTCAAGGACTGCCCCAGCGGCAGCCTCACGGTGGACGAGTTCAAGAAGATCTACGGCAACTTCTTCCCGTACGGCGACGCGTCCAAGTTCGCCGAGCACGTGTTCCGCACCTTCGACGCCAACGGCGACGGCACCATCGACTTCCGCGAGTTCATCATCGCGCTGAGCGTGACGTCGCGCGGCAAGCTCGAGCAGAAGCTCAAGTGGGCCTTCAGCATGTACGACCTGGACGGCAACGGCTACATCAGCCGGGCCGAGATGCTGGAGATCGTGCAGGTGAGTGAGTGGCCTCTTGTGGGCAACGAAGCCCTGCGGACAGACCTCGAGGGGGGAGGGCGAGGTTGATGTCGTGACGGGTTTCTTGTTTTCTCTCGTTTCTATTGCTCTGCTGCCGACCCCGTGCCCGCTCCCTTTCTGCCGCAACGCGCACCAATCCCTGCTTTATTGAGGACGATATGAGAGCCTTTTTTAGGCTGTGGCACAGTGTCAAGGCTGCTGTCCTCGCTAAGCCACTTCGTCGACAGAGGCCACGCACTTCGAGGTCACGAGCTGACAACGTGACCTCGAGTCGGCCTTGAAGCCCGATGCTGTCAAACCGCCGCGGCCTTCACGTCTTGCCCGAATTCCATGACAGGCTCCGTACCATCCGCACCCCCGCTCCTCCCCCCACCCTGGTTTCACGAGATGTCGAATGTTGGGATTATTTCCATTTGGTCTTCGCTAGGAAGTCCGTCGAAGTCTTCGTTGCCACGTGGGAGTGAGCGCCTGTTCGGCTCGGCCATCGTTTCCTCGTGAGACCAAACCCTGACGTGTTTTTCAGTCGGCCTAGGTCTATCAAGGCTGCAGTGTAAAGTTCACTGCATGGTCATCATTGTCAACTTCATAATCATCCCACTCAGATTGAGACCCAGGGTTGATATCCTTTCCACTGTAGACCAAACCCGGAGAGAGCCCGAAGTCAGCTCTCGGTCTGTTATCAAAACTATGCCGGTAACTGCAATACAATTCTACACAGCAATATCGTTACAAGATCTTGATACAAACCAATTCCCGCTGCCACCCGAACACACAAACCAATACCCGGACAGGTGGCAATAGTCGACACCATTGTTTTACAATTAACCTTGTGAGTGTGATTGGGGTCTGGACTCAAAACTACAACCTCAGCAGCTAAGGGGCTTTGGTCAGTAAATGCACGCTCTATCAATTGTATTCCCATCGACGCTATCGGAGTCGGGTCATGAAATGGAAGAAATATCCCTTGGGAACTCTCGCAGCAAGCAGTGCACCACTGTGTGTAGCAGCAACGGCCGCAGAAGGCGATGTCGGTGAACTATTTCTGAAGTCTCTTCAGCCGAGCTCCGTGTGGCCGATGGAGAGCGCGTGCCACGTGCCAATCAACCCAAGGTTGTTTAAAGCGTCGGAAATTCAGTTACAATCCACGAGGTTGCTTATTTTGTAGCCATCAACTCGGCAGCCTTTAGTTTATTGTCCTTCCCCCGCACCTCCGATTGGCACGGTTGGCTAGGTACGGCGCGAAAGAAGTTCAACGTAGACTCACATGAAACTCACTGCGCTTGAGAACCCAGTTTTTATACTCTTAGGTTTTTTTCGGTAAAGTCACGTCGGAAAAAATAAATAATAAAATAATATTTTTCATAATAATAGAAATAAAATAATAAATCACGACGTTTCGGAGGCAACACAAGTCTTCGTCATCAGGTGGGACCGTCACAGATAAATTTACTGCATCAATTTACTGCATCAATTTAGCTGTGACGGTCCCACCTGATGACGGAGACTTGTGTTGCCTCCGAAACGTCGTGATTTATCATTTTATTTCTATTATTATTAATATTATTTTAATATTTATTTTTACCTAGGTGACTTTACCGAAAAAAACCTAAGAGTATGAATCCTTGCAGTCACGAAAGCTTCAAATCTAGAACCCAGTTTTTGTTTTTAACGGGCTGGGGTTTGGTTCGGTGTCTCTGGCAATGAATGAATCGCCTCTCATCTAGCCGGGGCCACGATGCTCGGCAGATCTCGGCCTCCCTCTCGCCGACGCCGCTTCCCCTCCTCAAATAGAACCCCTTGTGTTGTGTCGCGTTTCCTTTGCTCCAGGAAATCTCAAGGCGAGCGCGGTGAGGTGGGGTTGAGGGAGGAGGTGGAGGAAGACTTGGGTGGGGGGGGGCAGGAAGGGGAGACGGCGGTGTTACAGTGAATGAGTGCGGGATGTGCGTCTTGGTGCCTGGTATGCACTGAGAGGTTCAGGTGCAGCCCCTGCAATTGTTGCGCTCACCCCCACTGCTGCCGGAATGGCCTCCACGAGAGGGAGCTCCAAAGGGGACCTCCATTTGGGTATTTTTGGCGGCCGACTCGTCCGGCCGACTACGCTGGGCAGACGTCTATGAAGATGTGTCAGTACCCACATCTTAATCCCTCCAGATGCGGCCTGCCGATCAACTCGCCGATGGCTGGATAGAGACGGGCGTGGGGGTCAGGGGCAGGGCGAGGGAAGGGGGGTGGGTTTAAGAAACGTGCCCCCCATAGTTCCAACCGCAGCGGTGCCAGGTCGAATCGAACCGGCGACGTCTGGATTGCAATTCCGGCGGTGCCGACCGCTACATACTGTAGCGGCGGTTGTAGCTAGAGCCGTCCTGGGCGTACGGCGAATATGATGCGACTGCCCCGGGCCCCGCGTTTTGGGGGGGGGGGTGGAGGGGGGGCGCGCGTCGATGTTACGGTGTCAGATGTAAGACTTCCGGTTTTGTTTGCAGGCGTCGGCTCTGCGTGTAGCTATGGGTAATATTCGCTGTGTGTGTCTGTGTCGTGTGTATTGTGTGTGTGTGTATTGTGTGTGTCTGTTTTGTGTGTATTATATGTCTGTGGTGTGTGTCTGTGTCGTTTGTATTGTGTGTGTGTCTGTGTCGTTTGTATTGTGTGTGTGTCTGTGTCGTGTGTATTGTGTGTGTCTGTGTTGTGTGTATTGTGTGTGTCTGTGCTGTGTGTATTGTGTGTGTCTGTGTTGTGTGTATTGTGTGTGTGTCGTGTGTATTGTGTGTCTGTGTGTGTGTGTGTCTGTGTCGTGTGTATTGTGTGTGTGTGTGTACACTGTCATTGTGCGCGTTGCGTGTGAGAATTGTGCGCAGAGCGGCCGTCGGTTGCCGGCGATGGCGGTGTCATCGAGTCACGCACACGCGTGACGAGTCGCGCCCTCGTGCGTGTTTGTTGTGAGATGCAAATCACGAGATCCTCGTTTCGTGAATCACTGCAATATGTACGCACGCGAGCATGTATATGTACACGTGCGCACACACACACGTGCAAAAACCTCGCACGCGTGTGCACACGTGGTGCACGGTCTCGTAATTGCACGCACACATACTCCGTGTAGCCTGAACAGACTGTTGGGGCAAGTGTCGTGAACGAGCAGCACCTTACGAAGACCGCGCAGGCGTTGTGCGTTGTGGAACGGCAGTGATGCTCAAATTCGCCCGAGCTGTCCTTATAAAGACACCGCCGGAATGTGGAGATCAAAAATGCGGCGGCACTGGGATTTGTGCGTGTGTGGGAGAGCGTGCGGATTTGTGTGAGTGCGCGTGCGTGTGTGTGATAGTGTGTGTGATAGCGCTTGCGAAACGTGGACCCCCCTAATGGAGCATCTTCGCCGGGTTGGAACCATTTAGGCTGGCCTGCCTACGATCCATCCTGGGTTTAACCAGGCTGGATTGTGTGAGGAGCTCACAAATCCTTGAAAGATCTGGGCAAAGTCCCATCGGTGAGCTCCTCCGGCAGGTAAGGCTGCGTTGGCTGGGTCATGTAGCCCGCATGCCCAGCCACCGCATGCCTAAACAGCTTTTGTTCGGCCGGATTGAGGGGGCTAAACGGGCGCGTCACGGGCTAGAGAAGAGATGGAGTGATGTGGTACAGGAGGACGTGGAGCTGAGTGGACTTGCCGATGACTGGTACCAGCAGTGTCAAGATCGGCCTCTGTGGAGGAGGCTCGTGAAGGACGCTACTGGGCAGTTGGAGGCAGTCGCCCTCCAGCAACAACGGAGGGCGGAGGAGCGACACTCACAACAACGAGCGGAGCGCCGGGTGGCTAAAGCACAGCAAGTTGGCACAGTAGGGGGCACAGGTGGTGCATCAACCAGTCATCTCGGTCATCTCAGTCAGTCGACCCGTAGCACCTGGGTCTGCCCCGTGACCTTCTGCCAGCGGGCGTTCGACACTTCACGTGGCCTCAAGGTGCACATGTCCTGGCACAAGCGTCGTGGTAACGTCACCGCCACTTAGTGGCGAATGGCGGTTGTTGTTGTGTGTGTAAGTTGACACAGTGGGGGGCACAGGCGGTGCATCGGGCAGTTATCTCAAGTCGGTCCTCTCAGTCAGTCGGACCGTGTTGTTAGGACAAGAAAACGATTTTATGCGACCTGTTGCAAACGTTGTGTTTCTAATTTTACCGTTTTTTGCTGTTTTGTTGATGAAACCCGACTCAAAAGTTGTTGAGCTCACAGGGCAATTCTAAATAAACTCGTGAATTGAAGCTTTATCGAAACGTCGTGATATCTTATTTAAATTTTATTTTTCTATCTAAATAAACTGTTCAACTGCTAAACCGTGGCACCTGAGTCTGCCCCGTGACCTCCTGCCAGCGGACGTTCGACACTTCACGTGGCCTCAGCGTGCACCTAACCTGGCACAAGCGCCGTGGTGACATCACCGCCACTTACTGGTGAATGGCGGTTGTTGTTGTTGTTGTGTGTATCTGTTGTGGGGAGCGGTAGTGTGGTGGTTAGCACGCTGCGCTACGAACCCGGCCGCCAGAGTTCGATTCCCACTCACGGCCAACACCATCATTGACGATTATCTGAACCGGTCCTGAGCCTCCCCTAGGTCGACTCAGCCTCAAATGGGTACCTGGCGCGGTGTGTAAACATCGCCACTGGGGAGACAAAGGCGGCCGGGCGTGGTGTTGGCCACCCACCCTGTCGCGTACCGTGCCGGCCTTCATAGGTACTCGCTAACGGAACTTGCCCCAACAGTTTGTTAAAGGCTATACGGGGGATCTTTGACTTTTGTGTATCTGTTTTTTTGCATGTCTAGGTCAACTCAGACTCAAATGAGTACCTGGTGCCATGTGTATAAAACATCGCCACTGGGGAGACAAAGGCGGCCGCGCGTGGTGATTGTCATCCACCCCCTCGTGTGCTGTGTCGGCCTTCATAGGTGCTCGCTAACAGCACTTGCCCCAACAGTCTGTTAAAGGCTATACTGGGATCTTTGTCTTTGTGTGTGAAGCACTTGCCCCTACAGTCTGTTAAGCATATACGGGGTGTCTTTGCCTTTGTTGTGTGGGAGTGTGTGATTATGTGAATCTTGTATATGAATGTAAGGAGCGGTGGTGCAGCGGTTAGCGCTACGCTGCTCTACGAACTCGGTGATCCGGGTTCGATTCCCGCTCACGGCCAACACCGGTGACGATTATCTGAACCGGTCGTGGGCCTCCCCTAGGTAGACTCAGCCTCAAACGAGTACCTGGTGCGGTGTGTAAACATCGGCATTGGGGAGAGAAAGGCGGCCTGGAGTGGTGCTGGCCACCCACCCCCTCGTGTGCCATGTCGACCTTCATAGGAGCCCGCTACCAGCACTTGCTCCTCCAGCGTGTGAAGGCTACACGGGGACATTTGTCTTGTGTATCTGTGAACGTTCTGTGTGTATGTGTGTTTGTGTGTATGTATTTGTGTGTATGTGTGTGTGTATGTGTGTGTGTATGTGTGTGCTTGCTCAAACCACTGATGCACAAACAAGGGACTCCACTAAGGAGCTCTTTAAATATCCTCTAGCCACAACTTTGGTCTACTCTTCCACGCTTACCAGACCAATTTACCCCAACTACACACATACATACATATGTGTGTCTTTGCACCTCCCATAGGTCGACTAAGCCTCGAATGAGTACCTGTTGCAGTGTGCAAAACGCGGCCGGGCGTGGTGTTTGGCCACCCACCCCCTCGTGTGCCGTGCCAGCCTTCACAGGCGCTCTCCAACAGGCACTTGCTCTGACAGCCTGTTAAAGGCTACACGGGGGAGGGGGGGAATCTTTGTCTTTTTTGCGCGTTGTATTTGGATGTGTGCGCGTGCGGATTGTTGTGCATGAACGTCACGCGCGTGCACGGCGCGTGACGTCCTCCTCCTCGCGCGCATCTCCAAGCCCCCAGCCTGCGGCTCGTCGTCGTCGTCGTGTTTTTTTCTGCAGGCGCGCGCGCCGATGATTCCTGAGCCCCCAATTCGCGCGCGTTCTATGCGCGCGGCTTTCTTGACGGGACGTGCCGGTGGCATCCGCTCGGGGTGACCACGCGTGGACCCCCACCCCAGCCGGCCAGCACCCCCCCCCCTCCCATCCCCTTCGCTCCTTGCCAGCGGGGTAGAGCTGAGCGGGTGCGCGCATCGGCTTCGGCGGCTTCTCGCCCCGAGCGAATCGCCGTGTCAGCCGCCACCGCCGCTACCGCAGATTTCGTCGGTTTTTTTTTGCTTCTTTTCTTCGAGAGGTAATGAGGCTGGCTGCCGAGAATTTCATTCGCGAGTAAACATGTGGGCCCCCCCACCCACCCACCCACCCCCCATTACACGCTACCCATTACACGCTTCCCATTGAATGTTTCCGCAGATCGATTTTACAGCTTGGACTTATTTGAGCTTGGTGCGTTGAGGCTGCTGCCGCAGATTTCTCTCACCGCCGCCCCGCCGCCAGCCCAGTTGTATTCAAAACTTGCTATCAGCTTCATGTAACACACTACAATGTGGCTTTCAAATAGTGTCTACATGCGACCACAGCTCACAACACTGCGCTGAAGCTGTGGGGCTTGTTTACTTTCGAGAGAGAGGAACGTCTTCGGCCTGGAGATGAACAGGGCCAGGTAGTCGATAGGACCGATGTCTGGGGGATGGACATTCCAGTCTGTGGGGCACAGCAGAAGAGAAGGGGAGACCTCCCACTGACCGAAGGTTGACTGGGGACTTTGACAGCAAGGCTTGGTTGCTGGAGTGGAGAGTATGTGGGTGGGAGTGGGATGAGATGAGAAGGAAGAGGTAGGAGAGTGCGTGGAGGGGAGTAGAGTGAGATGAGAGGGGAGAGGTAGGAGAGTGTGTGGAGGGGAGTAGAGTGAGATGAGAGGGGAGAGGTAGGAGAGTGTGTGGAGGGGAGTAGAGTGAGATGAGAGGGGAGAGGCAGGAGAGTGCGTGGAGGCGAGTAGAGTGAGATGAGAGGGGAGAGGTAGGAGAGTGCGTGGAGGGGAGTGGAGTGAGATGAGAGGGGAGAGGTAGGAGAGTGCGTGGAGGGGAGTAGAGTGAGATGAGAGGGGAGAGGTAGGAGAGTGAGATGAGAGGGGAGAGGTAGGAAAGTACGTGGAGGGGAGTAGAGTGAGATGAGAGGGGAGAGGCAGGAGAGTGCGTGGAGGGGAATAGAGTGAGATGTGAGGGGAGAGGTAGGAGGGGAGTAGAGTGAGATGAGAGGGGAGAGGTAGGAGAGTGCGTGGAGGGGAGTAGAGTGAGATGAGAGGGGAGAGGTAGGAGAGTGAGATGAGAGGTAGGAGAGTGAGATGAGAGGGGAGAGGTAGGAGAGTGCGTGGAGGGGAGTAGAGTGAGATGAAAGGGGAGAGGTAGGCAGGGGTGCGTCCGTGGAAGATTTTTCTAAATCGGTGTGATCTTGGAATTGATCCGGGACTGGATTGGGGTCCAGTGTCATTTGCAAAGGGTTACGTACAGATGATTCCAATGATTCATTCTGCTCCGAATAAGAAGGGTAAGGGTGAAGGGGACTTCCACGAATTTATTTTGCACCGTGGACAAACACGGGGGATGGCTGCTGCTGCTGCTGTCTCTACCCGCACGGCGGGAGGACAGTGCTGCCGCAGATTTCTGTTCAGCCGGTCCTCGCCTCCGGATTCCCAAAGCACCGAGATGGAGTAAAAAATCTCGGTGGAAAAAGAAGAACGTGTTTATTTTACGTCTGAAGCGGTACTCCAGGACAGTGCGGTGTGCGTGTGTGTGTCCGTAACGCTGCGCGAGTTTATGCATCGTCGCCGATTCGAGGGACGATCTCGGCCACAGATTCACATTTGGATTATGAGACGACTCAAGGAGTGCGGTCGTGGAACCAGGAACCCGCGCGCAGAAGCTGCAGACATTGCCTCGCGGGTCAGCTTCCTGCAGCTGGCAGGGGGTTCTGTCCCTCTCCTTCCATCCCTCTTCCTTCTCTGCCCCTTCTCTCCGTTCAGCTTCGAGGGCAAAGCGCTGCTCCTTCAAGTTGGGTTTCCCAACCGTCCCGGATTGTCCCGGGGCGTCTACCGGAATCGCCATGGTTCTCCCGGTGACTAACGAATGCAATCCCAGGATATTTTAATGGTAGTATATTTTAGGCAAAATATATATCAATAACTAAAACAAAACATCTCGCTGAATAGCTTCAGTAAGAGATGGCAACCCTACGTCGAAGCGGCTCACGGCCTGATGGGAGGACATGGCGCCATTGAGGTCAGGTTTGATGGCCCGCTCCTCCCAGCCTGTTATCACCCACGCCGGTTTTCTTGAGACACGCTCCCTGCCGTGTTTCTGTAGCCTCTCCTCTGGCCACCACCACCAACCACCACCTGACCTCTGACCGTGGGTGAGCTGGGAGTAGCGAGTGCTTGTTCGGTGAGACCAGAATCTGGCATCATCCGCACGCAGTGTGGTGTGACGAGGGTCGTCGCCTCAACGGTGGCGACGCTGCCTCCAGCGAGGCCGCTGGCGTTCGTGGAGCGATCCTCCCGCTCGACGCGAAGGATCTCCCGGAGGCGTCGTTGCTGGCGGTAACCTCTCTAGACCCTCGAGGTGTCGGTAGGTCACCCAAGTTTCATCGAGGATTTGATGAGCTGGTGACTGCATTCTAGACCTGGATCTTGGTCACTCAAGGCAGCGACGTCGATGTTACACGTTCCCTGGCGACGACAAGCATTCCTTCTTTCTGGTCATGCATTATCTTCGTTATCCATCGGAGTGCGAACATTTCACGTAGCAAAAGCCACCGGCCTTCTTGTGGCTTCGACCACCGAGAGAGTGATCTCGGCGGTAATGCGGCCAGGAGTGGGCGAGAAGGCCTAGGGTCAGGGCACACTCTTCTCGCCCCCTCCCCTCGCCATGCGGGGTGAGCAGAGGGCATCCGAAAGAGGACTGCACGGCCGTGATAGCAGCTGCCAAGTTGCACCCTCGTCTCGGTCCAGGTGCACGGAGACACCGTCCAACTACCGCCGCCTCCGTGCAGATCCGTGGCTAGAAACTGCCGCATTTCACCGGTGCTGTCCCCGTCACCGATTGTCCATTGCTGCGGGGCTTGCAAGGTTGGAAAGTTTGTGGTGGTCCCGCGGTAGAAGCCGGCGCACCGTTTCTTTCTCTCACGTGGGGATGCTGGCTGGCGTGCCACCTCCAGTGGCCCCACGCGGTCTTGACGGGCAGTAGGCCTCGAGCCCAGTGGCAGGGAGAGTCTGAGACATCCACAGATCTCCAACTTGCTTGTTGCAGCCTTCCTCCGCGTTCACAGCCGTTGAGATCCAAAGATCCTTTTCCAACTGCTTCACCGTCTTCACCGGAGCCTCGTTTGCCTATCCACTTGAAGGTTCAAAATAGATAGGGTAAACCCCACCATACTTCACCCTGTCAAACAATCTCTTACTTAGGCATCACCTCCCCCCCCTCACCACGACAAGGACGTGTGGTTGGACGTGTGAGGGGCTCACTGCACTCTAACCCAATATCCCGAGTTCGATTCCCATCCACGGTTGACATCAACAGTGAGTGACATAGCGTCCCATTCTGGGCCTCTCTCCCAGTCCCACTAAGCCTCAGATGAGGACCTGGTGCGGTGTGTAAACATCGCCACTAGGGGAGACAAAGGCGGATAAGCGTGTTGCTGGCCACACAACCCCTCAGTGTACCGGCGGCAGCCTTCATAGGTGCTCACTAACAGCACTTGCCTCCAAAAGTATGTTCAGGCAATACGGGGGATCTTTGTCTTATATCGTTGTGCATGTATGCACGTGTTGTGTGTCTACAGTGTGTGCTTGTGTGAGTGTTTGTGGATGCATGTATGCGCTTGAATGCATGCGTATGATTGTATGTGCATGAGGGTACACTTGCTGTAGGCAGATACATGCATACATATGTGGGTGTGTGTGACTGTATGTGTGCATGTCACGGTTTCCCTCTGTCCCTCCGGACCTCTGTGTCTGTCCTGTCTCCCAAGATGCTGGGATTTCCGCTCGTTACGGCGCTAATTGATTTACAGGACGGGCGTGACCGCCTCCCCATGCCCCAGGGTCTCTCTCCGCAGTACGGGATGTGCCAGTGCCTGCCTGTCTGTCGGCCTGGCTGTCGGCCTGGCTGTCTGCCTGGCTATCTGGCTTATCAGCTTGATCACATGAGATCATCATGGGCAGCAGCCTAAAACACCTCGTCAGAGGTCTGTCAGTCTATTGTCTAGAGGGCCCATCAGTGACTGGTCTGTCAGTCTATTGTCTAGAGGCACCATCAGAGACCAGCCTGTCAGTCTATTGTCTAGAGGCACCATCAGAGACCAGCCTGTCAGTCTATTGTCTAGAGGCACCATCAGAGACAGATCTGTACATCTATTGTTTAGAGGCACCATCAGAGACAGATCTGTCAGTCTATTGTCTAGAGACCCCATCAGAGACTGGTCTGTCAGTCTATTGTCTAGAGACCCCATCAGAGACAGATCTGTAAATCTATTGTTTAGAGGCCCCATCAGAGACCGGTCTGACAGTCTATTGTCTAGAGGCCCCATCAGTGACTGGTCTGTCAGTCTATTGTCTAGAGGCCCCATCACAGACCAGCCTGTCAGTCTATTGTCTAGAGGCACCATCAGAGACCAGCCTGTCAGTCTATTGTCTAGAGGCCCCATCAGAGACAGATCTGTCAGTCTATTGTCTAGAGACCCCATCAGAGACCGGTCTGACAGTCTATTGTCTAGAGACCCCATCAGAGACCGGTCTGACAGTCTATTGTCGAGAGACCCCATCAGAGACAGATCTGTAAATCTATTGTTTAGAGGCCTCATCAGAGACCGGTCTTTCTAAAGAGCAAAATTCGCATTAAAACGTGCGTGGCGTTTTCCACCATTGTGCCAATGCAGCATTAATATGCGCTCACTAACAACACTTGCCCTGTCAGCCTATAAGTTGATACAGGCAATATCACCGTCCAAGCACTGTGTAATGTCAGTACTGTGTCCACGTGTTTACAAGTCACAGCGTGAACATTTTTTCTTCGTACTTGGCCGATGAAACAATAAACTTTGCGTAGTTCCTTACACTCCGCTATAGCAAGCCACAGCCCCCTAGCCCCCCCCGCTGGGAATCGTGCTCGGGGGGGGGGGGCAAGCAAGGGATCATGGGAGAATTCCCCCCCCAAAAAATCTCGCGTCACGTGACCAGCGGTCATGTCCCCTGCCCCCTCGCGAGTCACTAAGCGTGACAGCTCGTGATGGATGAAGGCACGGCGGTGATGACGCACGCCCTGTGATCCGGCGCTGTGGAGGCGAGCGTTGGTGGACCACGCAGAGAGATTTGCGAAAATGGACCAACAACCAACCCAGGCTGTGAAGTGTCCGTGAGATGGGAATGCACCAAGTGGGGGGGGGGGGGGGGGGGGCGGGGGGGTCTTTGTGAACCCATCTTTGTGGAGTATTGTGAATCCACTCGAATGCGTGATGGGATGATTGTTGTTTTATTTCTTTCTTTCTTTCTCCTCTGGGTGCTTTGGTTTGCTTCCACACAAAAGCGAAACGCTCCTTAGAAAGGAATTGGCTGTACGTCTCAATACAGGACACTCCTGGTTCGGGGGTCTTGAGATTCAGGTGAGGTTTTCCCGGATGAAATAAAATCCCAGAATATTCCTATGAATTTAAATAGCAAAAGGAAAGATGTGATCCACAAAATGAAACGATAAAAAATTGTGTTTATATGTCAGTGTGTAATAGCTCCTGAAAGAAGTTTAGTGGGTGAAAGTGTATATGGGTGTGTGTGTGTTTGTGTGAGCGTGTATATGTGTGGGTGTATCTGTGTGTATGTGTTAAGTGTGCGTGTGTGTGCATATAGGTATGTGTGTATATATCCGCATATCTGAAACGGTCCTTGGCCTCCCCTAGGTCGACTCAGCCATAAATGTGTAAACATCAGCACTGGGGAGACAAAGGCGGCCGGGTGTGGCGTTGCCCAAAATATCCACTCGTGCGCTGTACCGACCTTAATAGGTGCTCCCTAACGGCACTTGCCACAACAGTATCTAAAGGCTATACGGGGGATCTTTGTCTGTGTGTGTATATATACACGTGCGTGCGTGTGTGTATGTGAGCATATGGGAGTGTGTCGTCTTGGCGGGAGCCAAGATCCAAAAAAAGGATGGAAAAATCTAAAAATCTGACCCCCTGTTTGGGTCGCACGAGATAAATGTGAGTGTGCGTGTTTGTGTCTGTGTGAGCGTCTCGAACGATGCATACGATGGAGCACATGCATGTGCTCGTTGCCGCCGTGTTAGTGTGCGTGTTAGCGCGTGTTAGCGTGCATGTGTGTAGCCGTTGTGTGTGTGTGTTGTGGGGAGCGGTAGCGTAGTGGTTAGCTTGCTGCGTTACCAACTCGGTTACCCACGTTTTGATTCCAGCTCACGGGAACCAACGCCAGTGACGATTTATCTGAACCAGATCTGGGCCTCTCTTGGGTTGACTCAGCCTTAAACTGGTATCTGGTGCAGTGTGTAAACATGAGCACTGGAGAGACAAAGGGGGCCGGGCGTGGTGCTGGCCACCCACCCCCTCGCGTTCCATGACGGCCTTCACAGGTGCTCGTTAACAGCACTTTCCCCAACAGTGTGTCGAAGGCTATACGGGGGTTCTTTGTCTTTGTTTAACAAACAGGCGATCTACAAGATGGTTTCGTCCGTGATGAAGATGCCAGAAGACGAGGCGACTCCGGAAAAGAGAACCGATAAGATCTTCCGCCAGATGGACACCAACCAGGACGGTAGACATCGCACGCACGCACTCAACGCACGCGTGCACAAACACGCGTGCACAAACACGCGCGTGCGTAAAACACGCGCACTGTAAATACACGGGCGCGCACTCACTGGCGCAGAGATTCATGGACAGACTGGATGGAGAGGGCAACTGTTTGCGAGCGCCTATGAAGGCCAACACAGCGCGCGCATGAGGCGGTGGTGTGATTTTAGCACCACGGCCGCCCGCCTTTGTCTCCCCACTGCCGATGTTTACACACCGCACTCGATACAAAATTCGGGCCGAGTCAACCTACGACGGGATGCCCAAGACCAGTTCACATATTTTTCACCGACGTCGACCGGGTGTCATGTGCCACGCCAGCCTTCACAGGTACAGTGCTCACAAACGGCATTTATCCACCCCCACAGTTTCGATTTAAAGCTTTCGTGACTGCAGGGATTTATCTTCTTGGTTCTTTCGGTAAAGTCAGGTAGAAGGGAAGTAATAAAATAATAAAAATAAAATATCATAAAATTTCGATTTAAAGTTTTCGTGACTGCAAGGATTCATCTTCTTGGTTCTTTCGGTAAAGTCACGTAGAAGGAAAATAATAAAATAATAAAAATAAAACATAATAAAATGATTTCGATTTAAAGCTTTTGTGACTGCAGGGATTCATCTTCTTGGTTCTTTCGGTAAAGTCACGTAGAAGGGAAATAATAAAAAAATAAAAATAAAACATAATAAAATAATTCTCACGACGTTTCGGCCACAACGCAAGCAGCCGTCCTCAGGTGAAGAACAGGTCTGTCGGCAAGACAGCGTCTGAATGACGCTGTCCCCCACAGTCTCCGTGCCGACGCCGGGCATCTTCATGTTCGTGCCCGTGTGAGTCCAGAAGCACGAGGTCACTTGCCGGGCATGGTGAACACCGGTGGCGATTGAGATCCAAACCGGTCGTGGGCCTCCCCGAAGTCAATTCGGCCCTGAATGAGTTACCGTACCTGGTGGGCAGCCGATAAACATTGCCCAAAGGGGGGGAGACATTGGTGGGCCGACGTGATGCTGGCCCCACGAAACCCGTGCCGGCCTCAACACGTGCGCTCGCTAGCAGCACTCGCCCCCACACAGTGCTGTGCGCGTGGGCCCTCTTGTGCGAGTCTCCCGTGTCACCAACCCCCTGTGCCGCTCCGCAGGCAAACTCTCTCTCGACGAGTTCATCCGAGGAGCCAAGAGCGACCCCTCCATCGTGCGCCTGCTGCAGTGCGATCCCTCCAGCGCCACGCAATTCTAGTGGCAGCTGCGGGGGGGGGGGGGGGGGGACGGGGGGCTGTGGCGAGATTGTGGACTCGCCAAACGCATCGATCGGGCCCCGTCGTGGTGGGAGACAAAGGGTCGGAGGTCAAATCCTGACGACCCTCGCCCCCTCGCTGCGGGGATGCGGCAGTGCTGACCGTCACGCCTCCTCCTCCTTCTTCGCACGCACATGGCAGCCGTCGAGACCAAGTGAGAGACGACACGGGGGATGAGGGAGACACGGGGGATGAGGGAGACACGGGGGATGAGGGAGACACGGGATGAGGGAGACACGGGGGATGAGGGAGACACGGGATGAGGGAGAGACGAGATGAGGGAGACACGGGGGATGAGGGAGACACGCGATGAGAGAGACGGGGGGATGAGGGAGACACGGGGGATGAGGGAGACACGGGGGATGAGGGAGACACGGGATGAGGGAGACACGGGGGATGAGGGGGACACGGGATGAGGGAGACGGGGGGATGAGGGAGACACGGGATGAGGGAGAGACGAGATGAGGGAGACACGGGGGATGAGGGAGACACGGGGGATGAGGGAGACACGGGGGATGAGGGAGACACGGGGGATGAGGGAGACACGGGGGATGAGGGAGACACGGGGGGTGAGAGACACGGGGGATGAGGGAGACACGGGATGAGGGAGGCACGGGATGAGAGAGACGGGGGAATGAGGGAGACACGGGATGAGGGAGACAGGGGGATGAGGGAGACACGGGATGAGGGAGACACGGGGGGTGAGAGACACGGGGGATGAGGGAGACACGGGATGAGGGAGACACGGGGGATGAGGGAGACACGGGGGATGAGGGAGATGGGGGGGATGAGGGAGACACGGGGGATGAGGGAGACACGGGATGAGGGAGACACGGGGGATGAGGGAGACACGGGGGATGAGGGAGACACGGGGGATGAGGGAGACACGGGGGATGAGGGAGACACGGGGGATGAGGGAGACACGGGGGATGAGGGAGACACGGGGGATGAGGGAGACACGGGATGAGGGAGACACGGGATGAGGGAGACACGGGGGATGAGGGAGATGAGGGAGACACGGGATGAGGGAGACACGGGGAATGAGGGAGACATGGGGGATGAGGGAGACACGGGGGATGAGGGAGACACGGGGGATGAGGGAGACACGGGAGGAGGGAGACAAGGGGGATGAGGGAGACACGGGGGATGAGGGAGACACGGGGGATGAGGGAGACACGGGGGATGAGGGAGACACGGGATGAGGGAGACACGGGGGATGAGGGAGACACGGGATGAGGGAGACACGGGGGATGAGGGAGACACGGGATGAGGGAGACACGGGGGATGAGGGAGACACGGGGGATGAGGGAGACACGGGATGAGGGAGACAGGGGGATGAGGGAGACACGGGATGAGGGAGACACGGGGGGTGAGAGACACGGGGGATGAGGGAGACACGGGATGAGGGAGACACGGGGGATGAGGGAGACACGGGGGGGGGATGAGGGAGACACGGGATGAGGGAGACACGGGGGATGAGGGAGACACGGGGGGGGGATGAGGGAGACACGGGATGAGGGAGACACGGGGGATGAGGGAGACACGGGGGGGGGGATGAGGGAGACACGAGGGATGAGGGAGAACAGGGGGATGAGGGAGACACGGGGGATGAGGGAGACACGGGATGAGGGAGACACGGGATGAGGGAGACACGGGGGATGAGGGAGACACGGGGGGGGGTGAGGGAGACACGGGATGAGGGAGACACGGGGGATGAGGGAGACACGGGGGATGAGGGAGACAGGGGGATGAGGGAGACACGGGGGATGAGGGAGACACGGGGGATGAGGGAGACACGGGGGATGAGGGAGATGGGGGGGATGAGGGAGACACGGGGGATGAGGGATACACGGGATGAGGGAGACACGGGGGATGAGGGAGACACGGGGGATGAGGGAGACACGGGGGATGAGGGAGACACGGGGGATGAGGGAGACACGGGGGATGAGGGAGACACGGGGGATGAGGGAGACACGGGGGATGAGGGAGACACGGGATGAGGGAGACACGGGATGAGGGAGACACGGGGGATGAGGGAGATGAGGGAGACACGGGATGAGGGAGACACGGGGGATGAGGGAGACATGGGGGATGAGGGAGACACGGGGGATGAGGGAGACACGGGGGATGAGGGAGACGCGGGATGAGGGAGACATGGGGGATGAGGGAGACACGGGGGATGAGGGAGACACGGGGGATGAGGGAGACACGGGGGATGAGGGAGACACGGGATGAGGGAGACACGGGGGATGAGGGAGACACGGGATGAGGGAGACACGGGGGATGAGGGAGACACGGGATGAGGGAGACACGGGGGATGAGGGAGACACGGGATGAGGGAGACAGGGGGATGAGGGAGACACGGGATGAGGGAGACACGGGGGGTGAGAGACACGGGGGATGAGGGAGACACGGGATGAGGGAGACACGGGGGATGAGGGAGACACGGGGGGGGGATGAGGGAGACACGGGATGAGGGAGACACGGGGGATGAGGGAGACACGGGGGGGGGGGGATGAGGGAGACACGGGATGAGGGCAGACACGGGGGATGAGGGAGACACGGGGGGGGGGATGAGGGAGACACGAGGGATGAGGGAGACAGGGGGATGAGGGAGACACGGGGGATGAGGGAGACACGGGATGAGGGAGACACGGGATGAGGGAGACACGGGGGATGAGGGAGACACGGGGGGGGATGAGGGAGACACGGGATGAGGGAGACACGGGGGATGAGGGAGACACGGGGGATGAGGGAGACAGGGGGATGAGGGAGACACGGGGGATGAGGGAGACACGGGGGATGAGGGAGACACGGGGGATGAGGGAGACACGGGGGATGAGGGAGACACGGGGGATGAGGGAGACACGGGATGAGGGAGACACCACTGAGCCTGGAAGAAGTCAACCGGGGGGTTAGGGAGGGAGATGCGGGGATGGGGGAGGGGTTGGGGAGGAGGGTGCCGAGTTATTGAGTCGTCAGTCCGAAACTGTGGGGACACCGAGCACCTAGCAAGTCATCCAATCACAGAGCTCCTCACACGGGGTCACACAGGGTCACACGGGGGTCACACGGAGGTCACACGGGGGTCACGCAGCGGGGCGGTGAGGGGGCAGCAGTCGTGGTTCGTTTACAGGGGTCATGAAAAAGGGGGTATTCTTTTTTCTTTTCCTTGAGGCCCTAAAAGTTGGGGACGTTTTGCACCCACGATTTAATACGGAACTCCCAAGCGTGTTACGGACGTGAGCATGGCATGCGGTGTTCATCCACATTTGTTTCCGTTTCTTTGTCTCGATTGACATTTTAGACGTTGGCGGCCGCCAGTAAATTAGTTGCGACGTGGAACTTTGTGTTGTAACCTGGCTTGGACGTTTGGTTTGTTGTTGTTGTTGTTTATTTTTGTAGGTTTTTAAAAAAAATCCCATGCACGACCTATTTTGATGTTTTTTTTCTATCTTGACTTTCCAGTGCTTGTGAAATTGAGGACTTGTTCCCGTAGCTTTAAATCATGCTAAATAACTTCGCCCTTTGCTCATTTCCGGATCGATTGTATTTCTATCGTTATTATTATTGTTATCATTAGCCTGGCCAATGCTTTTTTGCCAAGGGTTATTTATGAATGCGGAAGTGTGTTTGTATATAAATTTGGATTTACAGTTCACGAGGTTTTTTGTCAGATGGCCACTCTCGACGGAGATCTACGCATGCATGCCCTTTCTTAAGAATCTGTCTGCATTCTCGCACACTTTCACATTGCATGAGAAAGCTTCTTGTTTTCTCTCTGAAGGATTTAATAAAAAAATTTTAACATTGTCAAAGCTTGTGAGCGCACACACTTTGAATGGTGATGGCTCACACCATCCCTCTTGGCACCTTACCGGCTGGTCTGGTGGATTGCACTTGGATTGCAGCCCTGCTTGATGTGTGTGAAACACCCAGCACAGCAGTATTACGTACTTCAGCTTCACCCTAACCCAAGCCTAGCCCTAAAACCCAGCCCTAACCCAGCCATAACTCTAACCTAGCCCTAACCCAGCCCTAGCCCTAAAACCCAGCCCTAACTCAGCCATAACTCTAACCTAGCCCTAACCCAAGCCTAGCCCTAAAACCAAGTCCTAACCCAGCCATAACTCTAACCTAGCCCTAACCCAAGCCTAGCCCTAAAACCAAGTCCTAACTCAGCCATAACTCTAACCTAGCCCTAACCCAGCCCTAGCCCTAAAACCCAGTCCTAACTCAGCCATAACTCTAACCTAGCCCTAACCCAGCCCTAGCCCTAAAACCCAGTCCTAACTCAGCCATAACTCTAACCTAGCCCTAACCCAGCCCTAGCCCTAAAACCCAGCCCTGACCCAGCCTTAACTCTAACCTAGCCCTAACCCAGCCCTAGCCCTAAAACCCAGTCCTAACTCAGCCATAACTCTAACCTAGCCCTAACCCAGCCCTAGCCCTAAAACCCAGCCCTAACCCAGCCATAACTCTAACCTAGCCCTAACCCAGCCCTAGCCCTAAAACCCAGTCCTAACCCAGCCTTAACTCTAACCTAGCCCTAACCCAGCCCTAGCCCTAAAACCCAGTCCTAACCCAGCCATAACTCTAACCTAGCCCTAACCCAGCCCTAGCCCTAAAACCCAGTCCTAACCCAGCCATAACCCTAACCTAGCCCTAACCCAGCCCTAGCCCTAAAACCCAGTCCTAACTCAGCCATAACTCTAACCTAGCCCTAACCCAAGCCTAGCCCTAAAACCCAGTCCTAACCCAGCCATAACTCTAACCTAGCCCTAACCCAGCCCTAGCCCTAAAACCCAGCCCTAACCCAGCCATAACTCTAACCTAGCCCTAACCCAAGCCTAGCCCTAAAACCCAGTCCTAACTCAGCCATAACTCTAACCTAGCCCTAACCCAAGCCTAGCCCTAAAACCCAGTCCGAACCCAGCCTTAACTCTAACCTAGCCCTCACCCACCCCTAGCCTTAAAACCCAGTCCTAACCCAGCCATAACTCTAAGCTAGCCCTAACCCAACCCTAGCCCTAAAACCCAGTCCTAACCCAGCCATAACTCTAACCTAGCCCTAGCCCTTAACTCCAGCTCTAACCTAAACCCAGCCCTAATTTAACCCTAACCTCTTAAGCCAGCACAAATATATCCCTGTGTTCATGGTCTCCTCCATTTTGACAGCAGAGATCTCGCTAGGCTTTTTTTTTCCAACGGCTGCATAATACATAATAACGTTGAGGCTGCCCGATTTGTCGCTGTACACATAACTCTGGTTCTTGTCAACCACAGTCCTGCCCTCTCTTCCGGATGCTTGTGAAACGTTGGACCCCTTAACATGAACACCTGTCAACCACTTGAAATAATCAGGCTGGCCCGACTATGATCCATCTTGGGATTAATCAGCCTGGGTTGCGTGAAGAGCTCACAAATGCTGGAAAGATCTGGACATTGTCCCATCGCTGAGCAATCATGCATTCACTGACCCATATAGCCTGCATGGCCAGCCTCCGCATGCCCAAAGCAAATTTTGTTTGGCTGGAAAGAGGAGTCTCGTACGGGCTAGAGAGGAGATGGGCTGATGTGGTGTAGGTGTCTCCGACCGGCTTCTGTGGAGGAGGCTCGTGAAGGACGCTAGCGGGCAATTGGAGGCAGTCGGCCTTCAACAAGAACAGTGCGAGAGAGTAACGCTCAAAAGCGAGCAGAGCGTCGGGCAGCCAAACACAGCAATGTGGCACTGGGGAACGCAGGTGATGCATCTGCTCGTCATCTCAGTCAATTAACACACAATACGCATCTGTATGATGACCTGCCCAGCGAGCCTTTAACACTTCACGCTGCCTCAAAGTGCATCTAACCTGGCACAAGCACCGTCGGTGATGTCACCACCACTTCGTGGCAAATAGTAAATGGGAGTTTGTATTCTGTGTGTGCGTGTCCGTCTGTATTAATTATGGGGAGCAGTAGTGTAGTGGTTAGCGCGCTGTGCTACGGGTTGGATTCCCGCTCACCGCAACCAACACCAGTGACGATTATCTGAACCGGATCTGGCCCGCAACTTGGTCGACTCGGCCTCAAATGAGTACCTGGTCCGATGTGTAAACATCACCACGAGGGAGACAAAAGCGACCTGGCGTGGTGCTGCTGGCCACCCACCTCCCCACGTGTGCCATGCCGGTATTCAGAGGTGCTCGCTAGCAGCAAGTCTGTTAAGGCTCTACGGGGTATCTGTGTCTCATTACGTGCTTGTGCGAGTAATTTAGTTAAAGTAAATGAGTACCTGGTGCAGTGTGTAAACATTAGCACTGGGGAAGCCAGGCGTGTGCTGTGCAGGCCTAAATGTGAGGATTGCGAGCAGCACTTGCCCCCCATAGTCGATGGAGGCGACACGGGGGATCTTTTGTAATTGTGTCATGACACATTTAGAGCTGCACAATTTAAGAGGAATTTTATCTCGACTAATCGATATGTGAATGATCTCTCCAGCCTATTAAAGACACGTTGAAAAATACAACCCCTTCGCTACATTTTACAAATAAACGTTTTGTGAAAGTGGGAAATGTGTTACATTTTATACCGGTGTCTTGTTCTTCTGTTTTATTTTCTTGCGGCTGCAAAAAAATATATATGCCAGGTGGTATTTGATTAAAAACATTCATCATCAGCCATTATCCACTGCTGAATGAAGGTCCTCCCCCATGTCACCACCATCTCACTCGTCCGTTTCGTGCGTACCAGCTGATCGCGTTGCTCCATCTCAAACACTGCGAGAGTGGATTCATCCGAGGGTCCGCTGACGTTCGAAACGAGTAGGCCAATGTGTGTTGGCGTCGTGATATCAAAAAATACTCACAAATTACTCAATCGGGACTATGCACAGCAATGATCGCACCCCCTACTCATTGAAAACTCATTTCTTTGGAACTGCTTTTTGTGCTTAGCTTGTTATCCTTCCCCCGCACCTGATTAGTTCACCAGAGTAATGGTCACTTGCAGGCCTGGTGCCGAGTCACTGTGTGTCTCACGTGGACAGCTGCCACTGGGGGTGCCCTTTGAATATTTGAGACGTGATGCAAGTCGCTTGGGGAAAGCACCCCGCGGGCGTGAAGGGTGCTCTATGAAAAAACGAATGATTACACTGGTCAACAAAAAAAAAGATGTTTTTCTGGCCTGGACTTTTGCAGCTGTTTTAGACTAATTTCAGGGTGCTGATTCCAAATCTGATCTCAGATTTGCTCTATCACATCTCATTTTTATGCTATCGGCATACCCCATTTTCATTGATTTTACCCGAAATTAACTATGTCACGTATGATTACAAGTTTTTGCGAGTCAGTGACTGCTTTAGTGTTAAAATATGGTGCTGCATTTTTATGATAGTGTGTTTATAATATCATTTTATGTAGATATCCACATTTATTTAATATTTTTCTTCTGCAGTTTTTATTGAAAATGCAATATTTGATATCTCAAAAACCTGATGTGATAGACAAAAACTGATGCCAGATTTGGAATCGACACCCGAAAATTACCTTAAAACCGTTGGAATACCTTATGCCAGAAAAAGTGTGTTGACCAGTATAATCGGAGGTCCGGGAAGCAGGACAACAAACTAAACAGGAAAAGGCCATTCTAAAGAAATGAGTGATCTATCAAGATGATGTAAAAGTGTATAGTTGCAGTGGCTTCCTAATATTAGAAGAGCGTTCCAGAAGCACATGTGAAACCGTGCGATGCTGTGACCATCCTTGTTCGATGGTTAGCCAAAAGCCGTCGCTGCGAGGACTACCGGAGTTTGCATGGTCGATGGTTTATGCTCCGTTTAACACGTGGTAGGCTTTCGCGAGCGATATCATCCATAATTCTAGATTTGAAGCTTTCGTGACTGCAAGGATTCATACTCTTAGTTCTTTCGGTAAAGTCACGTAGGTAAAAAAATTAATTAAAATTAATAAAAATAAAGCAATAAAATAACTTTTATTGTTTTAGTTTTTATTAATTTTTATTTCATAAAATCACTTTTATTGTTTTATTTTTATTAATTTTAATTTCATTTTTTACCTACGTGACTTTACCGAAAGAACTAAGAGTATCATCCATAATACAGGGTTTTTTGGGTAAGATCGCGTAAATATATAAATGTGTCGTTTAACCCGCGACCATCGGTGTGCTGTACTCGTAACGAATTGGCATGTTCTGTTTACGTGACAAACCTCCTTACTAATTGGCTGTGTTGGGTGGCGGCGAGTTTAATGACACATTTATATATTTACGCAATTTAACCCCCAAAAAGACCTGTTCTCTGGATGGTTCATGCTCCTGCACGTGATGCGGTCCCCACCCAAGTCGTGTCAGAGTCTGCAAAACAAAACAAATGTGGCAACTTGCACCACCATCAGTTGGGAAAAGGGCCTGGTACGGAGACTGGTACAAAGCATTAGACAGCCTCATCGGCTCCCCGTGGCATTGCCACTCTCTCAAACAGTCCCTGTGAGCCTCGGGCATTCGCGAGGAATAATACGAATCCATATGGTGCCGGAGTCTGCCTCTTGTCAGCGAGCATTCCTCACCGAATACAGTTACAAGTTTTCCAATCCAACAATTCAAATTTTTACGTGACTTAATTTGGTCTGGCTATGTTAAGCTTAAAGGATACTTTGTAGAAACATGTACGTGGCTGTCACCCAAAAAACACCACGATTTATTATGGAAAATTAGAACAAATATAAAAATAAAACCCTGGCATGAAATACTGTATATTGAATATTGTAAATATGTACAATTCGAATGATGATCTACTCCAGGGATGGTTCTTGCTGTGCGAAGAGGAAACAGGGCACGTGTCTAACGCCACCTGTTGAGCAGACCACAAACACAACGACTACAGCCATGTATCTACACACAGGGTGGCTTTAGTCGAGAAAGTGAACACATCATAACATCGATATCCCAGAAAATGTGTATTTTGTTTGCTTTTAAGCCACGTAATTATCTTGCCACAGAAACATGTCAGGATACCCTCGACCATCCGACGGAGCCAAATTTAATTAAGTGCATGACAAACTTGGGCAAATTATTTCACGTGGGCCAGCCTAAAAAACGTGAACTCGCGAGATGCTTACCTCGTCTAGAAGCTCACCATCGCTGTTATCTTAGTCGAGACATTTAACTTAACACAAGCGCATCCAGCGGAATATTTAACCAAACAAAAAACATTTCACTGCGATGAATGCTTCAACTTTCACACCGTGGTGGGTTTAACGCGTGTGGTGAGCGCATTCAAAACAGCACGCTTATCATTTGAAGTTGCATAGGCCAAACAAGGGTTGAGTGCTGTTATAGCGAGCACCTAATAAGGCTGTCACGGCTCACAGATGCAAGAGGATTTCTTGAGGCATCCTTCAGGGACTGGGTCAAGCCGAGGGAGGCAACGACTCCCGTTTGCTCATGCTAATTGCGACACATTAATATGCACATGAAAGCCAACAAGTAAACCCAGGCATGTGTCGTTGTAGTTCACACACACACACACTGTACAGATGTGTTTAACAGCAATAATAATATCAATATGGAACGTGGCGTGCCCGCAGAGGACGACTCCAGAGGTGCTTTGGGAGTTGAATGTCTGAGACGACTGGCAAATTCACCACCCGGAATCTCCACAATGCCAATAAATACTGCGGAACACAGAGACACAGATCCCCCGCCGTGTAGCCTCAACAGCCTGTTGGGGCAAGTGTTGTTAGCGAGTACCTATGAAGGTCGACACGGCACACGAGGGGGTGGATGGCTAACACCACGCCTGGCCGCCTTTGTCTCCCAAGTGGCGATGTTTACACACCGCGCCAGGTACTCATTTTCAGACTGAGTCGACCTAGGAGAGGCCCAGAACCAGTTCAGATAATTGTCACTGGTGTTGGCCGTGAGCGGCGATCGAATCCGGGTCGCCAGGTTCGTAGCGCAGCACGCTAACCATGGTACATACACACAGAGACAACAAGCGCCATTCGCCACTAAGTGGCGGTGACGTCACCACGACGCTTGTGCCAGGCTATGTGCACCTTGAGGCCACGTGAAGTGTCGAACGCCCGCTGGCAGGAGGTCACGGGGCAGACCCAGCAGGTGCCAGGGGTCGACTGACCGAGATGACCGAGATGACTGGCTGATGCACCACCTGTACCCCCTACTGTACCAACTTGCTGTGCTTTAGCCACCCGGCGCTCCGCTCGTTGTTGTGAGCGTCGCTCCTCCGCCCTCCGTTGTTGTTGGAGGGCGACTGCCTCCAACTGCCCAGTAGCGTCCTTCACGAGCCTCCTCCACTGAGGCCGATCTTGACACCGCTGGTACCAGTCATCGGCAAGTCCACTCAGCTCCACGTCCTCCTGTACCACATCACTCCATCTCTTCTCTAGCCCGTGCCACGCCCGTTTAGCCCCCTCTATCCGGCAGAACAAAAGCTGTTTAGGCATGCTGTGACTGGGCATGCGGGCTACATGATCCAGCCAACGCAGCCTTGCCTGCCGGAGGAGCTCACCGATGGGACTTTGCCCAGATCTTTAAAGGATTTGTGAGCTCCTCACACAATCCAGCCTGGTTAAACCCAGGATGGATTGTCGGCAGGCCAGCCAAAATGTTTCCAACCGGCGAAGATGCTCCATTAGGGGGGTCCACAGAGAGACACACACATTGACACACACACACGCGCTCGGCTTTCACCAATGTCTTATTTATTGTACCCTGGTACAGTATAAAAAAAACAATGTCCTCTATGAAGCATAAATTCTAATATGAACAGCAAGAATGGATGGGGGGGGGGGGGAAGGAAGTACAGGTTATGTAACAATGGCAGGCAGGTTCAGTGCCTGAAACCTTCACCACGGCCTCCTCATAATCGGAACGAAAAAACAAAGACTCAGAGGGATGTTTCTGGCCCAGAAACACCCAACATGTGAATGTTTTATTTCTCCAAATAAATGAAATCCCTCAATGTGTTATTGATATCGTTGCGTGTTTCTTTATGTGTGGGTGTCTACTATGCCACCCAAAAACACCAACCCCCCCCCCCCCACATTAACTCGTCACCTCGCACACGTCGTCAAATTATTTTACTCGACTCTCCAATAACTTTCCCCCTCCTCGTGTGAATATATATGCATAAGCACACCGTACAATGCGTGTGCACGTAAAAAGAAAAGAAAAAAAGCCAATGCACCTGGTAAATGAACGTGGATTTTTTTTTGTTGTACACTTTTTTATACTTTATTTTGTAATGCTTTATTTATAAAATTAAAACCATCCCCAAAGCTAGCTATAAAGCCCAGTAAAGCCCCATTTACCACCCGCCCCCCCCCCCCTTAATAACTCTTATACTGCGGTAAGTTTAACCCACCACCACCACCCACAAAAAAATAATTGAAGCCCATGTCTGACCTGACGTTGAACCCCAAAGAATCTGCATGACCCTGGCCATGATTCACGATGGCTTTGCCAAGGTCGCGCTGACCCAAACACATGCAAGGGGGGCGCAAGGGCATTCAGGTGGAATGCCACGGTGCTTCGTGTGTGTGCCCTGCGAGGAACGCTCAGCATGCTGCAACTCGGCCTCAGTGTTCAGGCAACAGCCATGGCCGGAATTATCCACGGTGAGCGTCGCCTTTTTCAAATGAGACGCTATGGCAAGTACAGCAACGCAGGCAATTGTGTAACTGTTGAACAAAGTGATAGGCAGCCAGTCGCGAGCCACGATGCAGAGTTGAGGCCCAGCAAGATGCCCGAGCCGCCAATTGCTCTGTCACGCTGCATGTCGTAACGGCTTGGGCTGCCTGACACGTCACAGGGGCTTGCCTGACAGGTCACATGGACTGCCTGGACTGCACCCCACCCCCCATCTCCCACACACATCGGAGCCACTTTGATCTCAACTAAGAAGCAGAGAAAGAAAATTCTAATGAATTATTTTAATTGGACAGTCATTTGAATGAGCGAGATATGCAAAATTGGCCCACATTATCCTGTATGCCAAACTGACCGATGCGCCATCGGCTATATACTTCTCTTCAGGCATTACGACTTTGTAAATGTGAAGGGAAAAAAACATGATTCTTTCTTCTCTTTCTCATTACCTGAAGAATGACTGTTCCCTTAACATGTCGGTTTTCACAGCCAATATTAAGATTCGACCTTGAATTTTGTCACAATAGACACGACTGCTACATTTGGTTGCAAGAATTATTATTCAAATCACCGCCGAGTGAGCTGAAACAAATGCAACCGGCAGGTTAGACACTTGTGCACGGGAAAATTGAAATTGTTTGGCTGTGTCAGGTGGTGAAGGGCCTTCACAACACAAATTTGGCCCAGATCATTATGTGGGCCCGACCGACAAATCAATCATGAGTAACAGTTTGGAATGGCAGAACCAAGTCAGACACATTCCCACAGAAACCTGAATACAGCATAATGTAAACATTAAAACAAATTGCATGTACAGACAGATGTATAAACCGGGTTGTTTAAGTACAGAGTAGTTCTTTTCGTGTTATTTGGATTATTACAGCATTGTTATTCAATCCTGGAAGTGTTTGGTTTCCATCTTCCCCAACAATAAACCAGAACGAAAAATAAAATAAAAAATAAGTTTCCCAAGTCACCCCTACTTATGAAAAATAAAACGATCTATACTTTTTTTTAATATGATATATTGCACATTATTTACAAAGATTGTTAGAAAATGGCTTATTTTCCAAACACCCTAATAGAATTTACAAAACAAGTACTACCTTAAAGTCTGTCATTATAACGAGCAAGCGATCGGCATTACGCTCAAGAGGAACCACAGAGGGGATGATGAGAGATGGATTTAACATGAACGACGCACGTGGTGTTCATGTTCCTGGATCTAAGCATGAGAAAAAGGGCTTAAAAAACGGATGGCGTCTAAGATTCGGATTTCAATTAAATGAGGCCGCCAATCCCGTGCAAGGGTTTGTGACACTACCAGACTTGCGAAGTGGCCAGGAGATGGCAGTACAGCAAACGCCTCTTTGAAATCCATCTGTGCAAAGACTGGACCGTATGCGTGGTGGGTTATCGATGTTCGACAAATTCCATTCGTGCTTGGCATGCGGGAGGAAACTGGAGTGGGGGCTGCAGAAAAACCGCCTTGTGACTACAGGTAAACATAACTGACCAGCCAGCCTGTGTAGACACTGAATCATGTTGTGGTTATGACTTTCTAAAGGACTTAAACAGCTTGGTTGCTTATCAAATGTGTATTGACTTGTTGGCTTGCATTCCAGTAGTGGAAAAAATTGAATGTCTGGTGCAAATCACTGTACGCCTTGTTATCCAACCTACTTGCTGTACTACCCTCCACTCCCGGTGCAGGCTCAAGCCATGCATTTGAGCGACTGAGTTCGTGAATGGCTGGGTGATTTAGTGCGAGAGTTGGGTGGGTGAGCGAGCGAGCGGGCGATCGAGTGAAAGTAAATGAGAGTGAGGGTTTGGTTTAGGCAGTAGACTCTTACAAGTTGGACCATAAACCCCCTTCTGTGGCTCCTGCTCCAAAAAGGAAGAAATAAAAACATCACAGTAACAGCTGACCCAGCCGCAACTTATCCGTCTTCCTCTGTGATTGTTTCTGTTGTCTGTGTGTGCGTTTGTCCGTGCGTGTGTGTGTATGTGCATGTTTTGTTTTCGCCGCTTTAAAACGATACCGTGTTTAACTGGCGGCAAGGTGAGTGTTTCAAATGGCACAGAGAATATGCGGCGTGTAACAGCAATAAAAACGATCGCCCAAAAACCCCAGGCTTTAGGACACCATCCACCGTCATCAGCGTCACAATCGCCACCGTCGCGACGAAGCGTATAACAACAATTCACCCGCTCCAGCGATCCGATGAATTGTCATGTTTTGGGCATCGCTATTCGAGTCAAGAGCAGACTATTTATCCATCTCAATGAACCGTCTCTCGTTGGTATTGTTTTCTCACGCGTTGGGGGTCCCGGTTTTTGTACAGATTTGTTCTCACTCCACAAGACTAAATGTAACATTAGCACCGCATTTGCATATAATTTGTATAAATCTTAGATAACCGATTCTCACGTGCTCGATCGATTCAAAAGGCCTGAATTCGTAAGCATAAGAATCTATTTAAATTGAAGAATCGACACATCGATACGTGCCTAATCATCATCATCATCACTGTCGTCGTCATCGTCATCTCTCCGAGGTTGGTAAAATGAACCCTCCCCGGTGCCGGGGATAACAGCAGAAAATTGAAAACGGCCAAAAAGCACCACGGATGCAACGCTGACCATGGGAGACACCGAGCAAAGCTGCGGGAACACCTCGCTCGAGGCGATTGTGAAACGAGCCTCGGGATTTCTAAGCAACGTTCGAAACCTGAAGAGGAACCCCACTTACAAGCAACGACACCTCTGTTTACGTGGAATTCTACGATGTCTGTGCTCGATTTGTCATTTCTCCCGCATCGATTAAATTCTATTCCACAGAATGGCATTGGTAGAAACGTTTTAGAAATTAGACTATATGAGGTGTTTTTTTAATCGTGCTGTTAGCGTTAGTTCCCCTGCCCGGCTGTTTAATTGTCCTGCGATTTGGAATTTGCAGCGTTCTTCCACTGCGCTGGATTTAACTTTTCTCCTAGTGCCCACCCACTCACTTGGTTTCTTCCCCACGCTTTTCACCAAATCAACGGATTTGTGTTCGGCTTCACATACACGATCGCGGACGTTGGCGACGAATCGACGCGCCACTCGCGTGGGCGATTCTCTCCGCTTGCTCACTTTACCAACCCTCGAGAGGAGACCGTGACGGCGGTCATAACGACGACGACGACGATGATGAAAATGAGTTGATCACGACCGGGATTTTAACTCACGACCTCCCGACGGCGGACATTGGCCAGCCCTGGTGAAGCGTGCCGGTTGTGCAGGGCGTGGCGGAGAGCGGCGGGTGTCGCCGTGCCGTCGTGGTTGTCGATGAGCTTCTGGGCTGTGGACGAGCGGGGGGGTGGGGGGGTGGGGGGGAGTGGCCGCGTCGCACGATGCCGCTCGCCCCTAGATGTCGGTGAGGGTCACCTTGATGCCTCCATCCAAGTCGTCCATCTCCAGCAGGAAGGTGTCCTCGTTCGAGTAGTGCTCGATGATGTTGTCGTCCATGTAGACGAGCATTCTGTGCAGAGACGCATGCCACGCACATCCCGCCACACACGCACACAACAACCCCGTTTAATCGTGGTTTCAGCACCGGCGTCAACAACCCTGGAACCCAAACAAAACAATTTTTTATTTTACCAGATCAGACCCACTAAGCTACGTAGCTCTTTTTCAGGAGCGGCCTGCCCACAAATGATAGCTCAACAAAGTGGCTTTTCACGTGGAAATGTGTAGCAGCTAAACCGACACGACAGCCAAAACATTGGAGCAAGTTTATTCAATTCACCCCCCTCCACCATCCCCCCCCACCTCGTTGCCTGTGTCCACCCAGGCGGATCGCTGATGGGTTCACCACGATTGGCCGATCGCCGGTTCGTGTGCGCGAGATAACGACTTCCACCTCTTTCAAGGCATCCGGCCAGCGTGCGAGAAAGAGTCAAAACACCCTCAAGACGGTCCTCTCTCTCTTGATAGAGCTCCCATGAGTGGAGACCCTTCACCAGCAGTGGCACAAGCAGGGAATTGCAGGCCTGCGCCTATGCATAACGCTCCCGTTGCATGTTTGTATGTACGTTGAACTTCTTTTGCACCGTACATAGCCAAAGATGCTCATCGGAGGTGAAATTAGTTTAAAATGAAAATAATTTCCTTAAAACTGCTTTTTGTATTTAGTTTGTTGTCCTTCCCCCACACCTCCAATAAGCATGTTTGACTACGTATGGTGTGAAAGAAGTTCAACATAATACAAACACTCATTAATTGAACTGTCCCGACATCCCAATGCAGGACCCTCCTAAGAAGAAAATATTGAGGCTCGGTGAAGCTTTCTTTGGTATGTAAAATATGTTACCATGATTTACCATTTTACTTGGTGATTTCTCACAGCAATGCAAGCCTCAGTAATAAGAATCTTAACGGTGCCTTAGTCTGTGCTCCCTACTGCGCCAACTTGCAGCATTTAACCGCCCAGCGCTTCGCTCGTTGCAGTGCGCGCTGCTCCCCCGCCCTTCCTTGGAGGGCAGCTGTTGGTGCATGCGAGTGTGTGTGCGTTGGGACACACACACACACACACGCATACAATTTGCACCATGTTTGCCATTTACTTTGGCAACAAATTCCATTTTGTGGGCAGTGATAAATCCACCGGGACCAGGTAAAGGGGAGCTCCCTCTGTGCACCAAGTGGCCTAAAGTGATTTAACCCTTTAATCCCCCAGTTACGTATTCACTATGGAGACGCACAACACAAGTCGATAGGATGTTCCGGATAGCTTGTCAGCAACCTACTTTCTGCGCTGTGATCCCCTGCATGGCCCCATTAACCCCTCCAGCGGGCAAGTCGCCCGGTTAAATATCGGCGCGCGTCGTCACGAAGAGGGCGAGGAAGAAAGAGCTCACCCTTTTTTGCATTTCTTGTAAATCTTTCTGATGCTTTCTAAGGACACCCCGTACTTTTCTGAGATCTGGAACAGAAACGGATGGTTCACAAGCACACTCGGATCAATTCCACCGTTAATTTTTTATCACCATCAGCCACATACCATCGTCATTTCCCACCACGACCAACGTCATCAACGGCCGCATTTCTGCACGGACAGCAGCAGCATTGCGATGTGCACAGTGCGCATGAGTTGTGGCTCCGTGTGCAGCGTGCGGTGCTGCCGCAGCGCCTCGTTAAGACGGCGTGGTGTGCAACGTGCATCTCTGTGTGGTGTGGAGCGTGTATCTGTGCACATTGTGCATCTCTGTGTAGTGCGGCGTGTATCTCTGTGTGGTGTTCAGCGTGTATCTGTGCACAGTGTGCGGCATGTATCTCTGTGTGGTGTGCGGCGTGTATCCGCGCGTGGCGGTGTGACGTCGATCGGCGGCCACTCACGGCTTCCTTGAGCCCCGCCAGGTTGGGAGTCTTCAGCATGAGGGCGTCAAACACCTCGTCCGACGGCCGCCTCACGTAGAGCAGCACTGCAGGGTGACACACGGGGGGGTGGGGGGGGGTGGTGGTGAGCGAGGGGGGTCATGGGGACCGCGCTCACCACGGGGGCCGACCCGCCCCGTAACCCTGCCGTGTCCTCGCTCACAAAGCCACGTCGGGGCCAGGCCAAAAGCTCGTCGAGAGCGAGGGGGGTCAAGGTGCAGCCCCGGGACCGGGCGGTCGCGCCACGCGGCGGCGGCAAGATGCCCACGCCGGAGCGAACTCCTCGAGTGGGCAGTGGCTCTCCGCCTCCACGCCGACGAGGCGTGGGCGTACCGACGCCTTGCCGCACCACACGGCGCGACCTGCCAATCGAGCGACTGCGGCGCGACCCGTTTGTACTGCCGAGCAGACAGGAGGTGGCGGCATGGGGGGGGCAGAAACTTGCAGCGTTGTTTCAACTGCCGCGCCGAGAGATGGGGTCGACGCGGCGACCTCTGGATCGCAGGTCCAGCGGTTCTCTAACCCTGCCACCACGGCAGGAAGCTCCCCCCCTGATAATAACAATAATGCGACAATTGTATTTTTTAAATTCGTAAGGTCTTATCAGCGTCGTGCTGCGAAACAAAACGGCCATTCTTAACGATCGCAGAGCCGCGCGTCGCTGCACATCTCGGAGAGCGGCACGAGGAAGCAGACTTCACAGAACCGCTTGCGAGATCCCACCAACTGACCCTTTTTATGCACTTGCCCACCCGTGTGCCAGCAAGCAAAATGTTTTCTTATCTAGCATGATGAACTCATCACGAGCATCGTTGTGGGGAATATAATTAGCGAAATAAATAAGCAGACAACATGTCACTTCCGTATATCTGTCCCTCCATATAAACGCAAAGCTGTACAATACATCGCGCAAAATCATCAAAAGCGTCACTGTGGAGAATGTAAGTAGCAAAAAATACACACTCGCTACTCGGGAGTGATAGACTTTCCCACATGCCCTGCCACAGAGGATTTACACAAATTGGGTGAAAGACAACATATAAAGGCAAGGTGCTTTCTTCGTGCAGCGATTCGTCACCGGGCTGAGACGCTCAACTCGCCGCACTTGACAACCCGCGGTTTAAGCACAAGGTGAGCGAGACCCAAATTCAAATCCAGGAATTCAGGTGCCCAGCTCGTGAATTCCTTGGCCAACTCAACGATGTTGTCGAGTGGCTGGGCCATGTGAGGACTCATTTAGAATGGACATGCATTTCAGAGTATTTGGCTGCTATAAATTTCCACGTGATAAGCCACTTCGTTGAGCTATCATTTGTGACCAGCTCAGTGGGCCTTAGCTGGTCAAATAAAATAAAAATGTAGTTTAGTTTATTCCCAGAGTGACTAAAATAATTGTTGTAGTTGCAATTCAATTAAATTTAAGGCACCGATAATTTTCCATCTCGCGTTGACGCCGACGCTTGCGTCACGCGTTCTTGTTTTTTATTTCTGTTCACGCAACAAATTAGTTCGCACCGTGAGCCCAAAGCAAACATTCGAATATCACTTGCATAACATTAGCGTACCGCTTGCATGGTCTACGAGCAACGGATTCTCACGCGCACAATCCGATGCACGCGTCAGAAGCGACGTATGTTGACGAATCGACGCGCCGTTTTTACATGTCTGTTATTCATGCAGGAAAGCCTCACTGAGTCTCGGGGCGTTATATCGGTCGCCATGGTGATGGGAGCTCCCACCTTTCTTCAGAGGCTCCTCCTTCAGCTGCTTCGCGGGTGACGCAAACTCCTCGTTGAAAAAATGCGGAGGGCGCTTGAGCATCACGCTGCTGGTGACAGGGGTCGTGGGGGTCGGAGGGCAAGAGATTGCGATGTGATACGTTCGGCATTGCAGGACGCTTCGTTTGTGCGTCTGTGATGTGTCCGTCCGTTTGTCACGATGCTCGCTTCAGTATTCGGTGTCACACAGAGTCGAGCGAGGGCTCCCTCTCTGATCGGAAGGAACCGGCGACCTGCGGTATCGATGCTATGCTACGTATATGACCTACCACCTTGGACCGACGTAAAAAAAAAAAAAAAAAAAAAAAAAAAAAAAAAAAAACACTAGCAAAGCTTTAGATTACTCGGAGGAATCGGGCTTTGCGGAAGATTTCACCTTGAAGAAAAGATTAAGCCCATTCAAGCGCGCGCGCACACACACACAAGGTGTTACATTTATAGAGCGTCTTACAGTGGCCACGTCTCAAGAGGCTGCACAGACGCAGGAGGCAAGAGGATGGAGTGTCAGGTCAAGTGTGGGCGCACGCGCCGAGACAGCGTGAAGCAGCATCCACCCGTTCATTCCCCGAGCTCCGATTTAAACAACCGTGTCGAATTAGTGAGATTTTCACTGAAGGGGGGGCAGGAGGTGGATCTGTGCCTTTGTTTGTGTCTCGAGATATACGACTGTGTGTCTGTGCATGTGTACGAGTGGATTTGTCTTTGTATGTGGGGAGCAGTGGCTCAGTGGTTAGCGCCCTGCGCAACGAAACCACCGGCCCGAGTTCGATTCTAGCTCACGGCCAACACCAGTGACGATTATCTGCACTGGTCCTGGGCCTCTTCTAGGTCGACTAACAAATGAGTAACTGGTGCGATGTGTAGACATCGCCACTAGGGAGACAAAGGCGGCCGGGAGTGGTGCTGGCCACCTACCTCTGGGTGTGCTGTGCTGGCTTTTCGTAGGTGATCGCTAACAGTGCTTGCCCAAAAAAAGTCTATTCAGGCAACACGGGGGATCTTGGTATATGCTTTACATCTGTGCACGTGCGTTTGGGTGTACGTGTAATTGTACGCCGAGTGTGCGTTTCTGCGCGCGCGATAAACAGACTCACCCGTCCCTCTCCACATCTTCGGGAGTGCTCGAAAACCCCTGCAGAAAATACACACGACACATGATCACGTGAGCCGGGACGGTCACAACGATAGCCCAGCGGATCTTCAGAGCACGTTCCGCTAGCAAGCGCCCATTACGCGTTCTCCATTCAGGTGAGGGGCGTGTATAGGTGCGTGTGCAGGTGAGTGTGCAGGTGAGGGGCATGTACAGGTGTGTGTGCAGGTGAGGGTGCAGGTGAGGGGCGTGTACAGGTGCGTGTGCAGGTGAGTGTGCAGGTGAGTGTGCAGGTGAGTGTGCAGGTGAGTGTGCAGGTGAGGGGCGTGTACAGGTGCGTGTGCAGGTGAGTGTGCAGGTGAGCGGCATGTACAGGTGTGTGTGCAGGTGAGGGTGCAGGTGAGGGGCGTGTACAGGTGCGGGGCATGTACAGGTGCGTGTGCAGGTGCGTGTACAGGTGAGTGTGTTTGGGGGTGACAGGTAACGGTGGTTGGGCCCAGTGTGCTGCTAAACTTTCTGCTGTGTGTTCATGCGAGTGTACCAGTGCGCACTGATACAAGTTTGCAGGTAAGGCCTCACCGTAAGTGTCTTCCGACAGGCGAGTGGGTAAAGGTGAGTGTATCGATGTGTGTTCAGGTCAGTGTTTAGCTGAACGTTCAGGTGGGTTTTAGGTCACGCATACAGGTGAGTGTAGGGATTGGGTGTACAGGTGAGTGTGCGCGTGTGGCAGGCGAGTGTTGGTACAGGTGTGTAGGAGTGAGCGGAGGGGTAAGGCTAGAGGTGAGCGCAGGAGCGAGTGTAGGGGTGAGTGTAGGGGTGAGCGTAGGGGTGAGCGTAGGGGTGAGCGTAGGGGCATGCATGTAGCGGTCCACGTAGGGGTGAGGGCAGGGGTGAGGGCAGGGGGGAGCGTCAGCGCACCTGTGCGGAGCGCTGCAGGTTGGTGAAGTGGATGTCGGGGATGAAGAGCACGGGCTGTGAGCTTAGGTCGGACAGCGCCTTGAAGAGGGTGAGGTCGCTCCTCTTGACGGCCGCCACCGCCGGGGACTTCATGTCACCCGCTGGGAAACGCGCACGGTGGAACGCACGCCACACACGCAGCGTTACACACGGCACACACACGCAGCGTTACACACGGCACACACACGCAGCGTTACACACGGCACACACACGCAGAGTGACACACGGCATACGCACGGCACACACATGCAGTGTCACGCACGGCACACACACGCAGAGTGACACACACAAGGCACACACACGCAGCGTTACACACGGCACACACACGCAGAGTGACACACGGCATACGCACGGCACACACATGCAGTGTCACGCACGGCACACACACGCGGAGTGTTACACACAAGGCACACACGCAGCGTTGTGGTTGCCGTGGGAGCCACTCACAAGCGTTGCACAGTGACACGGCTGCCTGTCCCTTGGCTTTCTTGCGCATCTGCTTGCGCTCCTCATCGCGGATCTTGCGCTCCGCACCCTGCGTAGACAACCGCATCAACAACCGCGTCAACAACCACAGTACACAAACACATCAACAACCACCACCAACAACCACAACAACAACTACCACACTAACAACCACATCAACAACCGCGTCAACAACCACAGCACACAAACACATCAACAACCACCACCAGCAGCAAATACAACATTAAGAACCGCGTCAACTACCACACTTACAACCACAACAACAACTACCACACTAACAACCACATCAACAACTACCACACTTACAAGCACAACAACAACTACCACACTAACAACCACATCAACAGACGCGGCGCGGTGCGGTACCTTGTCGCAGAAGACCTTGATCTGGCACGAGGCGCGGTGGATGGGCTTGTTGCTGCGGTTGCTGTAGCTGTAGGTGTCGATCTGCAGGCTCAGCGGCAGGCCCTTGACGCCCTTTTGCGACGAGAAGTCCGTGCTCAGACAGTTGACGGCCACGAAGATCTGTGCAGCAGGGGAGCGGGAACACCACACGGCAACGCACACCGCACGTCAGCGGCACGCCACACGTCAGCGGCACACCGCACGTCAGCGGCACGCCACACGTCAGCGGCACGCCACACGGCAACGCACACCACACGTCAGCGGCACACCGCACGTCAGCGGCACACCGCACGTCAGCGGCACACCGCACGTCAGCGGCACACCGCACGTCAGCGGCACACCGCACGTCAGCGGCACACCGCACGTCAGCGGCACGCCACACGGCAACGCACACCACACGTCAGCGGCACGCCACACGGCAACGCACACCACACGTCAGCGGCACACCGCACGTCAGCGGCACACCGCACGTCAGCGGCACACCACACGGCAACGCACACCACACGTCAGCGGCACACCGCACGTCAGCGGCACACCGCACGTCAGCGGCACACCGCACGGCAACGCACACCACACATCAGCGGCACACCGCACGTCAGCGGCACACCGCACGGCAACGAACACCACACGTCAGCGGCACACCACACGTCAGCGGCACGCCGCACGTCAGCGGCACTATCACACGTCAGCGGCACACCGCACGTCAGCGGCACGCCGCACGTCAGCGGCACGCCACACGTCAGCGGCACACCACACGTCAGCGGCACGCCACACGTCAGCGGCACGCCGCACGTCAGCGGCACACCACACGTCAGCGGCACGCCGCACGTCAGCGGCACACCGCACGGCAACGCACACCACACGTCAGCGGCACGCCGCACGTCAGCGGCATACCGCACGGCAACGCACACCACACGTCAGCGGCACACCACACGTCAGCGGCACACCACACGTCAGCGGCACGCCGCACGTCAGCGGCACACCGCACGGCAACGCACACCACACGTCAGCGGCACACCACACGTCAGCGGCACACCGCACGGCAACGCACACCACACGTCAGCGGCACACCACACGTCAGCGGCACACCGCACGTCAGCGGCACGCCACACGGCAACGCACACCACACGTCAGCGGCACACCGCACGTCAGCGGCACACCGCACGTCAGCGGCACACCGCACGTCAGCGGCACACCGCACGGCACCGCACTCCACACGTCAGCGGCACGCCACACGTCAGCGGCACACCGCACGGCACCGCACACCGCACGTCAGCGGCACACCGCACGTCAGCGGCACACCGCACGTCAGCGGCACACCGCACGGCAACGCACACCGCACGTCAGCGGCACACCGCACGTCAGCGGCACACCGCACGGCACCACACACCGCACGTCAGCGGCACACCGCACGTCAGCGGCACACCGCACGGCAACGCACACCACACGTCAGCGGCACACCACACGTCAGCGGCACACCACACGGCAACGCACACCGCACGTCAGCGGCACGCCGCACGTCAGCGGCACGCCGCACGTCAGCGGCACGCCGCACGTCAGCGGCACGCCGCACGTCAGCGGCACGCCGCACGTCAGCGGCACGCCGCACGTCAGCGGCACGCCGCACGTCAGCGGCACGCCGCACGTCAGCGGCACGCCGCACGTCAGCGGCACGCCGCACGTCAGCGGCACGCCGCACGTCAGCGGCACGCCACACGTCAGCGGCACTCCACACGTCAGCGGCACGCCACACGTCAGCGGCACGCCACACGTCAGCGGCACTCCACACGTCAGCGGCACACCGCACGTCAGCGGCACACCGCACGTCAGCGGCACTCCGCACGTCAGCGGCACACCACACGGCACCGCACACCACACGGCACCGCACACCACACGTCAGCGGCACGCCGCACGTCAGCGGCACGCCCCGCACCGCACCACACGGCACCGCACACCACACGTCAGCGGCACACCGCACGTCAGCGGCACACCACACGGCACCGCACACCGCACGGCACCGCACGCCGCACGTCAGCGGCACGCCGCACGTCAGCGGCACGCCGCACGTCAGCGGCACGCCGCACGTCAGCGGCACGCCGCACGTCAGCGGCACGCCGCACGTCAGCGGCACTCCGCACGTCAGCGGCACACCGCACGTCAGCGGCACTCCGCACGTCAGCGGCACGCCGCACGTCAGCGGCACGCCGCACGTCAGCGGCACACCGCACGTCAGCGGCACACCGCACGTCAGCGGCACTCCACACGGCAACGCACGCCACACGTCAGCGGCACACCACGCCGCTCGCGCTCGCTGCCGGCGGGGCTCACAATGGCCGTGCCGGAGACGCCAAAGGTGGCAGTACCGGCGTCTCCTTTGGTTCAACGACTCACGTTTGTTTTGGGGTTAGGCCGAGGGGGGGCGGGGGGGTTGGCAACCAAAATAACAAGAAGAGAATTTTTTTTAATACTCGAATTTGGTAAAATAAATCTTTCAGCCGCAATGCATGGGACTACGAGGTGGTGGTCCTTTATAAACAGCGTGACGGTGCAGTCCCCAAAGAGCCGCATGTTGCTCCAGGGCTGCAGGTTAACAACCCCTAAGTTAGGCCAACATTGGCGGTAGTTTTTATGCCCAAATGCCAATTAATATCCCCCCACCATCCGACAAAGATTATCACGGTTACACAGATATGATTCACGCACGCACCCGAGTATCGATCATATTCTGAACGATGAAGACTTTGGCGTGACTGAATTCAACTTCCTACGTTTTAAAACCTGCGTTTTAATCTAATCTAATTTATAGAGCGCCTTCACTCAAGATGCGTGATATAGCTTCCAAAACGATGACAAAACGGAATGGTGCAGTTGACAGGCGTGTACACGGACTGAGGAATGAGTAACAGTGATCGAGGATAAATGGGGATCACGAAAGGGCGATAGGGGAGGGGCGAGGGAAGGAAAGGGAATGTGAACTGTGCTTCAAGTCGCGTGGTGTGTTTATGTAATAAAAAGTTTCATAATGGCCCTATCGGAGACACTGCACTGGCCCCACTAAAATCCTCGGTTCAAGATCTTGGGTTTGGGTCTCTGTCTATGTATGTATGTATGTGGAACTTCTTTCGCACCGTATGTGGCCAAGCATGCAAATCAATCTAATAGGTTCATAAGGTGCCGTCCATAAATGACGTCACGCGATTTTGGACGATTTTTGACCCCCCCCCCTCGTCACACGGCGTCACAAAAAGTCAGACCACCCCTCAAATGACGTCAAAGCTCTGCCCCCCCCCCCAATAAAACATGCTTCAAATCGCTTTAAACTATTGTCATTGTAGTGCGTATTTAATGTGCCGCTGCACCCTGATGTTATAGGAGAAAACATTTATTTAAAAGTCTATTTAATTAAGTAGAACGTGTTGTCTATATTTATTTAAAGTTGCGCATTTTTATGTGACGTCACATTTCTCAAACCCCCCCGCTCGTCACACATCGTCACAAATGTCTGACCCCCCCCCCCCTAGATGCGTGACGTCATTTATGGGCGGCCCCTAATGGCCGTATCAGAGATATCTGGGCCAGAATTGGTGAGATGGCGGTTCAAGCCCTGGTGATAGGTGCGTGTGTTGATGTCCATTCTGAGCCATAATGGACAAGTCACATCACTCACAGACACTATCCACAATGATGAAACGTAGAATAAGCTTTACCCGTTCTGGAAATATACCCACAAATGTAGCCACATCAAGCAGCCTCGCAAAACGAAAGTTCTTGGAGAGAAACAAGAACTGTGAATGGGAATTCTAAAAGGAGACGTAATGGAACTGGCGATTGGCGAATGTCACCGATGATGGCCAATTCCGACTGGTATTGTCCAAACATCCCAACGATGAAAAATAAACCTGCAAATTCCTCAATTGGGGTTACATGCAGAAAGTTTAACCCGAAACACCAGCAACTTGGCAGGACCCTGCTGAAAAGCGCTATTGAGACTCTAATATCTCGGTTACCTTCACGTAGCAACCATCGTAATAACAATACACTCGAACGGCTAAACAAAGGACATTCAATCACCGCACGCGCAAAGACAAAAATCCCCACATTGAAGCCTGGGGTCAGTGTTGTGGCGAGGGTTGTTAGCGAGCACCTATTAAGGCTGCAAGGCACGCGCATGTGCACCTGGCGTTCCTGCAGTCAGAGGCCTGCCACGAGGGGGCGACTCAGGTGAACATTTCCTACAGCAGGTGAAGACCGGGCCAGACATGGCAAGCATGGACCCCCCCCCCCCCTCAACGGCGTGTCTTTAGACTGAGCGTGCCGCTCCTTGGTAGCCGAACAATCATCGGTCATATTGTTGTCGTTTCATTGCCGCACCTACTCGAACAAAACAACAACTCGACACGTTCGTCAATAATATCGTGGCCTCAAGCATCGGAAAAACGATATGATGATAGGCGACGTTTCGGGCAATGGCCCTTTTTTGCACAGCACATCGACAAAGTTCGTGTGCGCGCCCTGCTAATTTTTCCTGTTTGTTTTACAAACGCTGCCGATAGATTTTTGTTTAGTTTTTTTTTTACAATTAAAGCCAGCTGTAAAGCATTTTAGATGGATAAGCGTCTCAAGTGGCTTCCGCAGATTTCTATCTGCCCTCGCAATTACCTGGGAAGCCCCGAGGCCAGGTATCCCATCGTGCTTTGCATGGGGAAGGTGATGGGGGTGGAGGGGGTGAGCCTGATGATGGGGAAGGTGATGGGAGGATGAGTAGTGACTAGAGGGAGTGGTTTTTTTTAAGAGTGGAAACCGCACAAAGATAAAGACAAAGATCCCCCGTATAGCCTTTAACATACTCTTGGGGCAAGTGCTGTTAGCGAACACCATTTAAGAGCACGCGCACGCACACACCCCCTGCTCGCTGCCTCATCCTAAGCAAATTAAAATACAACCAAAGTTGCAGGTGACAGGCATTGTGTGCTTGTGTCTTGGTGTGTGTGCTGGTGAATAGATTTGTGTGTGTGTGTTGATGTGTGTGTGTGTTGGTGAGTAGATGTGTGTGTGTGTGTTGGTGAGTAGATGTGTGTTTGTGTTGGTGAGTGGACGTGTGTGTGTGTGTGTTGGTGAGTGGACGTGTGTGTGTGTGTTGGTGAGTAGATGTGTGTGTGTTGGTGAGTAGATGTGTGTGTGTGTTGGTGAGTAGATGTGTGTGTGTGTTGGTGAGTAGATGTGTGTGTGTGTTGGTGAGTAGATGTGTGTGTGTTGGTGAGTAGATGTGTGTGTGTTGGTGAGTAGATGTGTGTGTGTTGGTGAGTAGGTGTGTGTGTTGTGAGTAGATGTTGGTGTGTTGGTGAGTGGACGTGTGTGTGTGTTGGTGAGTGGACGTGTGTGTGTGTTGGTGAGTAGATGTGTGTGTGGTTGGTGAGTGTGTGTTGGTGAGTGTGTGTGTGTTGTGAGTGTGTGTGTGTGGTGAGTGAACGTGTGTGTGTTGGTGAGTAGATGTGTGTGTGTGTTGGTGAGTAGATGTGTGTGTGTGTTGGTGAGTAGATGTGTGTGTGTTGGTGAATAGATTTGTGTTTGTGTGTGTTGGTGAGTGGACGTGTGTGTGTGTGTGTTGGTGAGTGGACGTGTGTGTGTGTTGGTGAGTAGATGTGTGTGTGTTGGTGAGTGAGTGTGTGTGTTGGTGAGTAGATGTGTGTGTGTTGGTGAGTAGATGTGTGTGTGTTGGTGAGTGCGTGTGTGTGTGTGTTGGTGATGGACGTGTGGTTGGTGAGTAGATGTGTGTGTGTGTTGGTGAGTGTGTGTTGGTGAGTGTGTGTGTGTTGGTGAGTGTGTGTGTGTTGGTGAGTGAACGTGTGTGTGTGTGTTGGTGAGTGGACATGTGTGTGTGTTGGTGAGTAGATGTGTGTGTGCTTGTTGGTGAGTAGACGTGTGTGTGTGAATGCTTGTGTGCGTGTGTATGTATCTATACTGTGGGAGCGGTCCTGTAGCAGTTAGTGCGCTACGCTACGAACCTGGCGACCCAGGTTCGAGTTCGATTCCCGCTCACGGTCAACACCAGGGACGATTATCTGAACCAATCCTGGGCCTCCCCTAGGTCGACTCAGCCTCAAATTAGTACTTGGTGCGATGTGTAAACATGGTCACTAGGGAGACAAAGGCGGACGGGCGTGGTGTTGGCCACCCACCCCCTCGTGTGCCGTGCCGGCCTTTATAGGTGCTCGCTAAAATCACTTGCCCCCAAACTCTGTTAAGGCTATACGGGGGGTCTTTGTCTTTGGTATCTATACATGTGCGTGTATACATGTGTATGATCGGACATATATGCGTGTCTATGAGCATGAATGCGTGTGTGTGTCTATGAGTATGAATGTGTGTGTCTATGAGTATGAATGTGTGTGTCTATGTGTGTGTGTGTGTGTCTATGAGTATGAGTGTGTGTCTATGTGTGTGTCTATCTATGTGTGTGCGTGTGTGTGTCTATGTGTGTGTGTGTGTCTATGTGTGTGTGTCTATGTGTGTGTGTGTCTATGTGTGTGCGTGTGTGTGTTTATGTGTGTGTGTGTCTATGAGTATGAATGTGTGTGTGTGTCTATGTGTGTGTATGTGTATCTATGTGTGTGCGTGCATTCCACGAGGCTGGCTCAGGGGTGACTAGGGATGAATGGGGGGAGGTAGGGGGGGGAAGAGGCAGGGCGAGATAATGGAGTTGCTAGGTGGAGGCGAGGTGTGTGGGAGGGTGGGTGGATCATGCGGACAGGTAAAGACTAGAGGGCGTATGCGATTGGGGGGGGGGGGCGGGGGGGATTTCTTGAGTTGTTTTGTGTTTCTTTTTCGAAGGGGGAATTTGAGTCCGGTTTTCGGGAAGGAGGAGACGCAGAAAGAAAAAGGAAAAAAGAACACCCACACGAATACCGTGGGTGCGGTGGGACTGAGATGTGGGATGTGCGGTTGGTGAGGGTGGAGGAGGCACACATGGGTGAGGTTCCACCGAGACCACGAAATGTGACCAAAAATCCGACTGCATTTCCCCCGACATCTTCCCCCTCCTCTGCTTTAGTTTATTGGCGGATTGTGTGCGCGCTCCTGGCCCCAGTCGCGTGCTTGCTACGCGTACCAGCAGGTGCGTGACGAGCAAGCATTGTGTTTAAACGCGTTCGAACGATGTTGTAAACGACGGATCATGGTTCTGTACCCCCCCGCCCGCCTCCTTGTGAAGAAGACAAAGGCGGCCGGTCGTGGTGCTGGCCACCCACGCCTTCGTGTGCCGTGTCGGCCTTCATAGGTGCGACTCACTGACAGCGCTTGCGCCAACAGTCTGTTAAGGCTTTACGGGGGATCTTTGTCTTTCTTTGCGTGTATGTGTGCATGAGTGAGTATGTGTGTGTGAGTATGTGTGTGTGAGTATGTGTGCATGAGTATGTGTGTGTGAGTATGTGTGTGTGTGAGAGTATGTGTGTGTGTGTGAGTATGTGTGTGTGCATGAGTGTGTGTGCATGAGTGTGTGTGTGAGTATGTGTGTGTGTGCGAGTATGTGTGTGCGAGTATGTGTGCGAGTATGTGTGTGTATGTGTGCATGAGTGTGTGTGCATGAGTGTGTTTGCATGAGTGTGTTTGCATGAGTGTGTGAGTATGTGTGTGTGTGCATGAGTATGTATGTGTGTATGAGTATGTGTGTGAGTATGTGTGTGTGAGTATGTGTATGTGAGTATGTGTGTGTGTGTGCGTGCAGACAGGCAGTGATGTCTATCTGCAGGATCTCGTGACTGAGCGAGGCGCCGTGTCAACAAGGCGAGGCACTCAGCCGTGTCCCTAGCAGGAACAGTCACTCAGTGCTTCCTCCACACACACAGACAAAGATACCCCCTATAGCCCATACAGAATATTGGGTAAAGTGCTGCTCGCGAGCTAGCGAGCCGCCTTTGTCTCCCCGACGCTGATGTTTACACGCCGGGCCAGGAACTCGCTTGAGTCGATCTCGGGGAGGCTCAAGACCGGTTTAGATAATCGTCACCGAAGTTGAGTGTGAGTGGGAATCGAACTCGATCGAGTGCCAACCGCTCCATACAGATGGCACGTGGTCAATTCAGCGCACAGACAGTTGGACACCCACAACGAGAACGACTGACAGAAAGACAATGCGTGTCCGACGATGTCCAATGGTTGTTACTTCACCGAAGCAGTGGTTGTAAGTTCCACATACTCGTGTCCACAGAGCAAAGTGGAACACATTTAATCTGACTTCAGGAGGAATGATGATGATGATGATGAATGGGGCTGAGCGAATCCCTCACCAGAATGTGAACTCGCAAACCTCCTGCTCGTGGGGGCCAAGCGTCTGGCCACGGCAAACTCACCCGGATACGCCAGATCTGGGACACTTAAGCAATATTGGGGGGCCCCCGCTGTGGTCGCTGGAGACCAGGTCACCGCGCGTGGTGGACCGAGTCCCTGGCATCACCCCGAATGGACACCAGCCTCGATGAAGAGCATCAGATCTCTCTCTCTAGGCAAGGACCAGTCGCGTAGCGAGCAGCTAGCGTGGGGGGCAGGGGGTGCCCTTGCCCCCCACGTCACACCCTCCCTGGTGGCCAAAGCTACGAGTTGGGGCGCCCGTAACAACCACCCCGAGCTACGTTCTTCAGCAACAAGCGCACAAGAAGAACAACTCTGATTTTGCGAAGATGGAGCGCCTCCACGGCGTTCAATGTCCGAGACCGCGAGCGTTACGACGTGAGGAGCCGCGATCCACAACAGCCGAGGTGTGACCGTGCGAGACAAATCAAGTCTTGGGTGCCCACATGGCGGATTGCCGCACCCCCTGAAGCTGATAACGTCGCAAACTCATGCCGTGTCAACCCACGCAGGGAAATTCAATTGAGGTCCATACGGCGCACAGCCGTTTCAATACGGGCACACTGTGTTTTGTCAATTTGTTTGTGTTTCTGCCCTGTGATGGGACTTTGTGGAAGGGGCACGGGGTGACCAATGAGGTCTGAGTTGGTCTGTAATAAGTTAGGCAGCACTGACAAGGGGTTGACAGGTTTGTTAACTCCGCCACTGGACCGAGACCACACGTGGCGGATTAAGCGACTGGCATCGCCCCCAAATGGGCACCGGCCTCAACCAAGACCATCAACATCTCCCGTTGGCAGGGCTGACCAGGCCTGCCAAGCTACGTCTGGGAATCGTAGAATCCGCCTGGCTGGTGATACCCGGGCACGCAGCTGGGCATCAGCCTCCCTCCCTGTCAGTGCCCGTGGAGGTGCCTCCGCCGTGGGCATCGTGACCCCCCCCCCCACCACCACGCACCTCCACCCCCAAAGGAGTGAACGAGACGCCCCGAGGAATCGCGCTTCTAACCCGGTCCGACAACAACATTGAGACGCGCGCCACCCGCTTAGCTGGTTTAACAACCAAAAAACCATCACACGCTACAGGCTTGCCCAGTCTAACGACTTAAACGCAATCGCACACCTCTCACGCAGCTGGTTTAACAACTTAAAACACTCTCACACGGCGTGGCGGCGACGGCGGCGGGGGGGGGTGGTGGACAGGGATACCCAGTCGGGCAGCTTGAACAATAATCACACGGAGCTCACCACCTCACTCGTCTGGTTTAACAAGCCAAGTAGGGAGCGAACGCTAATTGATTTTGCCCTTTGTGTGATGGTGGTGATGTGGGGGGGAAAAACAGAGGGCCCATCATTCGTGAAGGACGCGTTAGAAAATCGCCACCATTCACTGATGCAGCAGCAGCAGTAGCAGCAGCGGCGGCAGCGACGGGCATCGGCATCGCAAGGGCCTCTGGGTTTGGGTTTGTGGTGCTGCTGGGAGTGTTGCGACATTATGGATATTGGGCTCTCAAACACCCGCGCACGCATTCGATATCGAGAGGCTGTGGACACAATGGGACGTGCAAGCACAGGACACACACACACACAGAATTTACAGGACACGAGCACAGAAACACACGCAGGACATTACAGATGAATATTCAGATCAAGGTCATACACGAGACACCCCACTGAGATGAACACACGGGGCATGCGCCAGGGGGGGAGGGGCGAGCGAAGGGCATACGATCCCGGATCACACACACAGCGCATACAGCATCACAGAGGTCATACAGGATCACAGAGGTCACAGGATCACACACACGGCATACAACACACGCGGGGCACACGGAACACACAGGATGACACGGCATACAGGACAGGAGCCACACACAGAGCACATACGACACGCGGTACACACACAGAATGCGCCTGTATACTCAGACCCGGGGGGGCATTGCGAGTCGGAGCTGGGTTGTTGGCAACCCCTGGACCCCCTCCCCCCCGCGGACAGCGACAATGAATGAGCTCACCGCCGACACACACGCCAGAGGGCCTTGTAACCCTAACCCAGCCGCACACACAGTCGCGCACACCTCACGCACACTCAGGCACACACTCACGCACGTAACAACAACAACAGCCGCCGTTCACCTCAAAGTGGCGGAGACGTCACCCCCACTGTGCTTTGTGCCAAGCTAGGCGCCCACTTGAATTGTCGAAGGCTCGCACGCATTCATATACAGTCCTCGCACACGAATACAAATATCTCACCCCCACCCCCCCGAATAGCCTTAGCCAGACTGTTGGGGCAAGTGCTGTTAGCGGTGGAGCGCCTGTGAAGGCCGGAATACTTTTCTCGCTACGTGTCGTCGATGCCATCACGTCCCCGATTCGAACCTACGTTTGGATTTGCGGCTGGCTCACCGATGTAACAGGCACATTTTTTGTTAAACCCGCCTATGGAGACGGGAGAAGGGGTAAACTGGGGGTGGAATTTACAACCACGCGTGATCATTCCAACCGGCCTGCATTGCAAAACGAGAAAACGGGGGGGGGGGGGGGGGGCCTTGATGTCAAAGTGGAAAACTAAAAAGTTTCCGGGAAGTTGAGAGCTTCACAGAGAGAGTAAAGGTACCATGGGCCTGCTCCCCAACGACGAGTTACCATCTACTCTTGCGTCAGATGCCAGCGGCAATACTCTGTAGGTTGTTCACGAACTAAATGCCATTGTCGAGGTCTGCTAGCCTCGGCGAGAGGGCTTCAGCAGAGTGAGAGTTCGTGTCGTTTTGTTATTCCTCCTCCTCTGCTAAAGGCGCACAGACCCGCAGTGGCTTTACCGCGTGGCCCGCAGTTTGTATTGCATGTCCGCAGTCGTGCAACTGTGGCTGCATCATGGAATGCATCTCTATGGGTCTCTGTGAGCCTCTTCTGTGTTCACGATACGGCCCGCAGTTTGTATTGCATGGCCGCAGTCGTGCAACTGTGGCTGCATCATGGATGCATCTCTATGGGTCTCTGTGAGCCTCTCTCGGTGTTCACGATACGGCCCGCAGTTTGGATTGCATGGCCGCAGTTGTGCAACTGTGGCTGCATCATGGATGCATCTCTATGGGTCTCTGTGAGCCTCTCTCTGTGTTCACGATACGGCACGCAGTTTGGATTGCATGGCCGTAGTCGCGCAACTGTGGCTGCATCATGGATGCATCTCTATGGGTCTCTGTGAGCCTCTCTCTGTGTTCACGATACGGCCCGCACTTTGGATTGCATGGCCGTAGTCGCGCAACTGTGGCCGCGTCTTTAATTCTTCCGTGTACGAGGAAGATGTGCGCATCGGCCTGCTGCTGGTGTCCTCACTCGGCCAGGGTGAAGTGCGCGTTGGGCCAACTTCGCCGACATCCGTGAGGCTTCACTTCCCGGGAAGGGCTCGCCGAAAAACTCTTGTTTTGAGGAGGGTGCTGCCAAGCTGGTTTTGTTCGCAGTAAGGTGGTTTTCGATGTTGCTACGCGTACCCGCACGCCGAGTAATTTGCAGGTACATTTTCAGCACTGGCATGTTTGGCCAAATACCAGTTACATTGTGCGCGTGTGTGCGTGTGGTTTTTTTTTGTCTATGGTAAGAAACCGGAGAACCTGGAGGAAACCCCACCCAGAACAGGGGGAGAACATACAAACTCCACGCGAGGAAAAGGTGTCCGAGTCGGCAATCAAACACAGGCCCCTTCTCACTGCGAGGCGCGAGCGTCACCGCCACGCCACGCACCCTGCCACCGAAACAAACACTACACGGAGAACGGCGAGGGCACCCTCTTCATCCAGCAGTGGATAGATTATGAATAACGTTAGTGGTGGTAAAGGGCACGCAGCACCGCGCAGCACCACGCAGCACCACGCAGATGGTTTTAAAAGTTCCAGCCTCGAAGATCTTTTGAAGTAAAGAGGCGCGCGCTCAAAAGCGGCGGACATTCAACTGCCACGTTTTGTGACACTGAGAGAGACAGGACCAGTCACTGTCAGGTGACAAGACAAACATCAACAAGTCGACTTCGCCTTTGTGAAACGGTGAAAATGCCCAATCCAGTGACAAAACTTCCTGTCAAACCACACGACATTCTGCGAGTGCGCACTTCCAGCAGCGCTGGTCCAACACTCCGTCAAACTCGAACTCTTGACCGGTTTCTACAGTACGGAATCTCAATCAACAGTCAGGCTTGCCCGAACCGATTGCTGGTGACCCTCCAGGTGTAATAGGCAACAACAAAAACCCTTCCCTTGAAGGAATGAGTCCAAGTTCGACGCTGATCGAGTGATGTAACATCCTTGCCAAGAACGTCCTAATCTGGGCCATCCGTCTCACCGCCTCGAGTTCCCCGTGTGGCCGAGCGGCACGCACGCGTGCACACCGACGGGACGGTGACACAATGCGGCCACTAATGTGGAGGAATTTGTTTACCTTGCTGCAGAAAAGCCACCGCGACATGAGACACGAATCGAAGCAGACCACCTTTACATCTCATATCTGTCGTCACGCTCATGGAGCTAAGCCCCGGGGTGAGACACGGGGGGACGGGGGGACGGGGGAACCTCTCCCTCTCTCCCTCTCCGACGCATGTACGCGCATGCACACGCATGTGCGTGCATGCACACGCATGGACGTGACGTGGAGGTGTTTGGGGGGGGGGACGCACTCGTGTGGCGCACTGGCACGCACGGCGACGAAGGCAAAGAGATATACCCTCAACCGCGATGGATCGTAAAGACGAGAGATGTTAGCGAGCGCCTGTTGAGGCCGTCGTGACGCATCGAGGCACGGTGTAGCCAGCGCCGCTCGCACTCCAGTGGGCTGACACTGCGCGTGCGCACTGCGCCAGGTATTCATTTGTGGCTGGCCCAACCTAGAGGAGGCCCCGCTTCAGGTTCGACGCAACATTTCTCACTGATGCTGTGAATCGTGGTCAAGAGGAGCTGCGTTGCGCATCCCATGCACGCACAAAGATTGCCCACCTGCCGACCCCCGTCGCCTTCGAGACTGCTTCTGGGAAGCGGTGTCGAGCGAGAACTCAAAACAAACATCGACACGGCATACTGGGGGGGCGGGGGGGTGGTTGAGAGACCAAGCGCCACTCCTCCGGCCGTCTTTGTTTCCCCACCGCTGATCTTTACACACCGAACCTGCAGGCACTCGACACAGGGTGGAGGCCGGGGCAGGTTCTGACGCCACTTGAAGTTACCCGCGATCGGGAACCGAACTCAAGCAGCCGGGCGTCGTTACGCAGCGCGCTAACCACCGCGCCACCACTCCCACTCCCCTCGGGCACACACACACACACACGCCCCGTGTGTGTTTACTGAAAAAAAACACAGGCGCCTCCTAGAAATTCTTGTTTCCCCTCCTCCTCCCCCCCCCTGATGGTTGACAGTCGATGTGTCAACAGAGAAGTCCACTGCAGGTGTCATGCATGGCCGAGTTCGTGGCACATCTCCCTACCGAGGCTGGGCTCTCTTTCTTCTCTGTGCTGTCCCACCCAGCCTTGAGATCACATGGTGAAGGTAATAAGAAATACAAATGCCGAATTGAATGACGAATAGAGACTTGGGCGGGCGGGCACGCAGGGGAGTATGGATGTGATTGTTGTTGTTGTTGTATCGCCGCTGTACAACTCGGTCAAAAGTGTTGGACGCGAGCGAGTAAAGAAGCCCTTGTGCTTGCTGCGTCTCACGCGGGCCCTGCACGCACGTGCGTGGCGAATACTGAACGCGCGCACGGTACGTGTGTGTGCGCGTGTGTGTGAGTCTGTGTTGAACTCATTTCACAGCGTACGTAGCCAACCGCGCTAATCGGAGGTGCCGGCCTTAACAGGGCTCGAGAACGGCACCTTGCCCCCCCTCTCCACCCCCCGAGAGATGATGCGGGCACACTCTGCCCCCCCCACACTCTGCTCACCCCCCCACACTCTGCCCCCCCCCCCACTCTGCTCACCCCCCCACTCTGCCCCCCCCCCCACTCTGCTCACCCCCCCCCCACTCTGCCCCCCCCCCCACTCTGCTCACCCCCCCCCCACTCTCTGCTCACCCCCCCCCACTCTCTGCTCACCCCCCCCCCCACTCTCTGCTCACCCCCCCCCCCCACTCTCTGCTCACCCCCACTCTCTGCTCACCCCCCCCCACTCTCTGCTCACCCCCCCCCACTCTGCTCACCCCCCCCCCACTCTGCTCACCCCCCCCACTCTGCTCACCCCCCCCCCACTCTGCTCACCCCCCCCCCCACTCTACCCACCCCCCCCCCCCACTCTACCCACCCCCCCCCCCACTCTACCCACCCCCCCCCCACTCTACCCACCCCCCCCCCACTCTACCCACCCCCCCCACCACTCTGCCCCCCCCCACTCTGCCCACCCCCCCCCCCCACTCTGCTCACTCCCCCCCCCCACTCTCTGGTCACCCCCCCACTCTGCCCCCCCCCCCACTCTGCTCACCCCCCCCCCACTCTGCCCCCCCCCCACTCTGCTCACCCCCCCCCCACTCTCTGCTCACCCCCCCCCACTCTCTGCTCACCCCCCCCCCCACTCTCTGCTCACCCCCCCCCCCCACTCTCTGCTCACCCCCACTCTCTGCTCACCCCCCCCCACTCTCTGCTCACCCCCCCCCACTCTGCTCACCCCCCCCCCACTCTGCTCACCCCCCCCACTCTGCTCACCCCCCCCCCCACTCTGCTCACCCCCCCCCCCACTCTACCCACCCCCCCCCCCCACTCTACCCACCCCCCCCCCCACTCTACCCACCCCCCCCCCACTCTACCCACCCCCCCCCCACTCTACCCACCCCCCCCACCACTCTGCCCCCCCCCACTCTGCCCACCCCCCCCCCCCACTCTGCTCACTCCCCCCCCCCACTCTCTGGTCACCCCCCCACTCTACCCACCCCCCCCCCACTCTACCCACCCCCCCACTCTACCCCCCCCCCCCCCCACTCTGCCCAGTCGTGTCATGCTGCGCAGCCACGCAACTGCGCACCGCTCGCTCGCTGACTGGAGGTGGTCGTCATGGCCTGGGAGGTGAACAAGAAGAGATTGCGCCTCCAGGGCCAGAGGTTGACAGATCAAAAGCAACGCGTGGCTCAATTATACAACCAACCCCCCCCCTCCCACCACCGATTTACATCGACACGTATCCAGAAAACAACATGGGCACACACGCACACGCCTCACGCCCACACTTACCCCTTACACACGCGTGTGCACATTTATACATACGCACACACCGCCCACGCGTGCTGCGGACGGATGGATAGTTAGATAGGGGCATCCTTTGTCCCATGAGCAGGTAGGAGCCTACGAAGACCAGAAAGTCTCTCTTTTTTTTTTCTCAAGGAAGAACTGGGTTTAAATATGTCCAGCAAAACAGCATGGACATACATTGACTGTGATGCAGAGATGTAGACCGACTCTCAGACCCACAGACTTTAAAATGTCCGTAGACTAACAAAGAGATGCACGGACAGAGACCAAAAACGTCCACAGAACATTCCAGACTTGTATTGGCTTACAGAGACCAATACATTTACATAGAGACCCATATGCTTACACAGACCCACTACATACTGTGACACCCATGACTTATATATTGAGCCCATAGACTTACGAGACCCACAGCTGACATCAATACCCACGTGTCACGCACGCACACTCCACAGGACGGAGAGACTCCCGTCAATCAAGCGTGTGAAAATTCCACATTATGGTGGCAAGCACAACGATCACTGCCGACTTTTCGGCGTGGCTTGCGTTGAGCAAGAGGCAGCAATCCCACAGATGTGAGAGTTAGGGGTGTCGCTGCTGCTGCTGCCCCCATGGTAGCCTGCTACTCCCCACCGCCCGAATCTCTGCCCCCTGTTCAAGTCCAGCCTCGAGACTTCTCCTCCCCTCTGCCCACGACCGACTCTCCGAGTCTATGAATTGTCTTCGATCACACCCTAGCTTTCAGCTGACGGTGGAACTGCTGTTATCTGCGTTGATGTGGCGGGCCCCTATTGGCTGGCTTTTGGGGGCCGTGGGGGGAACGATTGGCAATTCTTATTTTCCGTGAAAATAATTCCTGGGTTCCACGTGGTTACCCGCAGATAAACACAGATACAGTAAAATGTATTTTGCCGGCACTTCTGGGTAACTCCTCTTACCTGCGATAGAGCAGACGAGAGGATGAATCCATCTGCAGGTAACAGCAGCTTCTTTGGTCCACCGGTGGGTGCGGATAACAGGAGGAATGGATCAAAGGGGCTGCACACACGTGGCTTTGCTGCCTCTGCGTATTCAGATGCAACAGAAATCCAAATTGTGTTGTGCCGAATACAGGGGTCCCACTGACGGTAGAAGCCATGGGAATTTAGAATCGGTGCCCCGTACAATTGCCGAATCTGCCTCCGGTGAGGATTGCTCAACCTACTCAGCGAGCCGAAACACCACGTGACAAATTGATTTGTTTTGGCCGTGTTGGGTGGTGGAGGGCTGTATGTGTGCAAGTTGAGCTTCTTTCACACCGTATGTAGCCAACCGTGCCCATCGGAGGTACGGGGGAAGGACAACAAACTAAACGCAAAAAGCAGCTTTAAATAAATTAGTTTTTTTTAAATCTAGATTTAAAAGTGTATAACTCCAGTGGTTTGCTGATATCGAAAGGAAGAGCGTTCCAGACGGCCGCAGAAGCGCATCTGAAAGCCAGTGATGCAGTGGCCGTCTTTGTTCGATGGCCAGCCGAAAGCCACTGCTGCGAGGATGACCGGAGCTCGAGTAATGGTTGATACGCCTTGACGAGATCAGCGAGGTATTGTGCGGTTCATTTGTGGCAAGCACTTTGCGTGTGATGAGCGCGACCTTGCAATGTATTCAAGGGCTCTTAACGACGAATTAAAACTCCAGTCGGCCGGTCACTCGTTCTGGTCCCAATGTGATGGAGGATGCGCTTTGCTTGAAGATAGCCCTGAGGCCTGCGGGAGGGTGCCCGTGCGTGCGTCGCTGCGCGGTATGTGTTATTTTGGGACAGCCTGTATTATTCTGGGAGATTACCCGATAACCGCAGGTTTTCACAACGCACACGAAGAGGTGGTTGGGGGTGGGTGGGTGGGGGGAGAGGAGTGGAGGAGGAAGAAGAAGAAAGGGGTATAAGTCACAACTGTGACGGAAGAAATATGACATGTACGCACGCCCGCGCAGAGGCATGCGTGTACACACGCCGACAGGCACGGCACAGGCACGCACACGCACGCACAGGTAATAAACACAACCACCAAAACGTACGTGGCGCAGAGAAGGAAACATTTAGCATGGTAATCCGTACATATTCCACTTTCGTACTCTTACGAAAAAAAAACTAAGACAAAGATCTCCCATATAGCCTTAACAGACTGTTGGGGAAAGTGCTGTTAGCGAGCACCTATGAAGGCCGGCACAGCACGCGAGCGGGTGGGAGGCCAGCACCACGCCCGACCACCTTTGTCTCCCCAGTGGCGATGTGCACACACCATACCAGGTACTCATTTGAGGCCGAGTCGACCTAGGAGAGGCCCAGGACCGGTTCAGATAATCGTCACTGGTGTCTGCCGTGAGCGAGAATCGAACTCGGATCGCCGGGTTCGTAGCGTAGCGCGCTAACTGCTGCACCACCACTCACCACATACTATCACAGATACACCCACACCTTTTCTCACATACACAAGCTAAAGACTCTTGTTCATGCACGACTCTCCGGGGCCCTCCTCTAGGAGAGTTTGTATTTGGAGAGGAAATCGGAGTGCCCAGGGAAATCTAACACGTACAGAGGGGGGGGGCAGTAACATTCAAAGCTCCGCACGTATGGATTCAACAATCTTTGTGCTGCACAGTCAGCTCCTGATCTCCTCACATTCGAGGCCCACGTCACCTGGTATTCCCCCCAGAAGTTCATATCCACCTCCGATTGGCACGGTTGACTACTACGCTGCGATAAAAGTTCAATATACATCGTACATACATCCACATACCGACGACCAGCCTCAAAACCCTGCTTAGCTCCCAAACTCTGACAAGGTTGGGCACATTCATAGTTGATTTTGTCCCAGACTGCACAACTCCTGATCTGGAGTGAGATGCACATTCGTGGAGAAAGTATAATACAAACATTTTAATCGGTTATATACAATTCTCCAATTCTTTCTGATCAAACAACGTGCATTGTGGAAGGGTGAAAACCGAAATTGGAATCGCAGTGTACGTGGCCGTCGTGTCCCCCCCCCCACCTCACTAAAACAAAGTCAGCAAACAAGGAAGACAAGCTAATGTTCTCTCCGCCAACCAAAACAAACACCGCGCTTCCTTTCAACTTATTTTTATAAGGCTCCCTGTCGATCACTCAAGCGGAATATATCTCTCTTGCTCAATGTGCCCGTGCACAAAGTCGCACGTGCATATCCACCGAGGTTTAATATTGTACTTAACAACGCTGTTTGGGCCCTCCCAGGGAAAGCCTCGGCGAGTCTCATGGCTATTTAAAAGGAGAGTCCCTGCGCTGGGGATGTTTGGCCAAAGGTCCTATTGGTTGCCGATGACATGTCACGGGTTGAGGTCGCTCACACCTCAACGACTCTCTTGCGTATCCTGCGTGTGTCACCACCAACATTTTTCGGCATTTAAAAAAAAAGCAAACAAAATATAATTTCCAACTCGCAACTCGAGAAACGACAAATGGGAGCAGAGTTTAGCAAATTAAAAAAAGCCACGGACGGGGATTAGCCTCGTAAACATTTTCAGTCCTGGCTTATTTTAACTAGGTCATAGGTTGTACATAAGTCATCACCGTTTGCATAGATCCCTGCCCGATTCCCTCCGGGTCAGATTGAGTGCTCGCTTGTCTTTGTACAATGATCATTACTCCAGTCAGCGCTGTAGCCGACAGAGCCACACAGAGGGCTAAAAGCGAATTGAACACTGAGGGCCATCGTGACCAGTACGAGTCATCATTGGATTTTGGGCTAAATCGCGTGTGTCGCAATCCTGACAAACGCTGCTTCTAACTACCAGCGAAACGTCGTTCCCAATCGTTAGCAGCTCGTCGATGGCTCTCCAATACCACCGCATGTGCTGCTGCCGAAGCAGCAGTAAAGGGCCACGTTGGTTCACCGCGTGGCGACATTCATTGGCCGCGTCGGGTGGCGGAGGGCTTCACCACACACCACATTTTTATTTAAGCTGATCGGACTCGGACATCAATTACGAATCAGGCACATGTGAAAGCTTCTTAAAACGTGCTCTCTTGTCGCTGAAAAACCTCGCTTAACACCGTAATGGATGCACTCTGCCAGCAACCAACTCCCTTTGTGCTTCAAGCCGAAAGTTTTAGGTTCCATTATGTTTAAATGTTTAAAAAGGCGAGAAATCAAGGGACACAGGGCGAGTGCCATTTTTGCAAGCGTGACTCGGGTCACCGAATGACAACGGCAAAAAAACGAAATGTAACAAATCTAGAAATGGGAACTAAAACAACTTCCATCACGTGGGAAATCAAAACTCGTATTGCGCTTCACGTCACTCGGGCTCGGCGCGTTGAAGAGGCACCGATGCAGGTTTGCACGTGGGCTTTTAGCCAACCCGCCGTGAATCATTAGAACGCAAGAGCCATCGGAGGAACTATTCATTTCCTTAAAAAAGTTTCCACCAAACCGAATGTGAAAATGGGATTGGCGAGAAAATCTCGTCGGAGAAATTCGGTCAAACGATTTTTTTTCTTCCCTTCAAAGTACCTTTGGCTACAAACACGCAGTGTGGATATATTTATTTAAAACATAAGTTAAGGCTCAACTGGCTGCGTGACTTACAGCGAAGAGATTTTTTTTTTTAGAATGTATTTACATGAATTGGTGAGTGCAGTCATGCCTACAAAGCTGCTGCTCGCAAGCTAGAAGACGTAAACAAATTACTGAGCCATTTCTTTCTCAAGTTATGTAAAATCCAACGTGAAAATAAACGCACGGAGACATCGAGCGAGCGAGAGAGACAGAGACTCGGGGTGCGTTGAATGGAAGGCGCGAGCTTGTGGGCAAGGCTTGCCCCGAGTCAAAAACCGCACCCTTGCAATAACTCGTTTGACCACATTGTACAGAGGCAATCACCCTCGCCCCAAACACCCCCACACACCCTCCTCCTCCACACACCCACCAAGTCCAGCCTCAACACTACGAGCAAGCCATCCCCCGAGAGGCACGCACACCGCAACAGCACGGGATGACACACCAAATACAAAGATGCTACCCCCCCGTGTAGCCTGAACAGACTGTTGGGGCAAGTGCTGTTAGCGAGCAGCACCTATGAAGGCCTGCACTGCACACGATGGGATGGGGTGGCCAGCTACACGCCCGTCCGCCTTTGTCTCCCCAGTGGCGATGTTTACACACCGCACCAGGTACTCATTTGAGGCTGAGTCGACCTAGGGGAGGAGGCCCAGGACAAATTCAGATAAGCTTCACTTGTATTGGCCATGAGCGGGAATCGAACTCGGGTCGCCAGGTTTGTGTGTTAATCACGACACTGCCCCTCCCTGACACACCTTGCACGCACGCACACTCTCTGCACACACTCACCGCCCGCCTGCACGAGCGTGCACACACAGACACTCTCTGCATGCACGCACGCACACACCCTGCCCCAGTACATACAAACAGCCTCCCTGTATGTCCGCACGAAAGCACACACACACACTCACCCCGTCTAATAGACTGCGAGGGCAAGTGCTGATCAGCGAGCACCTATTAAAACGTGGTCGTGGTTACAACACCACGAATGCACGCCTGGCCACCTTTTTGTCTCGGCAGCACAGGTAGTCTATCGCGTAACCTACTCGCTGTGCCGCACTGCCCTTGCCTACTCCGGCAGGTTCGGCCCCCCTAAATGCCTCGGGAGCGATGAGAAGAAGTGACCCGGATCTTTTGATTGGCAGACAGGAAAGGCAGAGCCGTGGGGAGCGAGGATCTCTGGAATTGAAGTTGACAAGTTGTGATTCGGAAAAACACGAGCAACTCTGTGCCCGTGGCACACACACACCCCACGGGAAGGGGAGTAGCGTTAAGGATGCAACGCGTGGAAAGAGTCAATTGGAGTGAGAAGAAAACACAATGCAAAATAACAGGAGGAGGAACGGAGAAATGGGAGCAAAGGTTCGGGAAAGGTGAGGTTTGGGGAGAAAGAGACTACATGAGGGCCTCAATGCTGCTACTGCTGCTACTGCTGCTGCTACTACTACTGCTGCTGCTGCGGCAGAGTCTGTTCTCACAGTGGGCGGTGACAAGGAAAGAGGATGAGTTCAGAGTAGGCGTGGCCACACACGAGTCTCGTGATTTGTGGGAGGGGCTTGAGCTGATTTACATATTTTTGAAAGACATTTCAGCATCTGCATTCTTAGAGTGAGGTTACATTTTGCATTTTTAAATATGCATGCAAATAAGCTTTGGTTAAAAATAAATAATTTCGATCGTATTCCAACTGTGCCGTTGGCACTGTAAGATGAAGGTTGCATTCAGAACACTCATTGTGAGCAGTGCATCACCCTGCGTTTGGAACAGCTATTGGAAGGAAACATCACTGAACTGTTTCTATACATTATTTGTATTTTACCGGGTAAGCCCCATGGAGCTATACAACTCTTTTTCAGAAGTGACCCGGTTACAAATGATAATTCAACGATTTATTTTATTTTATTTCTATTATTACTTTATTTAATTTAAATTTTATTTTTTACCTACGTGACTTTACCGAAAAAACCTAAGAGTATTCAACGAAGTGGCTTATCACGTGAACATTTATAGCACCCAAATACTCTAAACACATGTTTCTGAATGTGGAAGGGAAATACCGGAGAACCCGGAGAAAAATTCACGCGACCACGGGGAGAACATGTAAACTCCAAATAAACAGCAGGCGTCAGGGTCGGGATCGGACCCACGACCTCCTGTATACCAGGCGAAGTAGTTAACATCTCGCACTAACAGATACTGCACTCTACCACGGACCCTGCGACAGAAATGTTCACGGTCAATAAACCGAACATTAGCATCTTCAGAAGCGATAAAACAACGACCACTTTGGTGAAAGTCAACATTGGTTGTCTCAATAGAATTGACTTCCCCGTCATAGGAATGTGGAGTTTCCAACCACTGGCTCTAAACGGGAGCAGAGCACCAACGCCTCAACGTTCATTTGAGTGGGAAAATCGCTCCGACAGACTTTTTGCCACGGGGGAGACTTGGGGTAAGGATGGCATCAGTGTCTTTGTGTGTGACCCCTTGACCTTGTGACCGACCCAACAAACGCTTGACCCTTGCCTCACCTTGGCCTCCTCGTTCACGTCCCAGGTGAAGGAGATGGCATTGTATGCAATCTCCTCGATGTTGCTGATGGTGTTGAAGCTCTCCTTGTAGTCAGCTGTTGGATGCACAAAGACAAAGACACAGGCACACAATTAAAGACACACATACGCACGTAGCAACACACGGTGGGTGAGCTATTAACTACCTCGCCTGGTATACAGGAAGTTGTGGGTTCGATCCCGACCCTGACGCCTTTACATTTGGAGTGTGCGTGTTCTCCACGTGGTCGTGTGGATTATTCACCGGGTCCTCCGGTTTTTCCCTCCACATTTAGATTCAACAACACGCGTTTAGAGGATTTGGCTACTATACATTTCCACATGATAAGCCACTTCTTAGAGCTATCACTGCGACCAGGTCACTTCTGAAAAAGAGCCATGTCGCTCAGTGGGCCTTACCTGGTAAAATAAAAAGAATAGTTTAGCCGTTTAACATTTTCAAAATACCGTGATCCCCGTTGGGGCAAATGCTGTTCGTGAGCACCTATGAAGGCCGAAACAGCATACAAGGGGGTGGGGGGGTGGCCAGCACCCTGCCCGGCTACCTTTGTCTTCCCAGTGTTGATGTTTACACACCAGGTACTTGTTAAAGGCTGAGTCAACCTAGGGGAGGCCCAGGACCAATTTAGATATTCGTCGCTGGTGTTGGCCGTGACCGGGAATTGAACTCAGGACGCCGGGTTCGTAGCGCAGTGCGCCGACCACTACACTGCTGCTCCCCACGACATGAACACTCACACATGTACAAGTAGACACACACACACACAAACACACTGGACGTTGACATTTGAATCAACGAAACGCAAGTCAACACAGGTTACTCAATTAACGGGTGACTTTGCGAATTATCTGGTCAAATAATTAGGTATCTTAGCACAGTACTGACCAATGTAATTAGACAGCCAGATACAGCACAGGTCTGTAGAACTAGTATACCCAAGTAAACTTTCAATGAACCACATGATTAGATGTCGTGGAAGATAACCCAGACAGCCAAACACTGTTGCCAGATTAAAAACAAGGCGTGTATTTTCATGCAGTCAGACATACCGACAGGACGTGGAGTAAGACAGTCAGCCACGAGTGAACCCATTAGTAAGATGCCCTCATGAGGTGGCGATCATGGGGTTTTTTAAACCCAACAACCAGATTCGCCTAACAGCCAGATTGACTAACGCTACCGCCTGCCAAACGGCCTCACAGATCTCCCAACATGTTAAACCAGCCAGCGAGAATAACGCACTGATCCGTAGGCATAGAATGATGATGATGCATCTGTTCGTTCATCGATTAAATTCTATTCTGACGCTCTTGATACGTGCATTGAATTGTCCTGTGAAGGATCTATTACCAAGTCGACAAATTATAGGAACATTTATATCCAGGCGAGTAGAGGGGAAGCGTACTGGACGAGCAAGAAATAAATGGACAATACAAACGGGGCAGCACTAACGAGATGAAAGAAGTGAATTGGACTTGCAACCCCTTGACCTTGACAATTCCCCATACTGGCAGTCCTCGACTTACGAACGCGTTCCGTTCCTGAGCCCCGTTGGCAAGTCCCGTTGGTAAGTCGAACAATTCGTAAGTCGTAACACAATAATGCACTGCATTTAAATGCACGTAGGGTTAGAAAATGTGTTTACGGTTCAAGAACAAAGGGAAGCATTGTTAAAAACATGAGAAGAAATATTGGACATTTGCATGTAATGCTGTAATAAATATTGTACGGTAAATAAAACATTAAATAAAGTAACATGAATAGAAAATTTAAAATCTGTTTTATTTTAACTTACCTTGAGTCCCGATGCTGGCTTGCTTGTCAGAAGGAGCGTTATGAGTCCCCACAATTGCACACATACACGGGAGCACGCACGCACGCACACACACACACAGACACACACTAATGACAACGATCCCCCCCGTATAGCCTTAACAAACTTTTGGGACAAGTGCTGTTAGTGAGCAGCGCCTATGAAGGCCGGCACGGCACACGAGGGGGTGGGTGGTCAGCACCACGCCCGGCCGCCTTTGTCTCCCTAGTGGCAAAGTTTACACACTGCACTCGGTACTCATTTTAGGCCGAGTCGACCATGGGGAGGACCAAGACCGGTTCATGTAACCGTCACTGGTGTTGGCCGTGAGCGGGAATTAAACTCGTGTCGCCGGGTTCGTAGTGCAGCGCGCTAACCGCTACATTACCGCTCCCCAAAAACACACACACGGGGGCACGCACGCACACGCGCGCACTCACTTTCATACATACACACACACGGGGGCACGCACGCACACACACGCGCATACTCACTTCCATACACACACGTGTCCGCGCACACGCACTCACTCACTGCACGAGGCTGATCGCTCCACTGAACAAAATAGTCCCACGGTTCAGTTTGCAAGTGCGAGTTTGCATTTTAAGTTGATGTCAACAAACATTTCATGGAAGCTGGTTCGTAAGTGCGGGTGTTCGTAAGTCAAATGTTCGCAAGTCGAGGACAGCCTGTATATCATGTTCCAAGAATTGGGTAAATAACAACCACACAGCCAGTGATAGAGGACTACCTGGCCATTTTGCTCAAGAAGTAGCAAGACCTCAGGGTAATAAATAAAAGCCAGCCAACTATTTAGATAAGCAAGACAGATTAATTGACCAGTAGTGCTCTAAGAGGCAGCCTGGTCTAGAGTCGTACTAACCGAATGGGGTGGATGTCCAGTCAGACACAGCATATAATTAAGGAGTGGGTGTTTTGTGTGTTTTGCGTGTGTGTGTGTGTTTGCTCTACAACCGCAGTGACCAGGGTTCAATTCCCGGTCATGCACGACATTAAAAGTGTCATGCGATCACCTCGGCCTCAAACGAACACCGGCTGCAGTGCGTGTGAACGTCAGCACGGGGGAGACAAAGGTGGCTGTGTGTGGTGTTGTCCACAGCACCATCCCCCCTCCACAACTTTAAGAGATGGTGTGGCACTGTCTACCCCACCCCACCTCCCCCCCAACCCATAAACAAGATTTTTTTTTTATATTTAAATTTTACCAGGCAAGGCCCCATTGAGCTATTTATCTATTTTTCAGAAGCGGCCAGGCCACAAATGATAACTCAACGAAGTGGCTTTTCTCGTGGAAATTTACAGCAGCTAAATACTCTTAAACACGTGCTTCTAAACGTAGAGGTGAACCCCAGAGGAACCGGAGAAAAATCCACGTGACCACGGGGAGAACGTGCAAACTCAAAATATTGAGCAGGCGTCAGGGTCGGGATCAAACCCACGTCCTCCTGTATACCAGGCGAGGTAGTTAACATTTCACCCCCGTGGCGACTGACGTTTTAGGCAATGGCACCTTTTTTCCGAGCAGTTTTGCTCGAAGTCTGGAAACTTGTACCGTGATGTCAACTCATGTAGGCACGCATGTTTCACTTGTGTTTGACTGGCGGTCTACTAATGCGTCAATTGAAAACGGCTCATTTGTCAACTCCCTTAAAATGCCCCGACAGTCTGCTCAGAGCTCCGGAGTGCAAAGTTCGATCTCGAATCGGCCAAGTCCTCTTTGTTCTGAAGGAGAAGGGCCCTTTTTGTTCAGGTAGTTGGAAAATACTTTCATTCTATTTAGCGACATTCAAGCCAAGTAGAATTGCATCCCAAAACGCTGCATGTACCAGTGGACTTCCCATTTGGTACAGATACACAGAGAGGCCAAGCAATGTCCAGCTGCGGTCAAGGGATGGCTCCCCATCGGTCAATACGTATGCTGATGATACGGTGAAATTGCCTCGCTCTAAGAGTAGTTGGAAACTCTGCTGCTGAACCTGGAGCATGCCACTAAGAGGCAGATTAATACCATCAGCTCCACTAAAACAAAGCACTTGCCTGGGTATTTTATGTCATCAAACACCCCACCCCCTCAACTCTCCATGAGTAATGTGGCAGTTGTGGAGAAAATTGAGGCGTTTCCATACTTGGGCAGTGTGCTCATGACCAGATCCAGTTTGGCAGTGGAGGTTTCACTTTGAATCAGTTGAGTGGCATTGTCTGTTAATTGGCTGCATAACTGTATTTGGAAGCTGCTCAGCCTGTCACTCCATATGAATCTCCAGGTCTTCCCTGCAACATTCATGCCCTCTCTTCTCTATGCTTGCAAAACGTAGGCCTCGTGACAGAAATATCTATGCTCGTTTGAAACATTCAGGTTGGCCTGGGTTTATAACTGGTGAGATTGTGTGAGGAGCTCACGTATCCTTGAAAGATCTAGACACAGTCCCATCAGTGAGCTTCTCTGGCAGGCAAGGCTGCATTGTCATGTAGCCCACATGCCCATCCACCGCATGCCCAAGCATGTTTGGCTAAATAGAGTCGGCTAAAGGGGCACGGCACGGGCTAGAGAGGAGATGGGCTGTGTTACAGGAGGATTTTGAGCCGACTTGACTTGCAGGTGACCGGTATCAGTGGTGTCAAGATCGGCAGTTGGAAGCAGTCGCCCTCCAACAACAATAGAGGGTAGAGGAGCGATGCTCACAATGAGCGGAGCGCCAGGTGGCCAAAACGCAGAAGGTTGGCGCAGTAGGGAGCACAGTTGGTGCATCTGCCAGTCATCTCAGTCAGTCAACCCATAAAAGCTGGGTCTGTCCCGTGACCTCTTGCCAGCATGCGACAATTCACGTAGCCTCAAAGTGCACCTAGCCTGGCACAAGCGCCATGGTGATGTCACCACCACAATGGAGATTGTTGTTGTTATTGTCCCTGTGTGTGTGTGTTTCCGTGTGTGCTTCCGTGTGTTTTCCACACACGTGAGTGTCCCTCGGTGTGTGTGTGTAACAAGAGGCTAACATTGACAGCCTGCTGAGTGTAAACACTCGCACACGCGGCCAGGCAGCCGCACGCCACCAACACCAGCTCCGCGCGTGCACGACGATGGAATCTCTACGATAGCAGTGTGTGTGTGTGTACATGTGTGTGTGTACATGTGTGTGTACATGTGTGTGAACATGTGTTTGGTGCAGGGAGCGGTAGTGTAGCGGTTAGCGCGCTGCGCTACAAACTTGGCGACCCGGGTTCGATTTCCACTCACGGCCAACACCAGTGACGATTATCTGAACCGGTCCTGGGCCTCCCCTAGGTCGACTCAGCCTCAAATGAGTACCTGGTGCGATGTGTAAACATCGCCACTAGGGAGACAAAGGCGGCCGGGCGTGGTGTTGGCCACCCACCCCCTTGTGTGCCGTGCCGGCCTTTACTGGTGCTCGCTAACAGCACTTGCCCCTACAGTCTGTTAAGGCTACACGGGGGATCTTTGTCTTTGTACATGTGTTTGGTGCAGGGAGCGGTGGTGCAGCGGTTAGCGCACTGCGTTACATTCCCGGCGACTCGAGTTCGATGCTCGCTCATGGCCAACACCAGTGAAGATTATCCAAACCGGTCCTAGGCCTCCCCTAGGTCGACTCGGCCTCAGATGAGTACCCGGTGCGGTGTGTAAACATCGCTACTTGAGAAACAAAGGCGGCTGGGCGTGGTGCTGGCCACCCACCCCCTCGTGTGCCGTGTCGGCCTTCAAAGGTGCTCGCTCACAGCACTTGCCCCAAATGTCTGCCAAGGCTACGAAGGGGATCTGTGTTGTTGTTGTTGTTTATGTAGCCAGCATTATCCTTCCCCACTTTGACTTTGTTAACTCTTCACCGTTGCTGTTCATGGGACGGTGGTTTACACAACACGGTGTGAACCTGGAGTTTCAGTCCTGGCATTGGCTAACGTCAGTGGCAAGTGGTTTAACTGATAATGGCTTTCTCGAGGCCGATTCAGTCTCAAATGAGAACCATGTCTTGGGTGTGAACATCAGCAACAGGCGGCTACGGCTCGAGCCACACCATCTCCTTGTGCACCATGCTACCCTTGATTGGTGCTCGCTCACAGCTCTTTGTCCCCTTCGTCTGTAACAGCGGTGACCAAATGGCATCTCCCGGGCCGCATGCGGCTCTTTAATCCACCACACACGTGGTTCTATCGAAGGGACGTAACGTAGAATGTACTATCACAGTAGCAAAGACTAATGAATGTCTCTCATGCTGCGCAGAAAACTGTCAATATTAATAAACATTTATAGTAACATTTGGCTCCTTGCAGAACTCACGGGGTACTTTGTGTCTGTTACAGGTTGGCCACCCCGAGTCTATAAAAGAGAAACGGAGGACCTTTGTGTGCATGCACACTATGCACTCCACGTGGGGAGTGGCAGTGTGGCATTTACTGCACTGCGAACCTCAAAAACGAGGTGCGATTCCTGGCGATGACAGCAACATCTATGCCAAGTGATTTATGAACGTGGCCTGGGTGTCCCCCTGGTTAACTCAGCCTCACAAGAGCACTCCTTGCAGTGCAATGGCAGAGTGAAAAACAGAGCGCGCACACTGATTACAGCACTCTCCCGACTCCCCAGCCGGTGAGGCTGAGCACTTGACCTCACACAGTCAGAAGGTCGCAAGTTCAAATCCCAATCAGGGGTCGGACTCGGCCCATCGCCATTCTTTCAAAGTCAACAACCTCAGTAGCCGCCTTGTGAGAAGTCAACGGTGACTGATTACTATTCAGACTCGGCCCTGCCATAGGTATGTGGAGATGAGCACGCCCCGAGCTCGCCTGACCAGCATTGGCGAACAAACAGCGATTGCATAAGCCAGCTGCTGGCGGTTGCGAGACTCGTGTTCATGTGCGGGTTTAATTTTACTGGGCGCAGGTTTAACAGTGGAACTCATAAATATACGGCAGGCATGTCCTACGTGCAACTAGCATGGAACACTGCTCTAATTGGATTGAAAAAACACGCAACCACGGGGAGAACGTGCACACTCAGAATATACAGGCGTCAGGATCGGGATGGAACCCACGGTCTCCTGTATAACAGGCGAGGTAGTTAACATCTCGCTATCAGACGCCAACGCACAACAGGCTGCAAGACGTGGCCGCCAAACGCATGATGCGTTCGCGTGCCCTCGGACCGTGGGACTCGCCGGGTAAAGGACTGCATGGAAGAGGGAAGATGTGTTCAGAGTGCAGAATGTGTCCGTGGAACTAAACATTTATCTTGCTGTAACTGCCATTGTGGAGAGATTTAATGGTTCTTAATCATCGTTATTAACGACAATATTTTAGTTAACTACACCAATTCCATTTGTTCTAAGCTTTATAAACCAAAATGACAGTCTTTGCAAGGTGAACTTTTTTGTATAACTGATTTCTTTGGGTTTCATAATTATTAATACTGTATCTTATTGGCAGTTTTTAACTTTTTATACCTCTGGTCAAAACTAATTTTTTAAGTGATGATTTAACTTGAAAGCTGACTCGTTGGTATCCTTAAAAGTTTTTTCCTTGCATGGGCTGCGAGGCGGCCACGAACACGACAGCGTTGCCGGTGTCACACCGTCGATTGCGCGGTGGGAGATTTCTCTCCGTGCTCTCCCGTTTCCTACCCACTTGACGAACACTCGTTACTGGAATTGACCAAAGAGGATCAGGGTCCTCCTCAGAACAAAACGTCTTCAGACGCAAGTGAGGCTTTCCTGGGAAAACATTTAAATATTATATTTAATTTACGTCCCTCTGTCAATTCCCTATTAAGTGCAAGCCCCCTCCATACTTGTTATTGTCATGGGCGTAGTTTGACCATACTTCACCACGCAGGTCAGTGCGGGTTGGGGAGTGGTGCCGAGGACGGGATTCAACGTCTCTCCGCTCACACGAGCCCCGATGTTAGAATTCTCCGATAACCGATGCAAACCCTTCACTTTAAAACAAAAAATGACTGAATATGAGATTATGTCAATCTTACTTCTAAATGCCCGAGTAATCAGTAATCGAGTGGATTACATTCCCAGAGCCTCCCCTATTAAATTAACGCAATCATTCCACTTTTCATGCGCCTATCCGTCGCTCTTAACCGCGCGTGCGACACGCCACGTGCACAAAAAATTATTCGCTCAATGAAATTCCCAGAGGCCAGGGCCCGATTTCCCTCTGGGCCCGCACGAGCATTGTCAGTGCGAGGTAGCGACCAACATCGAGCCCCGGGGTGAGGGTGGGCAATGGAAGAAGAGAGGCAGGGAGGGAGGGATGAGGAGGAGGAGGTGGAGGCGAGGCGCCTCGTGTTGTGAACGCAGCCACCGCCAGCCGCTGCTCGGCCCCATCCATGGAAAGGCGACACCTGTGCAGCTGTGTTTGGTGTTTACAGCGGTAATGGTCGCTCACGCTCACAACACAAAGGTACCACCCCCCCGCCCCTCCCGTGTAGCCTCAACAGGCTGTTGGGGCAAGTGCTGTCAGTGAGTAGCAGCACCTATGAAGGCCGGCACTGTGGCACACGAGTGGGTGGTGGGGGTGGCCAGCAGCACGCCCGGCCGCCTTTGTCTCTCCAAGTGGCGATGTTTACTCCACACTGCGCTCGCACAATGAGACGAGTATCTGGCTCGTAGCCAAATACGTCTCCGTGTTTCTCTGCCGCCGTCTATTTCACCCGAAAGATTCTTACTCGAGTTGATGTATTGGGGGCTGTTTCTTGTTGTTGTTGTTATACGAGTTAGCATTTTGTTTTCGTTTCACCATTTAATGGGAAGTGTTAGTCGGAATCTGAGAATTTATATTTATATTTTTTACAATCCTGGACATAGTATGTACGTACGTTGAACTTCTTTCGCACCGTACGTAGCCAACCGTGCTCATCGTACTTGCGGAGTGTTCTATACTGGAGCGATTGATCAAAGTTAATCAAATCGGCAGTGTTTTTTTTTGCCACGCAAATGTTGTCACGCAATGATTTTTTGCACATCAATCAAAGATGCGGTTGAAAACTCACCATCGTCAAAACCCTTAAGCGATGGCATCTTACTTGCATACAACAACGACACCACGCAAGAGATGATGTAAGAGCTCACGTGTGCTGCTACCCATGTGCACGGACATCCACAGACTCGCACACGGACGCACAGACTCGCACAGAAACCCAGACACTCACGATAGACCTTTGATGTCATACTAAGCTCACGTGTGCTATACTCTTCGGTTCTTTCGGTAAAGTCACGTAGGTAAAAATAAATGTTAAAAATAAATAATACAAATATAATAGAAATAATAATAGAAATAAAATAATGTGATTTACTATTTATTTCTATTAATATTTCTATTCCATGTTTATTATTTATTTTAATATTTATTTTTACCTTCGTGACTTTACCGATAAAACCTAAGAGTATGAATCCTCGCAGTCACAAAAGCTTCAAATCTAGAACTCACACGTGTGCTGCTTCCCACGTGCAACGCTTTTGAATTCCGTTGGTGCTTTAGGACCCTTTTTGTATTTGTGTGATACGCGCGACGCTAAAAATCATAATTTTAACTCACCCACCAGCAGTTCCACGAATTGTCACAATTCGGGGTCACGAATCGGGGTCACGATTTAAATTCAGTCATTGAATACTTCTTCTACCCTGTTGAGCATCTCATTTCTATTGTTTTCGTTTGTTCCATCTGTTTTTATCGCTTTGTTTTTTCCCCCCATTAGCTTAGATGTAGCATAAGTGTATAACATGGATGCACTTTACATACGACGCCATGTCTCATTTTAATTGATGAAGAGGCGTGTCGTCTGTTACCTGCCTACTGTTCACTGTGGTGAAATTCCATCTTCCTGTGGCAGGGATGATTACACATCAAATCGTATGTTGGGACTTTATCCACGAAAGCCTCCGCGAGTCTTAAGGCTTTTTTTTCCAGGAGGGTCCTGCAACGTTCTAATGAGTGTAACAAAAAAAAAATCGAGGGCCCAATTGACGTCCGTGGAAGTTGCAGTGCCCAAAGATGCACGCGTAATGCGGGTTTCCACAGCAGCTCGGCAGGAAAACTGTTTTCGCCACCAGACAACGCATGACCGATACTGTGTCTACATCACAGATGCATTTCAGATATGAAACATTTAGGATTTATAATTTTTCTTTCAACAATTGAACGATGTACTAATCTAAAAATGGGCGAAGACCCTGGAACCAGTCCAGGGCACGCTGGTGGTACTGTCGCTCGGCTGGCCTGGGAACGCCTGGGAAATCCCCAGGAAGAGCTAGAGTCGGTGTATAGTAGTGTATAGTGTAGTGTATAGTGCAGTGTATAGTAGTGTATAGTAGTGTAGTAGTGCTGGAATCTGTCGCCAGGGAAAGGGAGGTCTGGACCGCCCTACTCAACAAGTTTCCGCCGCATCCCCTCACCAGGACAAGCGGATTGAGAAACAAACGAAATAACGAATCTAAACGTCTTTGTGTAAACAATAGTCGTGAGCACCTATTAAACGAGGATGCACAAAGGGGTTGGGGGGGGTGGCCAGTACACACGTGACCACCTTTGTCTCCCCAGTGCTCAGTTAAGACTGAGTCAACCTAGGAGAGGCGCCCAGGATAAAAGTTCGGATACCACCTACCACTGACGTAAGCGGGGCAGGGACTTAAAATCAGATCGCCAGGTTTGAGGCACAGTACGAGTACAAAGACAGATGTACAGTAAAACCTTGGATTGCGAGTAGCTTGGTCTGCGAGTGTTTTGCAAGACGAAAACATTTTAAAAATAAATATTAATTTGATAAACGAGCGAGGTCTTGCAACACGAGTAGCACGTGTATACGCTTTGTCTGCCAAGCGTCACGTGATCACAACTGATATTCGAGTGCTTTGGATTACAAACACGTTTCCGGAAGGAATTATGCTCGCAATCCAAGGTTTTACTGTATAGGCTTAACATGCTGTATGGGCAAGTGCTGTGAGTGAGTAGCACCTATGAAGCTATGAAGGCCGGCACGGCACAAGAGTGGGTGGGTGGCCAGCACCACGCCCGCCCGCCCGCCCGCCTTTGTCTCCCAAATGACGATCTTTCCCACACATCGCACACAGCCACTCATTTGAGGCCTAGTCGACCTAGGAGAGGGCCCAGGAACGGTTCAGATAATCGTCAGACCCGCACAAAAGATTCGCGTGCACAAATATGCGCGCGACATGCGGGTAGTTTTGGCCGGCACGGCTCGGCTCGCCGGTAGAAACTGGCTCCAGGCCTCGACAAACTGGTTCTGCCCGGGACGGGGAGATGCGGGACGGTGGAGTGAGACTTGATGCCCACACACAGATCGAGGACCCCCCCCCCCCCACACACACCCTCCCCGTGCCACATCGCACCACATCTCCTCCGGACTGTGTCTGGGGACACAGAGGGCCTTTCCTCCTTCGTGAAAGCCGTACGCTCTATGAATGGCGAGAAGACCAAATGTACTCAATTATTCTTCTTGGTTCTTTCGGTAAAGTCACGTAGAATGAAAATAAGCTTCAAATCTAGAAATAATAAAAGAGTCTGAATAACTCTGCCTTCTCGACAGACCTGTTCTCCACCTGAAGACGGCTGCTTGCGTTGTGGCCGAAACGTCGTGAGAATTATTTATTATGTTTTATTTTTATTATTTTATTATTTATATTCTACATGACTTTACCGAAAGAACCAAGAAGATGAATCCCTGCAGTCACGAAAGCTTTAAATCGAAATTTACTCAATTATTATTAATATCTCCCGGTGACATGGTGGGGGGGGGGGGAGGGGTTGGTAGATCACGCTGAGATGGGATCTGTGAGACGCACCCACCCGGTGCTTGTAATAGGTGGCGGTAAAGAAAGTAGGTCGCAGTCTGATTCCTGCTGTTTGTGCAGCAGGCAAAATGACTGTTGCTGTCATTCTGTGCGTGGGATTTCTCAGGCCTACGGTATTCCTACAACTACACATCGGTTAATTATCAATAAGTGAACAGACATACAGGTAAATGAGAGCTAAATGTGTAAATGGGCAAAGATGGGGGTGATGATGATCAATGTGGATTCTTCACGATGATCATGATCGTACTGACGAAGGTAACGATGATGGTGCTGCTGCTACAGAATTCATGTTGGTGTGTCAATGGTTATCAATACAATTCTACCTTACGATTGTCATCTCATTAAGGCCCTCAGGAGGGCTTTGCCAAATTCAGCAAAAAAAAGCCAAATGTATGAGATGATTTTATTTTGTTAAGTTGTTGGTGGTAAGACAGATTGTTAACTAAAGAAAAACGTCAAAATATTTAATTTCCCGTAATGAAAAAAACTTAATATAGAAAAACAATGGAACGGTGGTGCAGCGATTAGGCCAATTGTGTTATTGAACCGGGCGATCTGAGTTCGATTCGCGGCCATGACTACAACATCAGTGGCGAGTTATCACATCTGGGCACCTGACTGTAACATGGCATGGGGATGCCTTCATCCTGCCGTGGAGTGGATGGACAAAAGGCTGTGAATTATTCCGGTAAAAAAAGCAAGTAGCAACACTGCGCAAATTGTTATCCGAGGAATGTTTTCTTTTACGTGTAAATTGTTTTGTAATTGTCATAATTTCCAGATGCGAATTTTCTCTGCTTGTATTTTTGGCCGAAGCACGACACGCACACACAAAGATGAAGATCCCCTGTATAGCCTTAACAGACTTTTAGGGCAAGGGCTGTTAGCGAGCACCTATGAAGAGCGAGGGTATGGGTGGCCAGCGCCACGCCCGATCGCCTGGCGATGTTTTGACATCGCACCAGGTGCTCATTTGAGACCGAGTCGACCTAGGGGAGGTCCAGGTCTGGTTCAGATAATCGCCACTGGTGGTGGCTGTGAGCGAGAATCCAACTCCAGCTGCCGGGTTCATAGCGCAGCTCGCTAAACCACTGCACTACCGCTCCCCGTGCTTTTACTTTTATTAACTTTAATTTTTTACCTACGTGACTTTACCGAAAAAACCTAAGAATAAAGACAAAGAACCCCCGTGTAGCCTTAACAGACTGTTGGGAGCAAGTGCTGTTAAAAGCGAGCACGGAATACGCGCCCCTGGAAAAGCCAACATTTGTGAGAATGTCGGCAACGCAGCCTCCACCCTGCGATGAGAATCGCACCTCTCCCCGGCGGCCGTGCCTTTCTGAACGTGATCGCACGGCAACGACTGGAGGCGGGGAGGGCCCCGACAAAAGGTGGCTTCGCAATGCGGCCCCCCGTGCAAGCACAGATAAGGGGGCGCGCGTTCAAAAGAAGAAATGGACACCCGAGGCTTGAAAAGGTATCGCCATTTGCGGCGCGGAGGGCGAGCGCCTTCCCCACCGCCCTCTCCCACCACCACCACAACCACCACAACCAACAACAACCTCCACACAAATCCTAGCATGGATTCAAAACACTTAACCTGCACCGGTAACCATGGAAATCAGATCCCGCATACAAAGACAAGGGAGCATTTAGGCGTTACTGCGAGATCGAGCGTGCGCGCCCCCACGCTTTCGTGCGTTGCGCGTGTCCTTGTCCGAACGCACGTGTGCGACCGTGCGCACATTTGATGTGAGGAGCGGCAGCGTAGCGCTCAGCGCACCGCGTTACGAACGCAGCCACCCGAGTTCGATTCCCGCTCACGGCCGACATCGGTGGCGATTGTCTAAACCGGTTTTGGGCCTCTCCTAGGTCGACTCGGCCTTAAATGCATGATGTGGTTCCCATCTGTCAAGATCAGCACTGGAGAGGCAATGGCGGCCGGGAGTGGTGTCAGCCACACCACCCCCTCGTGTGCTGTGTTGGCCTTTTAAATAGGTGCTCTCTCACAGTACTTGCCCCAAGTGTCTATGATGGCTCTATGGGGGCGGGGGGGATCTTTGTTGTATGTGAGTCACTCACTCTTCATTTAAAGACCACTTTTGCGTTAAAAAAAGGAATTCGTGGTAATGTATTTTGAGCCCAAATTGGTAATGTATTTGGCCCATATACAGCAGATAGACCACAATGATTAAGGCATCAGGCTCCAAGCAATGAGGCGATTCCAAAACCAATCACGCACAGTGATCCGTTTCCAGGGTGGAAGACAGAGGAGGGCCTCTGCAGTAAACGGTAAAAAAACAATCAAACCGCCAAAGCACTGCAGAGATTTCAAAAATTTCTGCCACAAATTGACAGCAACAGTTTTCCCGCCAAAACAAACAAGAGTCCCACTGTCACAGTGTAAAATATATCATGGCCACGGAGCTAATCAGCAATAATTTAAAACAAAAGCAAAGATTCGCAGGCCACAGTAGTTCGCCAAATCGCGATTCAATACTCGAATCGATTCTCGTGCAATTTATTCCGACATGGTTTTCTTTTCCCATTTGCACAATTTTCTCACGTAATCAGCCTCTATGTCCTAATCACCAGCATATCAGGCGTATATGTAACATACATAAATTGTAAATAACCAATTTGAATTCACGTATAAACATACACACTGCATGGATGAGAATCAATTTTAATGCAAGTGTGTCATTGCACATCTCTTTGCCTGATGACGACCGTTTGCGTTGCGATCGAAACGTCGTGATTTGTTTTGTTTTATTTTATTTCTAACTACGTGACTTTACCAAAAGAAACAAAGAGTATGGATTCCTGCAGTCACGAAAGCTTCAAATCAAGATTGAATCTCTAGTAAGCATTGGCATGAAGCCGAGGTATGGACTTCTGCTCTGGTATTACTAATCCATGTACCGTAATCTCAGTGTGTGGACTACAGTCACATGGTCCGGTACCTCCGCATGTGCAAATGCAGTTTGGCCGCTGCTGTGTGTGTGGGCCATGTGTGCGTGGGCCATGTGTGCGTGGGCCATGTGTGTGTGGGCCATGTGTGTGTGTGGGCCATGTGTGTGTGTGGGCGCTGGGGGTCTCACCGATGTCAATGACTCTCTGCTTGGCCGTGTGTTGCCGTGAGTGCCAGTACTTCCAGTATTTGAGCTGCTCCTCGCGGCTTTTGTCTTCCCCGAACACCACCATAATCACACTCTGCGCACGCACGCACGGGTACGTCATGTCACGTCTCACTAGAAGTCACAAACAAACACCTTCTCATCGCGAAAGACCCGGCGACGCACGAGATCCCTGGCTTCAACCTCTGCCCCTGAAGCTTCTGGGCCGCAACCCCTGAACCGCATCCACTACGCAAACCACGGCAGTAGACGCGGACACTTGGTGATGATGCACAAATGGAAAATAAATAAATAAACTCTTCGGTTTGCGACTGCGATCACCACCCGGAAACAGAACCACGAAATTTACGACGACTCAATGCCGCATTCACAAACATCGTCACAGCGACGACGGTGCACCACTCCGCTACTCCTGATGCAATCATCTGGGTCAACCGCCATCAATGTAAATAATTAATGTATAGCCGTCGCTCTACGTCAACATCAGCCGTACGACGACGACGACGACGAAGACGTGACATCTCGTTGAATCCGCGCGGCCTCTCGTCGTGTCGTGCCGCATCTCGTCTCCAATCACGGCGCGCCATGCCCCGTCGCTCCACCGCACCGTGCGCACTCACCCGAACTTTGCTCATGGGGTGACGGAGGCACTTGTTGGCTCCCAGCTCGCGTAGGGAAATAGCGTAGAACTGGCCCTTGTTGAGGTAGGTGAGCGGGCCCTCGCCCGGGCGCTGCCGAAGGGACTTGGACGCCTCCAGGGTGTACTCAAAATACTCCCTGTCGCGTGCACGCACACGTACGCATCATCATCCAGTGTTCTATCCGCTGCTGGGTGAAGGCTTCCGCACGCTATCATCATTGGCTTTTGCATAACCACTGCTACACTAAGGCAGAAATATGCCATCATCATCATTATGAGCCATGGTTGATCGACTGCTAGATGAAGGCCTCCCCACGCCATCACCGTTGCTCACGGATCCTGCAATGCCACAATGCATCTCACCCTTGCATTTGAAATGGTCTCGTCAGTACATCTCTTCTCCGTTGGGGTCTCTCCTTCAGCTGACATTACATGACCAGTCTCATCCACTGCCAACGTCCCTTCTAAGTGATGTCTCTTGCCCAAGCGCACTTCATTTTCTGGACCGTCAATACGATGTCTGATGTACATTTGTGTCCTTTGATCCACGTGTTCCTCTCCTTGTATCCGAGCAGTAATTCCAAGCTTGCGTTGCTCAATGTTAAATACCACGGTGGTGAGATGTTCAATACCTCGCATGGTAGAAAGGTCGTGGGTTTAAACCTGACCCTCATGTCTGTATATTTGGAGTTTGCAGTTCTCCCCGTGGTCTCGTGGATTTTTCTCCGGGTCCTCCAGCTTTTCCCTCCACATTTAGAAACATGCGCCTAGAGTAATTGGCTGCTATAAATTTCCACATGATAAGTCACTTCGTTGAGCTATAATGTGATCAAGTCATTAACTGAAAAAGAGCGAGACAGCTCAGTGGGCCTTACCTGGTTAAATAAAAAAAAGTTGTATCGTAGTAGAACATGGTGCTCTGTCCCAGATATGACAGCAGTATTCCAACTTTGGCCAAATATGTTCTTAGTATAGCACTAATAATTACTCGGAGATAAAGAGGCTTTGGCACGGAAATGAAAAACAAGCTTCTTCGATGCATCCTTCGCCAGATCAGTAACCCAGCCGTTCCATGAAGTCAGATGAGAATGTTGTTCCAAGAGATTAATGGCTTTACTATGGCTTCGGAAAAAAAAAAACATTGTTGACTACGATGGGAGGAAACGCGGAATTGGCAGCCGTACATGATATTATGAAGGCATTAATGAACTTGCATTGCACTAACGGAACAGAACGGTTCTGAGTGCAGATCCTCCCGCTGCGCGTGGAGTGTAGCGGGAAGCGCGCTGCGCTACGAACTTGGCGACTCGGGTTCGATTTCCGCTCACGGTCAACACCAGTGGTAATTATCTGAACTGGCCCTGGGTCTCCCCTAGGTCGACTCAGCCTCAAATAAGTAACTGGTGTGGTATGTAAACGCCACCACTCGGGACTAAAAGGCGGTCGGGGGTGGTGTTGGCCACCCACCGCGCTCATATGCCGTACCAGCCTTCATAGGTGTTACTCGCTAACATCACAGTCTGTTCAGGCTATACGGGGTCTTTGTGTGTGTGACACATGCCGGCAGGACGAGTGGTCCCGTCTCTGTCTGACTGCACTCGGACACAGAGACGAGACTACTCGCACGGGGGAGTCTCACCCGGACGCTGTCTCGTAGTCGGACGTGTCTGCTGGCTGAGCGCGGAACTTGGTCAGCTCGCTGAAGTGGTATGTCTGTGGACATCACGGGGAGATGCACGCAGAGAGACACCCGCGGGATAAACAAGCGGGACACAGCAGAAGACGGGTGTCAGATCGACAGGTATTGCAGAGGCAGACAGGCATCACACAAGCAGGTTTCACACATTCTATTCTTGTGTATGCTGGAAGAGATAACGTTCTTCAGGAGCTAAATGCTAATTTCGAGGTCTGCTTCCAGCCACGGCGAGAGTGCTTCAGGAGAGAGTTCGTGTAGTGTTGCTGTTCCTCCTCCGTTGAAGGAGTGGCGAACTACGGTGGTTTACTATATCGTCCGTAGTTTCACACACACACACGTGTGTATGGATAGGTATCTCACAAAGATAGGTGTCACACACAAGCCGACAGACACACACTTGTCAGCAGCATCAACAGCCGCCAATCGCCACTAAGTGGCGGTGATATCACCACAGCTCGTGTCAAGCTTGGTGCACATTGACGCCATGTGAAGTGAAACCTCTCTGGGAGGAGGTTACGGAAAAGACACCAGCATTATGGGTTAACTTATGGGCTCATTCACATACATGGGCTAACACACCCACACAGGCGTTATGGGCAAACACACCCACACAGGCGCTATGGGTTAACTCACACACGTAGCTTAACACACCCACGCAGGCATTTTACAGGTTCACTTACGGATCTCACACACACGCACACACCACACGAATAGGGGCACGCACCTCCTGGAGGCCGGGGCCCTGGTCGAGGGACCCGTTGTCAGGTGAGCGCCGGTCATCGTTCTCCTTCAGGTAATGCCCCACGCCCGGCTGGGCCTGCGTGACCTGCGGTGGCGCCGGCCCGGGCCCCACGCCGCCGGCCCCGTGGTCGATGTCGAACGTCATGTGCGTGCGCTCGTAGAGAATGGCGGGCCGCTGCTCCTCGCGCTCGTAGAACTGCACGGAGGGCTGAGCCACCGTCACGTTGTAGGAGATGGCCTTTTCCGTCTTGATGCCCGACGGCTGGGACCCCATGCCCTGTGGCCCGGATATGCCTGCGCCCACCAGACGGTGCAACTCCCCCGTGTCGCTCGTGCCCATTGCGGTCAGAAGCCTGCCGAGGGAGGGGTGGGGAGGTAGGACGGGCGGTGAGTGACGCATTCTGGGTAACGCGGTGGAAAAGGGGTGACGGCAGTGGGCAATTGTGGGTATTTTTTTGACGAACTACTCTTTTTATTTTACCAGGTGAGGGCCCACTGAGCTATCCAGCTCTTTCTCAGAAACGACCCGGCCACAAATGATAGCTCAACGAAGAGGCTTATCAGCATGTTTATAAATGTGGAGGGAAGGACCGGAGGACCTGGAGGAAAATCCACACGACTGCGGGGAGAGAGACATGCAAACTGCAGGTCATGAAAGGGATGCTACTCTGCACCCTTTTACCGTGCGGAATTCTGAATAATATAGAGGCGCAGCACTCAAATAATACATTGGAGCAGCACTGTGGCATTATGGGTAATTAAGTGGGGCAGCACTGAGCGCGACATTCTGGGTTAAAAGGAGCAGTAAAGGGGGACAGCTATCAGTTACTGGGCGTGAAGGGGACAATGCATTCTGGGTAATATAGAGGGTCAGCATTGAGTCTGGCATTCTGGGTAATGCAGGGGTGAGGGTGATACACCTCGTAGTTGAGGTGAGGCATCTCACCGTTTGGGCTCCAAGTCTCCGTTCTCAGAGCCCTTTACTGGTAGCAGACGTTTATCTCGCGGCACCTAGAACACACATCACCATAATCAGCTATCGTCATCATGATTATCAACACCACCATCATTAATTGTCGTCACCACCATCATTAACTGTCGTCACCACCATCACCGCCACCAATTCCCGTTTATCATCATTCACAATACGATCAGCACCATCGTCGTCATGATCATCAAATCATTATCATCATTCACCATCATGGTCATAATAACCATCCATCATCGCTCACGCTCCAGTGTTGAGGACATTCACTTCCAACCTTAACTCCGCTGCCAATGAACAACCGAAGCCAGAAACACACTTGGCCCTGACCCTGCCAGGCCAGGCCCAGTGGGGCCTAGTGGGGTCCAGTGGTGACTTACAATAAAGCGTGGTGAACCTCCCTCCCTCCTCTCTCCCTCCCCGGCACCACACGTCTCAGTAACCGCCCCTCAATTATTCATTCTCATCTTAAATAAGACGCAGCTGCATTGCCATATCTCATTCTCTGGGAGTACACGCACAGGTGTCATATTCTCGGTTTGTGATTAGTAAGCAATTTTACATGAATAAAAAAGAGCTACAAGAGGTGTTGTGTACATTACATGCTGGTTTCGGCAGTGTCTTTGGCTCCTATTCGTTACAGTGATCGTGTCTGCAGTTGTGGGTCCCTTTGCCAAAATGTATGGACGGTGAATTGCTTGCGATCCACACTCCCCCTCTTTGCCTTATCCGTTTGCTGTTGTGTGGCTTCTCTTGTATTTGCTCGTATCTAAATATGCGACTTGCAGATGGCAGTGAGGCAGTGGTCGCTGAGCTGTTCTTTATACTAAAGGTCAGGCTCTCCCAAAAAACAAAGTTGCAATTCCCAAAAAAATCTGACTCAATTTGTTTTGTATTTCGGATCATTAAACAAATATGACGTCATAGGACATTACATTGCTAATTGCCAATGCTTTCTTCACAAAAAATGGCGTCACTTGGCACCGGCTCACGCCACAAAGATGCTTCAAACTACATCCATAACGTCAACAAGTCGGGATAAAAATAAAAATCCGGATATATAATTACCCTTAAAAATCTGAGATTCCAAAACGTCCCAATCTGTAAGCACCCCTTACCTTGTAGTAGTCGTAGAGTAGGCCGAGGGCGGCCACACTGTCTTCGTCCCCGTTGATGCTCATCATGGCTTTGGTGGCGGCCGTCAGGGGGTTCTCCAGGTAGCTCTTCCAGGCCTCGTCCTCACTCGTGTAGGCGCGTCGCGTACACGCCGCCGCGTCACCTCCACCACCACCGCCTCCTCCATGTCGCACCACCACCCCGCGCTTACTGCTCGCATGTGGCACACGGCACGGCGAGGCGATGGGGGGGCACGGTCAGACAGAAATTCCCATCTCCTGGCGATTTCGGCCCCACGCAGCACCGGACTAAGAAGTAGCCGCCGCCCTTAAGACTCCGTCAGTTGAGACGATTGGAGACCCACGAGCCAGCCACCCGTGAACGCTGACTCAACCCCAGAGGTCGCAAACGGGTTTTGATTCCTTACCCGTACCCGGCCGCACCAGGGTCACAAACGGGTACCCGTACCCGATACCCGTACCCTACCCGTACCCGGCCGGGTACGGGTATCGGGTACCTGATTGCGACCTCTGGGATGAAGCCATGTTACAGGCGCCGGTGGGTTGATTCTAGGAACTTGAATTGTGAGAAGAGACAAGACGTTAGGAAATGAGTGACACACGGTTACTCACCAGTGACTCACGGTCTACCCGTACCCGGCCGCACCAGGGTCGCAAACCGGTACCCGTACCCGTACCTGGCTGGGTACGGGTAGCCGGGTATCGGGTAGGGTATGGGTATCGGGTACCCGGTTGCGACCTCTGCTCAACACGACTGCTAGTGAACACCTATGGCGCTCTGTTGTAAATCACAAGACTTATTGTAAAGTGGACTTTTATGGTTTTACGGTGGTCTCTCTAAATGCACGAGTGAGATTTCTGCTTTTCAATTCCTGCGCTTGTGTATTCACCAGCAGCTACTGGTGCTGATGATGTTAACCCTGCTGCTGATAATGATGATAAACGATATTGATAATACTGCTGCTGCCAACGGTAGTGGTGCTGCTGATGAGGATGTTGATCCTGCTGCTACTGATGATGTTAATAACAGATGATGTCCATAATAATAACACTGCTGGTGCTGATGGCATGGCAAGAGTTAAGTTAAATTCAGACTTTCTCTTCTCAGTTGCTCTCACTTCTGTTTGCACAGTGTCCATGTCTTTCCTCCAGTTCACAAGAATCCACTATCTTAATTGCCACTATATTCCTGCAGAATCAAAGCTGCAATGAGTGTCTTATCTGGAGGAGATTAGGCGTCTGGAGATAAGGGCTACTGCCTGTGAGCCTGGGTGTGGGGAGTGGGATTTATAATGAATAACCAGACTTGAGGAAAAAAAACACTTATTTGACTATTGTGCAAATCGACTTATATGTATGAATGGGGTTTTAATTGTGTTGGTCATGGGATTATACGAGGTTTGAGCTAGCCCTATCCTATATCCAATCACCAACAGTCGTATTATTAAATATAACCGTATACCTATTGGGCGTGGAGTCGCAGTGCAATAGTTAGCGCACTGCGCTGTGTTCAGCATCCCGAGTTCGATTCCTGGCCACGGCTAACAACATCTGTAGAAAGTAATATCTGATTCTAGATTTGAAGCTTTCGTGACTGCAAGGATTCATATTCTTAGGTTTTTTCGGTAAAGTCACGTAGGTAAAAAACATTAAAAAGTAAAATAAAGAATAAAAAATAAAATATAAAATAAAAAAATAATAAAAACTTTTACTTGATACAGCTGTCGTGGCTGTTGACGATACCACCTGAAGACGGAAGCTTGTGTTGCCTCCGAAACGTCGTGATTTTTTATTTTTATTTTTTATTCTTTATTTTTATTTTATTGTACTTTTTAATGTTTTTTACCTACGTGACTTTACCGAAAAAACCTAAAAATTGTAATATCTGAATTTGTGGTGCCCCCCATGACACTGACCAGCTTGAAGTATGGTGACAAGCCCCATTACAAAGGCCTTCAACCGGTATCGTCCAGCAGTGGATTGATATGGGGCTCTAAATCATTATAATTATTGATTATCATGATTAAAGGATATTGAGCACAAATGTCAAATATCTTTTTTGAAAAGGGGACAATGTGGAATTTCAAACGCTTGTTCAGGACTGCCAACAGAGATGAGTGCAGACTACAGTTGCCACCTTGATACACAGTACAGACCAAACCCGGATAAGGTGAACACAGCAATACGGTACAAGATCTTCATCATCATCATCAGCACAATCCATGGGCAGATAGCACATAGGTGTCCACTACACGAGTCTCAAAAACTCTCCTTTTTCAGGAAGTTCCTGTCAATATTTTTACAGGAGGGGCGATGTTCCCATGTGCAATCCCAATAAAGTAATTTGCAGGTAATGTTTCCAGTATAGGGATGTTTGGTCAATACAAGTTACACTGCATGTGTTTGTTTCAGCGAGATTGAATTAGCACCGATGCGTCTCTCTCTATGGGTTTGTATCTGTGTAAACTAAGCTGCAGTACTTTTCCACTCTTCCAAATGTTTTTACAAGTTGTTGTTGTTGTTGTTTTCCCACTGTAGTTTTCTGTAGCGATTGCCGAGTGGGATAATAGTTCTTAGCGAGCTCCGCCATGAGCAATTTTAACAGGACATTTTAAACTACACTCGTCTGCGTGTGTGTGTTCCTGCATAGCCATCACTCAAACATGGCCATCGTCAAACACAAACTGTGGAAGATTCTTAAACACTCCCCCAGTGTCTACCCAGCAGTGGGCCAAAGTGAACATTTGAGAGGGCGGAAAGTGTGGGTATTCCATATTATTCAAAGACGTATATGTCCAACGTGTAGCCGCATATCGATATAAGCCTTTTTTTTAGAGTTGCTCACTAGAGCTTCCTTTAGCTGGGAGGCCCCGGAATCCGCCAGCGGTGATGACAGCAAGCTCTTGCAGGGCTGCGCCTTTATCAACGACTGTACTCTGAATCAGAACCAGATCAGAAGATTTAGACTGGAGAAATCTGATGAGCCATGAGGCTCTTTTTCACAGATGTCCAGCACGAGCCTCTGTGGATGATGTTGGTCGTGATACCATCAAAATTGCAATCACCACTGTCCATAGTTTGTTTACTGTGTTTTGCTGTATTGACTACTTTCAGGGCTGACAGTCACTGGGGAGTGGCAAGACATTTTTTTGTAACAAAATGGGTCTGGCTACGAGTAGCCTCCCTTTGATTTGCAAATCTTTTGAAACCTCCCACGCCCCCCGGGGCTGCTACTCCGTGCGGGGTGGGTGGGGTGGTTGGGTTAAGAGTGCGGGGATGATGGGTCTCATTGTTGGCAACTCCCAAGACACAAAGAAACCCGCCCAGCAGATGTGACATCGGAACGCACCGCCGAGGTGCCACGCTTGCTCATTAAGGGAATCGTCCCAAATTGTCAACGATTTGTTTTTATTTTACCAGGTATGGCCCACTGAGCTGTAGAGGACTCTTTTTCATAAGCGACTTGGCTATCATAAATGACAGCTCAACGAAGTGGCTTATCACGTGGAAATGTATAGCAGCCAAACACTCTGAACGCGTGATGTTGATTCTAAATAGGGAGGGAAAAACCGGAGGACCCGGAGAAAAATCCACGCGACCACGGGGAGAGAGACACGCAAACTCCAAATACACAGCAGCAGGCGGTCAGGGTCGGGCTCGAACCCACGACCTCCACTTACTCAGCACGAGCGCTTTAATTGTTTACAGAAACCGGTTACAACGGGTCGACGTTTTGGGCAATGGGTCTTCTTCAGAGCAGGAGAGATGAAGAGACTTTAGAGTCGGAACTCTCACTTTACACACTTTACACACACTGGGATTCTTTAGCACAGCGTTGCTTTTTTTCTGGAAGACTTTGCAGTTTTTTCCTGGATTTTTCTGTTTGCGCATAGTCACTTTAAGATGTTTTCTTGTTCATGTTTTTGTTTGTTGCGGTTGCACCCGATTCAAGAGCCGAATGGCTCACAGGGCTATACCTAATAAATGAAACTGAAACACAGTGAGGCTCTGAGAAAACTGACGCTTGCATGAAGTTGACGAATTAAGGATTTCCATATAATGTACAGAACTGTTCACGGTATTCCATGGGTAGACCCAGCAGTGTAAATGGGTATGCCGCTGTTAATATTATCGGCAGGTCGCGTGTGGTGGCGTAAAGTGCGGGTTATTCCCACCTCTTCACAGAGTGTGTGAGAGTAGGCCAAATGCTAGATTAGCACCTGAGGTGGCCTCGTGCTATAAGAATTAAGCGACTAATTACCAGACATACTGGTGATGTGAGTGAAGGGATATCACGTTCCACACACCCCTCTACCACACTGTCGTGTACGCAAAATTGTCTAAAACGTCAGCCTACTTCACGTATGTTTGTAAGTAAGGGCAGTGATAATTTTACGAATGCGGGTGGGATTTTGATCCCATATCCATCCCCTTCGACAGCGTGTTGTTAGCGAGCACCTATTCAGGGCAGCGTGACACACGAGGTGGGGGGGTGGGGGTTGGCTCATGTCTGGCCGCCTTTGTATCGCCGATGTCTGCTGCTTCACCCGACTCAGCGGGTATTCTTTTTATATGTAAGGTCGAGTAAAAACCCTACACTACCACCAGCACCCCATGCTGTGATAGGCGCCGAGATAGGACACTGATAGTGGCTATTGAGGTCGTATTAGCATGTGAAGACAACACGTGTTGGCCATGTGCATCCATATGCATGTAAACACAAAAAAAGATACCCCATATAGCCGAACAGACTTTTGGGGCAAGTGCTGTTAGCGAGCACCAATAAAGGCCGGCAAGGCACACGAGGTGGTGGGTGACCAGCACTACGCCTGACCACCTTTGTCTCCCCAGTGGCGATGTTTACACACCACACATTTGAGGCTGAGTCGACCTAGGGAGCCTCAATACTTTTTTTTTTCCAAAAGGGTCCTGCATTGGGATGTTTGGCCAAATCGATTTGTAAGTACTGTTACACGTGGGAGTAGAATAATGAAAAAATCCCAGCCAGCCACACGAGATAATGCTCTAACCTCCGCAAAGACTCATTGAACAATCTAATATTCTCTCTATTATGGAATCTAATGCTGTTCTACAATTTCCTATATAGCCATCCTCGCAGCCCAAATCAATACGTGTGTATACCTAGACCACGTACACACATATGTATAAAACTGCGTCGAGTAACACACGTGAATGAGCCCAACGTATCAATGCAGGGTATGATAATATTATACATTCGAGATACAAGGTGCTGATATAATACATACATAGTACATGGCATTGAAACACACACAGAACATGGAGACAGACATCCGACCACGTCCGCCCGGTGCTCGTCAAACCGCGCTGGCTTCTGGTTGCTAAACGAATAATTCTGGTCGCGCTCATTACACTCAAGGTCCTTGCAACGCATGGACCACAATACCTGGCTGATCTCGTCAAAGAGCATGAACCATCAGGCGAACTCCAGCCATCCATGCAGCAAGGGCTTTTGGATAGCCATCTAACAAAGACGGTCACTGCATCGCACGCTTTTCAGATGCGCTTCTGCAGCCGTCAGGAACGCTCTTCTTCCTCCCGATATCAGGAAGCCACCTGGAGCACTTTAAAATCTAAAATGAAAACTAATTTCTTTAGAACTGCTTTCTGTTTTTAATTTGCCGTCCTTCCCCCGCACCTCGGATTAGCACGGTTGGCTACGTACTGCGCGAAAGAAGTTCAACATACATACATACATTATAATATAGGATAATCTTCATCAGCCAATACTCTGCTAGATGAAGGCCAGTGCTGTATATGTATAGGCCAATGAGACAAATCCACAAAACTACATGTACCCAACTATGGACAAATCTTACACTCGTTTGAGTAATTCCTACCAGATCTGACTCGTTGTTTTACCATCACGAACCACACTCGCGCAAACGGAGACAATGCTTGCCACATCGACCTTTACAAGTGGAGAGTTAACGAGGCATGAGGGAGCCCATATACAAACAAGTGTGGGTATCCCGTCATGCTCGGACAGCACTCGGCACTCGGTGGAATGCGCACAAAGGCCGCGCGGCGTTCCGATGCACGGGGCTCCAAAGCAACAACGCACTCATGACCGCATCACAATTCGTTTTGTGTTGTTGTGTATGGCAGCAATAGATTCAGGAGCTGAATGACAATGTCAAGGTCTGCTAGCCACGGCGAGAGATGGCTTCAGGAAAGAGTTTGCGTGGTTTTTATTCCCCTCCCCCCCCCCCCTGTTGAAGGAGCGTGGACTACCATGGTTTTACTTTTGGTCCATAGTTTGGGTGGCAGGGCCACAATTGCACTGTGGCTTGTCTTTAAATGCATCTCTGTGGGTCACACTATGTATATCGACGTCTCTCTATGGGTTTGCTATATGGCCCAGAGCTTGAGTTGCATGGCCACAATCGCCCCACTCTGGCTCGTCCTGAATGTTCCATTCATGAAGGAGGCGTCTGCATCAGCCTGCAGATGTTCTGATACGGTTGAAGGTTCCAACGGTGTCTTCAAGGAGGAATGTCAAAGGCAGGAGGTGTGACGTTTGGGTCTCGAATGAGGCGTTCATTCTCGACATCCACGTCGTTCCACTGTTCGCCAGCGTTCTTCTTGATCTGCGCGAGATGCTGAGATGGTGACGGCACGATCCCATAAGGGGGATCGAGACTTGAGTCTGCAATAATACACCGCGCTATTGCTTTTGTGTGTGTGTGTGCATGGCTAACCATTCAGTGGCAAGTTACGGATAGAATACATTCCTTAAACCCTGCCTGGAAAAGAAAAAAAACCTATTCAACACAAAATCATTATTTTGTAATTCTGAGTTGGGAGCGGTGGGGACAAGCAGAAAATAACAAAGAAAAATCAACTTGTATTTTTCCTTTCAAGGCAGTGTCATTGAGGTGACGCGGTTTTTTTGACATTCACAATAGGAGCTACGTCAATTGACAAAGCTCCGATTGTGAGTGGAGTTGGTTTGTTTGTTAAATAGCGACACTGTAAAATGTTCCTGCTATTCTTCCTTGAGACGTCACCTTTATTAACGGCGACAATATTCCCATTGTAATAAATTAAATAAATCACCTTCCATTCACCATTTTCACACAAAAAATGTGTTTTAGTCCGACTTCTGGCCTACCAGGCTTCAGTTAACCAGCAGCAGTTGGTGGAGTGCACAGACTCTGGACCGGTTTCACCTGCCTGGGGCTCATCAGCAGATTCAGGCGTGGGAAACCAAGTACGGCTGCTTATCCAGATGTTATTGGCAAGTGTGCTCTCACTACACCATGAGCTGGCAGTGCGAAAAAAAACAGTTTTATATAAAAATGAATCGCGCGCTGTAGAGACACCATTATGATCAATTTAAATTATTCCAAAAAATGTATTTCATTTGTTTAATTTATTAATCATCATCCTCGTCAGCCATGATCAATCCTCTTCTGGATGAATACTTCCACAACGCTGCCTCCATCTCTCGTGATCCTGCGATGCAACAATCCACTTTGATCCACCTTGCACAACAACCGGCATTCGCCACAAAGTGGTGGCGACGTCAACGCGGCACTTGTGCCAGGCTATGTGCACTTTTGATGTGTTCCATTTAGAATCCAGCATAGAGAGCTACACCAAGTTAGTTTGAGCACGGAGATTCCTTGACTTGACGAAGGCTTAACGCAGGAGGTGTATAGCATTTAAGGAGCAAAGGCTTAACGATGGAGGTTTATAGCATTTAAGGAGCAATAAGTATTACGCAATTGTAGTTAACCATATCAAATGCCTTGTGAAAAGTCTACAATACCAAGGCAAAATGGCATATAATATTGACGTCTTGCTGAGAATTCGTGTGCGGATCGCAGGCATTGATCCGTCTTGCTTAAGAACATATTAAACCATTTCAAATCCGCTAACAAGCCTCTGGCCCTGGAATGATCAATGGGAATACATTTCAGTAAACGATCAGAAGAATGTTACAAGGGGTGAAAAGTTTGGTTTAAGGTAAACACGGGGACATAGAAAGTCACGTACGTCCAAGTCAGCTGAACAAGAGGAGATCGTTTGGAGGGGGACGACTGGAACACACGTGCAATTGCACCATGGGCCGTTCTGGCGTGAGTGAGACCACGCCGCCACGTTTTGAATGTTTGCAGACACACAAATGGCACAACCAAATACATCAGCATTTATTATTGATGCAAATGCCACAGAACGATAAATGACAAATATTTCTCCATGGGCAAAAATTGACCATAGGACTAATCTTCCACCGCACTGACATCTGTTAACCCTTGCCGAGAAAACTCGTTGATGTACCAGATATAAAGACAAATATCCCCCGTGTAGCCTTAACAGACGTGGGGGCAAGTGCTGTTAGCGAGCGCCTATGAAGGCCAGAACGGCACACGAGGGGGTGGGTGGCCTGCACCACGCCCGACCGACTTTGTATTCCAAGTGGCGATGTTTACACACCGCACCAGGTACTCATTTGAGGCCGAGTAGATCTAGGGGGAGGCCCAGGACCTGGTTCAGATAATCGTCACTGGTGTTGGCCGTGAGCGGGAATCAAACCCGGGTCGCCGGGTTCGTAGCGCAGCGCGCTAACCACTACACCACCGCTCCCCACAGCTACACACAGACTCATCATCCATGTTCAATCCACTGCCGGATGGATTAAGACATCCCAAATCCGATGCCACTTCTCATGATGCTGCGATGTAGATTGTTATCATTGACGGAACGAGTCCAACACACCAACAAAAACCTACACACATTGCTCCGAGGGCTTAGAAAACGCATGCTCACAGTTTAATTATCATGAACCCCCCCAGTCTATAAAGCCATCTATTAGCGTGAGCTGGGGCAGTTCATTGTAAACCAGCCACTTGCATCTTAATGGTCTGGAGGCATTGGGGCAGAAATTAGCGGTGGGCAGGGAGTTCTCATTGTAAGGCACTGGCTTTTACTGCTGTTAATGAGTTAACATGGGTGATTTTTGTGTGGTTTTGCAGTGTGTCTATGTGTGCAGCCTATGCAAAGTGTATATACAGTAATGTATGTGTGCATGTATCCTACAAGGATAAACAGCACTCGCTCCAACAGCCTAAATAAGTTATACAGATGAACTTTGGTTTTCTATGTGTGCAGCATACTTATGCTCATACGTATGTATGTGTATGCATCCTGTGTCTGTGTACGTACAGCCTGTTCCGTATGTGTGTACCAATGACTGTAAATGGGCCATTAAACCCGGGGATGTTTGTGAAAGCTACCGGCCTAGGGGACACGGTCCTTTGTAGTGGTTCTCGTCGGGGGTAAATATATAAACACAGCCTGGCAATAAACACAAGCTAAGCCACGTTGATCATTAACCAGTTAAGCTGCCACTACCCATTGCTATTTATTCTTTGTTTTTTTAGTGAGAAAACGCGACCCCGGTGTTTAACCCTAACCCCTTCCCGGCTTGTAAGTGACCGTGTAAAAGTGAGGGTAGTTGATGACCCCCCAACCACGCCGATGCTCCATTAAGTCCTCACAACAAATGGACTTGCTGCATGAACAGGAGTTGACTTTGCACGTGCGTAGCTTTTACCTGTTAAATACTGCCGGGGTTATATAGACACGAGAGGCGGTGGCCTCGTGAAATCGGTGGCATAGCAATCTGCTGTAGTTACCGTCATGGCATAACGCTATCGATTTACCCAAAAAAGTATCGCAGAGTCGTTTTCATGAAGGGTGATGCTCGCAATGTTGATGTCATTTCTATGTTAACCAAGGCCGTAGCCATGCGGTCAACATTGGGGTGGATCAAATCTTCCAGGAGGGTCTGGAGTCCCCCCCCCCAGAAAAAAAAATAAAATTTGAAAATTAATTTCCTGCCATTTCCTGCCTAAAGTATTACAAAATTCACCAACACATAGGATGGACTTTTTCTTTTTACAATGTCTAATAGTGTATTGTATTTATTATGTTGCTCTGTTTTTTTCTGTTTAACCTTTTCTTGTTTCATTGTATGTAATGGCAGAGATTATGGATTAATAAAGTACAACCATAACCACGATCACATAAACAGAAATCTATTTTATAGCAATATATTGGGGGGACATTTGTAGCATATTTGAATATTATTATAATGTTAACTACCTCGCCTGGTATACGGGAGTTTGTGGGTTCAATCCAGACCCTGACGCCTGCTGTGTATTTGGAGTTTGCGTGTCTGTCCCCGTGGTCGTGTGAACTATTCTCCGGGTCTTTCCTCCATATGTAGAAACCTGCGTTTAGAGTATTTGGCTGCAATAAATATCCACGTGATGCACCACTTCGTTGAGTTATCATTTGTGGCCAGGTTGCTTCTGAAAAAGAACTAATATAGCTCATTCGGGCTTACTTGGTAAAATAAAAAGTTTTATAGTAGAACTTTGTTCTCTATCCCAGATACGACAACAGTATTTCAATGTTGGCCAAATATATGCTTAGTAATAATTACTCAAGAGTTAAAGAATCTTTGTTTCGTTTAGTTTATACAGTATACACACTATTCTGCAGTGACAATAATGACAATAAGGTCCAGCCGTTTGTCAATCCATTGCTGGATGAAGTTCTCCCCAATGGCAGTTGTTTTGACCATACTTCACCACACTGGTGAAGAGCGGACCTGGTGGGACTAGATATCACTTTCCACTGATGTTGGCCATGGCCGGTAATCAAATTCAGATTGTCGAGTTTAGATCTCGGTGCGCTAACCACTCGCACAGAGAAGCCTCGCCGAGTCTCAAGACTTTCTCATTTGATTCCTGCATTGGGATACATGTCCAATCCCATTGGAACCTCATTTGCCAGTAAAAATATGATAATTGTTTTTTTACCCTTCTATCTGGCAACAAAACTGACACCTTTTTTACAAGGAGTCATGTTTACATAGACCACAATACTTGCAGTCATAATGCAAACAAAAAACATAATGTGCACTGTCCTTGAAGTTGATTGGTCCACACCCGAGACAGCTTTCCTTAGAGCCTAGTCTCACATGGGTTGGACCAGATGACGCCATTATCAGAGTTGTTTTTTGTTTGCATTATGACTGCGGGTATTGTGGTCTATGGAAACATGACTCCTTGTAAAAAAGGTGTCAGTTTTGTTGCCAGATAGAAGGGTAAAAAAACAATTATCATGTCCAATCCCATTAGTACCTGGACAATACTTTCCTGACATATGGGGGGGATAACGCTCATCAAATAATCCACTCCATGGATAAGTCAACACCCTACCTGTTGTACTGCTACTGCCTCTCACAAGCCACCTCTAAACCTACAGGAGGACATCTAATGCACATGGCTCCATCCCTTCGTGATCCACCAACCATGCAATCATGGTTGATGGATCACGTTTCACAACAGGCATCAGTTATTGCCAATGCATAAAGTAATGGGACCAAGTTGACCCTGGGCAGGGATTTTAAACTGTTATCCTATAAATAGTAGATCCTGTTGTCCTACAGTCTGAAATGTATCCCGGCCTAATAACTCTGCTTATCGACCTTAAGTCTGCACGTCTCTCATTTTATTTATGTTTTAACGCAAACACAGACGGCGCGACAGAATCAATAGCCGTGTCTGTACGTGCGCAAATACTGCTGGTGTATACGCGTGTGTACATCAGCATCAGCCTCTGTGGAGGAAGCAAATGAAGGACACCGCTGGGCAGTTGCCATTCAGCAACAAAGGAGGGTGTAAGAGTGATGCTCACAACGAGCAGAGAGCACATGGATGGCTAAACGACAGCAAACAGGGAGAAATGGTGGGGCATCTTTCAATTATGTCAGTCGGATAAGCCTTTAAAACCTAGGCCTGTCCCGTGATCTCCTGCCAGAGATTTCCAACACTTCATGTGGCCTCAAAACGTACCGAGCCTGGTGATGTCACCGCCAATTCCTAGCGAATGTAAGTTGTTGTATGTTAACATATGTAACTTGGCGTGCAGTACAGTAGGAGTATTTATATGTTTCGGTATTTATTTGCATACATGTCATATGATGTGTCGGTGTATGTGTCAGCGTGACCCAAAATTGTCCATAATCTTCGGGGAGACATTCAACATTTTGAGCACATTCCATAGTCAACCCCATCCCGTGAAAGGGGCCTCGCCCTGAATAAGGAATAGAATATTATCTATGCAAAATAATTACGCAAGGAGTGGAAATGAGAAAGAGCGAGAGACAGAGCGAGAGGAAGAAGATGGAATGTGGGTTTATAGTTGTCCAGGGCCTCCTAAGCCAGCTCACTTTTCAGTGGTTGTGGAAACAAACAAGGCGCTGATTAAGAGCAACACGTCCCCTTCCTATACCAGACTAACGAAATACATCAGCAGACAACTCGCGTTTCTGTCCGTCCACAATTTTTTTTAACACATCCCATCAACCACACAGGCCTTCTGGGAGTGAGCAATCTCAGCCTCCAGCAGACTCTGGAATGGTTTTGACATCGCAAATCAGCAGTCGACCTCGCTTGAACCAATGCTATTGAACGGCCAGATGTGGAGTGAAGACCCCTCTCTGTTATGTATGGTTCTTGGTTCGAAACAAAACTATTAAGAGACATAACACAAAATAATCACACGTGTCGTTGATATAAATCAAGGTAGTGGACTGTACCAGATTGAGTCTGTAGTGGTTGTGGGGGTCACAGGACATTGAAATGTCCGAGTCAACGTTAAAATACTGTGTATTATACTCTTTGGTTCTTTCGGTAAAGTCACGTAGGTATAAAATAAAATAGATCACGACGTTTCGGGCGCAACACAAGCGTCCGTCATCAGGTGGATCAGACACATTGAAATGTTGCACATTAGAGTGTATGTCAGCAAGTTATTCACATTTTTCATAAATAGGGTGTGGACCCAACAAGTTTCCTTGCTGGGTTTTTGTTTTGGGTGATGATTTTTGGCGAGCGAGTGTGGTTGAGTAGGTATGTAAATGTGTAATTAGAGGAGTTGGCGAGTAGATCGGGAATCATGTGAGTAGGTATGTAGGTATTGTACAACAGCATTGAACCTAACAGCCATACAACCTACCGTCATTAACAAACTTACCCATACACTCACCTACCCACAGCACAAAACCATACAATACCTCACACTAAATTCAAATGTAACAACCACTTAACAATCCCGGTTATGTAACAAAGACAAAAGATCCCCCTTTATGACCTCAAACAAGACTGTTGGGGCAAGTGCTGTTAGCGAGCACCTAGTTATGTAACAACCACATAATGATACTACACCAAAGACTGAAACACTGAGCGAAAACACCGGGGCTGGCCCAGGACACGCTGCTGGCAAGACTACGTCGCTCGGCTGGCCTGGGAACGCCTGGGAATATACCAGGAAGAGCTCGAGTCTGTGTATAGTGGTGTATAGTAATGTATAGTCGTGGTTGAGTCGGTCGCCAGGGAAAGGGAGGTCTGGACTGCCACTACTCAACATGCTGCCACCGTGAAACCTCACCAGGACAAGCGGACTGAGAGACGAACAAACGAAACTCTTGAAGTCGTGGGATGTGGTTGGGGATTGCGATACCTTTAGGGGAAGGCAGATACCGAAACACCCATTACATCAACTTTTAGAGTCTAACGTGGGTTGACCACACTCATATTTGGTGGTTAGATGATGTCAGTACATACCACAAATGGGTTCGTGAAATACGTCAGTGCAGGACTTTTGAGCGATTGCCGCGGTTGGCTACGTACGGTGCGAAAGAAGTCCAACATACATAATCACCTCATATATACGGTGGGTTTTGTTCTCGTGTTCTGGTTTTGCTAAATTGCTAAACGTAATCCTCAGTAAGGTTTTACTGGCTAAATGACAAGCTTGCAAACCATACAAGTGTAACATCACCACCACCATCTCAACCACTGTACTAACAGCCATGACCATCGT